>NC_137773.1:133757961-134357961 GCF_963455305.1 Plecotus auritus | reverse complement strand
ATCTGTCTCAGTTAGAAGCGATTAAGCTCTACCTCAAAGGCAAAGAACCTCTGCTCCAATGTGAGTGTGCTTCCAAATGCGGTGTGTGCATGTGGTGGTGGTGGGGAATGAACGCAAAACCGTCGGTCGCTTCAGTTTTCCAGGGGAACTTTGCTTTGGCAGAGACTATCAGTCACATTAAATCCAGCCAAATGTCTGCTTCCTGTAGAAACAAGAGAAAGAATGTGGGTTATGGAAAGTCATGTAGAATTCCCAATCCCAGATTAACCCTTACACCGGATTTATCCCCATACCAAAACATTTAGTCAAATAACCATTTAGTCAAATAACTGAATAGGAGGAAAATGTTACAACTGGGAAGGGACTGTATATATCTGCTCATCCAGCTCTTTTATTTTATAAATGGTAAAGCAGGGCTGGAAATAGGACTTGTCTTATTCAAGGTCATAATCTAGGTCTCCTGATTCTCTCCAAGGTGGGATTGCCACACTGACATGTCGCCTCTTATGGGGTACACGCTGCTCCTCTCCTCCCACCAAGTGCCCTCAAAGGGAGTTCAGTGAGTCAGAAATGGCAGACAACGTGTGCAGAGGGAGGGCAGGGAGAGCAGCAGCAGGCCTGGCGCTCACCAAGTACAAGATCAGATCCTTTTTTAAAATTTCTTTATTGATTAAGTTATTACATATGTGTCCTTATCCCCCCATTACCCTCTCATCCCCCCAACTCAGGCCCTCAGCCCCCTGTTGTCTGTATCCATTGGTTAGGCCTATATGCATGCATACAAGTCCTTTGGTTTATCTCTTTCCCTTACCCCTACCCTCCCCTACCTTCCCTCTGAGATTTGACCATCTGATCAATGTTTCTTGGACTGTTAGTTGCAGTGGCTACAGACTGGGCAGAGGGAGACTCATCCAAGTTGAGCATGGCCCCTGCCCTGACACTTACAGATATCACTTACTCAGTGATGTGAAATGTTCCTTATATGTGTTGTCTTATAGAATAAGCACACAGCCCTGGGAGGTGTAAGGAGATTATCCAGAACCTAAACCACATCTTCATGGAATGGATTAACTTTTCTAGATATGCTCTGATAGAGAAAGGGTCAGATGGACATCCTAGGAGCCCATTTTTTTTTTTTTACTTTGACTTTTTGTAGGACATATTTTTAAAAGTATAGAAATTAGATTTTAAAACCACTTACATTTACCATCAAGTCTTAATATTTTGCCATACTTGCTTCCTGAACATTTTTAAGGAATAAAACATAACAGATAATGTTGAAGCCTGAGTACCCTTGTCCTGTCCTATTTCTTTCCCAGAGAGAATTGCCATCCTGTATTTGTTCATCATTCCCATACATTTTATGCCATAACTATATACAGGGTGGGGCAGGACTAGGTTTACAGTTGTTTGAATGGAAAATAATGCAATAACTAATAAATAATAATACAAAAATAAATTGTTTCAAGTACTCCGAACTGTAAACCCACCTTTGCCCACCCAGTATATAGGTATCCATTAAAAATATGTAACATTATTTTCTATATTAAAATATAAGATGTCTGCAAAACTGTGTACACACTTTAACAGCTGATAGCTCAATTTTGAAAATGAAATATCTATAATAATAAAAGTATAATATGCTAATTAGGCCAGATAGCCAAACGACCTTCCGGACATCATTCCAGACATCCTTCCAGACAAAGCTGTGGTGGCGGGGCCGAGGCAGAGGTGGTTAGGGGCAATCAGGAAGCTTCCCGGATTGTGAGAGGGTGCAAGCAGGGCTGAAGGACCGCCCCCCCCCCCCCGTCCCCATGCATGAATTTCATGCACCGGGCCTCTAATATTTTAATAAACACTGGCTTTATAATTATTCAAAGTTTTCATATACATTTTTGGGACACCCTATATATTTTTCCATGTTTCTTTTCTATAAAATTTATGTAGATGGTATACTATACATATTATACATTGTATAATATTATATGCATTATTCTACAACTTGAGTTGTCACTCATTGCAATTTTGAGATGCATTTGTGTTGCTTATTTAGCTCTGATTGATTTGTTTGAATTACTATATAATATTCCACTGCATGACAATTTTTCAGTTTATCTGTTTTTTGGGGGTTTTTTTGTTTTTTTTTTTCTATCCTTCTTTGGTGATGGGTTATTTATTTATTTATTTATTTTACTTTTTAAATTTTTTAAAATCTTTATTGTTGAAAGTAGTATATATGTCCCCTTCCCCTGCCCCCATTGACCCCTTCTAGCCAGACCACGCCCCAAGCTCCACCTTGTTCTTCCCCCAGCCTACATGAGACTCACCTGCTTTATGCGATAATGAGTTGTCCCTGTTGTGAGGTGATTGGAGGGCTCTAGGATGCCTCTGCTGGACTTGGGATATCCCCTGATTCCTTAGCCTCTTCCCTGGAACTCTGCCAAGAGTCCCTTTTCATAGGGACTTATCTCCCTCTCTAAAATGAAGCGGGGGGGGGGGGGTTAATGAAAGGAATCACAAAATAGAGTCATATCCCTCTCCCTTCTTGCAACTGACTGAAATCATGGCCATGAAGACCCACAGGTTTGACAGGGGACAGAAATGGGATGAAAAGAATAAACTCTCCAAGGACTGCTGGCTTCTGGTCTCCACACCCCATGGTTGGCCTGGGGTCTATGGCATGAACTACTAGATGGGAGGAGAGAGAGAGAGCAGAACACAGAAGTGTGAGGTTCCCAAGACTCTCCATTTACTATTGTCTCACCCAAACACTTAGGGGGCTCCTGGATTGCTGGCAAGTCAGGTGTCAGACTGTTTCATATTTTCAGCTGATGGGAGGTTAGTATATAAAGCAACACACTGTGTGAGAAAGTGGCCTGCAGATACTGCAAAATGAGCTCCTGGGTCCTTCTCGCGCCCCAATTTGGGGCCCAGCCAGAGCCATCTTCTCAGGCCTGCCCCTCCCGACAGGTGATAAAGAACTGATCCAGGAGGTCCTTTTCGATGCTGTGGTGAGCGCTCCCATTGAAGCCTATTGGACCAGCCTTGCCCTCAACAAATCTGAGTAAGTGGTTGCACGTGTCCCCCTTTCATGGCCATTTCCCCACAAACAGTCCGAAATATGGTTATAGTTTAAGAACTAAACTGTTTGAGGAGCTTGGTGTTAAAGTTCTTTAATTTTCCCCAAAGCTCCAAACCACAAGAGCTAGAGCAGATTAGCGGCTGGGGCTTGGATGGCAAGCTACTGGGTTTGACATGTAATTTGTTTGAG
The DNA here is from genome assembly GCF_963455305.1 of Plecotus auritus. Classification (NCBI taxonomy): domain Eukaryota; kingdom Metazoa; phylum Chordata; class Mammalia; order Chiroptera; family Vespertilionidae; genus Plecotus; species Plecotus auritus. The sequence continues at coordinate 134,354,690 of NC_137773.1, read as the reverse complement.
TTTTAACATTACATGAAATTCAGTATGCGGAGGTAGGGTGACACTTCCGAGGGGGTGGGGGGCAGAAGGAGCATTGTGCTTCCTGCCCTGCTGTGGCTGCCTCTACTTCGCAGGCTGGGAAGTTGGGATTCAGGCCAGGTTTGCTGGTGAGCAGGATAGGAAGTAGGAGCTCTGCTTCATTAGGGTGTCAGATGTAACCCTGTGGCTCTACTCCTGAAGTGGAGGATGTCAGGGGACGGGAGCCGGCAAGGGGAATTGTTATCAAAGACTATGGTGAGAACTGCCTCAGCAGCTTCTTCTTCTTCTTCTTCTTCTTATTATTATTATTGCTACTATTTTAAGTAGGTATTTAAAGATTAAAAATAATAAGAAAATAATTTTTTTTCTGATATCTTCACATCAGACATTATTCAGTTCTCCTTTTCTGCTCTTCCTTTTTTTTTTCTTCCTTTCTTTTGTCTTTTTTTCTATATATTCTCTTCTATTGTGTCCATTATTCATTCTGCTCTCATTTCCAGTCATTCATTCATTCATCAAATATTGATGACTATGTTTGTTATATGTCAGGGATGAGGCCAGTTGCTGGTGAATGGAGGTTACTCCATTAAACACGGTCCTTGCCATCATGATACCTGTGGTATATAGTGTGCTATATTATTAAGAATTGTGATAACTGTTGAAGAAAAAATAAAGACATGTAGATTGTAATAAGACCTAGAGTAGAGATGGAAGACAGGAAAGGCTTTTCTGAGCAGGTACTAGCTCAAGGGTTGGGGAGCATTCGAGGGAATTAGAACAGTATGTGCACAGGCCCTGAGGTAAGAAAGCACTTGATGCATTTGAGGGATTTAAAGAAGGCCAATAGAAGGTCAGTTGGAACATACCTGGAGATGAGGCTGCAGAGGGTTCAGGTGGTTCAGGACCTTGGGAGTCAAGTTAAAGGTTTTGGATTTTATCCTCAGAGTACTGGAAAATCATTGAAGGGTTTTAATAAGGGCATGATTAGATTTGTATTTTTTAAAATAATTGGTCATTATTAGAGGCTGGAGAGTTTTTTTTTAATATATTTTATTGATTTTTTTACAGAGAGGAAGGGAGAAGGATAGAGAGTTAGAAACATCTATGAGAGAGAAACATCGATCAGCTGCCTTCTGCACACCCTCTACTGGGTACATGCCCTTGACTGGAATTGAACCTGGGACCCTTGAGTCTGCAGGCTGACGCTCTATCCACTGAGCCAAACCAGTTAGGGCTAGATTTATATTTTTAAATATCCCTTTACTGCTGTGTGGAGAACAGATGGTAATGGAATAAGAACAATAGAGATTCCACAGTATTCCCAGGGATTTGCCCCTCAGACAAGACAGTGGCAGAGGGCACAGGGAGAAGAAGTATCCAGGTGGCATGCTTCAGAGCTAAGACCCCCAGCACTTGAGGGGAGGGTAGCTGAACTGTCAAGGTTTATGACATAAGTAACTCAGTGCCACTTCCTAGGACAGGAAACAATTCAGAGCAGGTTTGGGACTGGATTGGCCAGAGTTCATTTCTAGACATTTTAAGATTGCACTGACTAGAAGTCTCTTGAGTGGAGGTGTTTTACATGAGCCTGAAGGCACAAAGAAAGATGGCCATTCTCATTAGATTTGGGGCATTTTTGGAATGATTAGCTACATGGGTTGTTCCCAGAAACGTCGGGAGACAGTCAAAGCCCCTCCTGGGATTGCATTCTCTAGTGGATGTGGAAATGTTTCTTTAGGCTTTCCTGAAACTCAAAATCCTGTGCAGAGACTGCTGATTCACTCCTAACACATGCTAAAGATTTCCAAAATGGTAGTTTGCTTTGCAGTCCACATCTGTAACTGATTGGGCAGCCTGGCTCTCCAATTCCGTATTGGCTACAAGCAGAAACAAATGCATTGTGTTGGTTTTTATTCACCCCTTAAATACTTAAAAGTAGTATTGATCACTTTGGCTACCATCGAAGATCAAGTAACCAAATGATCATATACTGCAGATGACATGGGTAAGGCTTCCAATCCAATTGTTACTAGCATCTAGGGCAGGGAAATAAAACCAATAATCAGTATTCTACTTTTACTTTTATTGAAAATAAATGTATGCCTTCGCTGAGAAAACCATTTGATTTTTTTAAAAGGAGTATGCATTGCAAATACCCTAAAGAACTTGTTCAAACATAAAAATAAACTTGAAAGTTGAAAAATAAATGTTCAGTGACTTTTCAAATGACTTCTCTTGCTAAGGCCATTCTTCGGGTTCCTATGAATGGCATCTGCAGGGCTGTTTGAAGAAGCCATTTCTTTACTCATCTCTCTGGTGCTGGAGGTGAGGATAAGGCCCCCTGCTCTGGTAGAAGTTACAAGCTGGTGCCCCCAGATGGTGTTGAATTCAAGTCCTAGACATTTCCAGGCTGTGGGATGCTGCAGATTTGGTTCAGTGCCTCACTTGCTTATTTTTGCCAATGACAGATCCCACTAATGGTCTCAGGACCAAAAACAGACTTTGTAGCATCAATGCAGAAAGCTTGCATTCAGGACTTGCCTTCCTCTCCTTAGAGTTGCTCCCATTCTGAGCCCGCTGTCTCTGAACTTGCAACTAGGAACTTGAGGTAAAGGTGTGCTGATTTAGCTTTGGGGATGCCTTTTCTAATGACACTTTTGTTTTCATGGAGTTCCTAGATTTCTTGCAAGAATTAGGATGAAAACTTTTATAAGTGATTAGAGTTTGCATCCTGTGCTGGTATGTGCGTTTCTATAATTTCTTTTCCAATTTCAGGTTGCGAAAGTGCTATTTCATAAAAGGTTCCATGAGTCTTAAAATGCAAAGGCGATTATCTGTTTACAATCCAGAAGGACCCCTGACCCCTGCTGCTCTTTTTCAGGAATTCTGACAAGGGCGTGGAGGTCGCCTTCCTTGGTACTCGCACTGGCCTCTCGAGGATCAACCTGTTTGTTGGGGCTGAGCAGCTCACCAATCAGTAAGTGTGAGGGGGGTGGTCCTCTGTGGAGCCCAGAGAGAAACTGAGGCACTAAATTCAAAGGGAAGCTTATTTAATTTCTTGATCGCACCACTGGTTGAAGTGAAATTCAGGCCATCCCAAGCCTATTGATACTTGCCTCTCTGTTCCACCCGGAGGCCCCAGCGTGTGTGTTCACCTGCCCGTTGGCCCTTCCATAACCCTTTGTTCCTCAGGCTTCTTGGCTTCTGTCCACCATCCTAGCGCCCTCTCCCACCCTGGTGAGTCATTTAGGAACTCTGGACGTGGTGGGGCTGCTGGGGGGCAGCCAGAGGAGGACTGCTCGTCCCTGACAAGAGGCTTTGGGGAGTTCAGCTATTCCGCACGCAGCTCTGAAGAGGAATACCTGTCCGTCCCTGTCTGTCCGGGAATCAGTGCCCATTTGTTTGTGTGCATTTTGAGAGACCTCTGTGTGTCTGCACTGAGCCCCATGCCAGGAGTAGGCAGCCTGGTGTCACTTGGTTGTACCATGTTTCCTTGCTCTTCCAAAGAGACCCAGATGGACAGTGTGTAGGGCTTGCCGAACCCAGGACCCAGATTCCCTAACATCGCTGCTCAGTCCTGTGTCTCCAGAGAGCCATGGGCCCTTAACTCTTCAAACTAGTGTTTGTCCAGAGCTGGTGTGGACCTGAGATGGTATTCCTGAGCCCATTAATACGTTTGCTCCATTTCTTTTCTCTGAAGCAAGAGACCTTATTAGGCCAGAGACAAACAGAGCCTGTGATTCAGAAAGTTTGCAAAGTGCATGTGTGGGAGTTCAGAGGTTCCCGGAGAACCTCACACCGCTGATGACCTCGTGAAACCAAGTCTGCTGTGTGGCAGGTCCATCGATTTGTAGACGTTTTTTGGACCTGCTTCTCATTCCTGTTCAAGGACTCATCCCCAGCATCTCAAGTTTGTCACTTAGGAAGTTGACTATAGTTGTGACTTGATTTTTTCCAAACCCTCTTTCGCCCTTTACCCTTGAACAGTATTTTTGCAGAGGGCAAGTTCTTAGGAAGAAATATGAGTGTCCAGATGTACACCCTTTAGGACCCAGAGAGACATAGGGTAGATTGTCTAATGCTCAAAGAGGAAGGCTGATGTTTGTTTTGAGATGAAAACAAACAAACAAGAAAATAACAACCACCAAATGTGGCACCTTACCAGTCTGTTACCTCTGCTATCACGACAGTTGAAAGACGACCACGTGAGTTCAGGACCTGCTGGGATGAGCAGCTGGCTGTCTCACTCATTCCCTTCACTTTGTGTATCTGAAAAATGGGGGTAATGATATCCCTGAGTTATCATGAGGGCCAAAAAGTTATAGATTTAAGCTGCTTTGGGAAGCTAGAAATACCTACAATTATGAGTTCTGTTCTCAGTGACCAGCGCTGTTCTTATCCAACAAAGGCTGTTGGGATGCACCCGTGTCTGGCTTCTCCTTGCTGAGTGGTCATGCTCTTCTTACTCCTTTCCATTTCAAGGGACTTCCTGAAAGCTGGAGACAAGGAGAACATCTTTAATGCAGACCATTTCCCTCTCTGGTACCGAAGAGCTGCCGAGCAGATTCCGGGGAGCTTCGTCTACTCCATCCCCTTCAGCACAGGTGGGTGTCCTCATGGGAGGCCTGGGCATTGCCTGCAGAGTATGGGGGATCAGCCTGCATGCTGAGCAGAGCCAAGGTCAGCCTTGGGAGCCAACGCTGTCAGACCAGTGCTGAAGCAGTGACCTATTCTATATGTGCAACAGCCCCAAATAAAATAAAATAAAAATGAAGCTTTTTTTTTTTTTTTTTTTTTTTTTGCTTAACCAGGTTTCAAAAGCAGGGTTATTATTTTGTACCATGTGGAATTTGAATGCAAACTTCTCAGTAGATTTTGTTTAATGCAGTCATGGCCCTACTTCGAGAAGTTCAGGCAGGCATAGCATCCTTTGTCAAAACCTTCAGCAAATCACATCACTCTGGAGGCCCATGTTCCCCAAGAGAAGGGCCCTGATTTAAGTGGACGTGCAGGAGTAAGGATGCAGACTTAGCACAGCCTCAACCCTCCTGACAGAGGCTGCAGTGGCCATTGCGGGCATATAGCCAATGATTTTTCCAGTCCTGAGATTTAATGATGCGATAAAAAAAAAGATAAGGTCACCCAAAAAGGACTGCACACTGTCTTATTTCAACCAGCTTAGAAGCAAGCCAATCTAGAAATCTCTTCAATTGTCCTTGGCGTGTTCTTGTCTCATGCGTGCAGTAGTGTGAGTGTGAGGCTCTGTGCATCGTAGAAACGTCAGAGATGAATATGAGCCAGCTCCATGAACTTGGACGTTTCTGAACATTCAGTCGGTACTTATGTTTTATATCAGGGCCTCTGTATGAACCTCATACAAGTGTGCCTAAGTCAGCCCCAATGGAGGCTCTGTAATGCTTAGTGTCAAAGCCCCTCATTTCCCCAATTGAAAACACCTCAGGAAAAGTTCTCTCAAAGCCTGCATAAGACATGTTGACAGGAGTTGTCTAATAATTAGTTGAATGGACTCAGTAAAAAGAGGGTCCCTCATTAATGAAGATATTTAAGAAAAGGTGACATTTTATTACAGAAACTCCCTTGTTGTGTGGGATACGCAACAAGACTATCCATTAGGTTCCATCTGAACTGAGATTCTTGGAGTCTGGGCTCCTTTGCTGACAGGCCTGTGTTAGCCACACCCATGCACATGTGTGTTCTCAAACATATGCTTCCAGATGACTAGAGCTCTCTCTTTTTGTTATCAGCATCACACTTTATTGCTGAAAATATCAACTAAGACCGTGGATGCTCTCATTCTGCTGCACACCTACCAATAATGTCTCCTTTTATCATGCAGTCTCATAAAACTTTCTTTTTTATGGTCCTATCAAGAAAAAAAACAAACACAGAATTTAGCTTCCTAGATAATCTGGACTGGAATCTCAAAGTTATTCTTTGTGACAAAGTAGCTTTTGCCCAAAGCTGGACAGAGAGGAGCTGTGGGAGATGTGAGCATCCCCCGAGAGTGTGTATGTATGTGTGAGAGATTGAGAGAGAGAGAGAGAGAGAGAGAGAGAGAGAGAGAGAGAGAGAGCCTCTCATTTCAGTTTGCTTGGTTATTATTCCTACAAAGAATTCTGATTAATGAAGGCTGTTGCTTAGTTGGCTTTTGGCAAGTGGGGTTTTCACTGAACTTCAGTGAATTCATAAATGGAAAGGGGTTTACCTTTCTCCTGGTGAAGTTCTGGATGACATAATATCCGCGGAGATGTCGCGGCCCCTTTAGATCCGGGAAAATGTTTAGCATGACCAGCGTTGCAGTGGAGCTCCTCTCGTGTTCTGACTGTGTGCTGAAGACCTGCGGACACTGGGGAGGAAGCTGGATCTCATTACAGCTGAGACTTGGGCCAGGAGAAATTCTCCATTGCTTTGGTCACAGGGGTGTTCAAATTCAGGTCTGCCTTCTCCCTGTTTCCTGAGTCAGTTGATTCCATTTAGCTGACATTCATTGAACACCTTTTATACGGCAGGAACTGGTGAGGAATGTGGGTTCAGCATCTTTTACTCCATGGGCTTGAACCGTTGTGAGTGACTGAAAATCTCTTCATACCGATGCCTTACTGTTACCACAGTCAGAAGACTTTGGAGTCAGGATTGTATTCCAGCTCTATCCCTGTGTAGAATGGTTTTGCTCAGAAAAAGTTGGACTTAAAGTTAGAATGTTATAAGTCAGTCAGGTTGCAACCAATAAATCAGACTTAAAGTCCTCAACTCGAAAAATAATTTTAAAACTTCATCTCATGCAGCTCTCCGTGGCTATATTCAGAAACACAGTATAAATATGATTACCGATGCAAGGAAACACTGCAATTAGTAACCACAAATTAGAGAAAATGTGGCCCCTCCACGGTGGTCAGTCATCCCAGTGCAGGTGGTCAGGACTCACTTGGCGTTGATGCCTCCTATGGGGCAGACTGGCTGCCCAGCAACTGTGCAGGGAGCAGGCCAGCTCTGGGCTCTGGGACACCCCCCCAGCACCATCGGTAGAATCGGTGACTGTGAGCCAGTACGATGACTTGCTTAACATGTGCACTATAACTCCCTCCATTTCTGGTTTTTCTTCTTGCAGGAACAGTTAACAAAAGTAATGTGGTGACAGCGAGTACCTCCATCCAGCTCCTGGATGAGCGGAAGTCCCCTGTGGTGGCAGGTAAGCAGTGGATTTTAATGAATGAATATAAAGCAAGTGAAGCATCCACTTACCTGGCCACTCAACTACTTCTGTGTGACAGAAAGTTGGTTTTCAAAGGAAAAACAATTTTAAATCACTCTGCTTTCAGCCTGGTGTCATCTCTTCCAACCCAGGGTTCTGAAAGCTGGTTATATTTGATGTGAACACAGGACTTGTAATCATAAACCCCAAGACATTGTTGGCTGTGCGGAGGCTTTCCCGGCAGTAGGTCGCATGTGCATTTAAAGTAAGCGCACTTCCACATCCTTAGTATCACAGTGGGCATACGAGGAGATTGTGGATTTGTTTTTGGCAAATACAAGCCAAAATGTGCCCTTCTCCAGTAAGCCTGAGATTTCATCATCCTAATCCCCTGGAGGAATTAGAGTTAAATGTGTCTGCAGGTGCCAGGTTTGAAAAAGCCAAACATTTTATGATTGAGAGTCTTAAATTGTCAAAAAAAAAAAAAAAAAAAGAGAGAGAAAGAAAGAGAGAGAGAGAGAGAGGTGTGGGGGGAGGGAGGAAAGAAGAAAGGAAGGAAGGAAGGAAAAGGAAGGAAGGAAGGAAGGAAGGAAGGAAAGAAAGGAAAGAAAAAGAAAAAGCCTATCTCTGGCTTTTCCCATCTCTCTCACTCTCAGGAGTGTCAGTAGGTATCTGTGGCTGGCTGGGGGCTTTCCACAAGCCCTCCTTGGAGGACAGCTGCTGAGAAAAATGGCACGTCATCTATTTTTGATAAATCATTGTTGAATCCATCGGTTGATGGATGGGTGAGACCTTCCAAGCATCATCCTGACATTGTCTAGATATACCAAAGGGAGTCAATAGTTTGTATGGAGGGTGACTTTGAACATCAACTTCTGTGTCTTCCCAAAGGGTTGTGGGAAGGACTGCAAATAGAGCAGGCATGTTTGAAGTGGTTGTTCTTTGGCTGGGAAACACTGGGTTTTCTCCCCGCACTGTATTTCCGACTTAGCCTATGCATCATGATTATATTAGCAGGCATTGAAAGATTTGGGGACAGTTGCCCTGGATGTTTATGGGTTGTTGGGCATAGCAAGGAAGACAGTCTTATGTATCTGACCTGTAGCTCATCTCAAACAAGGCAGACCTGTAACTAATCAGCCAGAAGATAAGGACTCTGAGGATTCACGGCTGCTGTCTTCAAAATTTGTCACTTAGTGTCTCATGTTCCTTGAGGAAAGTAGGAGACAGGATCATTATTTTAACTCAGCAAGATTTATTTGTGCTTAAAGGAGGTCAGACTTGCCACCCTCCAGGCCGACCCATCCAGCTAAGGTGCATTATCTCCCACAGCCGGTGCCACATACAACACCTGTCGGTGACATGGTCTAACCTAGGTTGTCTGTCTATCTGTCTGAAATTTCTTTTAAAAATCATTTCCTTGGGTTTCTCACTCAGTCATCACAAAGAATGCTCTGTGTTGACGCTAAGGTGACTATACCCATCCAAGACACTTCTGTCCAAATTCATAAACTATGCCCAAAAGTTTCTAAATATCTTGCATTTTCTAAATGTCTGTTTGGCTGAGTAAGGATGAAACATGGACTCAGCCTGGGCATTTCACCTCCAGTCTGGAGAAGTATGTGACTTCTCCAGAGGGTTTGCTGATATGCTGTTGAGATACACACCTGGCTAGAGGCCACAGGCAGGGTTGGCCCACCTTGAGTGGGTGGAAAAGACATCCACCTGCTTATTGCTACGCAGTAAGTGTCAACTGAGCAAAAGATAAGTGTCCCCATTTTCAAAAGATAATTCCAGAACAAGATAAAGACACAAGGTTATCTGAGGAACTCTGTTTAGTTCTTAACTTTTAAAACTGGTGATTATTAATCTTCCTTCTTATAGTGTGTTTGGTAAACATAAGATAAAACAGATTTGCTCGGTTTGATCTTGAAGGCTGCCACGGATGCAGCACCATGAAGGCAATGACCTCAGGAGGACCCTTCCGTCTCCACAGGCAGAGTGGCCCCTCCAGCACTCCCCCAAGTTTCACGGACTCTGACTCACCCATCATGTCACTGTGTGATTAGGTTCCGTAACTTTCTTCTGCGTGTTTTCCTCAAATTAAGTAGACATTGTTTACAACTCTAAAAATAAAAAGGGCCATTTTAATTGGGGAAGAAGCCTTGTTTTGGCAGGTGAGCGTGGCATCTGTGAGCAGGCTTGTCCCCCACCAGCAGATGGGATACAGCCAACTGGCAGTAATCTGGGGTTTCCATGAAACCCTTGTGTTAAATTGAAATTTATCTGAAAAGAAAGGTGAACAATTTTGCAAATAATTATCAAGGACTCCTTTGAAAGGCCTGCATAGCTCCCATGCCCCATTGGGCATTCTCATGCACGCCGGCTACGTGTGTCTATTTGGAGTAGAAAGAGATTCTTGTTTTGTTTTGTTTTATTCTCTTTTTTCTTTTTTTCTTGTTTTCATTTTTAAACAAAAACATTTAGATACTCATCTGTCAATGACATCTTTGAAGAAAAGGCAGTCAAACCGGGCAGGATTCCATTTCTATGTCAGCCCCGGTGCATAAATGGGCTCCATCCATCTTCTTGGCCTATGACATTGCTTACAGTCCTTCTCTTGAGGAATCTGCCAGCTCCCCAGCTGCCACTAGTATGTTGAATTCTCTTAATTACTTTCCCACTGCAAAGGGAGATGTGGTCGGACTTTTGCTTTGACCTATCAAGTCTCTCTGGCCCGGGAACCTTTGGTGTGTGTCAGGCCCCTAACCCATTTTTCTATTGTTCCTGAATGATTATAAGCTGGATAGAGCTTATAATTCCTATAAGGTCCACATGGATTTGTTATTCACTCTATAACTTAATAAATGTGTGGTCTTGGGTCTCTGAAGTTCAATCTAAAATAAGATTGAGATCATTACCTTGCTCACCTTACTCTGGGTTGACTTGGGGATAAAATGAGAAACTGAACAAGAAAATACCTGACTATGAAGATGTATACAAATGTAAGGATTTGGGGTAACCCATTTTTATCTATACATCCACAGCATATCTGTTGTGGAGCGAACACGAGTGAACGACCACTGGAGTCCAGACCAAATTAAAATTTAGGAAGCCTTTATTAGCCGGCCGGCCGGCCGGCCAGCCAGCTGGCGACTGCTCTGCCTTTCTCCACGCAGGGAGTCCAGAGAGCAGCCCTGACCCTTTGTGCAGGACCACTTTTAAGCACATTAACCACATCCTGTTTTTGCAGAGCAGGCAATTTAAGACAAAACAGTTTTTCCCAAGCAACGTCAGGATCATGCCATTGACGACCATGTTATTCACAGGGTCATCCTGTTCTTCAGAAAGCTGACAGTGTTCTATGAAAGAAGGCCTACGTGCTGGGAAGGGGCCATGAGACCGTATCTCAAGACCTGGCCTGGTGTCAGCACTGACAATTTTATCTGGGGCATAGTCCATGACCTCTCTGAAATGGTAGTAGTAAGCATGCTCAAAAATTCCCACTCTCTAGCATATCTATTGATTCATTGATTTATTCAATAAATATTTTTGGAATTCTTGCTTTTACCAGGCACTCTTGATATAAATAAATAATAACCAGGCCCTGTAAATGATATACCCTTCTTTGCCTCAGAGACTAAAATACGTTATCTTTTTAAGCCATGTCTACACACGGCAAATGAATTGAAAAGCTAACCAATGACCTAGAAGGTCGTAGAGGTCAAAGACTTTGTTCTTTTCATCATGTGGCCCTCGCTGCATAACCCAATGGTATCTGAAGCATAGCAGACCAATCGTTGGTAGGAAGTCTATAAACTGAATTGAGCCTGTAGCATGTGTTCTGCTCTTACTTAGTTATTACGACTTGAGTTCCATAAATTACCTAGATAATGGCGTTAATTCTCCACTTCACTCTCAATGGAGAGACTGGGCCCTAGTGACTAATAGTCTAGGCTCTGCTTCCTCCATGCTCAGATGGAAATGACCTGGAGAAAAAAGGAAATGTGTGTGTGGGGGGGAACTGAGCCAGGTTGGAGGTCTGACTGTGCAGGGAACCGCCTCTCCTTCCTGAAGTGCTTGTCTGACCTCGCTATTCTCCTTCTAGACCTTCCTTCTGACAAATGCAACATACCCAATCTTAGTCTTTGTTATCAAATTGCTGGATTTTTAAAATAATAGATAATAAATGTCTAATTATTCGCAGTTGCTTTACAATGTAAATTTTAACATATCAAAACCTCAAATCTCTTCTAAAAATGTTCCAGTTTGATTTCTTAAACAAATTGTAAACTCTCCAAAGGTAAGGACTGACCCCATCAACTTGTAACTCACAGTGCTAAGTACAAGGACTCATGTGTGGTGGATTTGTCAGAAACATTGGCTGAAAAAATGACTCTGGAAGAGCGGACTCATTTTTACCTGCTGTATGTAGGCACATAAGCTTGTGACATTTACTCTCCAGCCAATGGAGCAGAGCCCAGGACTATTAATCACTGGGGCCCAGTCTTTCCATTGAGAATGGAGAATTAATACCATTATCTGGGTAATTTATGGAACTCAAGTCATAATAACTAAGAAAGGCACTCAGCATTCAAACACCAATCCTCATCATGGTGATATGATACAGACCAACCTGGGTATTTTAAGGACTAAAAAAACACAAAACTGTTTATTATTAATGGCAATTGTGTTAACCCAGTAGTTACCTCTGCATTAGCAGATGTCTTTTCTGAGGTACAAGCATAAAACATGATGCTTAAAACAGCTTATCTCATTAGCATCAGAAAGATATCATAGTATTAGAGGCATTCGTTTTATACTGAAAATTTTAAAAACAGATTTATTGAGATGTAATTTGCATGGCACTGCTTTACCTGTTTTAAGTATAAAATTCAATGGAGTGAGGGTAATGTTTCTGACCTGCCAGTCTGTTCCTTTGCAAGGAATGCAGACAACATTAGATATACTAATTCATTTATTGGGGGAAATTTGAAAAAGTGAGTTATGTGGTCTCATTTGCATAATTCTAGGCAGTGTGATAAAGAGAAATGCTTGGTGATAGGACAAAAGATTCCATTTTAACCAGCTAAATAGGAAAGAGATTGATTAATATCACTGACAATTAGCTATTGTCAGCTATGACTTATTTAAATTGACTGTACTAATATGGACCCTTATTTAGAACTGGATGAATAATACTGGCAAAATGGTATAGGCCAGTGGTCGGCAAACTGCGGCTCACGAGCCACATGTGGCTCTTTGGCCCCTTGAGTGTGGCTCTTCCACAAAATACCGCGGCCTGGGCAAGTCTATTTTGAAGAAGTGGCGTTAGGAGAAGTTTAAGTTTAAAAAATTTGGCTCTCAAAAGAAATTTCAATCGTTGTACTCTTAATATTTGGCTCTGTTGACTAATGAGTTTGCCAACCACTGGTATAGGCAAACATTCAGCTTGACACCATTTCTTTGGTGGGGTTTTACATATTTGGTATATACAAGTTAATTAGTACGTTAGGATCATGTATCCAGTCTGCATGGATAAACCTCTTTTAGTACTTTGTTAGATCTGAGCAAAGGGAGTCTTTTGTCTTGGCAGAATTTAATACTTACTGATGAAACCAGTAGTTCTTAACCAGGAGCAATTTTGCCCTGTGGGAGACATTTGACAACATCTAGACACATTTTTGATTGTTCCAACTGGTTAGGAAGGATGCTACTGGCATCTAGTGGGTAGAGGTCATGAGTGCTGCTGAGCATCCTACAAGGCACAGGACAGCCACCCACAACACAGAAGTATCTCATCCAAAGTGTCAGGAGGTGCAAGATTGAGGAATGCTGTAGAGATGGACAGGCAAACTCCAATTCTTGCCTTCATATTCAGTGGTTTCCTTTATAGGCTCATTTACAGAAAGATCTTGTTTCATTTCTTCATTTTGTAATTCAATCATTCAGTGAATACACATCTAGCACCTACTGTGAACCTAGTGTTGGGGATACACCTATGAACAAGCACCCCAGGGAACACTGTGGACTGTGGGGGGACTGTTGGTTACACAATGAGAGGGCACTATTGCCATCCCATTTCCAGAGGCTGGGGTGACAGATGTCCCAAGAACTATGCCACCCAAATGCTGCAACACTGAGGGAGACCCAGGGCTGCCAATGGAGAGCTTCCATTTGTGTGGGATATGGATAAATATTGCATGAATGGAGGAAGAGAGAGAAAGGGAATTCCTGATAATGGTAAAACCTCTATATAAAACAGATCAAGGTAAAGAGATGAAGTGTGGTCGGCAGTGGCAAAGGCAGGATGCAAGCTCACATTTATGCATACCCGTGTCTGGGTGTGTGGCAGAGACAATGTCCCTCCAGATTATGGGTAGGGGCTCAGGGAAGGCATCCGTAAGGAGGTGACATGAACAGAGACCTGAAATGATGAGATGCAGCCTTTATGCAAAGATCTGTGGGAAGAGCATTCCAGGCAAAGGGAACAGACTTCTCTAAGAATCTTGAACAAGATTCTTCATACATGTCGTGTCTGTGTTCCAGGTGGGTACTCTGAGACACAAATGAGTCTCTCAGGTTTGGGGGCTACTTACTAGGATCTAAAAGCAGGACTGATGGGCAGATGGCAGGTGACCTGGGTAGGTGGGGAACACAAGGCAAATCTTTGCTCTAAATGTCCACTATGAGATGGGTTTTTATGTACTTGGCATTTGTTTTATTAAGCTAACAAATGGGTGCAATGCAGGGACAGAAGGAGTTCTAAGCCAGTAGGACTGACACAGCAATCTTCATAGACCTGGATGAGTGATGCAGCTCCCAATTATGCTGTATTACAAGTCTAGCTAGAATTTGAGTTCGAGTTGACCATGTAGATCTGCTGCTCTGCACACCACTGTAGCCAGTGACAGGAGCACGGTGAGGATTACTGCTCCAGGAATAGAAATAGTCCAGAGTGCTGAGAAACTGGATCCTCCATGCACCCTCTCCAGGGCACTCACTCCCAAGAGTCACCATCCTTTTATAATCGTGAGTCAAAGCCCCAACAAGCCCTTCCCTGAAAAATCAGCAGCAGAATTTTAGGGTAACAGTTCCTCATACCTGCCTTGTATGTTCTGTATGGGCAAGTGAAGACGCCTCTTATTGAGGTCATGGTGATATTTGAACATTAAAACCACTGGGAACCAAGGATTTAGAAGTGACCACAGGGCCATTGCTCCCTCTTGTTCTGGGCCTGAGTTCAAGTTTGAAAAATGAGGTTGATTGTGCTTTGTTTGGATTTCTAACAGCCTGGTATTAAAGATGGATATTTGTTTCATGATTAACCAATAATGGGATATTTCTTACACTCAGATTTGGTCTGGATTTAGGGAGCCCCTGCGGTTCCTGTTGAGAGATATAAATGATCATTATATAAATAAAATTTTTGTACATATGAAGTACTTGGTAAATGCTCTTAGTTGAGTGCTCAGTAATGGTTAGTTGATTTTGTAAATAACATTTTATTGAAAGAAAGTCATGCCTGCATTTTCTATAGACACCTTCCTGCTGAAATGGCAGAGCTAGGTAGTTGGATAGAGACTGTGTGGACTCCAAAGCCAAAAGTATTTAGTACCCGGCCCTTTACAGCAAAGAGTTTGCCAATCCTGCTTTAGATGAAAATACATAACAGTCCATAAAAATATAAAACACCGACGTGTTCGCTTCTTTCACCATCTTTTTCTCTTACAAAGTGAAGTGGATGTTTTAATCAGAGGCCGTATAAGTAGATGTTGAAGACAGAGCTTCATGTATCAGATGCTGTCCATCAGTGGTGCCTACTGTTTTTGTATATGTGGTTACACAGAAATCCCAACCTAAGATCCTGAGCTTTCTAAAAATACATGCTCTCATTGTCAGTCAAGACAGTGATTTACTTAATCTTCGCTCCAGTTTATAAACCTTTGAACAGTGTAATCAGCATAATGCTTGGTAGAACATTGGAAATGCCCTCACATGCTTTAGTGGAAAACAGCTTCTGAGATTTTCCTTTTTTTTTTTTTTTTCTAACATGGCTCATGAGAGATTTGGGGGCTGATTTAGCAGCCTCTATCTAAGCAAATCTCCTAGTGACCTTGTTGGGATTTTGATCTCAGTTATGATTGGAGTATATGTGGCTCATGCTAAGTGAAAGGCCATAAAGGATAAGTGAGCTGGCGTGCATTTCCCTCCTGGGAAGGAGGGACAGCATGAGCAGAGTCTGCACCAGGAACATAAACGCGTCGACAGTCTGTGCGTAGATTCGCTTGCTCACAGAAATGCTCTGGCCAGTCTGTGCTGGGAGAGGGACAGCTGATCAAAGGCTTTCTATTTCCATGGCCTCCCAAAGTTTGCATTCACCGAGAACCCCTGGGTTCTCCTCTGGGTGAAATGATCTGCATGAGGTCAGGATTAGTGTCTGCATGTCATTCCTACTTCAAGGTCAAATTAAATGTGACCAGGCTCAGGCAGATTGGAGTGTACAGTTGTCTTTGAAAATTAAAAGAAATTTCAGAATGAAAATGTAGTGCATGGTCATTTTATATGCTTTTACTTTATTAGCCTTCTTCCTCCATCTTCTAGATGTTTTGCAGATATATCCAGGTTTTTAAGCCAGAATTATTTTTTATCATGTTAGTTTATTTGTATTATGTATTTGTCACTCGTTTATGCTAAATGCCTTTTCCCCATCCTGTCTCCCATTCTCTCTGGAACCCGCTCCAATCAGGTTTCATCCACAGTGAAACGTTTCTCATCAAGGGTAACAATAGCTTCCACATAACCGAATCCAAAATTGAACTTCATATGTTTGTTTTTCTTGGCCTGCCAGCAGCTCTTGGCCATGTTGGCCATGTTCTCTTTGAGGTATTGCCTACCTGGCTGCTTACCTCTCCTACGTCTCCTTTGCTGGTTCCTCATCTCCCTAATTGTTAATGCTTGAGGGCCCATTCGTGGCATTTAAATGACAAGCCAGAGCTCTCTCACTTGACTCTTTTTTTATTTTTATTAATTTCTTTATTGATTAAGGTATCACATATTTGTCCTCATCCCCCCATTCCCATCCCAAACCCTTCCCCACGCATGCCCCCACCCCCCTGTTGTCCGTGATCACTGGTTAGGCTTATATGCATGCATACAAGTCCTTTGGTTGATCTCTCCCCCTTACCCCCACCCTCCCCTACCTTTCCTCTGAGGTTTGACAGTCTGATCGATGCTTCCCTGTCTCCGGGTCTGTTTTTATTCATCAGTTTATGTTGTTCATTATTTCCCCTAGATGAGTGAGATCATGACTCTTTTTTGACTACTCAACAGCTTCACTCCTTCTCAGATAGGCCTATCAAATGCAATAGAGTCCAAGCTGAAGTCCCAGTTCCACTTGTACCCTCACCTCTGCTCTTCCTCTGCAGTCTTGCTGGTCTAGGTAATTCTAGTTATCTAGTCATTCATAAGTCCACAGACCTTGGAGTCATTTTTTAACATTTATTTGGGTAACATTGAATATGCTCAAAAGTAGACAGAAATGTAAAAAGAAACTCCATGTGTCTTTACCCAGTTCCAGGAGCTATCAACCTTATGGCCATTGTGCCCTTCAAACCCCAGTATACTTCCACATCCCCCATATTAGTTTAAATCAAATCTTGGTCATTAAATCATTCATCCATAAACATCCCAGTATACATATTTAAAGAATAAGAACTTCTTTGTGTTTTAATATAGCAATACCATTACCACACCTAAAATAATAATTTCTAATTACCTATTATTTAGTCAGTGTTTAAATTTATAATTGTCCCAAAAATCTCATTTTCAGTGTTTTACTCTTTGTTTACATAAGTATCTTAAAGTCATTCTTGACTCTTCCCTTTTGCTCCTACCCACAACCAATCTATAAATCCCGTTGTTCCTTTCTTCAAATTTTGTGCAGAATCTGACCATTTCTCGGTACATCTCATACTACCCTGCTGGGCTAGTTCATCCTTAACTCTCCCCTGAATTGTTTCAGTGTCCTTCCAACTTGTTCCCCTTCCTTATCCCACCTCTGCCCCCTCAGTCTATTCTTCATTACTTATCTTTTAATATAATTGCTGTGGCTATTGTATTACAAGATAAATAATATGTTATTCCTCTGTTCAAAACTCTATTGACTTCCCAATTTACCCAGAGTTAAAAGCCAAAATTCTCACAATGGTCCATGTATTAGTTCAGTGGTTGGCAAACTCATTAGTCAACAGAGCGGCAAACCACGGCTCGCGAGCAGCATGTGGCTCGCGAGCCGCAGTTTGCCAACCACTGTATTAGTTAATTGTTGCTGTCAAACAAATTATTTCAACACTTTAGAACCTTACAACTACAAACACTTGCTGTCTTACAGTTATTGTGAGTCAGGAATCTAGGTGAAGCATGAGGTCAGGGAAGCTGTATCCTACAGCTCAGGGTCTCTCACAAAGGCTGCAATAGAAGTGTTGCTGGAGACTGTGGTCTCATCTGAAGGCTTAACAAGCAGAGAAAATGCTTCCACATTCACTTATGAGATCATCAGCAGGATTCAGTTCCTCCTGGGTTGTTAAACTGAGGGTCTTATTTCCTTGCTGTTGTTGACCAGAGGCCTTCCTTACTGCTCTGCCACATGGATGTCTCCACAGGGAAGTTCACAGTGTGTTAGTTGACTTCCATAAGAGCAAACAAGAGAGTGTGAGCAAGATGGAAGCCAGAATATTTTGTAATATAATCTTGAAAGTAATATCCTATCATGTTTGCTATATTCTGTTTTAAGATATCATAGCTTAACTTCATTAAAAAAAAAAGAAAGAAACAGAGACACATAGATGATAAGTCTCTTGCCCCAAAATATCTATTAGCAACTTAAAGAACAAGAATTAGAACCATAAACTTTTGTTTTCCAATTTTTCCGCTATCCATTTCTTACATCAATAGAACTTAGAAAATCTTTAAATGTGAATATCAAGATTGAGGAATCACAGATAATTCAAAGATTATAATATACTGGATCAATTATAGATTCACTTTCAATAAAGGTCTTTTACTTTAATTTTGATAACAAAATACTTACTGATGAAATGGACCATGAACAAAATTTTATTAGTAGAGGCATTTTTCCCTCAAGTTCACTAGATGGTGTATTAATCAGGATGGAAAACATTAGCATGCAGTAACAAAGATTCCTAAAATCTGGAGCTTAATACAATGAAAACTTATCTCTTGCTTTCAAAAAGCACACTTACAGGTATATGTGACTCTCATAGGTAGTTAGCCTATACCTACAGATGTTAACTCTATATTCTAGGCTCCTTATTCTAGCAATTAAATGCTTCTACCCTGAAATGACACAAATCACTTCATTTATATTTCTTTGGCAAAAGAAAAAAAGAAGAGGTGATTAAACCAGGACATGGATACCAGGAAATGGGAATCATTGAATGTCATCTCTAACCTCAGCTCCTTCCACTTCTGCCCTTGTCCATTCAACCACAGCCATAGCTTTTCAAACACTAAGCTTGCTTCTATCTCAGGGCCTTTGCACCTGCTATGCCTTCTCCCTGGGACAATTTTCCTCCAGATATCTTCCTTACTGGCTTCATCATTTTCCCCAGGTATCTGCTCTAATATTTTTCTCCATAAATAAAGTGGAAACATTTCCTTTCACATATCTCCAGAACTCGCTACCCTTCACACCTGTTTTTTCAGCACCTGATATATTTTTAATTTATTAAAGTTCTTCCTCTGCAAGATGCTAAGTTCCATGGGGAATATACTTTATATTTCTTGTTCTCTTCTTCATCATTGGTACTAGAAAATGGCCTGGCATGCAACA
This sequence comes from Plecotus auritus, assembly GCF_963455305.1. Lineage (NCBI taxonomy): Eukaryota > Metazoa > Chordata > Mammalia > Chiroptera > Vespertilionidae > Plecotus > Plecotus auritus. The sequence goes on along the minus strand of NC_137773.1, from coordinate 134,335,605 downwards.
GGTGCTCTGAAATTTGTTAAAGTATCAACTTTGCATTGTTTGGTAGCCAAAAGCCATTGAGACTTCACTCTGACTTTAACTGGTTTTTTGTGATCATCACTGGCATGTTAATGGCATGACTTCCACCTTTTTAAGATCTTCTCATTCTCTTCCTCCTCTACCATTTCCTCTTAATTTCTATAATTCATTTCTTGATTAATTAAAGTATATCTTGATTTATTTTTCTTCAAAAGCAATGTGTAGATATTGTGCTTCCTGAGCCCTTGCATATCTGAGAATTGCAATCTCAGTTTGGTGCCTGTTTCATTTTTATTAGTTTAGTTCCTAGACTTTAGAGTTTTTATTTTGTTCTTTAAATTTGAAAGTTTTACCAGAATCTATTTGGTTCATTTATTTCTTTTTTCTCTGATTGAGACTTATGAGCACCACACACTAACCTAGACTAACTTTTAATATTTTTTCATTAGTCTTTCTTATGTGAAGCTTTCATTGATCTCTGTAACTTGAGTTTTTCTTTAGCTCATGAAAATACCTTCACAGATTTCTTTTCCTTCTGTTACACATGTTCTAATCTGTTTATTCATAAAACCAGTTATTCATATATTGGTTCTTTATGATTGCCCCTTTGTTTCTATCATCTATTGTTTTCATCTCTTTCTTTTTTTCTGTATTCTGGGAGTGGGTATTCCACAGTATGTATTCTGCGTCACTGATTCAATATGTTGCAGGGTTTCTTTCATACCTCTGATGATGACTGTGGTACATGTTATTGATTTATCACTTATTTATTTTTATATTTGTATTTGTGCATTATTTACTGTCATTAGTTATCATTATTTTATTATTTATTATTATTTTATGGTTGTTTGAAATTATTTACTCCTTCATTCCCTATAGGGGGTTGCATATACTTGCCCCATTGCCCCATCCCTTGCAGTACCTTCTTACTGGAGCTGTATGCTCTGTGCCTCATCACCTCTGAACTTAGCCATATGACATGATTTTGTCAATGGAATGTGAGTAAGTATAATGTACACCAAATCCAACCAGACACTTTAAAATTTGCATTGGAATATATTTTAAAATAGATCTTTCATGTTTCTTCTGCATGTTAAGGGCAATGTTGCCTTTCTTCCTGTATTTTTTCTTAAGTATCTTTTAGTATACTTAAGTACCTTAAGTATCCTAATTTTAACCATCATTAAAATATGGGTGTTTTCCAATGAACAGGGTAAACGGCTTTCCCTCAAGAGTCCTTCTTGTTGGCTTTAGAGTCCTCCTTGGAGACTCAGATGGAAGGCTAATTGATATACACAGCCCCTATACAAATGCCCAGTGTCTACAAGTCTTCCATTTAGTGTGGAATTGCAGGATTGGTAAGGGATGCCACCCCTTGGTGGTCTGACTACTTAACCTAGATAAACCAAAGTAGTCTATAGTTTTCATTCCTTGTAAGCAACAGTAGATAAAAACTACAGTCCCTAGTTTGTACATATCTTATTGTCCTCCCTTCTTTTTTTCATATTATTACATGCTACATTGTAGAGACATGAATCTCTAGTGGATGAAGACAGTAAGGTCTTGGTGGCAGGTGTGGTGGCAGTTAAATGTCCTTGCATGCTCTACATGTAGAAGGAATGGTCTCCCTCTGGTTTTGAAGCCATGTCTTAGAGGAAGGAATAGCAGCATAAGAATGAGGACTTTAGACTATTCCTCTCTTCCTTTATATCCCACTTATCTGTCGGAAGGTCACATCTTTGCTTTGCATAGCGGGCATTTCTCCTGGAGACTTGGATATCATTGACCAGTATTTCTAATTTCTAGTAACCCCACAACTTTTCTTCTGTATGTTCATGAAGATTTCAATGGGAAACACTACTTATCAGCCAGTGTCTATTTTATTATTTTCTCAAATAATACAAGATGGTGCAGCTAAGTTTCTTCCCCTTCCATCCCAGAACATCTTTTCCAGCCCAGCAGAGTCTATGTGCTAGGAAAACCCTCATTTTCCCATTTTGCCTTGGCTTCTTAGGCTGGCTTTCTGGGTGTTGGTGGGACCAGAGCTCTGGCAGGGACATGCTGGTTGGCGGTTGGGTTTATTTTCTCTTCCATGTTTTAAGAGCTGGCAGTGCCAGGGAAGGAGTCCAGCTCTGACTTCCTCAAACTTGTTACATTCCACAAAGTGCCCAGAGTTTGGCCTTAGGAAGATCTGCATCTGAATGCCTACTCCACTACTTATTACTTACTAGTGCCTTGAACAAGTGACCCAAACCCAGTGGTTGTGTTTCTTCATCTATTATGTGGCAGCAAAGTGCCCGCATGTTCTGGTCAATATGAGGGTTAGAAAAAATAACAGTAATACACTTGGAAACCAACCAGCACAAAATTGTGTGCTCAGTCAATTTTTATGGTGGTACTATAATTGTCTTCATCTAAACAATTAATATAATAACGTCATAGTCTTGACATTGTGGTTCACACAGAATGAATAAAAAATGGTGGGGACTGAGTTGAACCATCCATACTAACGCCATGCTCCTGCAACTGCATTTACCAGGCCTGTGATTAATTATCTGTGTGACTTGGGGAAAGTTCCTTTCCTTTTCCATGCTTCTATTTCCCATCCTATATAATAAAAGCCTAATATGCAAATCAACCAAATGGTGGAACGACCAGTCACTGTGACGCACACTGACCACCAGGGGGCAGACGCTCAATGCAGGAGCTGCCCCCAGCCAGCAGGCCCCAGGCCAGCCAAGACAGGTGCCAGTGGAGGCCCTCCCTCCCCCTGGACCACCCCGCTGGTTGCCCGCAGAGGGAGGCTACCGGCAGCAGCGGCAGGGGACGGGGCCAGCAAGTAGGCAGCACCAGGCTGGCCAAGGCGGGTGCCAGCGGGGACCCCGATTGCCCTTCCAGTCTCCTCACAGATCGACCCTGATTGCTGGCCAGGCCTAGGGACCCTACTCGTGCACAAATTTTGTGCACCAGGCCTCTAGTTTATAAAATAAGAACATGGGGGGTAGCAAGTAAGTTTAATCTGATATGTCAACTTCAATTAATCAGTAGAGGGTACCTATAAAACAGTTTTAAAAGGAATCTGAGGCCTTGGCTGGGCTCAGTAGATACACATTTTATCATCTACTAGCAATGTCTGAAATGGGTAGGGAGGTTAGTCACAGCTATCCCGAAATTTGCCAGATGTAGACTAAATGCTTTCAACAGACCTTCCTAATTCCCAATCCTCTGGTCTTTTTTCTGGGTCTGATTTATGGGCCTTTGTAATTGGGTGACATCTTATTCATCGAAAAGAATATTCAGTGTTGTCAGAGTGAAGAATAGGTATGGACACTGAAGGAGACTGGTGGATTATGAAGCTGCTTCTTTGAATGGGATGGAGGTTTCTTTGAGACCTCATTGCAATTTGAGCATTAAAAAAATAAAGCATTTCATTAGAAGGGAAAACAGGCTAGTTCCCTGAAGTTGCACATCACAACCCAGTCATGCCATGTGGGGTTGAAATATCATTTGCTGGTAGGTTTCTGTCTGATAGCATTAAGCAATGGACACACTGGTGGGTTTGACCAGATTGGAAATATTTATTTCCTGATCTGCAACAGAATGTTATAGCTTTCTAACTGTTGTATAATTGTATTAATGTGTGCTCCAGATCAATTCTTTTATGTGGATTTAGCCACTTTCTTTGATATTTAGGAGTTAAGACAAGAGTGTCATTTCTGGGGTAACTTGGTTAACTCAAGTAATGAGATTTGATCTTCATGAATCTTTAGAAGATGCTGTGAATCACTTTTCAGTCTTCCATTTTTGTAAGGAAAGAGAAAACCTCCATTTGTCCATTGGCATTTTATCATTGTAAGCACAAGATTCTGCCTGCAGGGACAGGGACCTTTGCCTTAATTTTGAAAGCTTTTTCAATATAGATTTGATACTTGGTCTCCTTTCTCCACAATCTCCATGGCAGGGTGCATTCTTCATACTCCCTCCTGTTGGCCTCACTTCAGAGAGCTACAAGCATCCTTGGGTCCTGCTCTTATGAATCTGTGATTTCTGGCAAAGCAAAAATCGCCAGTCTATAATCACACTGTTCCACGAAATATGGTGAAAAAATTCTATTGTAGATGGTTTTCTCAGAAACAGTCAACACTCAACATGCTTTTTGTTCACAGTGTACCCTCAGCAAGACTCTTGATGGAAGGCCATTTTTATAGGGCAATGGTCGGCAAACTCATTAGTCAACAGAGCCAAATATCAACGGTACAATGATTGAAATTTCTTTTGAGAGCCAAATTTTTTAAACTTAAACTTCTTCTAACGCCACCTCTTCAAAATAGACTCTCCCAGGCCGTGGTATTTTGTGGAAGAGCCACCCTCAAGGAGCCAAAGAGAGCCGCAGTTTGCCTACCGCTGTTATAGGGGAATCTATGAATATGACAAGACACGGCAATAAACAGCTGAAAGTAATCTGTGAGGCGTTTGCAAATTACCCCTCATGCGCTGTAGTGGTTGCAAAAGATAATTTGTGGTTCTCGCAGAATACCCTGCAAATTGGGTCTTTCATCTGCGATGTTTTTTACGGTTAAAACGTTTCATTTCTCATATTAACAAATGATAACTCTGCATTTGTTAATCTAAACAATTTGATTTATATTTTTCTGTGCTGAGAAGCTGTTGACATTTCAGGGTAAGTAATTATTTTCATTGCCAACTGCCGTTTGTGGTGATTGTAGGCAAAAGATAGAAATCGGAATGTACGTATGCACCATTTTAATCATTTTTCTTAAAGACTGTTTATAAAGCAGGGATCTGTTTGCCTGAGTTATCATCTGTACTTAGAAATCTAATAGGACACGGGTGTTGATGAGTGAGGGTTCTAGCCACGTTCAGGGTTTTCGGTGGTGTATTGGATGCTCTCCATGTGATCGCTGTGGACAGGGGACAGGGCTGCCTGCAGTGTCACCAAACCTCTGGCAGAGCCCTGGGCGCTGACAGTCTGAAATCACAGCATGAGAGGAAATGGATTATTGGCCTCAGTAGATCCCAGCTTATGTAATATCTGTTCAAGTATCTCCCAGGGTGGTTGCCAGGATTACATGACAGATGCTCACGAGAACGCCTCACACTATGCCTGGTACATAGTGCAAGCTCTGGAAACATTTGGTGAAATGGGGATGACATGAAAAAGGATCATCTAAATTTCCTTTCTCATATTGCTTTCTTGTCCAAGGACTCAAAGTCCAGGGCAAGAGAAAGGAAGATTTTTTTTCACTGCATCCTTCAACCGGATGTTCAGCCTTGCCAGCTGAGCCGGAAGGAGGCACCAGGACTGGGGTGGAACAGCTGGCTTTCTCTGGGGTCTCTTTTTGACCTTAAAATCCATGCTAATTTTTCAATCCACTCTTTAACATATCCAGGTTTATTTTAATATTCAGGAAAATTAACATCAAAGTTTATACTTTCCCCCCAGAAAAATCATTTAGCAAAATTGCTGCTTCGAAAAGATGGTCCATCATTAGCTTGTGGGTGTGCATGAAGCCCACACTAGCTGTGAAGCACTGTGGGCCAGGGTAGGTAGATGGCCTCTGTGATGATTAGGGGCAGGTTGGTGTGTGTCCTGCAGGGTAGGCTGTGGTAGGTTCATCGTCTGCTTTCCTCAGCTCCTTATACTGCTGGGTAGAGCTCTGGCCACATCAGACAAGTCACCACGCCTGCATGTTCCAACCTCCCATTCACATTTCAGGTCAGGGAGTGGACTACTGATTTAGGACTCGAACCAATTTTTCCATGGCCTGAAGGAGTGAATGTAGAGCCAGTATCCTGAATGGCAAATGTATTTTATCCTTTGAACCAACGTCAATTGATTAGTTCTGGTTGCCTACAGTGCTGTCTTAAGAAGGCATCTGTGGTGCATAGAGGCTCAGCTGGGAAGAGTGCTGGGATTGATTAGCAATGTCTGTCAAGGTCTCTGGAGGGATAACTTGCTCTCTAGTTGCCATTGTGTGCTTTTGATGTGTCTTTCACTCTTCTGTGTAAAGTGATTTTTTAATACTAACAGGTGATTAAGTATGAGACGGGCCATCATGAGAGAGAGCAGGTAGATTCCACTTTAAGAAAACCTGGCATGAGAAAATGCAAATTTACAAAATGCATAAATCTGGAGCTCATTATTGTCATTACAGAAAGATTCCATGAAAGGTTCCTTTAAATAGCGAGCTCCCCTACTGCATTAAAATGATGATTCAATTTACAGAAATTCACTTTGCATGCAACTCTTCAGGACCATGTCTGTGCAGTAAAGCAAGCCCCACCTGATTGTTTTAAACCACGGCCTACATGCTTTTCAGGGTGGCTGCTGCCACATATCTCCAGTCTCCTGATAATTCCCACTCTCTTCAGACTTCCTTTTTCCTTCCTCTTCCAGAGTGTTGAGTAGACAGTCTGGGTGGTGGTCAATAGCTGCTGGCTCCCACCCCACCGCGGCTGTGTTTCATTAGTGGGTAAACTGATTGCTCCGCGTGTGTTTACGCGTGGGTGTGGCAGTCCAAGTCTGCGCACTCGTGCACTCTGGTGTGGATGCAGATACACACAAGCCCTTCCCTCGCTCTCAGCCCACCCTAAATTCATTCCTGCTGTGAGTTACAAATGCAAGGTTCCACTCGCCTGGTGGATATGGCCTTTCAATGAGATGTGCCCCGGATTCCAGCTCCCCATCTACTTTGTGTTTGTTTATATGTTATTTACCCTCGCATCTAAAACCTTCCCCAGGCCCTGGGCCCGAGTCCCATTATGCAGACATGAAACCCTCTTCTTCCTCTGTGGCCTAGAAAGCCCCAAATGGTTTTCTAATTTAGAAAATTAAATATAATCTGACTCTTGTGGCAGGCTACAAAATTCCGGACCAACAGACGCTCCCATTAAATATGTAACATACACAACATCTAAAAGTATCACCAATCTAGCATGAACTTGAATTATAGAGGCATTCGGTGCCCCTTGGGTAAGATCACCAGCCTCTTCCCAGGCGCTCACAATTGGGCAGTTTTCCAATGGACCGTAAAGCTCCTAGGAATGCTGACTGGCACACGTGTTTGCCTTTCTGTGCTCTGTAAAAGCAACTTCATGCAGGGAAGAGGACCTTAAAGAGATGGTAGCCCCCCTTCCTCTGTGCACGGCCTTCTCCCACATAGAATAAGTCTAATAAACGTCTCAGGCACAGAACACAGGTATCATCTCTAGTTCATCTACAGTATTAAAAAAAAAAAAATCTCAACATAAATTTCTTTTCCGAAATATTTTTTAAAGAAACATCCTTTTTGTTTTCTTTTGGAAAAAGCAAAATGAGGCAGGAACAGTGGACATATCAGCTCTCCTCAGAGACTATCTTCTGGCCTAAAGTGACTATTCCTATTTGAGACGAAAGCACTCAAGCTGGTGGGCTGTCAAGCAGCTCTTTTCCTTCTGTCTTCGCAGGCTCAATGGTTTGAGCCAAGGGTGCCTCCCGGTAATGGGCTGCAATAGCTGCATAGGTGCAGCCATAGATGGTGGCCACCAGCATCATGAGACACAGGATCCCGCACAAAACCCCGGCGATGATGACCGTGACCAAGGCGCGACGCAGATTGGCGGGCCTGGGCTTGGGTTTGAGCTCACACTCTGACTGGTCTTGCTCCTCCACACTGTGGCTCTTAGGAGGCCTCAGGATAGCCTGCTGGGCAGGACCCAGCAGCTGCCCTTGCCAGGACTCCAGATCTGGAGAGGGTGAAAGGCAGGGCTGGTACAGCTCATGAGGGATTTTAAGGAGGTCCTTTCCCTTCCAGGTGTCCGGTGACGCACAGATGACACTGTCCATGACTCCCCCTTATAAAAAAAAAAAAAAAAAAAAAAAGCAAAGGATGATAACAGAGCCTGACACAATTGAATTTCAAAGCCTCAACCTGCGAAAAGTTAGGCAGATGGAATTTATAAAGCACCTTTTCTCCCACCCTGAAGTCAAAGAACTTAACAACTACATTTTACGATTTTAGGATTTCTAAATTGGCCAAATGCTGAAAACGCCACACTAAATTGGCAATTATGTCTGACCACGAATTCATTAGAAGCCTGGCCACCTTTGCCTTATAAAACGCCAAGGGCAAAGCAATGCAGAAGCTGACAAGAAGGGGCACTGGAGGCCAACCTGAGGGCACTCACGCCCCTAATGACCCCTCTACACAAACAAACCTATTGTGCAAGCTCCCATTGGACATCTTAGAAAAAAACAAACAATAAAAATAAAACAAACCTCCTTTGTTGTGATGCTATGTGTTAATTACAAAGACCCTATGTGTCTGGCAACACTCTTCATTGTTGCCAAATGGGAAGTCGTGGTCTTTGAGTGTTTTGCATATCTGAAGATATGGTAGTTACATTAGTTAAATGTAATCATGGGATTAAGTGTAATTAACATGTCTCTTCGAGCTTTGAAACATTTAGAACTTGGAGTATGAACTTTCCAGTGGCTTTTAGACTCAGTTTCTATTCTCTGTAAGGTGACTGATTTCCTGAGATATGTAGACCACGTGCCTAGTAATTCTTTTCTAGAAAGAGCAATGGGCTAGCAGGTTCCTTCCAGCCAAGCTTGACCACCAATTTACTATGTGACCTCAGGCGAATAAACTTCTCTGACTGCAACTTTTGCCATGAAAATATCTATTTGTATCCAACTTGATAGTTTATGAAGCACTGTTAGATTAGTCCTCACAACTCTGCTACAATGGTCATTCTTGTCCAAAAGGACAGAACATACAAACCCAGTTCACTCCCTTGATCCCAGATTTCCGCACTGTACTTGGTGTCTGTTTCTGCTTCCTCCCCTCTCTCTATTTCCTCCTTCCTGGCATGTCCCAAGGTCAGCAGAGTTACACAGTGACCCTCAGTAAAGCCTTTCTTTGCCGGGGCCTAGACCCACCCCCATGACCAGTGGCTCGGTTCCCCCTGGCTGCCCTGAACTCTCCTGCTCCACCCCCAAGGATGCCTGTGAAGCCGGACACCACTCTCAGCCAAGGGAGACGGCAGGTTCTTTGTGCATACCACAGGTGAACTGTGAAATAACTCGGGAAAGTCACACGAGGGAGGCGGTCACTTCAGTAGGAGTCGAACCCTCCTTTTCATGCCACTGCAGTGATTGGGGAACGCCTTCTCTCAATATCCATTCTACCTGAGCCTTATAAGCCGAGTCCTACATGGCCCCGTTAGTAGATGGGGCCATTCTGAAATGCAAGGGTTATCTAGCCCAGGTCACATCGGGGTTAGAGGCTTTGACAAAATTCACCCCACACCTCTTTTGCTACCGCTGCTTGAAACTGAATCTGAAACTGCTAGCCCCCTGGGCCTCCCTGGCTTCATCAGTAACCCCCTGAGCCAAGAGCCCCAACTCTAAAGTAAACAGGTGTCAGAGGAATGTCCTCCTTTCTGACGGATGTGCAGGTGGCCAGGGGTGCAGGGTGGCTGCTCCAGAGGAGCCCAGGGTGCAGCCAGGCTACGCTGCGATTAAGGATCCCTGCCTCATACACCATTTTATGCCGTGCCCTGGGGTTTGTTGTAAGGCAGAAGGCCAGAGAGAGAGAAATGGGGTGTGGGGCTTTGAGAAGAAATAATGACATGTAACCTGGCCAAAGAGCACTGAGACTTCCACCAGGGGACAAAGGCCTGCCTGCCATGGGACCAGCAGCCCAGCAGCTGGCTTCTCCGAGACCCAGATGGTCACCCAGTCACTCCAGGCTTAAGCTCTGTCTTTCCCTGGTTCCAGGCTTCCTGCTGCTCAATATTAGAGTGTGGGGCATGGGCTTGGGAATGGGGGCGAGGAAATACACACACTAGAGCCCAGGACGTGGCTGGAAGGCAGGGGTTGTGGCCACCAAGAGCTCCATGGCCTCCTGTGCACCTTTGTCCTCAGCCCAGATTCATGTCCCAGCCCTTCCACCCAGGAGGCATGTCTGCTGACAGCTTAAGGGTCCCACACCCTCTAGAGCAGGCGTCCTCAAACTTCGGCCCGCAGGCCACATGCGGCCCGCCGAGGACATTTATCCGGCCCGCCGGGTGCCACTGCCTGTCCTGCTTAGCAGCCAACTCGTCCTGGGCCCACAGTGCGCATAGGAATTTGTTCATAGTTTTTTTTTTTAACTATAGTCTGGCCCTCCAACGGTCTGAGGGACAGTGAACTGGCCCCCTGTTTAAAAAGTTTGAGGACCCCTGCTCTAGAGTCTGCTAGCAGTTCTCAACCTGTGGGTAGACCCACAGGTTGAGAGCCACTGCTGTAGAGCCTGAGACCATCGGAAAACACAGATATTTACATTACGATTCATAACAGTAGCAAAATTACAGTTATGAAGTAGCAACGAAAATAATTTTATGGTTGGGGGTCACCACAACATGCGGAACTGTATTAAAGGGTCGCGGCATTAGGAAGGTTGAGAACCACTGCTCTAGACTCATGGAAGCTGACAAGGCAAGAAGCTCCAGCTTTCCAAGCACTCATTATTCCCCATCTGGCCACTGGTAGCTCTTAACCACTGTCGTGGAAGAAATTTGATTTAAATCTTGAGTCTGACCATCCTTTAGCTGTGCAATTCTAAGAAAATTATTTGACCATTCTGTGCTCTGCCTGCTCATCTGGGAAGTGGGAGGGGGAAATAATGAAATTCACCCCATAAGACTGCTCTGAGGACTAACATATATCAAGTTGGATAACATATATCAAGTGTTTAGCACAATACCTAGCCCAGAATAAATGTTTAATACAGACAGCTGTTAGCATAAAAGTGATTTGTTACTTATGAATGGAGAGGGAGGAATACTAATGACAAAATCTATGCACATGTTTTTGTGGGGAAGACATTATTAAGTATTCATCACAGCATGTATTTTGGCTGGGGCCCACAGGAAGATGAAGTTTCCCCACCATCTGTGGTCAGGTTGGGGCCGTGTGACTGAGTTCTGGCCACTGGAACCAGCGAATGTCACTTCTAGGCCCAAAAACCCCTGCTTAATCCTCCAAGCACTTTGTTCCCATTTGGTGTTAACCTTAGCGGCTGCGTGGTCAAGTTGGCAATGTCAAAAGCTGGAAGGGGCTTAAGTCCCTGAAGGACTGCACCAATCCCAGCCCCTCCCCCAACTCCCTTGGACTCTGACAGGAGTGCCTTCTATTGTGTGCATCACTGAGATGGCTGTCAATCAGCCTGTCCTAACTAACACTGCTAGGGTTTGTATCTATTTCTGCTTCTTTTGTAAAGGAGGTCTTGACCAGTGTACCTAGCCCTTCGTTTTACCTTTATTCAATAAATCAATAGTCAGATTGTCTTCTACATCTAGCATCTATTTGGAGTGGGGAGGCAGTTTCCTAGTTATTTTGGGTCCCCCAGACCTTGTGACCCCCAAATCCATTTCACCTTCTACAGAAGGGCTGTTGTCTATGCCAGGCAGCTCTGCCGTGAGGGGGTGTTGATCTGAGTCATGGAATCAGAGGACCAGAATAGGTCTCAGGAGCTCCTGTCTCAGCACTGTCAGTTTCCACCTGGTGACCCTGAGCTGGTGAGGGGCACGGCTGTCCAACGATCACCAGCAAGTTTGTGGCAGAGCATCACTCCCTCCCATGTTCCTTCTAGTGTCCTGAACCTAGGAAGTATCTTCTTTCTTTGTCAAGAAATATTCTTCTTTGATAAAAACTATCTTTTTATGGAGGTTTGGCTCATGTTTACCATTTAGTCTAAAACACAATAGCTGAAGCCACTTCACCTCTTGATGTAAGAAAGATTTTTACCACCATATGTAGTCCCTGTTGTAGGTCAAATCTAAGATTAGCTGCTTAGTGATAAGCTGTTTGCTTCTACATTGTTGAGAGGGATTCTCAACTCGACATTGTGTACTTGAACTCAGGGTGAGCTCTAACCTGCTTCCTTCTGTGCTCTAAGCTGCTATACCATCCAACTCTGCTGACTCCCTAATTCACATCTGTAGCTCTGCTGTCTCCCTGTATCAGAGAGGCTCAAACATACATCCACCAATGCAACAGCTTCCCTGGATATGAAATGTGCATCTCAAACTTGATCTTCCCCCAACTGAGGTGTTATTTATTCTCTCTCACACACACTCACCCACTTCCTCCTTCCCCATTCCCCAGTGTGCCCCTTATCAGCTATTGGCATCCTTTATCTGGTTATTCCTGCAGGACAAAAATTTGAATTTTCCATGATTACTCTCCTTCATCTTCCAGTCCAACCTGTTAGCAATTTCTATCAGTTCAGTATTTCAAATATCTCCCGATGTTGATTACTTCTCACCAGCCTGGTCTGGGCCACCTCCACCTCTTTCCTGGATGACTAATTACTTCTCCCTCATTCCCCTGCTTCTTCTCGGGTAGCCTTCGGTCAGCTCTCCCTAGAGTCCACAGAGTGACCTTTTAAACTGTAATCAGATCACATTGTTCCTCTAAGTAAAATTCAGGAGATTTTTATCTCACCTAAAATAAAATCCAAAGGCCTCCGCCTGCTCTTCTGGTTCCTATGTGATGGGGCCCAGAGTACTTGTGTTATCTTATCTCTGTCGTCTCTCTCACTCCCTTCCTCTGCTCCAGGCACTCTTTTGTCCTTAGTCAAACCACGCTCACTCCCGGTCAGGCCCTCTGCACTGCTTCCTCAGCTCCACTTAGCTCACGGCTTGTGCCTTTTGAGCAGGTTCTGCTGGCCCTTGTCTCCTCCTTGGAGAGGCCTTCCCTGGCCTTCCTATCTAAAGTAGACCCCCATCCCATCCCTCCCTCCCCTTCTCCTGCCTCAGTTTCCCTAGCACTAACTGCTTTCTGAACATGGATATTTGTTATCTTATTTACCGTCTGTTCCTACCACCAGGTCATAAACTCCGTGATGATAGGGATTTTCTTGTTCAATTGCCTTTTCTTGGTGCCTAGAAAAGTGCCTGGCATATAAGAGGCACTCAAATATAGGGATGAATAAATGAACCGCTGGGATGTAGAGGGAGGACCTAGGGCCAAGACTCAATGCCATTCACTCTATTCTCTTCTGAGCTTCCAGTCTTTCATCTTGGGCAAGTTGCTGATCCTCTCTGGGCCTCTGTTTCTCATTGGTTACAAGCTAGTATTGACAAACTTTTCTATAAAGGGCCAATAGCAAATATGGTAAGCTTTGCTGTATATATCCTGTCAAAACTATTCAAGTTTACCCTTAGAGTACAAAACAGCCACAAAGAATAAATAACAAATGGGCATGGGTGTGTTCTATTAAGTCTTTCTTTACCAAAATGGGGGTGGGCTGGATTTGGCCCTCGGGCTGTTGCTTGCTGACCCCTGGGGGATTTCCAGATCCCCTCATCCTATATAATCCTATATAATCCTATATAATAAAGAGATAATATGCAAATTGACCATCACTCCAACATACAAGATGGCCGCCCCATGTGGACACAAGATGGCCTCCACAAGATGGCCAGCAGGGGAGGGCAGTTGGGAGGGACCAGGCCTGCAGAGGAGGGCAGTTGGGGGGGACCAGGCCTGCAGGGGAGGGCAGTTGGGGGGGACCAGGCCTGCAGGGGAGGGCAGTTGGGGGGGGGATCAGGCCTGCAGGGGAGGGTAGTTGGGGGTGACCAGGCTGGCAGGGGAGGTCAGTTAGGGGTGACCGGGCCAGCAGGGGAGGGCAGTTGGGGCAATCAGGCATGCAGGGGAGGACAGTTAGGGGCGACCAGGCTGGCAGGAGAGGGCAGTTAGGGGCAATTGGGCTGGTAGGGGAGGGCAGTTAGGTGTTGATCAGGCTGGCAGGGGAGTGGTTAGGGGGTGATCAGACTGGCAGGCAGAAGAGGTTAGGGGCAATCAGGCAGGCAGGTGAGTGGTTGGTAGCCAGCAGCCCTGGATTGTGGGAGGGATGTCCGACTGCCTGTTTAGGCCCAATCCTGGTGGGATCAGGCCTAAACAGGCAGTCGGACATCCCTCAAGGGGTCCCAGATTGGAGAGGGTGCAGGCTGGGCTGTGGGACACACACCCCCATGCATGAATTTTGTGCACCGGGCCTCTAGTCTTTAATATTCTAGGATCTCTTGCTTTGATTTTGACATCTGGTTAAAGAAATAGTCACTTTAGAGAGGGGGCCCTGTTGCACCCAACTTCAGTAGCTGGTATTTGCTAACTCAGAGGGATCCCCTTAGGGAGGATGTGTAGCTGTCGGTGGGTGGAGGCAGACACAGAGGGGAATGTCCCAGGGACAGATACCAGGCCACTGGTGGATCACATTTGAAAATTGAATATGATTCCAGTTTGGAGTTCAGCAGTTATTCAGATGGAGACCAAATTTTCCTCCTTTTAAGGGTCCACAGTTTCCTGATAAATAATTTAATACTGTTGTCACTTAAAAAGTGAAAAGTTATCTCCATGAACTGGATTTGTAAAATGGCTTTAAGAACCTGAATGTAAATATCTTTTAATGACTCATGTCTCTGCCACACTGTGACATGACACCAATGAGGAGAAAGCTTCTATAGCCTCTCGTGCACCCCTCAAGGTCCTCTCTAATACAGAGAACAGATGAGGTTTATCACAGGCAAGTAACACACAGACAGGCTTTCCAAACAGACGTTACTCACCTTTATAGATAAATTTCTCCAGCCAGAGTTTGAGACCCAGCAAGTGGCAATTGCATTTCCAGAGGTTGTCCTTGAGAAAAAGAAGCTTCACGCTGGACATGGATTCTAGGAGCACCCGATCCAGCTGCTGAAGCTGGTTTTGTTGGACCGCAAATAGGGTTAGGTTCTCCCAGCGCTCACCCAAGGAGGTTGGAAGGTGGCTGATGTTGTTGGATGACACATCAAGCTCCCTCAGCTGAGGGAGGGAATGGAAAAGTCTGCTTTCCAAGGAATGTAGGGAGTTCTGGGTCAGGTTTAAGACCCGTAAGTGCTGAAGTCCATGGAAAGCTCCGGGGTCCAGAATGGAAAGCGAATTGTTGCCCAAGTTCAAGGTCGTGAGCTGTGGCACTGACCTAAATGCAGAAGCAGAAAGCTGGTGTATCTGGTTATCTTGTAAATGCAGTGTTAGAGTCTGAGGAGGCAAATTGGGAGGGATTTCAGCCAGACCCTGGCGGCTGCAGTCTACAGAATTCAAGAACGCTTGACAACGGCACTCCACAGGGCAGCCACCAGCCACCGGGAGCAGGAAAACCACACTCGAGAGCAGGAGCAGCTCACCTAGGACAAACAGAAAGGAAATGGGATAGGAACCAGCTTGTCAGTGGTGCCATCATTTCCTCCCCTGTGGAACACAGGCAATGTGATTCTGAGCCAGCTAACACCTTGCACCCCTTTTCATAGACTTGGTGCATCCCCAGTGCCAATACCTTCTGCACCTTCTGTGTTAACATTGTCAGAAGCCTTGGAAAAGACACTTTCTCAGTGGCTCAGAAATCAGAACATGGGAGACTTTTTTAAGATGTTGAATAGAAAGGTGAAAACATCTTTCTGAGGCTCGTGCCCTGGTAGGGAACAGCACAATCACCCGGGCCAGAGTATGACAGGTGATAGGAAGTTCAGGTAGTCACATTTCTAAAAAAGTGTGCCACATCAGTGTGAGCTGTGAGAACTTTCTGTGGGGATGGAAACACCCTACATCTGTAGCCACTGGCTGTGTGTGGCTACTGAGCTCTGAAAGGTGACAACGGTAGCCCAGGAACTGAATTCTTATTTGCATTTAATTTTAATTAATCTAAATGTAACTAGCCACATGGTGTCAGTGGGTAGCACATCGGATAGGACGGGTCTAACACGTTCCTACAGACTGGCTGGTGTGGCTCAGTGATCGAGTGGCGACCTAGGAACCAGGAGGTTATGATTTGATTTCCAGTAGCAGGTGTGCAGGAGGCAGCTGATCAATGATTCTCTCCATCATTGATGTTTCTATTTCTCTCTCCCTCTCCTTTCCTCTCTAAGGTAAAAAAAAAAAAAAAAAAAAAAATTGAAAAAATAATAATAGCCATAGCATCTATATATATAAAAGACAAGCTACCATAACGACAGAACAACCGAAATGATGGGTTGCTTTGACTGGAACTGCGGCCCTGATCGCCCCCCACAGCCCAATCTCCTACAGCCCCTCCCACCAGCCAGCCTGGCCCCAATTGGCCCCAATCGGGGTGGGCTGGCTGGACCCCACCCAGCCAGAATATATATATATATTTCTCTTAGCCTTGTAAATCTGGTTCTACTGTTATCCCCATTTTGAAGGTGAGGCACCTGAGGCACAGACAATAGCTTCAAGAATAGCTTTGAATCACTGCCGAAGGTCACACATATAAGTAGTAGAGTCATGATTTGAACCCAGAGCCTGTCAGGGTTCTTACCTGCTGTGCTTTGCTGCCTGTCAAATACTTTTACACACAAGCACCCGAACAAGCACATGCATGCTACTGTTTTTTATAGTGCTTTATAATAACCTACATAAATATAATCAGCAGCATGTTTCATTCTGCATTTTACTCTAATCACTCAAAACTTATCTATTCATATGGATACACAGAGCGCTAATTCATTTCTTTTAACTGCTGTACAATATTCCATAGTGGGGCCATGTCATTTACCATTTAGCTCCTCCCTTACTGATGAGCATTTGAGACATTGAAGTTTTTCCTCATTAGAAATGATGCTGCAAAGAGCATTTATGCACAGAGCTCCCTGGCTGTGAGGAATGTGGCCTTGAAGAAATGTGGAAGAGGGTCTCTGGAATCAACTGGAAGGTTCAGAGGATGGGAGTTTTCTAAGTACTGCTGGACTCTTCTCCAGAGTAGCTGTATCATTCCTTCTTTTCTGCTGAGATTTGAATTTCAAAATAGGGTAAATATCTGACAAGGACATTTTGTTCCATTGGTACAGGAATTCACAAGGCCACACAATAATATTGAAAACTCAAAATAATAACTTACTCATAAAAAGTGATCTTGAAGGAGGTTTGTTTGTTTGTTTTGGGCCTTAACTATGGAAAATAAAGCCTGGCTGTCAAATGTGCTGCAGCCTGTCCCTTCTCTTCGGATGTGAGCAGTGCTTTGGGGCAAAGGAAAGGTATCTGGGGAGGTTCTGCTCAGTGTAGTTGAGCTCAGGGGATGCAGGACATCACAGCCCCTTCCCTCTTCCAAAAATAGAAAAGAGAAAAATCCTCATTTTCCTTTCTAAATTTTGCAAATAATCTAAATGATTCCTTTCAAAGCCAAACATCTTTCCATCCGAGATTAGTCAACAATCTGCATGTTAGCTGTGGGTCTCAGGCATTAATTGGTTGTAGGAAACCAAATCTTCAGCAAGAGAACACGTTTTCCCCAGAATCCACTAATCTATTAATGAAAGGCTTATATTTCCAAGATTGCAGCCAGTTAGTTCATTCTTTCTTTTGTCCCACTCTACCCTCCTCCAAAGGGGATGACCTATGGACTCCAGCTTGAAGCATGGTGTTTTGTATGAAATGGCCAATGACATGGCAACTGCACGTCTGATCATGGCTAGGCACATTCGTACCCATGCCTGCCTCTGACCCAACGTGGCACACATACATTCTCCCTCAGAGACATTTGTTTGATCTGTTTGGTCTTTAGAGACAGACAACGTGAAACTAGGTTTCCCACAGTCGCCTTTGGGAGGGGATCCCATTCCTCCCTAGGGGACTTCTCTAAGGGGCGAGAGGATGGACACAGCGTGGCTCACCTTTCATGACTTCAGCGTCCATGTTGAACCTGCAGCCCTTCTATTAATTAGCAGATCAACATGCTGAGAGCATGGCCAACTCGCAGTCCAGCTTTTCATTCGCTTTTCCTGCTGCCTGCTTGTGCTTTCTTCAATGCAGAGACAGTTGTGGCTTTCAGGAGATCCTTATTCAAGCAGTCCTCTGCCTGTCTCCATCTGGATGGGATTGTTTTCCATTACAGGGTCTTTTGACTGTGCCCCTCTTCTTTCTGAAAGTGTCAACCTCCCCAGGATCATCCCTGCCTGTCCCATTCAAATGACAAGCCACAGAAAGAACATTTGTCAACTCGGTGAACAGCTGTAGCATTCAAACATGACCCCAATGGCTGGGGCTTTTTGATTAGTTAATCTGCTTGAAGTCCAGGGCACCAAAATAAAACCGCCTGCTTAATCCGGTCGTGGTTTCTGAATTCTGTTGACTTAGTAACTGTGCTGTGTCAACCTTTGGCGGGTTGGGGGACGCTCACCGTGGATCCTCGAGCTGGGGGTCTGGCAACGGAGCCAGCAGAGTGTGTAATATGAGGACAAATTGGCCTGCTGGAGGCTGACACGGTTTCCACAGTGCACTTGTTTGGTCATCGGAGGCTTATTCAGCCAACATCCGTGGGGATTAGCTGTGTTGACAGGGCCTTGATGCCCTGAAATTCATAGCCACGGTTTCCTTTCGTGCACATCACAGTCTATTCTCCCTGGTGCCACAAATACTTCTCAGCTGCTTCTCTGCCTGCTCCCCACCTCCCCCTCCTACCGCCTCCACCCCTATTCAATTGACCTTTTGGTTCACATGACTTTGGAAATACTTCTCAATCTTTCAACGTTTCCCTGATTTTTCACCTATAAAACAATAAAACTGCCCCTGTGAGCTTCAGGGGGGTCAATGAACTGTGACTGTTGTCTAATGGAAGCTGTTGGGAACTTTCCCACCGGGAACCGGAACATTTCTTTGAATGTGCAAATCCCCTGACATTTGCTGGGGTGGGGATGGCCCAAGCTGCCCTTCAACATGCTGAAATGCTCCGTGAGGCACGGCGACTAGTTGGAATGGTGAAAACGTGCTCTTCTTGAGGTGGCATGGACTCCCTGGCCTCAGCCGGTGTCATGGGGCTGCCAAGTGTGGGATTTGGAGTCAGATGAGTCTGGATTTGAATTTGGTTTCATCATTCATCAGCTCTGTCTCTGGGCAAGTGACTTGTGCACCAGGATCCCTGTAGCCTCATCTGTAACATGGGGAGAGCAGTGGTCCTCGCTTCACAAGATTGTTTCAGAGTTAAAGCAATACGTGTCATGGCCCAGAGTGCCTTCATACATGTTCACAATTACCCAAGAGGATGTCTGCCAGGACCGTCATGCTGCTGCCTTTCAAAGGCCAACCTTGACTTGACAGGTAGAGGGAGGTCCTGACAACAGACCCGAAGCCCTGCCCCCTCAGGCCACTCCTGTGGTACCCAGGGAAGAGGTCCCTTGTGAATGAAGTGGAAAAATTGGACTGTGACTGTCCTTAATAGCCTCGTCTTCAGCCAATCCCCCTCCTGTCTCAGAGAACCCAACGTGCTCACTGTGACCCTTCCTGAAAAACCTGCTTTACTCATCCGCCACCTTTTGTCCTCCTACACCTTGGAGCATGGGAGATACAATGGGGGAAAGTCAGGCGTAGGCGACAAGGAGCCATTAAAATCTTAATACGGGATAAATGACCCCATCCTTCCTCCCTTCTTTCCCACCATCTGGTCTATTTTCAGGGGCAGAGAATTTGATAATCATCATTCCTTGGTATTACATGACTATCGACGGTCCATATATAGCCTTCGGTCATTAATTCATCACAACATAACAAACACCTGTGAACCTAACACTCACTCTAAGAACTAGAAAGTTACCAATAACTCAAATCAGCCTGTGTGTTGCTGTCTTTTCCAGGGGTTAGCAAACATATTTTTAAAGGGCCAAATAATAAATATTTAGATGTTAAATATTTAGAGTACATTATGGTCTTTGTGGCAACTACTTCACTCTGAAATAGGGAGAAGCCAACGATAGACAATCCATAAAAAAGAGCATGTCTCAGTTCCCATAAAACCATATTTACCAAGTCAGGTGGAGGGCTTGGTCACCTCACAGGCCATGATTTGGGAACCCTGCTCTAGTCCTTTATGTAGCCCCTGCTGTCTGCTCCACCATCATCACCTGTCACCCACCCCAACTTCTACCACCAGCTGGATGTGTCTCCCTGTCTCCTCATCTATAGAATGAGGGTCTGAGTAGGATGATCTTTAGGGTTCTGTTATGTGTAAAAGCTTCTCATTATGGTCAGAATGCCTGAGTGGACTTGAAAGGCCCTGTATTTACAGACTTGAGGGAGTTTGAACAAACAAAGACTTTGAGTGTCTCTTTGGATTATAGCAGAGTTATTTAGCTGTGTTCTGCAGGGCCCAACTAGGGTCCACATCTTGAAAGATGAATACATGGATGGTACAGCTGGTGCAGGAGGCCAAGGCACCTGCAGGGTAACTTCAGACATCTGGAAACACCTGCAGTTAATGCCTGGCTGGTGGCTAAATGAGGAAGCACACTTCCATGCTGCTTATACCCTAAAACTGTGTGGTCTTAGACAAACCACAGAATCTCTCTGAGCCTTGGCTTCCTCATCTGTAGCATGCAGATAATACCTTCCTCAAAGGATCCAGGAAGGCCCTAGCTGGTTTGGCTCAGTAGACAGAGCGTTGTACTGAAAGGTCCCAGGTTCAATTCCAGTCAGGGGCACATGCCTGGGTTGCGGGCTCGATCCCCAGTAGGGGGCGTGCAGGAGGCAGCCAATCAATGATTCTCTCTCATCATTGATGTTTTTAAATCTCTCACCCCTCTCCCTTCCTCTCTGAAATCAATAATAATAATAATAATAATAATAATAATAATAATAGTAATAATAATGGATCCAGGAAGGATGGAGAGATATATATTAAGTGCACAGCTTAGGTCATGCACTTAGGTCTGGAAGAGACCTATGCAGCAGATGATCAAAAGTGGCAATTTCTAGTAGCAGGTTGTATTCTTGGAACTCTAGACTGGCTGCTCCCACATAAAATGTGAATACCTTGAGAACACGCAGAGAACCCCCACAGCTACAGGTTCTTTGGAGCAGTGACTTAATGCTCAAAGGGGTCCTTTGGTTCTCTTTTGCTCCTGCTGACTCTAACTGTTGATTTTGAAGTGGGCAGTGCACACTTGGACAGAGAAGAACTTTGCATGCAGAGGCTGAGTGATTAATTCCATCTGACCTCAGCCCAGAGAACAAAGGGAGGGTTGTGATATGCATGTTAATGCCTGCAGCATCTTCTCTCTCTCTCTCCTCCTCTCCCTCCCTTCCTCCCTACTTCCCTCCATCAGCCAGATCCCAGAAGTATCAAGTCAACTCTGCATGCAAAAAAGTAGGAGAAATGCCAAATGTCAGGTCAGGCCAAGCCATTCCCCAGAGGGAGGATGCCACGGTGAGGGGTGAGGTGCTCCTGGTACCAAGACTTAGTCAAGAACCTTGTTTCCCACACAGAAACTTGCTTCAGACATACCCTCAGAGATTGTGGTTACCAAGACACTGAGATTGCAACAATTTCATAGCTTCTGTATATTTCCAATATGTGTATAATATAGAGACATATATTTCCTGTACACTTTTGCCCATGTTAAGTCAGAATGTTTCCTACTATAAATCGGTCTATTTAACATTTCACTTCACTTCACACACACACACACACACACACACACACACACACAAAAGCAACAATTATTAACTCTTAAAATTGTTGATGTCTTAAAATTCAGCAAATAGTTTTTTCTTCCAGGTAATGTTATTCAGTTATCTTCAAAGAATATATTGGAGTTAACTATACTCACCTGGGAGGATACTCATAATAAATTGTTAGCTTAAATAAAGCAATTTGAATGGAAATGCATATTGTATAATCCCATTTATGTTGGGAAAAACATGTCAGAGTGGAGGGGTTAACCCTAAAAAATGTGCATTGGTTTGTCTGAAGATGAAATACCCTGATTACCCAGGAGGCAGGGATAATTTAGAAGAAGAAAGGAAAAGGAAAATGTTCTCTTTCTACCTCAGCATATTCAACTTGCTACAACAAACATGTATTATATCTATAATCTTAAAAGCATAAAAAAGAAAAGCTGACTTTTGTTAAGTAGCAAGTAAAGGTGCATTTTGTTTACTAGAATATTTGAGATCGCTTATTTTCCAGGGACTGGCTGAGTTATATGTGTAAATAGAGCATACCCAGAGCTTGATGGTGTGTCTTTCTCTGCCCAGTGATCTCGGCCTGCGAGCAGACCATATAGTGCACACGAGCATGTCATCCTGTGTTGTCATCTGCTTTGGTGAAATCATGGCAAAGTGCTTCCCCATCCCTGTCACTGGGCCCCCATCCAAAGCAGGTGCTGTGAGGATCTGATGCGAGGGAGGTTGTCAAGCTGAGGGACAGCTGCAGCCCGGGATAGTAGGAAAGAGGCCCTGGCACCACAAATCCACACAGAAATTTCATTTGGTTGTGGAAATAGGGAATTTGGAAAATATTTTCCTAGGAATTGTGGATGATCAAATGGCACCAGGTATAAAATTTATAAAGAGCTATTTACAAGAAGAGCCCTTCCTCCCTCCCTCTCTCCCTCCCTCCCTCCCTCCCTCCCTCTTTGGTTTTATAAAACATATAGCAAGAGAACTAAGAATTTATTTTAAAACATAAACATATCATTGATTTAGTGCTTGCAGTGTGTCAATATTGCTAAGGATTTGTATTAAAGTAATGTAACTGCTGTAACAAACCCCAAATATCAGTGGCTTAACTTAACAACAGCTTATTCATTGCCCTTAATACAGTGTACTTCAGATGGACAGGGGCCAGACTCCATGCCATCATTCATGAACCCAGACTCTTTCCATCTTGTCACTATGTCTTCCTCTTAGTTCTCAGATTTCTCTCCATCAGCTGGCTGTTGGGGCCAATCCTAGTAATGGTACTTATTACTTTTGCTTATATTTCATTGGCCAAAATGAAATCACGTGACCATATCTAACAGCTAGGGAGTCTGGGAAATGTAGTCTAGCTGTGTGCCTTGGAAGAAGAGGAGTCATACTTGTTGCAAAGCATTAGCAGTCTCTGCCTCCACATTTTATTAGTGTTACCTCACTCAAAGGTGACAGCAGCTCAGTAGGCTCAAAGCTTAGGGTGATTTCTTATATTTCTTCCCATTGTAGTAGGTTCATAAAACAAATGCTGAATGTTTGAATGACAAAACTGAGACACAAAAAATTTAAGTAACTTACCCAAAGTCTCCAGCGTATTTATTACAAACACATGGATTGTGAGTATCCATGTTAGGTACAATATTCAGGGAACTTATAGTTTAATAAATTTGATGTCTTGAGTTCTTCTTTTTATATACAATACATTCTTTTTGACAGTAAGATGCAAATTTAATTATCCGGAAGCTCTAGCTAACTGAGAAGAACACCATTTTCTTTTGAGAAGTTCAGTGGAGAATCAAGTCTCTAGAGAGAAGGTGGGAAGGGTATGTGCATCTCTCTATTCTTTCTATCCTTGTTGCTAAGGTAAAAATTCAAGTTCAAGGGCTACCTGTGGTCATTAAATTTACTTTACATGACTATCTGTAGAGTTTAAACTCTCTTTACCTGGCTTCAAGGTGTCTGAAAAACTTATCAGAGCAGTGGATTTAAAATAAAATTAGTGGAGTAGTAGTTATGAAATGTGTGCCTTCAACCTCCTTAAAACTAAGGAAGACAGTGGCCAAAATGTATGATACTTGTCCATGGAGCCCAGGGCTGAGCGTGGTGCTTTGGGAACTAGTAAAGACACAGCATGCTGGCTCTTGGTCTTCAAAGAACTTACCAGTTTGTAGAGTGCTATTTAGCAATTCTTATTTATTGTATCAGATTCTATGATGATCATCTCATCACCTTGAACCTGAAAGACTGCATATGACTTTGTTGGACACTGACACTGTCCAACTCTCTGGAACTAAGTCTCGGAAGTCTTTTGGCTGGTAGCAGAGGCAGACTTAGAGGCAGATTTGTGGGGGTTTTTTTGTTTTTGTTTTTGTTTTGTTTTTTCTTTTTTTTGGTTGTTTTGGTTCAGGTTAGAGGAAGTACAGACTTCCTATTCCAAGTTCTCCCCAACCTCAGCCTTCCAGCACTTAGCTTGTGTGCATACAGGATGCATGTGAAGATAAAGATGCATTCAGATAAGTATGATTAAAGGTAATTAGTGAGCTCATGCAGCTGGTGGAATAAACATAGACAGATGCTGGTTGATATTAAGCTAATGAAAGAAACAAAAGGATCAAGAAACATGGCAGCTTAGGAAGCCTGGCCAAGGCCTTACCCTGACTCATTTTACTTAGATCTTTTGATTGACTACTTTTGTCCCTGCCCCAAAATATAAATTGGAATCAAATTCATGTTTGATTGTTTACTCATGTTATACATAAAATGAATGTTTTGTGCAGTTCTTCTTGGTGAATCTTTATTTGCTTTTGTACTTTTATTATAACATGATAGTTCAGTTTCTGAAATAAATGACAATGTGTTTTTCATATTTTCAAATTATAACTTAGAGAATGTATATTGTGGTGCAATAATAAATCTGGGTTTTGCCTTTTTCTCTTTAAAGTTTGCTCTATGTTAGCTCTTTGATATGTCTAGCTTAAAAATGTTCTGGACAACACAATTATCTCAAGCAGGACTTACATTCTGTCCCACCAAGTACCAACCCTGAACTTTAGGAATCCTTTTTGTTATTCCAGCCTTCATCTGACCCACTGTTTCATGTTAGAACAGTGTCCCTGATATGAAAGCATGGAATATGAAGTGAAACAATCTAGGTTCAATGCTGCATCCAATTTTTACTGGCTCTGTGACCTTGAATAAGTTACTTAACCCCTCTGATCTTCAATTAATCATCTGTACAAAGGAACCCTGGCAAAACTGTCAGATTTGTAGGGAGGGTTAAAAAATATTTTTATGCAAAAACCTTAGCAAAAAAAAAAAAAAATGCCCCTGCACATAGCAATATACATTAGCTGGTCTATTTCTATTATTGTGTCTGTATGACATATATCAACTAGGCACTTAGGCTGTATCTATTTGCACTGATCTGTTTGGAAGAAAAACAAGCTAGTTAAATGCAAAGGAGCATTTTGCTTGTGTAACAGAGTTCACCAGGTTTTTGGGTTATAAAACATGCATGGGAATGTGTATTTTCCTAGCATCAGCTGCAATCTAAGTGAATTTGTGCTCTACATATCTCTGCTTGTCATCAAAACAGTTCCACAAACAAAAGAAAGTTTGCCTTTGGTGTCATGTGACTGAACCTTCATGAGGGACTTTTGTTAGCAAAATAAAGGCCCTGCGTTGACTTCCATGCAGCCTCCACCCCAGTTTAGAAGGGCAGCCTCCCATTTTGGTGCAATTGGGAACATTCTCATCATTTCATTTAATCCAAGAATCCCATCTTTGGCTGTCTTCTGTGTGCTTGTACTGTTCATTTTAAAGGTTTACCTACCGATCTTTCCACGGCAGTCCCTCCCTGGTAGGAGGCCCTTTCCCCATCCTCGCCTAATTAGAGAAAGCATGTAGTCATCTCCCCAGGGCTGTTTAGCTTTCATCATGAAGCATGACTATCAGGGTTTCGAGGTTGATAGGAGTGGAAACATTTGTGTTCAACAAGCAGGCTCCTTCATGTGTTGTCAACATTTCATTTGTGATTCTAATGAGAGCCGAGGAGAAAATAAACTCAGTGCACGGCTCTCCACGGCCACAGCTGATGTTTATAAGTTCCGATCCATGGCTCCGATGAGCTTCCCATGAAGACATTTGGGAAGGCAGCTGTGCGCTGCTGCTGTGTGATCAGGAGCCAGGATGGTTAGATCTACCGAGGCATCCCCAAGAATGGGCAATGTAGGTGCCGATGTGTACTTGTTGGTGTCTTAAATGTCCCCTGAAGGTGGAAACACCCTTATATAAAAATAGGGTATATTAGAGGGACTCCCATTCCTGACCCCTATCTCATCTGGCCTCCTCTGAAAGTCTACCAGAGATTCCACTGTGTGTTTCTTTATTAAGAAGGCACCTACTGCCCTGACTGGTTTGGCTCAGTGGATAGAGCGTCAGCCTGCGGACTGAGAGGTCCCGGGTTTGATTCCGGTCAAGGGCATGTACCTTGGTTGCGGGCATATCCCCAGTAGGGGGTGTGCAGGAGGCAGCTGGTCGATGTTTCTCTCTCATCGATGTTTCTAACTCTCTATCCCTCTCCCTTCCTCTCTGTAAAAAATCAATAGAATATATTTAAAAAAAAAAAGAAGGCACCTACTGAATGTTCCTTAACTGTTAAGCTCTGTGTTTGAGGGTATTATAGGCATGAAAATAAGACAGCAAAATAAATGGACCTACAATCCAAATGGCCCCTACAATCTAGCAAGGAGACCGACATTTATGATGTGGCCGCTCACAAGTAAGAAAAACTCAAGCTGTGGGAGTGCTGGGAAGAGGAGGCCCCTGGTGCCATGAGAGAAGACAAGCAGGGAATCTGACTTGGGAGCCTGGGGCAGCCGTCCGGTGGATGTTATCACCTGGCTGCAGTGGAAAAATGGGCAAGAATTTACTGCAGGGAGAGGGAGGGACAAGGGCTATCTAGGTAAAGACATGGCATGTGTAAGGCTGAGAGGGCAGAGGGATGGCACAGTGCCCTGGGAGCCACAGGGAGTCCAGTGTGGCTAACACAGAAAGTGATGAGAGCTCGGTGAGAAGATGCTGGAGAAGAGGTGAGGAAGCCGGTTGTTGAGCCTCCCACCCCACCTCCCACTGTAACTGTATCATTAATATTACAGTGTCCTTTGGCGGCTCCACCATCTCTCCATAACTGGGGAGATGCATCTTGCTGCCCTCCATAATGGTGTAGAGAGGATTGCAATGTAGCAAGCATTACAAAATCTCAGTACATGTGTATCAAATCCTGAGCTCTTCCTACAGTTTGCGGTTGTGAGCGAGTCCACTCCGCACATGCCTGGGGAGCGGCAGGAGGGAGTTGTCCTCCCCACAGTGAGTGGTCCAGTGCCATGCAGGAAGAGCCAGCCCTGCTGGGCCCAGAGGCTCTGTTGCTAGGACAGAACGTTCCCTCTTGAGTGTTCAGGTGTGTGTTAGTGTGGATACCACAGCCAGCAGGCCAAGGGTAGCAAATAAGTGCTTGGGTGCTGCAGTTACCTGCTTTGCGGGGGGCCTAGTGGCCCCACCCAATAGCCCCAGGGAGCCCAGTATGGCCTCGGAATCCTTTCCAGCCCGTTGCACCAGGCAGACAATAGCAGACAACTGCTGGCCTCCTGCTAGCATAATCCTAGTTGCTGTTCCTGAAGTAGATCCTCGTCATTTGTAAATTTATCTGAGAAGTCTGGACCATCTTGGGAGAATTGAAATGATGTGCTAGGAAGCTACTACCGAGCCCCGCACCCCACCCCCCAACATCTACATCTTGATGTAAACTTGGTGTTTCTCCTTGTCCTCGTGAAGACAGTCGTTTTCCTCCTGTTATAAAATAAGTTAATTCTTTATTTCTAAAAATGGTCTTCCAAAACAAGAAACAAAATTGCAGGACATGTTGAAAGGGGTTAAGTTGTGGCCTGTGCACTTGCACAGGATGCCCATGGCTCCCACTAGAGATGTGGTTCCAGAAAGGCCGGAGGGTGGCACAGGCATCTCTTGTTTTTGAAATTGGCCACACCAGGCAGAGCTCCCATGATCGCCAGGGTTTGCTGGTTGGGTGGGTTAGCCCTGAGCCTCATGTAATTTCTCCCTGAAACTCGCCCAGCAGAGCATGGTCATGGGCTTAAGAACCGGAAGTGTCTGAAAGGGTAATAAATGTTGGACGGCAAACTAGGACCAAGAGGAAACTGTGAACTAGCTCCCCATTGATTTCTCCACCCATCTGTCACATTTGGGGTGACCTGGCACTGAATTAGCAGCTTGTTCTAGCTCCCCATTAATTTCTCTATGCATCTGTCACATTGAAGTGACCTGGCACTGCGAATTAGCAGCTTGTTCTGTTTAGTTTCTCTGTCTAGAAATAAGATTGCTCTGACTGACAGAGTCCCTAAATTCTCAAGGTGAATCAAAACATCTCAAACTCATGGAACACTCAGAAAATCTCAGACACAGGTGCTTTACCCGGAGGCAATCAGGAAGTCCTCCGCCATTCCAGGAGGGGAACTATAACTTCTTACATCTTACAGAAGAAAAAAAAAAAAAAAAAACCTGATTTGGGGTGAGAGTGAGTCACTAACCAGAGATCAGTTTGTAAGTAATAGGATGGGAACTTGACCCTGCATCTGTCTGATCTTGAAGCCTTTTAACTCCTATGTTCTTTCATTTCATCTTATTCTTCCCAGCCCCTTCCCCTTCATCAGGGGAAAACAAAGGAAGGGCCTAAAAGAGACTTAGCCCAGACAAACAGACTTGATAGAAATGACCTTACCACCCCTACCCATGCAACTGCTGACCTTAGGTCTTCGTGCTCAGTGCATCTCCATGCCAAGGGCCACCTAGAGAAGAGGAGGGCCTGGGGCCTGGCTGCTGTGCCTACAGGTGGAAAGGGTTCTGGGCGGAGGTGAGGGAAGCGGGCACTTTGTGCATGGAGCTAGCACTAATCTGGTCCATCCCTGGAACGCGCTATCAGTCAGATCTGGGACATATTTGTCATGGCTGCTCCCCTGTTCAGAAGCTGCCCCCGCAGGCCCACCCTCTCCTCCTAGCTGGGCAGGAAGGGCGGAGCTCCCTTTGATCTCAGGGCTGGTAGCAAGAGAAGCATGGCGTTTTGTGGCCCTGCTCCTGCCCTGCAGCCGGGTGAGTGTTTGGACAGCCACACGAACAAAGCCCCTTGGCCACCTTTGCTTTAGAATCTCCTGGCTCAGGACAGCAAGCCCTGGAAGGAATCCATGTAGAAGGGCAGCCCCTTCACACTGAAGAATTCTCAGTGCGAAGAGGATGCCAGGACTCAGGTCTCAGCAGATGATAAGCCACTCAAAGAGAGGGCAGGAGGTGGACAGGCTGAGCCCACCTGACGGCCATCCCACCGGACAGCTGGACTTCTGTGCAGGAAAGAACCACACAGGCCCTGGCCAGTTTAGCTCAGTGGATAGAGTGTTGGCCTGAGGACTGAAGGGTCCCAGGTTCGAATCTGGTCAAGGGCACGTACCTAGGTTGCAGGCTCCCGGCCCTGGTTGGGGGCATATGGGAGGCAACCAATCAGTGTGTCTCTCTTACTTCAGTGTTTCTCTATATCTCTCCCTCTCCCTTTGGAAAAAATATCCTCAAGTGAGGATTTAAAAAAACACACAAAAAACAAAAGAACCACACAGTCACCATGTGGGTTTTCAGTCTCCGTCCACAACTGTACACCTGAATAAAAGACATCGGCCCAGAAACAAATCAGCCAGCTTTTGAGATACAGTCACAGTTTAGTAAGTAAGACAGGGAGCTCTTGGGAGACTGACTTTTCTACTGATCCTCCTTCAGAAAGGAAAGTTTCTGCATCAAGTAATTCTGAATAGGGGGTGCTTGGCTTTTAAAAATATAGTCAGCTTCCCTGTTGTGCAGTATACTTTGATGTATTAAAATAGTTTGCCCCCTCCAATTACCGCCTCGGTGCCTGATGCTGTAAAATTAAACTATTCCTCGCTGATGTTTTATGAAGCTCCACCAGGGTTTCAGACGCAGACATCTTACAGAGCTTCAGGCCATATGTTTTATATGCTGTCGGGGTGAACTCTGACTTCGGTCCCTAAAGCCCCACCCCCACATTTTTTTTTTAAGCACAGCATTTTCAAAAACTTTGCTACAGGCTGCTCCCACATTGTGGACTGTTGGAAGTAAACCTCTCTGGTTGTGTGGGTGTGAATCCAAAAAAGTGGTTTTATGCAAAGAATGATACACAAGAATGTTTCCCGAATATCACTTTTGCATTTATTCTGTGCTTGATAGTATTGTGCTTGATACATTTTCCGCCATTTTTGGGGGGTGGGGACTTAAGGGAGTAGAATATTTATTTTTGAAATCCATATGCAAAAAAAGGATATGCCTTTATGCACAATGAGTTCACCCCTGTAGCAGGGAGCCAAAGGTATGTTTGCATTTTAAGAAAGAAATGGATGTAG
Source organism: Plecotus auritus (assembly GCF_963455305.1). Lineage (NCBI taxonomy): Eukaryota > Metazoa > Chordata > Mammalia > Chiroptera > Vespertilionidae > Plecotus > Plecotus auritus. Next base: position 134,305,611 of record NC_137773.1, on the reverse strand, counting down.
CCATAAACGCCGATCCTCTTAACAAGACTAACTTTGTCATTTAATAAGGGAGATTATTTCATAGATTTAAAACCAGTTAACACATTTAAAACCTGATAAGACAAGGCAATCCTGGTATGTTTCCTGTTCTCTGGTGATTAAAGCAAAGTGAGGGCTGGGCTAGGGGAGGTTTTCCATGGTACAAGTAATGCTGTGAATGTTTCTCCTGGTAATGCAATTAGGAAATATTGGCCCCAGTTAATGTAACTTAAACAAAACATGTTGTCCTCGTCAAACTTGTTCAAGTTGTTAAACAGGCAAAGCCTTGTCCAAAAAGTTAAAAAACAGGGGCATATAGTGTTTCCATGGAAACTCTGTTAAAATACTGATTTGTGGATATGATCATAATCAGCCCTATAATCTAATATGACTGAATTAAATGAAAAAGAATCTTGGTTATGAAGTAAGCCCCCTGTGTAAGAGTTTTCTTACACATGCAGAAAACATATGGGTCCTGATGGGCACTCTTTTCAAACTGCTTACTGGTGTGGGGATGGAGCTTTAAGATTCCAGTTTCTGTGTGTTGTTTTCCCCCCTTCCCTTCATTGTTCATCGTCTTTATAATGCTGGGAATATGTGGGTGAGCAGTAAATAAAGTCTTGATGGCATTTGGAGTTTTCAGTGTGTATCATTGCTCCCCCTAAACACCCACATTGTTTTCATTGTCTTTTGTGACAAGAGAAGATAACCCATAATATTTAACGGCTTGTGGGACGTTACAAGATTAAGTTTTATGAATATAATAATTTCTCCCTGCTAATGGGATCTTGGTAGAATTCTAACTATGCAGTTTCAAGTGGATTCCTTTGCCCCCTGGAGGGAAGGATACTGAACAGGAGCTGGGGTGAGTGTCCCTGGAACCCCGAGCAGAGGCTCAAGGCCGTGCCCTGGCTTCCCCGCCACCCAGGTCGGTGGCTGTTTGCACCTGTTTGAGTGCAGTAAAAATGGAAACTGCTCACCATGTGATAAACCTCAGCCTGTGGAATGGCAAAGGCCGCTGTCTTTTGGTAAACCAACTTGATTTATTTGAAATTCTGATCCACCTTGAAAAGATCACAGGTGGCATTTGTGGGACCAGTTTCGGTATCACAAAAATATGTCCTTGGTCACCTAAGAACTTAAAATAGAATGGTTACTGCATGATTGTTAGCAAGAGCTTGGCAATCATTGGTGCCTTAGCCATGGCGTCCCAGAGCATGTGCAGAAAGACTTGTGTGACAGCTGGCAGTGAATGCCCCCCTGCACAGGTGTGTCTGCATATCTCATATCACCCAGGTGCCCTGGTGCTTGGGGCATGGGTCCTAAGGTCACAGCATGTCTGAGGTTCACCTTCTGGACAGAGACATGCTGAATAGAGTAAGACAGAGCTCAACGATTCAGACCCTGCCCCAAGGAGCAGAAACTGACTCCTCCCTGAGCTCTCTCATCCTCCTCCCAGAGTGGCTGCATCTTCCAGGTGTGCACACCTTCTGATTTGGGTACAGAGAGAAAAAGACAAGGAGAGAAATAGGTTCAGGCCAGAATCTGGTATCAGAAGCTTGAATCTGCTGATAATTTGCTCCCCTTAATGATTCGTTTTTTTTCTAATTAACTCAATTTTATAGCAAAGTAACATGAATATGGTTTTTCAAAATTAAATAGCACTTACAAAGCTTACAAAGCTTCCTATAGGCAACCTAAAGGCAACCACTTATACCATTCTTAGCATCTCTTTTTCACGAGCAAGTTGAGGTTACCGGGTTTTATTTGTTTTCAGATATTACTTATTTACTTTCTTTAAGACCTGAGTGCTTTAGACTTTTTACACCAGCCCTTCTCACTCTCTCTCTATTTCACCAACATAGCTATATACCTATGTTATAGTTTTTGATTAATTAGACAATGACTATATTATTCAGACCATCTATGTATATTCTCTACTATGTTACATAGAGTGCTATTGTGTGTGTATGTTTTTTATATTTTCTCCTGCAGTGAAAATTCCCCATGTCCTTTTATTTGTTCAGTTTCCCTTCTACTCACCACTACTTTTCTCTATATGTTTCATCAAATATCTAAAATGCCTGTTACTATTATTTTCTAAATATTCAGTATTTCTGCCTATTTCATCATTTCTTGGCGAGACCTTGCTCCCTGCTCCCTCTCTCATCCTATCCATCTGGACAATTGCTCTCCAGGCCTGCTGGGCAGCTGAGTTCCTGAGACTCCCCTTCACTCCCTCTTTCCATGGTCATAACCCTCTTTCCCCCAGACCAGTGGTTCTCAACCTTTCTAACGCCGCGACCCTTTAATACAGTTCCTCATGTTGTGGTGACCCCCAACCATAAAATTATTTTCGTTGCTACTTCATAACTGTAATTTTGCTACTGTTATGAATCGTAATGTAAATATCTGTGTTTTCCGATGGTCTTAGATGACCCTGCTATCGGTTCTCAACCTGTGGGTCGCAACCCTGCTAGCGGTTCTCAACCTGTGGGTCGTGACCCACAGGTTGAGAACCGCTGCTGTAGAGCCTAAGACCATCGGAAAACACAGATATTTACATTACGATTCATAACAGTAGCAAAATTACAGTTATGAAGTAGCAACAAAAATAATTTTATGCCGGGGAGAGGTCAATGGGGAAAAAAAAACAAAAGAGACATATGTACTACTATTTGTAATACTTCAAACAATTAAAAAATAAATAAATTTTAAAAAATAATAATTTTATGGTTGGGGCTCACCACAACATGAGGAACTGTATTAAAGGGTCGCGGCATTAGGAAGGTTGAGAACCACTGCCCTAGACCCTATCTTCCTTTTCCTGCCTAATTCCTCATTTTGGATTTCTAAAAAAGGGAGGTAAAATCTTTTTTGTCCTTGTAGCTCTGACAATGTCTTAATTCCACTCTTACACATGAAATCATGTGGCTGGGTATAGAATTCTAGGCTGGAGATATTGTCTCTCAGAATCGTGAAGGCATTATTCTATTGTCTTTGGAATTCCAGTGTTATTGTTAAACAATCTGATAGCACATTTTTTGATATGACCAGGTTTTCCCAACCTCCATCTCAGAAGCTTTTAGAATGGACTCCTTATTCCTAGTGTCCTGAAATTTTCTGATGCCAAGGGTCCCCTTGTTTATTTTGTTGGGCATTTTATAAGCTCCTTTGATTTGCAAATGTATGTCCTTCAGTTACAGGAAATTTCCTTATGTCATTTTCCAGAATATTTTTGTTTTATTTTCTGGGGGAATTTTCTTTTTCCAACTGTTTCTACTCTTAAATTTATTTGTTTATGATGACTCTAGTCTTTTAAGTTCCCAAGAGTCCTTTTTTAGAGCAGCTTGTTCTTGTTCGGAGGACACAATACCTTCTTTGATCTCTCTGAATATATTGACTGTTTTTTCTTCTTGTCTGTGCTGATAACTCTAGATCATTTTTGTGTGTGTGTGAGTTTTGCCCTTCTTTGTCATGTTGAAGGATCTCTACAAATATGTATAGCCTTAGTTCTTATTTAAGACTGAGGCACTAAAATGCTGATTAAAGATTTCTCTACAAATGGACCTTACTATTGGTAAATCAATGCAACCCAGTCAATTTAAAGGCATGGCCTATAAAATGTTAATAGCTCTAAAGCTTACTTGGGGGATATAATCCCAGATCTCAGGATCTGGGATCTGGACAGGGGAATGGAGACCAGGCAGTCTCATCAGAGAGTATGCAGGTTTTCATTTTCTCAGTTCATCCCCTCATCCCTACTTCATCTGGACATCAGCATTTTTCAGGAATATATAAGACTAGAGGCCCGGTGCATGGGTGGGGTCCCTCAGCCTGGCCGGTTATCAAGGCCCATGGCGTGGGGGAAGGACCACGGGAGGTTGGCCATCCATGGGGAAGGGGGGCCTGGCTGGCTGAGGGGAGGGGCCACATGAGGTTGGCTGTGGGAGTGCACTGACCACAAGTGGGCAGCTGCTGCATTGAGCGTCCACCCCCTGGTGGTCAGTGCGCATCATAGCGACTGGTCAACTGGTTGACTGGTCATTCTCGTCATTCTGCCATTCTATAGTAACGGTCACTTAGGCTTTTATATATATAGATGATAGTTGTGGCATATGCAGCAGAATACATTTGTGGGGAACTGCTAATCTGTGCTTTCCAGCCAACCATGGCAGTGATTAGAATTGCTAGGGGATTTGTCCGTTTAAGCATTATTTTACAGTGTGTTGGTCTTGAAAGTAGCTATGTGGGCCAGTATTCCCTGTCCCCAGAAAACATCTTTCATTTGACCTCAGTCCAGGCATGTATCTCTCTCTGAGGAGCCTGTGAATGGCAACAGAGCATGGACAGTGCCTCATAGGAGTAAGGGATAGAGAGAGTCTCTGAAGAGGCCTGGAGTCTACTCCGGGCTTTCCCATCCATCAGCTCTGTGACCTGGGCCAGTTAGTTAACATCTCCAAACTGTCCTATCACTAACTCTTAGCCAAGCCCAAGGGAGTCTCAAGCTTGTCCAGTCTGTCACTCCCTCCCCAACAAGTGTAAGTGTGAAATGCTTCCCTCTCACAACTGTATTAATGTCTACAGCCACCCTACCCTTTCTCAATATTATAGGCCTCCTGGTGTGTGATGAGGATTGTGGGGAATCAGACAGGATGAGGCAAGGTTTGCCACGTATAGAGAAGTTACTCCCTCTGAGCCTTCAATGGGCAAGGCAACCGAGCTGGGGGAGGGCAAGGGTGCTCTTTGGTGGTGGGTAGTCCTCCTTGCTGGAGTGATGGAGGGGCTTTATCCACTGTTCCAGCTCCTTCTCCACACAGAAGTCCTTTACCACTCCATCCTCCCAGCTGTTTTTCAATAGCAGGGAGATTTGTACCTGCCTCATTATCTCATTCCCTTGATTCTAAAGGGCCACAAGTAGACACTTCTACTCAAATAAAAAGTAATCCGCATTGATGTGCACGCACTGAAAGGCCCCCAGTTCTTCAGACTTCCACCTCAGAGTATTAGCCTCAAATATCATTTTACCCAGGAGTCCCTGGGCTTGGGTGGGCCCCCCTTTTAAACTCCCATGTCATCCTGCACATACATGTCTTTCAAAGCGCTCACAGTGGCCATTGGTTGTGTGATATCTGTGCACCTGAAGAGATTTTAAGCATGAGAGCACATGGGCTGTACTCCTCACATGTCCTAGCACAGAAGATGCTCAGTTGGCATCTGCTGAATGAAGAGAAGCACAGATAAGGGAAATCCGTGAAGGGTAGAGGCAACGTGAGGATGCATTAACAGCAGGAGAGAAGACGAAGCCTCCTAGAAATAACCCTTCAGTGGATAAGAAAAATGAAATGTTTGATTTAACAAAGAAGAAAAGCAAGCTCACCTGCTCCATGCCTTGTTCCAGAATACCAAACACCAACAGTGGCCATGGAGCTTAAAGAGTTGGCTCCAAACCCAGGAGGAGTGAGTATTCTGCCCAACACTGGATAAATAGGCTGCTTTGCTCTCTCCTCCCTTGAATGAAAATAATCCAGTCCTTTATTAAACACTTGAAATAAAGAAGAGATAAAAGGAAGAGTAAGAAATGCAACTTTGAGAGGAGAAACAGTTTATTTTAAAAATCCCTGGGACCATTTAGTCCCCAACTGAGATTACTCTTAAGGCATGAACTCAAGTGTGGATGATCTTGAGCTGTAGTTGCAATACTCTGTTGATAAAAATAGTTAAGCATTGTGAGACATTAATCTCCCTGTACCATAGTGCACTTAAGATGAGGAAATCAGCAGCTCTTTGCTTTTGCCTGCTCATAGCAACAACCATTCAAGGAGGATTTTGATGTTTTGCTATAGGAGCAGGTGGGGTGATGGAGAAAGAGAGAGAGAGAGAGAGAGAGAGAGAGAGAGAGAGGCAGAGAGGCGCTCTCCAAGAGTACTTGGTGGATCTGGTCAACAGAAGGGTCACCATTAATCCTTTCTGGAACTCCATAAGGAGAGTGATTGTCCATCCTAGAAGAATATTATTATACCAAAGTTATCAATTATTGAACTCTTACTATATGCCAGGCGTTGTGCTAGATCTAACTTTATCATCAAGCTTTTACAAACAAGCAGAGGGAGGTTAAGCCTGAATTCTAATTCTGAGTCCATCATTACTCCATGCTACCACTTGGGTTTTTTCAGTAGACTAAGGAACAGAAAAAGGGTGGAGCAATCTTTCAAGAAGTGCTAGGACAAACCTAAAAGAAACACAGAAAACAAGGAATACAAAAGGCTGTAGCTAGGACCTGCTGGACAGGGAGAAAGGAATGTAGTCTTGGAGCCAGTCTGGGCTCCCAATGCAGGGTAGGACTCTGCAGGAATCACTGGACCATTTTGTCAAAGATCTACAGGAGACTATCATGTCCATGGGGTAGCAGCATGGATCCACAGCATCCTGAGTGCCAGGTGTCCCCAAGGTGCCAGGTGCCCTGGGGAAGGACCCATGTACAGTATGGAGATGGTGGAGACCTAGCATTGTGCAGAGGGGGGTTTTGCTCTGGCTGTACCCAATGAAACAGGGGATCCTGCCCCATCAATCAGAACTTGACCTAGGGGCTTAGCCAGTTTGTCTCAGTGGATAGAGTGTTGGCCTGCAGACTGAAGGGTCCTGGGTTCGATTCCAGTCAAGAGTATGTACCTAGGTTGCAGGCTCAATCCCTGGCCCTGGTCAGGATGTGTGTACGAGGCAAACAATCAATGTGTCTCTCTCTCACACAGATATTTCTCTCCTCTGTCTCTCCCCTTCCCTTCCACTCTCTCTAAAAATCAATAGAAAAATATCCTCAGGTGAGGATTAACCAGAAGGGGCGGGGGAGAGAGAGATAGATAGAGAGAGAAAGATCCCTAGCTCCTTCCACCATGTGAGGACCCTCTATGGACCAGAACTTGACCTAGGAACAGAAGCTACTCTAGGTATTCCAAGTAGTAAGACCCTGAATACAGGGAAGCAAAAGCTTTTATAATTACTGACGGGTGGAGAATGTGGGCTGGGAAGCATGAATGCAGATGGTTCTCAAGAACTTGCTTGAAAGCTCTCCAGACTTCACATCTGCCAGCACATCTGCCTGTAACTGCCTCCAGACTAGCATGACCTCTGTCTCAATCCAGCACTAGCTCTCTCATTTGGCAAATTCTAATCTAGAACCATCCATGGGTGGGGGACTCTGGGAAATACAGTCCTAGCTTCTCTTCCCTAAGGCAAGACAGGCCTCCTAAGGAGGAGGTGGTGATGTCCACTCGAATATCACTCAGAAATACCCTGGAACTTCCTGTGACCTCCAGTTACCATGGCCTTCTGTTTGCCCCACTGCCACCCCATTTCCCCTGCTTGTCTTGGTGAGAGGGGAGACAGAAGCTTTTTACCTGGGAAAGTTTAGGTATGGTGTGAGCCTCAGGTCCACTCCAGGTGACCGCCCAAGAGCCCACCAAGCCGAGTAGTTCTCTCACTGTATCCACTCACATGCTGCTGCAGTAAACACTGAAAACTTCTTGATAATGGTTAATGGCAAGAAATGAAAATACTCCTGAACCTTCCTGTGTATGCCTGTGCTGGCCTTCTTCATTATCCACATTGTGGTTTCTGAGAGCAGTTAAAGGGCCTCTGTGTGTTCAACCGGTCTGGGAAAAGGTACCATGCTCCCTGTAATCTCCTACCATGAGCAGCAGCATGGTCCTGCTAACCTGCCCCTGGACGGTGGCCATGGTCGCCTGGGGAGCTGCCCTGGGCCATGACGAGGCTCCCCAGGAAGGAGCACCAGGCTTCCTTAGTGATGCTTGACATGAAGTCAGGAAGGTGGCCACGCACACCCCAGATTTCTCCATGCAGTGCTGGCCTCAGCTATTGTGTTGGACTGCGTGTGAGGAGTTGCTTAAAGGATGGGTCTCTGGGCATGCAGCTAAGTTGCCCAGCCCCTATTGGAAGGAGCCATCAGTTGCATTTATCAGGACGCCATCCATTGCAAGCAACAAAAACCAAACTTAATGTGGCTTAAGCAAAACAGGCAAATTAAATGAAGTCTCATGATCAAAATGGTTGGGGTGGGTGGAAATTCACTGTTTTGTAACTAAAAAGTCCAAAGCTGCAGGTACAGTTGGAATCAGGGCTCAGCTGAGGTCACCAGGTTCTTAGTCTCTTGCTTCACTTGTCTGTGTCAGCCCTGTTCTCAGGCTGGCTGTTCCCGGCAGTGTCCCCAGCTCTCACCCACCAGCTTGGTAAACTCAGTGGAAAGAATCCTCTTACTTCCTGAAAGTCTCAGTTCAAAGTCCTGGGCCTGGCTCTCATTGGCAAAGCTCGGTAGGTGCCCATATGGCAGAGGAAGGGACGCATTCCTGTGCCTGCTGCGTAGGGGGCAAACTCCACACAAACCACATGGAGAGAAATTGAAGGCAGGACAGCCCCCTAAAGGAAAGGGTGTACTAGTAGGTATGGGTAAGGGAGGGCAAGGCTCTGCTATCCCCCCTCCCCCCAAAAAAGCATGCATGCCCAGCTGGCTAAAGCAAAAGCTGTCCGTTACGCTAGCACAGCCGGAGTTAGAATAAGTGCAGGCCATCTCTGCATCAACCCAGTCAAATTGCCCACCTTTTTGGACTTCCAGTCGCTCATTTGTATAATAAATAGGGTGGGTTTTAGATCCACTCCACCTTTCCACCTCTACACTTGTGCACATTGACTTGTCTACACCACAGCCAAACGGGGGTAGATCAGTTAGTTATTTCAGGCCAAGTTGTGTCAGAAAGCAGCAACACAACACAAAACAAAACAAACAAATAAAAACAGCCTGAAAAATCTCCCAACATTGTCGGTTAAGGACTCAGAAATATTCAAAACTGGTTTTGAAGAGACACACTCCCCAGAAGTGACCATGGTCTCTGCCACAGACAGGCAGAGCCTGCGGGAGCCCAGACGGAAGGCTGCTTTTGCCTAAAATTCTTTTGGAAACAGGGCCCCGCCTAACTCATCTGGTATACCGCGCTCTGGGCAGAAGTAATTATTTTTATGAGGCATTATTCATGTCTAGTCTACCTGAGGGCCACCCCAAATAATGCTTCTCTAGCTATTAAAGGCTTTATCAGGCACGCAGCGTCTCGAGCAGTTTCCTTTAGGGGAAACGAAAAAGATTCCTCTTGAAGTTTACCACCTCCAGGGGCAATTGCTGCCCATTCCAGGGCCACGTTAAGTGGTTGGCACCTGAAAAAAGGGCAGCCTTTCTCTTTTAAGTGCAGCCGGAACATGGGAGTGAAGGGAGCGGGAGAAGTGTTTCCATGCGGCCGAGGCAGCTTTCTTGTTTTGCTGTGAGCTGGCAAACCTCAACATGCTCAAGCAGCGTTTTGTCAGATTTCTTAAATGCTGAACATGGCACTGGCCCAAATGAATGTAGATGTTATTTTAGTGCTAGGAGAGATTTATTTTAATGTACAGATGCAGCCACTACAAAGGCCCTTTTAGTCGACTGGGGGCTCTGTTCCTGGCTCTTTGAGTCTCTACAAGCCCCCTCCTCAGTCTGGGGAGCTGGTGTACGCTGTGACATTGTAGAGTATCCCCCTTCCCTCTCCGTCTCCCAGGGCAGTGACAGGAGTGCTGACAATAATTAAAATTAAGACGCTTTGTGCAGGGAAAAGCAGTTTGCAAGGGTCCCTTCCCTTTCCCTGGAATTCAGAACCGTATGGCTTGATAAAAGAAAAGGCACCAACAGGAAACTAACTCGCCCAGCGCCTGGCTCAGCAGAGCAGCCCTAAGGGGCACAGCTCCTGATCGAGGACCTCGGTGCTCTGGGTGCGGAGGGTGCTGCTCAGGGATTGTTCACCTCCGAGATGGGAAATCCATCAGTGGGGCTGAGCCTCAGATACCAATATCTTGCACCTTGATTGAAGCCAAAATAAACGGGAAAGGAAGCACAGAGGAAGCCATGGCCACATGTGAGGCTTGGCCCAGCCAAATCTATGCTTTCAAGGCAAGATGAGAGCAGGGCAGCCACAGACAAAGTCGGGGGCGGGGGGTGTTGGAGAAAAGGGGGAACAATCACCAGACTCAGGGGCAGAAGAGAAACTGGAGCCGGGACAGTTCTCGTCCCCATCCCACTCCAGGCCCCTCTTTATAATAGTGTGTAATATCCCCTTTACTATCCCAAAATGAAATCCGTGGAAAATATAACCTATTTCTCTACAGGCTGCCAAACACAAAACGAAAGAAAGATCTATAGACTGCTCCAACTAAAATAGCAAGAAATCAAAGGAGAGTCGTTTATAACAGGATAATATATATTTTAGTGTGTGAGCGCTTGGGCACAACCACGAGAGAGACAGAAGGCAGTAGCCAGATGCTGTTTGGACATCTCAGCCACACACCAGGCCTCCTGGCTGAGGGGATTCTCTGAAATAGTCGAGTTGCAGGCAAAACAAAATGTGCTCATCTCTCTTTCACAGGCCTGTGGTTACATTTCTCGAAAATCCCATGGGCAAGACGTACTTCGTATTGAGATGTAAACAGAGGCCTAGACGGGGCGCATGCTTTCCAAGGCAGAGCCCTTGAAGCACAGAGGGCAAGGGGCCACTCTTCGCTGGGGGCCATCTCCATCTCCTGAGTCCATCTCCTGAGTCGGAGACCTTCCAGTTACTGTGACAAACTACAGACTTCCCAAACAGCCCCCTAGGGGGTGATGCAGCCCCACTGAGAACAACGGGAAATGGGCAGCAAACTTCTGAGTCAGGCTGTGGGCTCAAATCCCAGTTCCACCAAGTCCTAGCAGCTGTGTGGCCCCAGTTAAGTTACTTAACTACCTGCATGTTATCTTGAAAATGGAGAGAACTTCTTTCTTCCAGAGATTGCTGACAGCTTCGGTGGGAGATATATAAGCAGTGCCTGGCCCACTGTGCCCCCGTGGGCCGCCTGTGATTAGGACCAGCGCCTGCAGCCCTGTGTGCCTAGGGCCATGTCTCCTGGGTGTCACCTGCCTCCATAGAGACAAAGGTGTGGCCTCTGCTCTGCAGCGCCTGCTGGGGCACCCGCTTCCTTTGCTCTGCCACCTTGTTTCCAAGGACCCTCTTCTGGCTCCTTCCTTCAGAGAGAGGCAGCAAGCACGGCCTGGAGGCTTTGTGAGGTGCCAGTCCGCCCTTGGCACTCCTTTTGGCCTCCAGGAAACTGATCAGTTCACAAAAGTTGGAAAGAAAAAATTTAACATAAAGCAAAATGTGTGAGAAACAGTATGTGGGCTTATTCATCTCATATTAAGCAGATATTAGCCTTTTCTACAGGGATGGTCTCATTAAATACAAGAGTCTTTTTTTTTTTTTTAGTAATTTTCAGGTGACCTCCCTTTGTCCATTCATTTTAGGCATTTGTTTTTTAGCTTGTACTTTGAAGTCAGAAAGGTCTGGTTCCCGCAGCGTCCCTCCTGGCTTCCAAATCGGAAATTTCTGTCACGAGTCTTCCAGCTTGGCCACTCAGAAACCTTCGTGTCCTCGGCTATGAGACAGAGGTGGCAGTGACAATCTCCACCTGGGAGGATTTTGCCAATGTCCCAATTCAGAAACTCCCCACAGAGTTGGGAATATTCTGGGCAGTTGGGATTATATCAGGTCTAGCTTCCTTACCTTTTAGTAAAAAAAAAAAAAAGATGATGAAGCCTTCCATGGCGGTTTGAAGGCCTCTGCAGAGGGACCTCAGCATCCTAGCAGACAGATGGGTGGGTGACACAGTGTCTCAGTCTCAGAAAAACTGGGTGGAGACTCAGCTACAGGACATATAGTTTACTCAAAGCATGTCTGTAATGTACATTGCTGTTCCCGTGTGTGTGCACATGTGACATTTCTTGACTCTTCAGTACATGCCTGACACTACACTAGGCCCAGAACACGCATGAGCTCATTTAAGTTGCACTATGGTCCTCTACGGTGTATGTGACCCCTTCCCTGTTGCACAGATGAGGACACTGACTGGGATGCACACGGCCTGTATTGAGACAGGCAGGACCCAGACCCAAGTTCACTGGACATTTTTTTCAATCGGGACCTAGGTATAAGGAAACAGACACAGATGGCGACTAAGAAACTGCTAACATAGTGGGGCCTCATAAAATTGCTGAGCCCTCCCCTATAGAGGTGGGACTCCTGAAATCCCCTACCCCTGGTCCAGACAGGATCGGGCCAAGGTCATGGGCACCATGGAGGCCCCTCACAGGTGGGCAGATGGCTCATGACATGGGTAGAGAAGAGAGACTGGTCATTACAGTGGGGGCCTCAGAGGAGCCCTCCATCTTTTCCATTTGGAGACTTTGGTGCATGCTGAAGGCCCGATTCCCCGAGCAGGGGCGGAATTAAAGCTGATGAGTTCACAGCTCCCCTTGGCCTATGGAGAAAGCTGCTGGGACACCCCGGAGCCACAGCATGTTCTGAGAGGGCTCCCAAGGCTGTTTGCATCACGGGAGAGGAGGTGATGGAGCCCAGTGCCCAGGTTCTGTGCCAGGACTGGCCCTGAGTGGATGTGGGAGAGGCCTAAAGCAGGCATTGGATTGGACTCCCGAGGTCGCCCACCTTTGTTAGGGGGGTCACAAATGAGAAAGGGCTACAAACCTCAGTCCTCACATCTCAAAGTGGGCAATCAACGAAGCTTTATTTGAACTACAATGAATTCCTCTCATGAGCCTCCATGGTCCTGGTGGAAGCGTTCCCTGAATCTAGTGTCTCTCTTCTCCCCCAGGGCCCACCTGAGGCCAAAGGATGGGAGGAGGCATTCAGTCCAATGACGTGGCAGTCCCTGAGTTATGCAGCCCTATCTAGCTCTCTGTCATCAGTCCACGGTCTCTTGGCCAATCCCTGGGCCTCACTCTGACAAGCCTGCAGGGAGCTTCACTGTGTCTGACTGTGGCCTCCACCAGGCTGTCTATTCCCAGCACTGGCAGGGCTATTAGGAGCCAAGCTCCAGGGCCCTGCAGCTTCCCAGGCCTGCTGGCGAGAGTGGTGTATTGGGGGGTACTCCCCTCTGCTCTGGGTGTCCCCTCTCCCCCCCCCACCCACCTGATCTGGGGTTTAGAGCCCGGGTAGGAGCAGGAAGATGGGCACGGGAGTCTCTCCGGCAGCCCCCATCACTTTGGCTTCCCTGGGCTCCCTGTTTTTCCAACCAGGCCTTCTTTCCTAGGCAGTCTCCTTCGGGGGCTGGCGGTCAGGTGAAGAGGGTAAGAACTGACCCAGGCAGTTCCCCAGTCCTCCCTCCAGTCCTGAGATTCCCAGGGGCCTCAGCTTTTGAGACTCCAAAATCCAGCACTGACTCCTTTGTTCTCCGAGTTCCTGTGTGCCTCCCTTCCCTGAGGCCCTAAGCATGGAATGCTTTAGCTGAGGGAATGGAGAAGAGCCAGGGGGTGCCAGTGAAGTCTGGCAGGGATGTTGGTAACAATTGCGTTTCAAATTGTTATCTCTCAGAAAGCATGAGAGGCAACTGATTAACTGCCTAATGACTGGAGTGCAGTGCATTTGCTCATTCATTCATTCATTCATTCATTCAGTTTTGTTTAAAAGCCTGCTGGGCACCCAAGAGCCTTTGTAAAGGATAAGGGTCTGAAGTGAGAGACATTGAGGCCAGGCAGCCTGGCTCACCACAGAGGCCTCTGTCGACAGAGAGGTCTCCTGGGGGTGGGCCTTGAGAGAAGGATTTGGACTTCCCTTCCAAATTAGCCAAGGAAGCTCCTGCCCCACCCTGACAGCCCACCCTCCACACGCACGGGAACCTGACCAGTGCAGCCTGTTTGAAAGCCTGTTCAGGAGCCCAGATGAGAGGTCCGGTGTTGCCAAGCACGTGTTTGGGAGCAATCATTTAATGACAGAAGATGGCTTTCCCATCCTTGACATCTGCCTGATTAATTTATGGGACAAAACTGGTATCCTTCACTCCAAAACTGATTCCCAAATATTCTAAGCTCCTGAAATTCCAAGAGGTAGAGAAAAAAAAAGTGCTTGATTACTCCAAAATGCTGTCTGCCCCTCTCATTAATGCTCCCCCACTCCCCTCTCCCGGGTCCCCACTGACAATCGCCTTGTGCGCAGCTGTTCAAGGAGGATCTGCCTTGGGCCACGTCTGCCCCCAAGGTGTTTGACTTAGAGACGGGTCTCTAGGTGGCCAGAGGGGACCAGGCCCGGGGCATGTTGGACTGGCCCTAGCAGTCTGCCTTGCTACCTCAGTGCATTCAGCACGTGGTCGCCCTCGCCGGCTCTGGCTTCTGCTGTCCTTTCTACGGGCATCTGAAATGGGACACTGGATGGAGGTTGGGACTGGTGGTCTTGTTGACTCACCATCAGAAGGGCAGTTCTGCTTGTGATGAGCTATTCCCCAAATAGTCAGCAGTGTCTGTTTGCACCTCCTTGTTAGGTCCTGGCCATTGTCTGTAAAGACTAGGCAGGGGCAGCTGCTTCACTTTTATCAGCCTGAGAGTTCTCACTCTCACCAAGTTCATTCCCAGCTGGGGGTTTTGCATGTGACCTAAAATTCTCCTCACGCTCCCTGTTCACCTGGTCCCTAGCTCCTCATGAGTTCTTTCTCATCCTACAGGTCCTGACTCTTTATTGAATAAGTCCCTAACTCTACCTGTAGGAAAAGCAATGTGTCCTCAGAGTCACCTTAAGGTGATGGTCCAATCACCTAAACAGATCAGTCATCAGAATCAGGAAAAGACAGCAGCAATTTGAATATTCTTATAAGTGGTGCAAATATTCTGGATCCTTTAAATAGAGAACGAGGTATGACTTATCCTGGAGCCTTCAGTCTGCATTTTTGTCTGACAGAAGAAAAAAAAACCCCACAGAGAGCTTGCTAGAACTCACGGCTGTGGAAACCTCCTCAGCTTCACTCTGTGAGGTAAAAGCAAGGGTGAAGATCACTGCCTAGTAGGGAGAGTTTAGGCCTGTCACTAACTTCTCTCATCCTTGGTCTTCTTATATACAGTGTGGCTGGGATTACTGCCCACTTTGCACAGGGTTGTAAAGGTTGGCTATAAAGTATCTAAAGCTTCTAGCAGATGCCTGGCACATAGTAGGGGGCTTAATAAATGGTATTAACAAATGTAATTATCAATACTACCATTGTTATTAAGTGATACTAGAGGCCCAGTGCACGAAATTCATGCACGGGGGAGGGGGGGTCCCCTCAGCCTAGCCTGCACCCTCTCCAATCTGGGACCCCTTGGGGATGTCTGACTGCTGGTTTAGGCCCAATCCCTGGCAGTCAGACATCCCTCTCACAATCCTGGACCGCTGGCTCCTAATCGCTCACCTGCCTGCCTGCTTGTTCGCTTCTAACTGCCCCCCCACCAGCCTGATCGCCCCTAACTGCCCCCCTGCCATCCTGGTTGCTCCTAACTGCCCCCCCACTGCCGCCCAGGTCGCCCCCAACTGCCCCCTTCTTGCTGGCCTGGTCACTCCTAACTATCCCCCCCCCCCCCGTGGGCCTGGTTACCCCTTACTGCCCCCCCTGCTGGCCTGGTCGCCCCCAACTGCCCCCCACCAGCCTAGTTGCCCCTCACTGCCCCCCACCCCCCCGCCAGCCTAATTGCCCCCAACTTCTCCCCCTGCTGGCCTGGTTGCCCCCAACTGCACCGCACCCCCCACCAGTTTGGTCGCCCCTAACTGCTCCCCCTGCCAGCCTGGTTGCCTCTTACTGCCCCCCCAACCACCCCCGGCTGACCTGGTTGCCTCCAACTGTCCCCCCTGCCAGCCTGGTATCCCCAAGCAGCCTGCTTGTTCAGTCGTCCCTCACTAACCCCCCTGCCAGCCTGGTTGTAGGCAGCCATATTATGAGGGTGTGATGGTCAATTTGCATATTACCTCTTTATTATATAGGATAATTCCTATAAACCTATTTATAAAACAATTTTCTTCATGGAATACATCTTATGTAATTCTGATATGTGTCTAGTGAGTAGACAAACCTGTTTCATGAAACAATTCATTTGCAAGCAACATCAAAATGTTGAAATTGACCAAGCTAAAATGACAGAGCCCTGAGGTTGGGGATGGGCAGTACCTGGCATGGTGTAGACGGGATTGATGTGCTGATGGCAAAACTCAGGGTCCAGGCTTCACGTAGGAGGGATTAGAAGTAAGACCACACCTCTCCATGCCATCCCCCCTCCCCTTGTTCAGTGAAAAGTCTGATTGTATGAACACCCCCAATTCCTAACTAGTACCCCTCATGGGAAGCATGCAGACCCCCACCTTTCCCTGCAGATCTGTTCACGTCTCACATCTGTTCCTTGCTGAGAACCTTTTTGTGGCTTTCCATTTTGCACCGGACTGAGCCCACGCCACCTGCATAGCAAAGATAGGTCTCCTGAGAGAGAAAACTGTTTGAGAACAGCTGACATCCCCATCAGCCCAGTACCCAACCATCCCATCATTCATTCCACATGTGTTCACAAGGACCTGCCTGAGCTGGGCACTTTTCTAGGTACAGGTATACAGGTACCTGAAAAGCCTCTGACATCAAGGAACTTACCTCTAGTCAGGTGGGAATGAAACACGATGAATAATCCATAATATAATTTAATGCCTAATATCAACAAATGCTTTGAAGAAAAATAAAGCAGGTTTGACTAATGACAAGAAGGTCATCACCCCTAGCCAGTTTTGCTCAGTGGATAGAGCGTAGGCCTGCAGACTGAAGGGTCCCCAGTTCAATTCTGGTCAAGGGCACATGTCTGGGTTGTGGGCTCGATCCCCAGTAGGGGGCATGCAGGAGGCAGCCAATCAATGATTCTCTCTCACCATTGATGTTTCTATCTCTCCCTCTCCCTTCCTCTCTGAAATCAATAAAAATATATTTTAAAATATATTTAAAATATATTAATATATATATATTTTTTTTTTAAAAGACACTTAAAAAAAAAAAAAAAAAGGTCATCAGAATATTCTGTAGCCCTAGCAAAATCATGTTTATTCCCTACTGCTGTGAGGGAGAACTCTACCTTGTCAGGGTCTAAGGAGTGTCCCAGAAAGGAAAGGTCAGACAGATACGGAAAGGGTCCTGGGGTCTGGGTCGCTCTCCCCGGTGTGGGAATCTGATGGACATCTGGCTACTTTAAGAATAGTGGAGCTCTCAAGTCTTAATAAATCAGCAGTTGCTTGGTTAAGTGGCCAATTTTCCTAGTTGAGCCATCAGTTGTCCTAAGTAGTCTGTTGTTCAAATAAATATGTTTGGGGGATGTTGCTCAAGTAAATCATGAAGTATTTTTACTTTATAGTCTTATCTTTCTAGGTAAGAGTTTTCTGGAACAAATAGTACAGTCATATTGATAGAGGCAGCCTTGGTTACCAGTCCTGACATGGAGCTGCAGACCCAAATTATCTCCATGCTCTCAGGGTTAAGTGTGCAACAGAGGTCACCCCAGGTCATTGCCTGGGGTGTGCTGTGTAGCCCTCCATGTAGGGTTGCCAGATTTAGCAAATTAGAACATTTTTATCTGGCGACCCTCTCGGAGTGCTTTGGATTTTACAATAACTTGTCTATATATTAAATCAACATTTTCAGCCTTTCCTGAGGTGTCAAAATATCTCACAATATCCAGATCACGTTCCCTCGAAGCATCAGCTGAGCTGAGCTGAGCTGCTCCCTTCACAGCAGCCCAGAGCAGTTTCTCATTCGCCACTGGAGGACCTGCGTCTGGGAGCCCGGCTCCCTCGGGTGAGCTGAGTTTGCGTGGATGCGTCCCTTTCCTTCTCTGTGCCCTGGGACATAATGAGCTGTAGAGTCAGAGGTGCTGGACACGTGCCTCCAGCTCCGGGAGCCACCCACGTGGGTGTTTTAGTGCTGCTTGGCCTTCAGGACTGTCACATCCAGCATGGAGGTGTTGGCAAATACATGTGACCATTCCATTATGGGTTTTGAAATGTTTGGAAACCTGAACCTTGATTTGGTTATAATCTCTTCGGTAATTGTTATTAGGTGGCGACCTAATAAGAAATTGTTAACTGGGGAGCTATAATTTGGAAGCTTATAATTTTCTTAATGGACATTGATTGGTGTAACCCTGATTAAAATACAATAAAGCCTGAGGCTTACATGTTTTACTCTGAAAGGCTGAAAGGACGAGGGAGTTGACTCTAAAAATGTATTGGCTCTGAAAACCCTATTAAAATAATATTATTTGAAGAGTTTTGTGAGCATAAAATGATCTGACAAAAACGTTTCAATGCCAGCTCCACGGGCCTCGGAAAGCGGAGGGAATATAGGTTTCTGCAGATGAGAAGCCTGGAAAATGCTTCCAGATTACCTCAGGGGTGAAAAGAAAATTATTATTCCATCCCACGGCCCTGGTAATTCTTTTCAACGTTGATTCTGTCAAATAATTAGAACCCAAACAGAGGAAGCATTCATAATTGTCATTTATGATACTTTACCGAAGATGGCTGCTCCCGAGAGCTCTGGCAGGGCAAAAACAAAGTGATTATGAAAGAAATGTGTAGGCAGCGGGACCAGGCCTTCCTCCACACGTTCCCAGAAGCCCAAGCCAGACAGAGGGTGGGATGGTTTCAGATTAAAATGGGCCTCCGAAGCTGTGACTCTTCAAAGAAAATCTTCTGCTATCGCATTGTCAATCAAGTGATAATGAGCCCTGTTTCCCCTCCCTCCTCTCAGCACAGACATAGATCATGTAGCTTTTTGTGACTTAAAAGCATGTAAAAGAAAGATTACCACCCCCCATACCACAGGGAATACTTCAGAAGTGAACTATGCAATTGGTTAGGGGGTTATATTTAAAATACCTCCTCCCCTCTTGTAATTGTATTTCTTCACCCAGCAGAGGCAAACATATGAGGTGAGTCTGCTGCTGTGAGAATGTTTCTCTGTGCTGCCCCCCCCCCCACCCGCACCTAATTTTTGAAATAATACCATACCTTGGAGATTAATCTTCAGGCTTTACCAAGATACCAAGATTATAACAAACGGATATTGCTTTGATCTAAATATTTTTCAAAAGGTGGTTGGTGATCATTCTCCCTCCCCTATAATCTTTTAAGAAAGCCTCTGGCCTCGCCAGTCTGACACCCAGGAGGACATGGGCCCAGCTGCCTTTGCTTCCCCCTCATCTTTGCGAGGATGCTCTGTTCTCAATTTTGCTCAAATTAGTCCCAGGATTTCAGTTGTCTTTTTTTGTCCAACATTCCATCATGCAATTCATTAAAATCTTCACATGAAATATTTAACAGATGAGCTATGTCATAATTCACATTACAGTTTTAAATGGTTATTCATGTGGTAAGTCATTTATCCTGGACATTAGCAGACCTCTGGAATGGCATCCCATTTGATGTAAGGACGGTTAGAGTTCTTTTCCTCAAGGCTCCAGAACGGTGGCCTTCTTCCAAACCCCCAGCTAATCGTGAAATATCCCAAAAGAGTGACATTCAGATGCATTGTTAGTTCTACTCGCAATTAACTGTTTTGAAAACAAACAGAAGAAACATTTAAACAAATGTGGCTTGGCTAACAGCTATTGCAGTTGACCGTTAATTAAGGCAAGTTGGAATCTAAATATGCCAGGCCTTGTTACTATCACCGCTAGCGGGCCTTGCCATGGTACACGAAGGAAGGAAAATCTGGGGGCTCTGTCAAAGGGGGCCTGAGGACAGGGTAGGAGGTATTAACCCCGTCCTAGAAAATAGCCCCTACCCTGCTTGAGCTCATTTTCTGCATGAGATCATGTATGGCCAGCATTTACTTATAGAATTGGGGTTTTAGGAAAACTGACTCCACGCCTAAGTGATGAATTATATGCGAAATCCTTAGCAGGTATTTTATTTATTACCTTATTATAGTATTATTGTCTCTACCATATCCCTACCCATGGATTGGACTCTATTGGAAGAAAACTCTCCTGCTTATGGGCCACCAGCCCAGGGCAGCTCTGGGACCTGTTTCTCTGCCTGTGCATGGAGTGAAATAATTGTACACATGCTGCGAGCACTAGCCAGCTGGGTGAGAAGCTTTGTGGCCAGGCAGCCTGGCTGCTGAGCACGCAGAGCTGATGGTGCCCGCACTGGGACAATAACCATCTTCCATTTTCTGCCTCATTTTGCCGGCGTTCATGTCATCCTTTCCCTTTCTTCATTATCATAATTTTGTGGAGTGTTTACCCACCGATGTTACCCCCTGAGGGATGTGGCCAACAGCCGACGGTATGGCTTTTTCATGGATGAATTACTGTTCGGTCTCCATACATTGGCATGAAAGGTTGACTTGGTGATGAAATACGAGAAAAAAAGGATACACATTCTAGGAACAAATCATAACTTGGATGTTGACAGCCCTATCAAGTCTTTAGAGTGTCCTAATACACATCATTTTATTCTGTATCAATTATCCACATCCCACAAAAGTTCTGTTTAAAAGGAAAGCCAGCGTGACTCTCTTTGTACAGACAGATAGGTGAGTTGACATATCCAAGAGCACAGAGCAGGAGCCTTAGAAAAAGGGTTTGGAACCAGTTCTCCTGGTAGCAACACGTTCCTGGTTATAACCTGTGGATGGTGGCAGTCTCCGACCTGAGCGTTCCACAGGCATGTGAATACCTGGGATGGCTGGGGGGCTGGGCGAATGGAAGTGGGGGTGTTTGTGTGAGCTTGGGTACCAGGCATGGTAAGTGCTATTTTATAAACCGGATTTGTGCTCCTGGGGGTATGTTGCAACTGGGGACCAAGCTCACAGAAAATTATTTCTAAATGAATACAATATGAAAAAGTTATTTTATTTCTAATTTTGCATGTAACATTGTTCTTTGGTGAGTCTCGGATTACACTCGAATGCATGTCTATTAACCTGATATGAGATGCATGCATGATTTCATCTTGAATGCATTTGAATATAATAGCACTGGAAATGTAATTTGTATTCTTAAATTTTCTAAGGCAAAATAAATAAATCTTGGGGGTGGTAGCCACATTGAGCATATTGCATTGATTTCTTTGGGTTTCTCTCAAGCTAATCACTCACTTCCCCTTGCAAATCCAGGTCTTCTCACATGGGCAGTTCTAACTGGCCTATGTCCTCAGACCTAAGTCATCCTCCTTTTTCTCACCTTCGGGGAGTGGGTAACATGCAGACGTTACCTTCCATCCTTGAAAAGCGCCAGGCCTTCTCTCTCATCCCTCTTGTTACCAGGGCTCACTGTCCAGGACAACTCCCTGCTGCAGTACAAATGTTCTAGATCTGTGTGGCCCAGTGCAGTAGCCACTAGCCCCCTGTGGCTACTGAGCACTTAAAATGTCACTCCTGCAACCCAGGAACTAAATTATTCATGTTATTTCCTGTTCATTTAAGTAGTCACATGCAGCTAGTGGCTACCAGTTTGGGCCGCGCAGGACCAGAGCATGTGATTGAGGCCAGCTGTCTGTACCAGTTCCAGCGCAGTGATCAGTACATTCTGCTAATGGACTGGCCTCTCTGCTTTGGTGCCTGGGTGATGCTCTGTGCTCCCCCCCATCAGCTCTGAGAGCTGGAGTGCAACCCTCTCCTCGGTCATCGGACTGCCCTCCCCAGCCCCCATCCTGGCTGCTGCATCCCTTGTGTCTTCATCTCATGTCCTCACCACCCCGCACATATTGGGCTTCTGATAAACTTGGGAGGAAGGAGAAGGAGAATCAAAGTAGGTAGGAAGGAAGTTAGGAAGTTGGAGAAAGATGAAGTCTGGGAGTTAGATACCTCATGCGGCAGGGCGGCGGGGGCAGGGGTTGCTGTGGTCTGTACTGCAGAGATGAAAATCTTAGAGTATTGCGGTGAGTCACAGGAACAGGCACGTGAATAACCAGACGAGACATTGGTGCTCCAGGTGCCTGAGTATTCCATGTGCAAGGCTCTGGGGTTTTGGGGAAGGCAGTTCTCCTAACATTGATCCTGCTGTTTCGCTGGGTTCAAAGACCATCGCTGTGTTTCGGGGTCACTGTCCTAAGAGAATCACCCAAATGTATTGGCACATGGGCAAAGATCTCCAGGGTCTATTCTGCTCCTGGGAGGTGAGTGAGGTACCACCAGGCGCTGTTGTGGGAATGGGGCTCTGCCCCTGCCCTCCTGTGGAGGGTCCCCAGCAGGGAGCCTGGGAGGGTCCCAATGAGACGGAAGTGGGGCGTGCCACCAACTCCAGGGGTAATATGGTGATGATTTGCTGGACTGTCTGAGACATTTCAGACCCAGGGATGGTGTTTTTATTTTCTTCTTTCTCTTTGGGACTTGGGTTTCACTAAAGCATTTTCTGTCTTTGTTTTCTTTATTCAATTAGCAAGATTGACTTGAACCAGAATGTACTGTTATGGCTTGAAATGTTGTTGAAAGAACAAAATGGACGGACATGACGAATACCTCAGGTTCCATTTGGAGTGGGGAGGAGGAAGAGAGTGGGACTTACCGGAATCATAATGATTGTTTGCCCAATAAAAAAACGAGACAAGAAAAAAACATGGAGGAAAGCAGTGAAAGGAAGATACATGTCTGTTTCTTGAAGTTCACCTATATTTTTTGGAATAGAGCCCAGGATGTTTGTTTGGGAGGGGGGTATTTTTATTCCGGCTTTTTTAGTGTGTGTTTTTCTGTTGTTGTTGATTTTTACTTTACATCGTTTGCATGCTGATATAATTAACCAAATGCCCAAGTGGCTGTGGCTGCCGAAAACTCATCGCATTCTCCTGGTCCCCTGCCATCTGGGCCATGTCTCAAGTGCATCCTTCCCAGGCTTCCCTCGTGGACTTTCTGAAACAGAGTCTGAGGTCCTGCCACTTCTCCATTTAAAGGGCCCGAGTGGCTCCTCAGACCCCACCGCAGCAGGCAGCACCCTTTTCTGTAAAGGGCCACAGAGCAAGGGTGTTAGGCTTTGTGGCCATTGGGTCTCTGCCTTGTCGCAGACAGTGTGACCCGGTGAGAGTCACTGGGTTCCCATAGAAGTCCAATTGCAGAAAGAGGCTAGGGTGGCCCTGGAGCTGACCCCTGGCCTCCGGGATCCCTTCAGATGCCTTGGCCTGGCATTCTAGACCTCTTGCCATTTGACCTCAGTCTGCACAACCATGGCCTCACCCCCGACCCCTCACTTCACCCTTTAAAACCTCAGAAGACACGGGGTCTTTTAAAAGGTTTCACCCTTTTGCCTGTGCTGCTTCTGCACATGAATTACCATCTTTTCTCTGTTCTTACTTTTCATATGGGTTGGATCTCGGTGCATTACCTTGCAGAAAGCTCTCACCCACTGCCCAAGGTCAAGGCCGCCCCCCTCTGTGCTCCACATTCTCTGTCTAGGCCTCTGATGTCCCCTTTCCCATGTGGCTACTTCCCAGTGAGATGCTGAGGGAGCGTGTGCTTTCATCCCCCTAGTACCCAGCCTGGAGTTTGGCTTGGAGAGGCCCCTGAACAAATGGTCATGAGTCTCAGAACCATAGGGAAGTATAGTGACATGCAGGTGAGAATTTGCAAACCCAGCCAGGTGGTGGGAAGCCATGGGCCAGCATGGCTGAGGGGGTATGAGGATCAGGGAGCGAAAACAGAGCCAGGTCAGAACCTAGAGGACCCGTTGCACCAGGACCGTCTGGGAGCCCGCTGGCATCCACCTCACAGCCCAGACAAGGGAGTTCAGGAGCGAGGGAAGCCGTGTCTAGTTTAGGGCATCGGGACCAGGGAGAGGATGCAGCCTGCTGGAGTGAGATCAGAGGAAGCAGCCCGCATGATTAATGGGACGGAGGGACTGACTCATGAGGAAAGATTAAAGCGCTCCTCGGAGCTAGGGTACAGACTGAAAGGGGCAGATGATAGCAGGCTGCAAGTATGAGATGGATAAACACCCAGGAGGGAGCCACTGGCTTCATTAGGGAGGTGAAAACAGGGCTCCATCCCAGAAGGAGGAACTCCTGGCCATGGAGGAACTCAGATGTGGGGTGGGCCGGGGGCAGTGGGGCTGCTGGAGCTGGAAGTACCATGGGGTGACTCTTTCAGAGAACCCTCTACTCTCATCCTGCAGGGTCTCAGGTCTGCCTTGGTGCTGCCCTTAGCCCTGGGAGGCAGCCTCAGAAGTGCCCGCCTGCCAGGCTGGGAGGACTGACTGGAGAGGGTGCAGGAGGGCAGCTACAGGGAGCGGTGCCTCTGGGACAGACAGAGAGAGACAGACCCATGTCCCTCCCTCTTCTTAGATACCAGTGAGTGGATGCCAGGGCAGTGTGGAGGCCCTTTGCTCCGAAGCCAGGTTGCTTCTGCCCTCCCAGTTTTGGGTTGAACCCCAGACACTCATTCCAAACCCCCTCCTGAGAGCACAGGGCCACCCTCCCCTCTGCCTGCAGCAAGCCCAGCCGGCACCCTGGCCCACAGCTTCCTCAGAGGGCTCCTCCCAACAGGGATGGGCCTGGCAGACATTTTGGGAGGCAAGATTTACTTGAAACAGCATTAAACAGCCCCCGGGCTCCAGCATCAGCTGCCCTCGGGTATTCTCTGGCATTTTCTCCAGGGCTGGGCAGAGCAGCTGGTGTCGTCTGACATCACCGTAGGCTGTTAATAACCAGTTCACCAAGGCCTGTAGTAGAGAGGCGTGCTGGACGCTGGGTGACATTCGGATCACCTGGGGTGCTTTTCTTAAACTACCTGCAGGGTCTCAGGCCTGCTTTGGTGCCCTCCCAGCCTGGCAGGCGGGTACTTCTGAGGCCGCCTCCCAGGGCCGAGGTCAGCCCCAAGGCAGGCCTGAGACCCTGCAGGACCTCAGGGAGCTTCTGGTCCAGAGGGCAGATGCCACCTAGGGCAAAGCAGGATGGAGCCAGAGTCTGAAATGGCTCCTCTCAGAGACTTTTCATTCTGCATGCTGCAGCCATGCGTGGGTGTGATCCTAGGGTTCACCTCTCATTCCCAGCCCTGACATTCTGGGTGCAAAGATAGAGGACGAGTCTCTCCCATCCTTGACTCTCAGGGCTTCCTTCAACGATGTCTTTAGAAAATAGCAATGTACTTGATAGTTATAAGGGTAACAGCCCAAGACCTCCATGAATCTTCCAGTTCCCACAGCCAACACAGCCCTGATTACCCAAGTGGGGAGTCCAACAGGTTTTAGAAGTATCAAATGAACTCTTTTTTTTCTTTTCTTTTTCTTTCTTTCTTTTTTTTTTTGGTAATTGCGTATTTCTTTAGATAGATATTATTACTTAGGTTGAGGTTACTTCATATATTTAAATAAAAGGAAAAAGCATGGAAAGATAACAATACTGGTAGTATTTAGACATGGCAAAAAGTGTTGGTGAGGGGAGAGGGTGGGATTGTTTGCAATGGACTGAAGTTTGCAAAACTGCCCTGGAATAAATGGTGTCCCACAGGGAGTCCAGTATTCCCAGCGAGTCTCATTCTTTCTTTTCAAACTCCTCTGAAGCTTTCTCACCACCCGAAGAGACTTTTTGCTCTGACTTGAGCACTTTCTGGAACGGTTCAGTAGGTACTTGGTCTTGGCTTCGTGGAGAGAAATAGTGTGAGCTTGCTTCTTTCATAGTTCTGAGGTTCTACCCAATTCTACTTCCCAAACTTTCATATCACTTCTTCCCTTTCTGTTCCTCTCCCTAGGCTTGGCAATCCCTGTTGCTTTAGGGAGCTTTGCACAGACAAACAGAATGTGTGACTCCCTCAGAGTTCCTGGGGAGAGATCATTGAGATGTGAATGGGAGTGGGGAGGGAGTGGGGGGGCGGGCAGTTAAACTAAGTCACGTAGCAGTGACTCACTTCCGGAGACCAGCCTTATGACAAAGGCTTTTAAGCTTCATATCTCACTAACACACGGATAGTGCACATTTTAGAAATGCCAGTTTCTAAAACGGGAACTCTTGGAGAAACAGTGATCTTCTGAATATCATTTTTCCCCCGTTTCTGTATTTAGCTTGTGTTGGGGAAGAGGTAACCAAGAAATGATGAATTTTAGAAATACTCAAGTCACCTGCCTCTAAAGAACCACCTGCCCCTGATCAGTTTGCTCTGCATCAGGAGTTCTGTGAGTGCAGGTCCCCTTGGGAATCCCTTACCTGAAAGATGACATGCCATTGCTGTGCACATCTTTCTTTTCAAACTCCTCTGAAGCTTTCTCACCAGCCGAAGAGACTTTTTGCCCTGACTTGAGCACTTTCTGGAATGGTTCAGTAGGTACTTGGTCTTGGCTTCGTGGAGAGAAATAGTGTAAATCTAGTCTGTGCTCGGTTTTATCTGGTGTGCTTTATCAGCTTCTTCCCTCACAGGTAACCCTCAGTGATAATGTTGCAGAGTTGTGGAAAGGGATCTCTAATGCCCTGTTTTCTTTCTAATTGCTCCCAGCTGTCGGCATTCAGATGAAACTCGATTTTTTCCAGAGGAAGTTCTGGACCGCCAGCAGACAGGTGAGTTACGGTTGGCACGGAAGCCTCGGGGGCGCTGCTATGATACAGGTGCTCACACTTGGTCCCTGGAGCCGAACGGTGCCAGGTTTCCGATGAATATTTGTAAAATGAACCGCCAGCTGCTCAGATTACTGTTCATTTCACTGCGGAGCAAAGGCTGTCCGCATGTCAGACGCCCCGTGCTGGGAAGCAGGGACTTAGCTCCTATAGACAGTTATGATCCTGAGAGCAGGACAGTGACCTTCAAGAGGATACATGTTTTCTTTTACTATCAGGGACTTTGGTGAATTGTCAGTGTCAGTGTCTCTCTTCGAATCTTGTCACACCTGGCTGTTTACCTGTGAACTCCTTATTGCACTTTGGAAGGACTCTGTATAGCTGGGTTTGGTGAGGCACCCATCTACCCTCTTGCGTCAGAGGGCTTCTCCATCTTGGAGAATCTAGGGGTGTTCTCTCCTGGGCCTATGCTCTAGGTACTAACTTCAGTGGTATTTGTCCAGTCATCTGGCAGAAATAGCAACACATAAGTGGCCTCCGTGCTAAATGTTGGATGATAGGTCCTTTCTTAGATGAAGACACTTTAGAAAACTATAGACTAAGAACACAGATGGGAGTTTGTAAAGAAGTCACTGGTGATTCATTCATTGAAAAATAAATAATTACATAATTATATTTCTTGTTACTCAAAGATGTTTGAATTCTTAAGATGATACCCATGTTAAATAACAACATAGATTAAAATGAAAAAGAGCCAGCCCCCTCTCCCCGCAATTATCTTTTATATTACCATTTGGAGTTGGTATGTTGGTATTGATCCAAGAGAGGGCAGGTAAGACTCAGTGCGGAGAATTCTGTTTAGATGGAATTTGGAATTTGTATAATAGGCAAGGACTTTGGTGGCTTGTCCTTAAGTAACGAAGTGGCCATAACAGACCTGCGATGTCTCAGTAACACATTTCCCTTGCTTTCCCCTCCCACAGTGCGCCTCTCTGGATGGCAAATGCTCCATAAGCTGTGATGATGAGGTAAGAAGGCCTCCTAGGGAGGTGATGGAGGGTCCCTTCTCACAGAGGAAATGATGCTCAAACAGCCTGACTGACAGGTTGATCTGAGCTAGTCTCTAAAACACCCAGGGATACTTGCTTTGTTCCTTTTTTTTCTTTCTTCCCCCAATCAGATAATTTATGAGAGCCTGAGAAATGTGCTTTAAATGTCTCATGGCAGCACTATTGGAATTCTGGCATTTTATAGGAAAAACTACAAATTACTGCCATTTGAAACTCACGTTACAATTCTCAAACCTTTTCCCCTATGTGCCATCTCTTTTTATCTTCCTAACAACCCAGTGAAAGGGGTAGGAATGGTTATCCTGTTTTGCAGAGGGAGAAACTGAGGAGCAGAGAAATTAAATGATTTGCTTAATTTCATGTACTAAATGAGCTGAAAACCTAGGAAGTGAAAATTCAAAGTTTTTACTCTAGCATAGTGCTTCCCTCCTATAACTCTTCCCCCTGCCCCCTTCTCTCTCTCTCTCTCTCTCTCTCTCTCTCTCTCTCTCTCTCTCTCTCTAAGAGGAATTTAAATCCCACGCATGAGCAATAGAAGAAAAAAGTATATCACTGCCATAAGTCTGCTGTCATACTTATGTTTTTACAGCATTCAACCCCACACACCCTCTGCCTCATGCTTTAGAGCAAGCAGATGTGTAGTGGCCTCTCCCTTTGGCTCTGGTAGCCTTTGTCTCCTGTGTTAGCTAAACATTAGTCAATACATAAACTGGGACTTATAAATAATCATATATTTATATTCCTGCCGGTTACCACAAGGATTAAAGAAATCCTAGCCAAACATAATTTCAAACAGAAAACATAGAAGTATATTTCAAAAAACGTAGGCAAAGGAAAAACAAGTATAGAACTGTAGAAGGGAGGAAGTTAAAACATACAATGCTCAGTCCCCAGAGATCTGGCTGCCAGTTTAAAAAAAAGAATCATAATTGTCTGAGTGAGTCAATATTCAAAGACTAAAAGCCAAACAATCAGCTTTTCAGAAGAAGCCCAACTTTTTCTGTCAGATAAAAATATAATTTTCCCATAGCAGATAGCAAAGAGCTTCCCATGATGTTTTATGACCAATACCCTTTCAGTACGTTTGGGACTCCCAGTCATAGGATAAACACGTGGCCTCAAACCTCTTCCCTCCTTTGGAACATTTAGTGCCATATTGGAGTTCTCAGCTCAAAATAACACAGCTAAATAATCATATTAATTAAACTGTTAACTTGTACAGTAGGTACAATTACTAATTTCAGTTTGCTGAAAGAAAACTGAGGACAGTTGGTTGGTTAGTTGGGTGACTGTATGGATGGTTGGTTGGCCATAGTTGTTTGGTTCATTGATTGGTTCATTAGCTCATTGGGTGGGTTGCTGGTTGGTTGGTTGATTAGTTGGTTACTAGTTGGTTGTTTTGATGGTACATGGAAAGTTGGTTAAACAATTTGAATAATAAAGCCTAAGACAGTAATTTTCTTACAACCCACTTTGCCTCTGTGCAGCCTCACATATGAAAACAAGTGGAAATAACAACTAGAATAGTCATCAAATCCACAATTAAAATAGCATATTTTTTATTTTTTAAATGCTTTTATTGATTTCAAAGAGAGGAAGGGAGAGGAAGAGAGAGATAGAAACATCAATGATGAGAGAGAATCATCAATTGTCTGCCTCCTGAATGCCTCCCACTGGGGTATGAGCCTGTAACCTGGGCATGTGCCCTGACAGGAATCAAACTGTAACCTCCTGGTCCATGTGTCAATGCTCAATCAGTGAGCCACACCGGGCAGGCAAAATAGCATATTTTTTAAAAAGTGGAAATGGATTTCCACTTAGAAACATCCAATATATGTTTGTTGTCCAATGACTGATTTCACAGGTGGCACAGTGTGGCAGTTAAAGGAGCAGGCTATGAAGTTCGGATAGATTCAAACTGTGACTCTTAACAGTAATAAGCTACAAGAACTTGGGCACATTTTTGAACCTCTGTGCCACAGTTGCCTCAGCTCTGCATTGGGGATAGAAATAGCTACCTCACAGAGTAATGGTGAGGAGTGAATGAGATGATATATAAAAAATGCATGGTACAGCTCCTGGCAAAATTCTAAGCACTCCGTAAATGTAAACTATAAACCAAAAATGTCCACGATTTCCTTCTTACCCGGGAGTACCGGTCACCTGATTCTAAAACCTCAGGCAGCAGTGGCACATGCACTTTAGGCAACTGAACGTTTCTCCTGGGCACAGTAAACACAGGTAAGATGCCCTCCTCACTGATGATCATCTTTAGCAGGCATCAGGATAAACGCCCATTCAAATGTCATTTAAAGTTTCACATAGCTTGAAAATTAAGCATTGCATTTTCTCTGATTTCTGAACTTGGTCTGATGCTCAAATGTCCTCATTTGGCTTTGAAACTATCATCCATTTCCCATTTTGACTCTGATTTTTGGCTTCAGGAGACCAGTTGACTTAGTTTTAAATGGAAAAGCCAGTGAGGCCCCTTTCCAACCTTTCTGATGACTCTTCCCATGTGTCCTTCTCCTTTCATAACTTTTGATTAAGCCTTCAAGACTGTGTCCCTCTTCTCTCTCACCTGCCCTCAAGTGATCAGGTCCCATAAAATCAGCTGTGGGGGCCCATTAAGTTCACATGCTTATGGCTTCTTCTCTGCACTGAAGATCTGGCCCAACCCCTGGACTTATAGCTATGCTTTGCCTTGGACCCACTCCTGCCCCTCTGTCTCACCCATCAGTGCATTCCATGGGCCTTCGCTGAGTGCCCTGGGCTGGTGGGTGGGGTCGGGATGGCCAGATGTCACCATGTCTTGTAGAAATACATCTTTGGTTGGTCCAGGCAGTGCTTGAGCCATGTGCCTTGGAGGGACTGCCTCTGAGCCTGACTGGAGACTTTTAAGGAGCTCCATTCCACTGAGGGTGAACATTAGCTTCAGAGAGAGCACAGAAGCAATATTCATATACACACTCATTCCTTCAAGACTTGTTTACTGAGCCTGCATATGTGCCTGCTACCTCTAACCCCTCGGAGTCAATGGAAAGCAGAATCAGAAATGGAACCTCATCCCCATGGAAGCTCACTGGTTAGCAGGGAGACAGCATGTGTGGTTATCAACTGTGTCAAGTGCTGGGAATTCAACTAATGTGGGTGGTCAGGGAAGACTTCTCTGAGAAGCAACATTTAAGTCACCTGAAGATGAAGGCAGAGATTACATCTCAAAGCATGAGAAGCCATTTACAGGCAGAGATCACCACATGCAGGGCGCTGAGGGAGCAAAGGTTAGTGCGGTCTGTGGAAATAAGGTTGGCATTCAGACAGAAGGGAAGAAGGAGGGCCATGCCCACCTGTGTGTTTCATTCATGGAAACCATTGTCTCCTCACTCTTCTCATTCTCTTCTCCCACTCCTTTCCACTATCTCCTGATGAAGGCACAGTATTTTGCAAAGACATTGGAAGATGAGAAGTTTCTTTCCTACTGAGGCATTTGAAGAAGGTGTGAGGGCAGCAAGAAGGTAGAAGATTTCATATTAAAAATCAGCTGCCACCTTCTCTTGTTCCAAAGGAATAGAGATGAATAGTCATGACTAGACTTTGTAAGGCCTTTTAGACATTTCCTCTGAAATCTGAAAGACCTCCTTGATGTATGACAAGCTGGGGGAAGAGCTAAATCAAGTAGCCAGGTGCCTACATCTCTGCACCCACCCAGCCCAGCCAGTGGAATAGCTATTGAGGGCAAGGGCACCAGTAACTCCTGCCAGGCACTTCTGTTCAAAGGGACCCCTTTGCAATAAATTTTTCAAAAGACAGTATTTTGATAAGTGAACAAACAAAAAAGAAACTCATGGATACAGAGAACTAATTCATGGTTGCCAGATGGGAGGGGAGTTGGAGGGCTGGGTGAAAGAGGTGAAGGGATGAAGAAGTACAAATTGGTAGTTACATAATAGTCACAGGGATGTAAAGTACAGCATAGGGAATATAGTCAATAATGTTGTGATAACTATGCATGGTGTCAGATGGGTACTAGACTTATCGGGTTGATCACTTCATAAATTATATAAATGTCTAACCAGTATACTGTACACCTGGAACAGATATAATATTGTATGTCAACTGTAATTGAAAAACATTTTTAATTATTTTTAAAAGACAGTATTTTGATATGATAGTTGACCTATGATGAAAAGATACCTCAAGTGATATGAAGTAAGGGTCAGTCTGTTCCATACTCAATATATTAGCGGTCAGGTTGTGAGACCTGGAGAAAAGGTAGTAAGAAGTGTCACCTTAGGTGTCTGAGATGCAAAGACTCAGGTCCCACCCTCAGATGTAAGAGCCCAACCCGCTCTCTTTCCCTTTCCCTTTTCCTTTTTTCTCCCCTCCCCTCCCCTCCCCTCTCTTCCCCTTCCCTTCCCTCTCCCCTCCTTCTCTCTCTTCACAAATGAAAACAACAGCTGGTATAATGCTGGGCTTCTAAGCAATCATTGCTCAGCCTGCACCAATCAAAGCAAACAGAAGTCAACCCCCTAACCCACCCCCCAAACAAAAGACAGAACAAAAAGCAACCAAGCTCAACCAACCAGCCTCCACAGCATCTTGCTATGAACTATGGAGCAAATTCCCTTTCTAAATGTATAGCATTAAGATACTTGATGGCTCATAGTAGGTGACCAATAAACATCATTTGCTGAATGAATGTGGGCACAAGTTCTTTGAGGGCTTCCTATCCACTCTGTACTTCACAGCACTGGGCACTCCCCTCCCACTTAATCTTCTCAACAACCCCAGGAAATAGGTGTTGCTATCTCCATCTTTCAGATAAGA
The DNA here is from genome assembly GCF_963455305.1 of Plecotus auritus. Lineage (NCBI taxonomy): Eukaryota > Metazoa > Chordata > Mammalia > Chiroptera > Vespertilionidae > Plecotus > Plecotus auritus. The sequence continues at coordinate 134,273,315 of NC_137773.1, read as the reverse complement.
AAACTAAGACTCAGTGTTAACAGATTTTGCTCAAGGTCACACTGATAACCAAATGTCAGAGTCTCTGATTCTCGAGCTAGTACCGCAGACTCCTGGGGCTAATCCCACCTTTCTGTTAACACAAGCTCAGTGCTGCTTCTCAGCCCAGGCCCCCTTCCTCACCAGCTTTCCTCGCTGTCTGTGATTTTACCCAATGAACATGACCTGGTTCTGGGCTTTATCCTCAGGTTCTGACTCATCTGCCTTTGTGCCCTGGAATCGGATTTCTCTGAGCAATACTGAGTCACCAAATAATTGAAGAAAGATGTCCTTAAAAAAAAAACCACAAAGAATAAAAAACTTCTCTTTGCCTCTCTCCCTCTCTCTCTTTATCTTTGCATTTTCCAAACAACCTCACCCCTGGAGTAGGTGCTCACAATATCTGTCAAAACTTAGAGCTAAATTTCTCCAATTTCAGCTTGGACAGGGAGATTGGCAGACACCTTCCAAGATATTTGGCTTAATCTGGGGGGAAAGTAGCCTAGTGAGGGAAAGCTAAGAAAATGTCTCCTCTAATTCCTTTTGTTGGGGAGGGACATGGAAAAGTCCATTGAATATTATTTATTGTAAAGAGACATAGAGGAAGCAATTGGTCAGACTGGAATCTGGCTGATTCTGTACCAACTATTCCATAACCCAGCATCCTGCTCCCCTGATTCCAGTGAGCTTATTTCACTCCACCGCACTTCCCAATAACAATTTAATCCAAGTGGTTGTTGGCAGGGAGATCTGTTCAGGAAGTCATCGTGGTGACTCAATTTACCTAACATGAAAGTGTTGCTTATGAAATGTAATAGCACCTGTCAAGGTCAGCGACCCAGGTCTGCATCAATGACACAGCATCCTTACTTTTGACCTGTGATTTTCTGAGTGATTTGTAAATTGAAACATTGGCAGTATCTGTTTCTTGGTTAATAGTGTGGCCAAGTCTATTAATAATTGGTATAACCTTGAAATACAAACTTACTCATAAACAGTATGGTTTCTTCCCTGCCATTACTTCCTGTCATGGAACCCTAATTTAAGGAGGGTGTATATGAATTTAAAAATAATGTTAAATGGAAGTATGGTCCAAGAAGTAAGTGCCAATTGGTAGTCAGTGTAGAGCTAATGCGATGCCCCAGCCCTTACCAAGGAGAGCGTGCCTGCTATGCTGGAGCCAAGCGTGAGGTCCTTTGGAGCACGGGGAAGCTTAGGCATATCATCCTCCGGAGCCAGCCCTCCTCTTGTTCCTCTTACCATCACCAACTAGTAGGATGCATACCAATTGAACCAAATTGGGTGAATCATCAAGTGTATTTTTAAACTCTAGCCTATAATGGGCTCTTTTTCTCTCCTAGATTGTTCCTTAGCAAGTGGTAGAGACATACAGAAAATCCCCCTCAGCTCTGTTTGGAAAAAGTCTCTTGATTTCAGATATTAACTAAAAAAGCGTGTGTTGCCTGGACGGTGTGGTTCAGTGGTTGAGCAACAACCCATGAACCAAGGAATCACCAGTTCGATTCTAGGTCAGGGCATATGCCTGGATTTCGGGTTCGATCCCCAACCTACTGTTGACCAGAAGCCTTCCCAATAACATAAACCATTGATGAACACACACGCCCAGTGTGGTTCAGTGGTTGAGTGTTGATCACTGAACCAGGAGGTCACAATTTAATCCCTGGTCAGGGCATATGCCCTGGTTGCAGGCTCAATCCCCAGGATGGAGTGTGTAGAAGGCAGCCAATCGATGATTCTATCTCATCATTGATGTTTCTATCTCTCTCTCCTCTCCCCTCCTCTCTGAAATTAATAAAAATATTTAAAAAAGAAAATACATTTATTTATTGAAAAAAATCTACATAAAAGTGCACTGGCACTATGCAACCCATGTTGTTCAAGAAGCAACTGTATAATGTTTCTGATGAAATTATAAAATATCACAATATAGAATCCTTCCATTTACATTTGAATTTCTGAGGATGATCACAAGGAGGCTCAAAGAGGTAGAGTTTGATCAATTTTCCCAGGAGCTTCTCTTTATCCCTTGCTATTGAAATCATTCTCTTTGGAAGCATCTTTCGTATTATCTGTGGTGACTTTTTCTTTCTGCATATGTTACCTCTGACAGATCCTAATGGGCCGATGGCTTCCTGTGTGATAGGAGCTGATCTCCAACTGACCTTTCATGGACTTCACAAAATCTTGGCTTTTTCTCAGGATTTTTAATTGACTTTATACTCTATTTTCCTTGTACCTGCCTTGTGTTGTCCAATATTTACAACATTAGACAAACAGAGAGATATTGACCAAAGGTATAGGTCTAATAGCAAGAACACTAATTGGCTAGGGATGTTTGAGGAGGAACTAATTTTATAATTAGGGATGGGGGATGGTTCATGATGACTTTTAATTCTTTACACATCTGGAACGATTTGGAGAGTCAATATCTGAATATGGAGAATGCGCCTATACACAGTGTATATTTACTGATTGGATGGAAGTTAACCTCTCTTTGACTCAGTGTCTAGATCTGCAAAATGAGGGCCATGACATTCAAATCAGCAAAGATTTGGAGTTGTCTAATATGACCCAATGTAAACTGGATTAAAACTCATTGGAGTACTAGTGTAATCTAAAAAAACACATTGCTGTCTAAAAAACTTTCTACAGTGATGGAAATGTCCAAAAGTAGGCTCATTAGCTACAGCTGGTATGAAACATTTAAAATGTGACCAGTGCAACCGAGGAACTCTATTTTTCATTTTAATTCATTAACTTACAATTAGATTTAAATCTGCATGTAGCTCATGGCTGCCATATTGGACAGCACAGCTCTATGAGGTTACTTCCATAATGTTGTCTCCAAAAAAAAATGGACTAAGTTGGTCAAGCTTCCCACCAGGGCGAGAGTAATATCCATGCAGCTAAGAGCTTCTTCAAATATCAGGAGTGTGACCAGGTTACCCAAGCCATTCATCTGGCCCCTCTGAGTAACGGAGAGAAACCCCACTGCTCACCAGAGCCACCATTCTTTCATAGAAGGTGCTCACAAGCTTCTCATTTTCTGCTAATTCCCCACTACTGCCTAGTCATCAGGGATGAGTCTCTCTGAGCAGCTCAGTGCTGCACCTTTTGTGCCTGATAAAAACCAACTCCATGGATAGGTAAATGTCCCTGAAAACACCAGCCCTGCGGTGGCCTGCAGTGAGGGGGAGCTCAGCTCAGGGTAAAGACATGTTACAAATTAAATGCTGCAGTTGGTATGTAAAGCTGCAATAAATAGAAACTGAGTTACATCAAGGACGGAATTAAACCTTAAGTTTAAACTCCACAGCACTGTAATTAAAACTTAGCCTGTAGCAAATCATTCACTTGAGATTAAAGTAGTGTGGGGGAAGCAGAGGTTTGGGCTTACCTTGCTTTCCACAATTTATAAGTCTGAGCTACCAAAAGCTAACAACCCTACCCCCAAATCCAGCTCCCAATTAAAAACACAGTTTGAAAACCTTTAGGAGGCCTGAGGGGCCCCTTTAACAGAAGTCTGCCCCTTCCCCCACCCCTGCCCAAGTCTATGAACAAATTAAAAAATATTGCCTGGTCCCCTGATGCTCTTCTGAGCTGACACGGTGTTTTCATTAATACATCATTAGAGTAATGACATTGTGCTGGTGTTTTGCTTTCAAACCAGCCTGTACTTCAACCACTATGAGTACAGGCTCGGGGCCTCTGCACACTTTGTTCCTGGGAAGTATTATCCACATAAAGAAAAAAAAAAGGAAGACAAGCTGTAATTCATAAATTTTTAATGCGTCTTCTTTTTCTCCTAATCTGGGATGTTCAGGCTTGCTTGGTGTTTAATTTTTGTTTGTTGGTTTTGCAAAGTAAACACCGGGGTTAGATGAACCATGGCCTTAACTCCTAGAGTCAGCAGGCCTTTCCAACTTGCCCACCACAACCCAAAACAGGTTTCTCTCCCATTGGAAGTGCGTCCTTTTGTGCGAACGCAGTCCAAGGATACAGAGTTGAAACTGTGGTATTTTTATTTTCTAGACTGTGAACTGTTACCTCATAGACAATAATGGATTTATTCTTGTGTCTGAAGACTACACACAGGTGAGAAATTCCTATCAGCTGAGAGTAAGGAGCTCGGATGTGCTTGAGTAAGGGAATGCAAATTATGGTGTTAAAACTTTGAGACAATGATCTATATTTAAGAGGTAATAGCAGGAGATTATAAACCCTATTTCCATCCCTCTAAGAATGTCACAGCCCACTTCTCAGCAGGCCCCAAAGAGTTTTTACCTCCCAGTGGGGGTCTGGGGGTGGTGGGCGGGGGAGGCACGGTACAGAGCCCAAGGTCTGCTCACTCACTCATAAAATGTTCAATTTATAGAACTCTATGCCTCAAGGGTAGAGGTGCATTAAAGAGTTTGGGCAATTTTAAGGAGGTTTCCTCCTTTTGATATTTTATCTTCATATATATATATAATTTATATATATATACACAGACACTGATATATATATATATATGTATATATATATATATATATATATATATATATATATATATACACATACACATACACACACACACACACACACACACACACACACACACATTCCAACATAATTATTCTTTATAGCTTTCTTTCTGGTTTTTGCTTTTTAAAAATCAGTAATCTGAGTTCAAGGATTAACTTGGACTCTCAACACTGAGGGACAAGGATCCAGAGATAGACAAAGAATGTTCTTCATTTGAGGGAGCCGTGTGCAGTGCAGGGGCAGGAGGGAAAGAGATAGAAAAAACAAACAAACAAGCTATGGGGCTGAGCACAGAAGTCTCCAGTGTATTCAGAAATCAAAATAAGAGTTAAAATTCATGGCATTAAAACTTTGTGCATTAATTTTTTTTTTTTTTTGCAATTAGAAGTCAAATTAACATATTAAAAGAAGGTACAATGCAGGCAGGGGTAGCAGTGCTGTGCAATGTACAGGTAAAGGACCTGGTGAGACCTCTCTTTCTTAACTGGTTTTGGGAACTTGTGCACATCACCGAATCTGCCTCGGCCTCCTGGCGGGCTCTGTGAAAGGAGAATGGTTGACTACATCTGGTTTCTTTTAACTCTAATATTTGAGGATACTGACATTTTATAATGAAGTCCCATTTAAATAATTTGAAATTCTTTAGTAGCCAACAATACAGAAGAGCCATTATTGCTTAATAAATTAATTAATTGTCCTTAAGTGTGGCTTCGTAAGGTCCGAGCTTAATGCTTATTAATGTATAAATACAGGCCGGAGGTAGTGTGTAGAATTGTGCTTGCTTCTTTTCCATCCATGAGATTGCTGTGGGATTTTTAAATGCACCTTTGATGGGTGAAAACTCATACTGTTGACACTCAAACTGCCCACACCCCATCTCCTCAGAGGCTGAACATCATTGGACATTGGCTAGTTAATGGCTATTAGATAAGAGGAATAAGCCCACAAAACAAGGCCAGTCTCAGAGCCAGGAAGTCCATAGGCCTGTGGTAATACACCCGTTATGCTGGGAGGAGAAACAGTAAGATATTCAAGGTATGGTCATGCACAGAAACTAGACTTTTGGTGGTAAGCATGCTATAGTATCCTATCTAATAAAAGAGTAATATGCAAATTAACCATCACTCCACTATACCCACAAGCCACGCCCACCAGCCAATCAGGAGCAAGTATGCAAATTAACCCAACCAAGATGGCTACAGCCATGGAGAGAGCAGGAGGCTTGGGTTTCCCAGGCAATGGAGGAAGCAAAGCTTTCTGCACACCCTGGCAGGCCGAGGCCTCCATTCAAGGCAACAAAGTTTCAATTATAGAAGATAAATAAATCCCAACAAAAATGGCGGCAGCCACAGAGCTGGAGAGAGCAGGAGGCTTGAGTTGCTCCCAGCAATGGAGGAAGCCAAGCTTCTGCAGCCCTGGACTGCCTTGGTCTCCACTCAAGGCTACAAAGTATCAATTATAGAAGATAAATAAATCCCAGATACCAGGGCCTCCACTTGGGTCGCCGGGGGACATGGCCAGCCTGCAAACCACCACAGGCCCCTCGCCCAGGCCGCCCCACACCCCAAAGGAACCCCCACCCTAATCTGGGACATCCTTTAGGACAAACCAGCTGGTCCCCACCCATGCACCAGGCATCTATCCTATCTAATAAAAGAATAATATGCAAATTAACCATCACTCTGCTATACCCACAAGCCATGCCCACCAGCCACACCCACCAGCCAATCAGGAGAAAATATGCAAATAAACCCAACCAAGATGGTTACAGCCACAGAGAGCAGGAGGGAGGCTTGGGCACGGGTGGGGCAATGGAGGAAAGCCAAGCTTTCCGCCTGCCCTTGCAGGCCTAGGCCTCCACTCAAGGCTACAAAGTTTCAATGATAGAAGATACATAAATCCAAACAGAAATGGTGGCAGCCACGGAGCTAGAAAGAGCAGGAGGCTAGGGTTGCCCCTGGTGATGGAGGAAGCCAAGCTTTCCACACACCCTGGCCAGCCCAGGCCTCCACTTAAGGCTACAAAGTTTCAATTATAGAAGATAAATAAATCCCAACAGAAATGGCTGCTGCCACGGAGCAAGCAGAAGGCTTGGCTCCGCTCCAGGCTATAAAGTTTCAATTGTAGAAGATAAATAAACCCCAGATACCAGGGCCTCCGCTTGTGTCGCCAGGGGGCGTGGCTGGCCTGCAAATCACCACAGGCCCCTTGCCCAGGCCACCCCACACCCCAAGGGAACCCCCACCCTGATCCAGGACACCCTTCAGGGCAAACCAGCTGGCCCCCACCCATGCACCAGGCCTCTATCCTATCTAATAAAAGAGTAATATGCAGATTGACTATCACTCCAACACACAAGATGGCTACCCTCATGTGGTCAAAGATCCTGCCCCCATGTGGACACAAGATGGCCACCACAAGATGGCCAGTAAGGGAGGGCAGTTGGGAGGGACCAGGCCTGCAAGGGAGGGCAGTTGTGGGTGATCAGGCCAGCAGGGGAGGGCAGTTGGGAGGGACCAGGCCTCAAGGGAGGGCAGTTGGGGGCGATCAAGCCTGCAGGAGGGCAGTTAGGGGTGACCAAGCCGGCAGAGGAGGGAAGTTGGGGGCAACCAGGCCTGCAGGGAAAGGCAGTTGGGAGGGACCGAGGCCTGCAGGGGAGAGCAGTTAGGGATGACAAGGCCTGCAGGGGAGGGCAGTTAGGGGAAAACAGGCTGGCAGGGGAACAGTTAGGCATCAATCAGGCTGGCAGGGGAGTGGTTAGGGGGTGATCAGGCTGGCAGGCAGAAGCGGTTAGGGGCAATCAGGAAGGCAGACAGGCGAGCAGTTAAGAGCCAGCAGTCCTGGATTGTGAGAAGGATGTCCTACCGGGATCAGGCCTAAACGGGCAGTCGGACATCCCTCGAGGGGTCCCAGATTGGAGAGGGTGCAGGCTGGGCTGAGGGACAACCCCCCCCCCATGCACAAATTTCGTGCACCAGGCCTCTAGTTACAGATACTAAATTATAATGGTGTATGCCAGGGCTGACCAGCAGCCCCTGAATAACAGATGAACAGATTACCCCCTCACAGTTTCACTGTGAAAGAGACGGCTAAGGGGTTGCCTGGCTCAAGGATCCAAGCAGCCTTGATTGCCTGCCTTTTATTGTAACAGCAGTTTGAGATAAAGTTTATCTTTAAGATACAATCAGTAGGGGAAATAATCTTGGGAGGACACATGTGTTTGCAGTGTCCTTTAAGCAAGGGCACCCAAAGATGAAGATGAAGGATTCCAGTAGACACCTGGGGGTCTGCACAAGCACAGACTTGTTTGAAAAGGTCAAGGAATAATTAGGGGTGCAGCCTTCGACACTCCCCTAAGTCTCCCCTAAGTCGGAATTCTGATAAACAGGGCAGGCGGCCTTCCACACACTTCCCTTTTCTCAGAATGTCCTCCTTACAACTTTCCAACCAAGTCTCTGTGCTCACCAACAGGTGTACACCTGAAACTTACATGTTATGAACCAATGTTAGCACATTTTTTTTTAAAAAAAAGAAGAATCATTGGTGGAACAAGAACCCAAATTAATAACCAGTGAGGAGGAGCTCTGTCCTTCTGCCAGAATCACGAAGGGCCAGGACAGGAGCCTGATCCTGGGGGATGGAGGGTGTGGGGTGTCTTCCAGTGTGAGTCCTGGACCAGTCAACAATGTGAACCATGAAATAGTGACTAGCAAAGCCATGGCCTTATACATGGGCTCTGCTCCCAGCTGGACCTCTCTGGGGAGGAGGCCCGCAGCCCTGTCCTGGGAGCCTGCCTCTGCCCAGGCTTGTTGGATGTTGTCTGGTTTCCTGCACCCCAATTAGGATAATTCTTCTTCATCTAGGAACCAGTCCCATTGGCACTGGCCCACTTACACACATGTCATACCAATGTCCTCTCGCTCCAGTGTCCCTTAGTGAAAAGGCAGTGCTCAATATTCAGTCAGAGAAATGTTTCCTATTTCTGTCTCCTCCTCTCCTGACTTTTTGGCAAAGTGCATGTAGGCTTTTCTGTCTGAAAACTCCGAGGAGTATGATTGAGGTCACTCAGTTGCGAATGGAATCGGGATTAAGTTAACACAAAGCCTATGGACCGTATTAATTCAGGCTCCTAGAGTAATGCCCTCCACCTAACCACACATAAGCTATAAATCCTCGGAGCAGCCACAGTAAAGAGAAGGGTTCTCTCCTGGTGGACACTGGCTGGTGCCAGGGCTTTGGCTGGGAAAGGCTGGTCTGCCATACTGCATGCCCCTCCCCTGTGGGACGCTGGAAGGATGAGGGCTGCAGGAGGACATTGACCTTTCATTCAGAGTTGGCAAATCTCGACCAACAACTAGATTTTTGAAAGCGTCAACTTGGGGTGGGAAGGACTGCTAGGCCTCAGAGGCCCTGAAGACAGCCCCAGGTAGGGGAAGGGTAGGCCATTGGAATCTGACTGTCAAGCTGTCTCCTCAAGGGGCTGACTGTCCTATTTCATCGACATATGCACTGCCTGCCCACGGACAGAAAGAGAGTTTCTCAGAAAGTTATTTTGAGAAAGGGCATGCTCTCAGCTATAGGAAATGGTAGAGGGCCGATGAAGAGAGCTGCTATATTTCCCTAAACAGGTCATCCAGGAATTATAAACAATTCTTTTATTAATGCTTAGGAAGCCCTTTCACAGCCTGTTTCTATCTGTATGAAGTAGTGTTTTAATCACAAGGGATTGAGTGCAGATTAATGCTTCCTCTATCCAGGGTAGTTGGTGTGTGTGTGCGTGTATTGTGTGTAATTCCAGCACTCATCATGTGCTATGCAATGCAACACACCCCACCCCACCCCTGCCACGCATTGCAGACCATTCACATCTGCTTTACTAGTTTGCTCACACCATCTAGTGACTATGAAGACCTTTCCCACTTTTATGTAAAACCCTGAAAACCTGCCTTTTGCTCCTGCCAACTCCAGGACACAGACTGTGTCCATTTTTCTTTCTTCTCTGGTGCGTGGGCCCATTATTTCTCTACACTTCCTCACAGGTCTTCTTTTCTTCCTCGCAGACTGGGGACTTTTTTGGTGAGATCGAGGGAGCTGTGATGCACAAATTGTTAACAATGGGCTCCTTTAAAAGGTAAGATTTTTATGGCCCCTTGCGCCCCCCGGAGAAAGTTTGCCTAAATAAAATAAAACAAACCAAGGTCAAATAAAGCAAGCCTGGACTTGACCCCGTGGCTGGTTTGCACTTGTGTTCATGCTCCAGAAGATCTCGCTGAAACCCGATGCCTCTTCGCGAGTGTTAAGAGTCTTAGAAACTCAGCTCACAATGAGTTTCCTGTTCACCCAGCCCAGAGTTTATTGGAGGCCAGTATTGAAGTTGGAGCCTGCACTGGGACACAAGTATATCAGTCTCAAACAAGCAGTTGCAAAAAAAAAAAAAAAAAAAAAAGTAGGAAACGTTTTCACCTGGTCAAAAAGGGGTGCATTTTGTCTCCAATTGACAAGCCAGAGAGATCTGGACCTCAGGGATGGAAAGTGATATTTAGAGACTTGATGATATAATATTATGAAATCAAGTGAAAGGTCTCAACACTTGCTCCCAGCTGGAGGTAAGTTTAAATCTGCTGCTAGAAGCAAACCCAGATGGTGCCACATTCCACTGGCGGCATATACTACTCCACTGGTGGCATATACTACTCCACTGGGTCCGGAGAGCTCTCACGGACCCTGAGTGAAGCTTCCTCACAGTCCGTCCCGGGATGGCCAGCCCTGCTCTTGGGGCACCAAAGCCTATGGGAAAAGCCATCACCCCCAAGAGATCAGGGTGCCAGGAATGTCCCCCAGGAGTCAACCTGTCTCCCTTCCCTTGGCCTCCCAGGCCTCTGGAGGGATGCTTTCATGGGCATATTTGATGCTGTTGAATATATAATTGCAGGAAATACAGGATGGGCCTCAATGCACCAGTGACTGCTGGTGGAGAGGGCAGTCTCCCCGTGGATCACTCTCCTGCAGCTGAATGGCCAGGAAGTGTTAGCTCAGGAAATCAGACTTTGAAGCCAGTCAATAGGACCATCTGAGCACTGTGCTGAAAGCAGGGAATTCAAAAATGATGACCCAGTTTTTGAGATTCCATAGCTTGTTTGTGCCAGAAGGAGGGAAAAAAGAAATGATACAGAAATTGGCCAAAGTCCAGCCCTTCTGCAATCTCTGACACACTTGTTCCCAGGCCTGCCTGGAGCAGACTGCTCACTCCTGCTCATGCTTTCTCTGGAATTCAAGAACAGGCTTTAACTTGGGTGCCAGGAGTCATGGTGCACATGCGTGAAAACTGCTGGGAGCCGGGCTGGGGTTGCTATGGAGTTTCTCTGGATGTCTTAAAGCGTCCAGGGCCCTCCTGGAGTGTTTGCTGCCCAGGGCACCGCTGGTGTTGCTATCTTTATGTGGGTGTGTACATTTGTATCGTGTCAGCATGTTTTCAGCTTGGGAGTTCGGGGAGACCAAAGAGGAAGAGTAATCACACACCTGTTTCTCATCTGAAAGCAGATTTTTTTCAACTTCTTCAACAAAATCTATTTTTTTCTTTTCCCTCTTGGATATTTCTTTCACACAGTTTGGTGGGAGAAAGAACGGTTGTAGAGTGGAATTCTAAATTCCTAGTCTTCTCCTTAATGTGGGTGAGGTGTGGTTGACATGAAGCTAGAACATTCTCTCACTATGAGAGAGTACCTAATGTATTTGTGAAAAGGGAAGGGCTGTGGACTTTTTTTTCAATGTTAACAGCAACTGCTATCATCTGGGAGTTAGCTGACAGACCTCCTGAGCCTATTGGAAGGGGCCCCTCCCTGGGACCAGGAGAGTTTGGGATTCGGAGTCGATGGATTGGGTTTGAATCCAGGCTTTGACTAGCTGCATGACTTAGAACATGTTACCCCTCCAAGCTTTGGTTTCCTTACGGGGAAAATGGAGATGATAATGCTAATTACTTCCATGGGTTGCTGTCCGAGTTAATAAGATAATGATAAGCATAAGGTTCTGACACGGTGCCTGGCATATATCAGGGCTCTGTAATTGCTGGCTGCTGCTGTGACCTTGGTCACTATGGATCTTGGCTCAGCCTTGGCCCCAGGTGATGCTTCCTCTGCATCCACACGTCTCACAACAGGCTTCCCACCACACCTGGGATGGCGTCTCCAGTGTCAGTGCCCTGCAGTTCTTGAAATCAGACATCCCTGCCCTGGCCTTTTGCAGCACTCAGTGCTTACACACAGCACAGGTGGACAGCCCCTGCATTCGGAGACCTGTGTTTCAGAAGCAACACCAACAAACCAACTTACAGGATGTAGCTGCAAGTAACCGTCAGTGGTCTGGGACAGAGGTCGTGCACATGTTAATCTGAGACCCACCCCCACCCCAAACTAGGACACATGGAGGCCGGGTTGCTCTGGCGATGTGGCTGGGCCCAGATAAAGCTCAGGAATAGGTCTCTGAGATGACCTTTGATCTTAGCATCATGAGCAGTGCCTGGATAGCACTAAGTTTTTTCTTTGATCTGCTCATGCCCAGTCCTAAACAAATGAGTTCCATATACAAGAACCCTACAAACCATCTTTTTCAGAAAGAGTGCTCAAAGAGAAGAGCACCCTTTCCCTTTACCAACCTGCCATCTGTGACCTCCTCTGGCCCCTATGTGCTGCCTCTCCCTGATGCTTGCCCGTGTGGCAGTGGACTCTTTCCTGGAATGTTTGGCCACTTGCCTGGTGACCTGGTGGCCATTCTGTCTAGCAGTGCCATTGGCGGGGGAGGGCACCCACTTCTGTGTCTGCAGGACCGTGTAGAAGGAAGGGAAGCCCACTGACTTGTATGAGCAAATGATCAACTTGAGGAAGTGTGTGCAAACAATCTAGGAGACAGAATGGTCACTCTTGGTCATTTAGCTGAGTCTCTGACATGACTCTGGCTGCCCCCAGCTGGCATATGACATAGCATCCAAGGGCCAAATAATATGCCAGGCGCTTCAGCAGTGTGACAATAATGACCACCACGGTGACCTTCCCTGAGCACCTTCCACACACCAGGCCTGGGTGGCACCTGAGAGATCTTACCACTTGCAGTCCTTTCCAATAACCCTGTGGGACCAGTCTAGATAGGACCGGCTGCACAATCAAAGGGACACAATGCAAAATGACCACGTGGGGCCCTTTGTTCCTAAAGTGTTAAGAATTTCAAGACAGTGACAGCAGAGCATTGAACCAAGCACAGGGCCCTTCTAAGTGAGGGTTCTATGCAGTGACACAGGCCAGTGTGCCCATTTAGCCAGCCCTGGGTATAAATATACCCATTTTATAGATGGAAATAATGAGGTTTGGACAGGTTAAGAACTGGTCCAAGTCTCTGTTTATCAGAGCTGGATTCAAACATTCTGTGGTCTGAGCACAGAGAGAATTTTCTAGCTTCCGTCCTTGTCCTGGAACTACGTAAAATTAGCACCTGTAGCTTCCTTGAGTTCCTCTGGGAAGTGGAGGATGGTCTAGCACAGTGGTTGGCAAACCGCGGCTCGCGAGCCACATGCGGCTTGCAAGCCATGGTTTGCGGCTCTGTTGACTAATGAGTTTGCCGACCACTGGACTAGACTAAAAGTTACCGTGTAGTTGGAAGCTGTGAGGATTAGGCATTTGTGGCATATTGTGTGCAAAGAGGTAAAGGGTAGTATATGACAGTGGTCGGCAAACTCATTAGTCAACAGAGCAGCAAACCGCGGCTCGCGAGCCGCATGTGGCTCATGAGCCGCGGTTTGCCGACCACTGGCCTAGGAGAATGCTGTTTCAGCAGTGTCTTATCTGGGCAAGCAGGGCTCTCAGGATGGGGGGCCCGCTGAGTGATATGATCCCCCAGATTTCTTCTAGATGAAGCTGACAAACCATTGACCCAAGCCATGTTCCCAGGCTTCACGCATTTTCTCATAAGATACCATATGCCTGGTCAGCTTTTTGTATTTCAAACAGAGAGCTTCAAATACTCCTTCCTCCTTATCACAGAAAGTAAGTGAACTCCCTGAGAGGTGACTCATTTAGGGCTTTTCATTTTAGCTGTTTTGTTTTTTCACACATGTTCATGTCTAGCGAGTGCCTTACGTTTATGTTTCTCAGAATCCACACTCTGTGGTTCCCTTCATGTCATTGGCAGTGACATCTCCCCTCTGACAACTGCTGAGAGAAAATCTAGTTATCACGCTTCAAAATATTATTATTGTAATTCATTTACCCCTCCTCGTTTCCTTGCTCCGAGTGATGCAAATTCAATGTGAGATATGCAGGAAAAGTGGGGAAATGGACAGAGCCAGTCGCAGGAGAGTATCCAAGGCTCCTGACCGGGCCTTGGTGATACCTGGACTTGAAATAAGACTCGGGTTGAGCACCAGAATCACCACCATGTGGCCTAGAACAGACTCCTCAGTCTCTTTGAGCCTCTGGTTTTTTTGTCACCAACATATGGACCTGGGGGTGGGTGGTTTTGTCAACCAAAACAAGACCTGAAAATGCCGTGCAAATTAGAAAGCTTTGCAAACAGGAGGTAAGATCAGCTCCTGGGTAAGAGTTCCCAAAATCTGAGAACTTCTTTTTTTCTCTTTATTTTAGTCACTAATGACCCCCCAAAGGTGGTTACTGCACAACAGTTTCCTCCACAGCACAGCATTCAGGGTGGGCGTATGGCCCTGGCCTCTGCCAAGCTCTTCTAGAAGGTTTTCAAACACACCTATGCCGGGCTGCACCCAGGAAATTCATGTTCAGTTCAGGGGATAAAGCCCAGGTGTCGATGCTTTTTAAAAGCACCCACGTGATTCCCATGTGCAGGCATGGTCAAGAAATACTAAGTTGAAGATACCTGGTTATTAGATGCTGGCCAGTTCAGTGCTGCCTGAATTTGGGCAACTTTAACTCACTACATTTCAGTGTTCTCTGTAGCAACATGGAACTGAAATGTAATAATGCATGCATTTAACAAACATTCTTATGGTTTCTGCCAAGGGGTCTTCCCTTGTTCTTTGTGTATCTAATTGAGCTTGAGGAAGGAAAGGCCAATTGGGCACACCTGGTCTTTGGCTTGAGGAGAAACGAACTGCTTGCTAATACTTTGTTTTTGCCTTGGGATCTACTGGTGGTTCCTATCTCTCTCTCGGCTGTGTCTTTCTATTTTGTTTTATGTCCTTGGTGCATCATGCCTAGGCTTTCACCCTCATGAGACATTCATACGTTCCCTGTGGGTCTGGGGAATGTCCTTCTCACCTTGCCCTCCACACTTTCATTAATGGAGTTGGCTTGTATAGAATTCCCTGGGGTGGCTCCTTCTGCTATTTCCATTGCCTTTCTAGAAAGGTGACCCATCAGGTAGAATTCAAAGTTTGGACCATGTCTACCCTGTCTCTATATGATGGAGCTGCCCCGGCTCAGTGACAGATGGTGACTTGGGAGCTTTCCCTGTCCTTGGTAATTACATTACAATTCAGCAAATGCCCTGGCCTTGGAGTCTAGAGAGTGTTAAAAGAAAAGTCTGTTATGTTTGGATGTCTGCTTTCCTTTAATGCCGACTGCCCTGCTGATGTCTAATACTCAACAACTCATGTAATGAATGTAATGGCTTTTTGGCTTCCTGTTGACCTGACCGTGGCCACAGAAGTATGCTCTGTCAAAGGTGGTGTCGAAGGGACAAGAAGACAGATTGGCTTGGACAACTATTTTTCTGGGCCAAGCCTTCTGGAGTGCAGAGACTCTGAGATTTCCATGCACCGCTCTTTAACATCCTAACGCTGCTGCTTGAGGATGCCCGATTACAGCAAAACAATAGCTGCCCTCATCTTCCTCATAATGACAGCATGTCTGATGCATTGAATACTATCTACAGGCAAAGCAGTATTCCAGCATTTCCAAGCATTGCCTCAATTAATCCCATAACAACTCCATGAAATAGCTGCTACCATTATATCCACTTGACAAAAGAGGAACTGGTAGAGGCTCCAAGCATTTTAGTAACTTGTCCAAGTTCACGTACAGCAGTGAGGGAGGGAGATGGAGTTTGAACTCGTGTCTCTTGGATTCCAGATTCTAGACCATGGTTGGTTCATCACTACTTATCCTTTCCATCATTGGAGCAGACTAAGTATCTTCTGCAGAGATAGTTATTCACATTCAGGCTTGTTTGGCTTCAAGAGATAGTGAAAGAAAGTTTCTCAACAAAACGTGGAGTCCAATGGATCAATTAGTAGCTGGTTCTACTAGAAATGATAGGAAATTACAAAATACCAAGGAGTTAAAAAACATAGGAGTCTTTTTCTCTTTTATCTGAAGACTAGTGGCCTGGTGCACGGATTTGTGTACATTGAAAGGAAATTAATTAGAATATTTTAATATCACTATTCTCCCTTTCTCTATAATAGAAGTGTCAACCAAATTCAT
This sequence comes from Plecotus auritus, assembly GCF_963455305.1. Classification (NCBI taxonomy): domain Eukaryota; kingdom Metazoa; phylum Chordata; class Mammalia; order Chiroptera; family Vespertilionidae; genus Plecotus; species Plecotus auritus. The sequence goes on along the minus strand of NC_137773.1, from coordinate 134,257,305 downwards.
GATCGATAATGACAGGTGGAAACACACATGCGATTAGCACCAGTGAGAGCTTTATATGTATAATGCATGCACGAGTCAACTTAGCCTTTTATAGATATAGAATAAACTTGCTTACTTAGACCTGCTTTCTAATTTAGCTAAACTTTTTCCAGCCCAGTAAAGCACCCCAACTTCTCTTAGAGGTAATTGTCAGCAGCACAGCAGTAAATATCAACATGAAGCAGATTATTATTGTAGATCACACAGGGAGAACAAAGGGTAAAATATTTAACTGAAGCAGTGTTTGACTATATTCTGCGAAGTGAGAAAACCTGAAGTCATTTTCAAGGCCATTTCTTACTTCTTTTCAGTCGAGTCAAGTTTCTAAGCTTTCTAAATCTGTTTTCTGGCTAATGAAAAGAAAATAGGATTCCCACCGAGTCTCCTATCTACCTACTCCAGGACTTCTGTGAGGGCCAAATGAGATGAGGCATGGGAAAACGCTACACAGACATTTGGTTACAGTGTAAAATGTTTCCACCTGGCTATAAAGCAAGTCATGTTCCTGGGCTGAAGAAACTCCAAGGAGGCTAGTCGCTAGGGAGAGGAAGCCAGGCGTTGCTATGTGATGTGATTACCCATGGACACTTAGCATATTAGCCTTTTATATAGATAGATAGATAGATAGATAGATAGATAGATAGATAGTCTGAAAATACTAATTTGGGGGCCTCATGTAGTCATCATGGATGTATGATTACATCTTTTTTCTCTACTTTCCTCCAAGTTGGCTTTTCATTTCAAGATTACTTCATGGTCCAAGATAGCTGCTGAGAACCAGCCATCACATCTGCACTCTAGGTTGGCAGAAGGAGGATTTAGGGAGGTCCAAAAGGCCAAGTAAAATTTGTTATTAAAATCGATTTTAATAAATATATTTTGTTTATTAATTAAAGGTGTATTTATTAAAATATTTACTCCCATACAATATATCTGCTTGATCTCATGGCCTCACCTAGCTACACAGGAACCTGGAACATGTGCATATCAAAAAGTCAGAGTTCAGCTTGACAGAGAAATGAATGGATATTGACAAACTATGATCATCTCTGCCATAGTCAGCCTGCCCCAATTTGCTCCAGACCACACAAGTCCTTTACATATTGCATCTGGCCTCGTGTGATATCCACTCTGAAAAGCTTCCAGAGTTGAGGCTGTGTTCACAACTTCTAGTTTCCCCCACACCCCACATGCCCAGCATAGTCCTGAACACAAATGGTCATAGCCACCATCTAGCTCTTCTGTCCATGATGCTCGATCCCAGACAATGAAAGCAGAATCATTCAATAATGCCTATTGGGTTTCACTCATAATATTAATGGCAACACCAACACTCCTAGGTACTGAGATACTGAGCCTCAGGTATGAGCAATACACTGTGCTAAGTGCAGTGCAGGCATTACTGTGGTGTAGTTGCTGTGAAATGTAGACATGGCTTCATGAACTTGGAAGAGCCCAAGGAAGCTCCCCCAGCACCCAAGTTTATAGCCTCAAATGGGCTTTGCATTAACTCATTCCCCAAGCAGACTTCAGCTGTTTCTTTCTATTTCTTAAACAAAGAAGCAAAAGAAATTTAATCTTTTCTTTGTGGGATTAATCATGATTCCATTTTCCCCTCTCTTTCACAAGCAAAGCTAATTGTCATGGAAGAGGCAGGTGAATGGGCAAATGAGCTGCTGGCTGGGTGCACCTCCAGGGCCCCCATGCATGTTGTCCTTTGACCCAGGGTTCTGGAGGCTTCGTGGGCTCTCCAGGGCCATGTTACTTCAGAGGACACTCTGGTCTTGGCTCTGGGGGACTCACATTTGTTTATCAAATCACTGCTGCCCTCAAGGGTGATTAGAAATTCTGTTCACCCTTGAGGTCTGCAGGTGGCACCTATCTAGTTGGTGAGTGAAGCATGTACCTGTATTAGTCTGCTAGGGCTGCCATAACAAAATATTGGGTGGCCTATTTATTTTCTCACAGTTCCAGAGGCTGGAAGTCCAATATTAATTTGTCAACAGGTCTGGTTTCCCCTGAGGCCTCTGTCCGGGACAAGATGGTCTTTATATCGAAATGTCCTCTTCTTAGAAGGATTCCAGTCAAATCAGAGTAGAATCTACCCTAAAGGCCTCCTTTTAATGTAATCACATCTATTAAGACCTTGTCTCCAAATGCAGCCTCATTCTCAGGTAGTGGGGGTTAGAACTTCAACTTATACTTTCTGAGGGACACAGTTCAGCTCATAACACACCCCTAACTATGTCCAGACTGGTACCTGGCCCTGGGAGGAGTTGCCGGTTTGTATGAGTTCCAGTTCCTGCCTGTAAGAAGAGAAAAAACAAACCCAGGAGAAATAATTAGCAAGTGGGTGCATCCCATTCTAAAAGTTACAGCTGTCAACCCTGGCTGTACAATATCAAAACTCTTTGGGAAATTTAAAAAACAAACGAACAAACAAACAAAAAATTGATACCAGGTCCCTAACCCTGACCAATGAAATCTTGGGGGAAGGCTGATGCCTGGGCATCAGCATGTATATACTTTTTTTTTTTTTAATACCTTTCCAGGTGATTCTAAAGGGCAGGCAGGGTTGAGAGTTGCTATTGTAAACAAATGGCAACCAGTAGGTTTACAAGTGGCCTTGGAAATGGGGAGTAAGTGTACATCCCATTTTCTAGACACTTCAGCTGAGACCTGTTCACATGAGACTTTTAGGTTATCCTGTGAGGATCCTTGCTTGAGAAGCAGTTTAAATGCACAGCTTTAAAGAACAAGAGACCTACAGCGAAATCCCAGCCGCCCCACTTAGCAGTGCTGTAATAACCTTGGAGCAGTGACCTCACCTCCTGAGCCTCGCGTCCTCGCCTATGAAACATAACCATGCCCCTGACATCAGAGCGAATGCAGAAAGTAATTGCTCATATCTTAGTGTTGCTGCTTTTATTCCCTGAGTGAGTCGCTGACGTGATCAGTATCTGCAACTATTTTTTTTTAATATTATCAGCACCTGCCGATGAAAAACACGTGGTGCTGATAGACCCTCTGCTTAATCTGTAGAACAAGTGAGGTTTTTCTCAGGGCCCCCCTCTCAGGGGTTCTGCACTGGACCCTGAGTGACCCCAGCACCCTGTGCGTGGGCACCTGGCCATGCAGCCACGTGACACTAATTCGCTGCTAATGACAGGTGCTCACACCAGATTTGTTTTAGTGATTTCCAGTCTCAGCGTTCACGGCAGCGGGGCCGGCTGTGCACACTCAGCACCTCTGCTGTCAGCCGTGCTCTGCTGGTCCTCAAGGACAGGGCGAGCTCTGAGGACGTGGTGACTGCTGCCAGAAGGGGAGCAGGGAGAGCACCTGTTTGGCCCTCGAATCACAAGACTGGGCTTCCCAGTCCCCTGGCTTTCAGAGAGGTCAAGAGCAAGAAGGCTTCCGTGGCCCCAGCCCCTTCGTTAACAACGCCCTGTTCCTGCTCCATGCCCACCACTGGTAAGTCGAAAGCAGCCCCAGAGAACACATTTCACAGCTCAACAAAGAATACGTAGTTTCACATGCTACCCTAGTGAGTCACTTTGCTTCTCATAACTTTAGATTCCGAATGGCTTAAATTCGCCCCACGGCGGTTCTCTATGTCAAATGCCTCCCTGTCCTGCTTTTAGGGCTGTATTTGCAAACATTAAGCTAATTCCAGATTGGTGTTTAGGTAACCAGTTAGCCAAAGTAAGCTAACTCCCTGAGTCATTACAGGTAAAGTACCTGGCCTCCTGGGCACATAGTAGGTGTTTCATAAATGCCAGTTCCCACAGTTACTATCAAGCCTACAGTAGCTCAGCTCATGCCTTTGGAACTCAACCTTCTAATTCTTAGAAGAAATATTTTTCTTGGTCGTGGTGTTTGTCTAGTTGGAAAAGAGCAGAATCAGCAAAGGAGTTTAAAACAAGTCCTAAGGCCGTGGACCGTCATCTGAGACTCACCTGGTTCCGGAGCACTGGGTGCCCAGGCTGTTTGCCTGGCTTCTTCACAGCCCATATCTGCCTTCCGTCAAAGTTTCAAAGCAACCCGGCTGGGGAGCCCAGCAATGCTGGTGATAAGGTCTGGGGCTGCAGGCTAAGGCTGCAGGGGCTGCCGGTGAGGTCATGGGGATTCAGGCATGTTATCTGTCTGAGGATAAACTCCCCCTGCTGAGGGCAGCAAAGCAGCACCAAGCTTGGGCTGGGCCCAATGCTCCAGGCTTATTTTAGAGCCAAATGAAAGCAGGCAATTATCATGTTCTTTAACTATAATCAGCCGAACAGGATACAGGTAGCCACAAAATGGAGTTATTTAAAACAGTAACAAAATCACTTCAAAAAGGGTAATAATCTGGAAGTCTCTCTTTCTGTAACATCTAGTTAAAGCTGGCTAAGTGTGGAGAAGGCAGGGGAGGCTGGTTTTGTGACCTCCTCGATGGCCACAGGGTCTGGGATCCGGAGAGCTGCCTGGAGAAATGAAAGGCGGGAACCCTGGCCGGGAGGCTGCCCCAGAGCAATTGCTCTTGGCCCTGACATGTAAACTACGGCCTTTGAAAGTGATCCCTGGAGAACCCTGAGCTTCCTGCCATCTGGCTGTCAGGGCGGTTGCCATGGCAAGGGCTCTCACCGGCAGGCCAGCTGGTCTGGCCTGGCCCAGTGACCCTACCACAGCCCCTCAGCTGGGCTTTGAAAGTTGACTCTGGACATTGATAAGGAGACCTTATCTTGGGCAGCACTTCCTGTGACATTCCAAAGAGACTCTGGGATGGGGCACAGGACCGAATTCCAAGCATTTCCTGGAACCTGTCAGAACCTGCTGCTGAGCAGAGCAAGATGGGTACACTTGGCCCCCATCTGATCCTGGCCCTGCCACAGGTGAGGTATGTGCTAGGCTGGCTGAGGTTTGGCTTGCACCTCTGAGAAATGGGCTCGTTAGGAATCTATCTTGCAGGGTTTAGAAGAGTACCTCGCTCGTGGTTGCTCAAAAGAGGCTCAAAAGATACTGGCTGTTGTTCTCCTAGCCCTCAACTAAGAAGCCCAGGAGCAGAAGTTCCTGTGTCACCTCTTAATGACCCCACACAGCTTCTTGGGGTGCCTGGCACTGCAGTGACGTGTGAATTTTACGCTGTCATGTGTGCCAATGAGCTAAGACAGTGGTCGGCAAACTCATTAGTCAACAGAGCGGCAAACCGTGGCTCGCGAGCCACATGTAGCCGCAGTTTGCCGACCACTGAGCTAAGAAAATGAGGACTGTCCATCCTCCCACCAACTGGAAAAAGTCTGAGTCAATTCCCATCGCATTAAACACCAGCCTCCATAATTAATAATGGCAGTGAACACCATACACGTACATGACAGCAGCCCTGCCTTCTGCCAGGCGATTCCTCTGCATCACGTGTAACCTCAGTGAATCATCGCGAGCACCCTGAAGGCAGCCGTGATTCTCAGCCTTTACAGATGAGGAAATTGAGGCACCAAAAAGCTATAAAAATCACACACACACAAAACATTGTGATAAGTAGATGAGTTAGGATTCAAACGCTGGTGTCACTGACTTCAAAGCTGGCATTTTAACAATTAGGCCACACTGCTGTCACTTGGGACTTTGGAAATTAAAAGTTGTTTGCTCCATCTAAAACGAGTTTTAAGAGTCCAAATGCTAACAAAGAAAAATAAAAGGCCTTCTGTCACAAGGATCATCACAGTCCCAGGTCACCACATTTCAGTATACTTCCTCATGCCTGAGCATTTAAATCCTGGAATATCTCCACGAGTCATTTCATAAAAGAAAATGAAGCCCCAGAAGAGGGTAAGCAACCTGCTCAAGATCCCACCCTGGAAAAATGGCAGAAGCAACCTCTAAAACCAAGGCCCAGGCCCTCGCACGCTCCACTCAACCTCTGCTGCCTCTCACCCCAGCTCCGGCCCAAGTCTCCGTCTTACAGACAGAGTTGGGCCAAGGAGAAGGATGAAGCCAGTGGTAATTCTTGTGAAATCCTGTAGGAATCCCATGGGCGAGTCTGCTGACTGTGGCACGGTAGGCCAGGCAGGGACCAATTAGAGTAGTCCACTGTGGTCTACAGTCAATTCTGTGGCTGGGTTACCCTCAGGGCTGCTGGTGATGGCTGTGAGAAGTTTGTCTGGGGACTTCCCCAAGCCAGAGACTAGGCTGGTGGCTCGCTGCCAGCACAGCACTGACTATGCTCCACGTAAAGCATTGCATTATTTTGGAAGGGGATTCCTGTGGGCCACATTCCTTGCAGTCATGTAGAGGTTCATGTAGCATTGTGGTGCTAATGTGTCATCAGGCAGCTGCTGCGTAACCCACGCTGGACTTCAAGTGTCGCTCCTGAGAGGTGCCCAGCATGGGGGAGGGGACCTGCGGGGAGGATGGGCTGCATGTCTCCTTGGGGAGAGGGTAATTTGCTCCATCTAATAGCAGTTAACTTGCTACTAGGAACTGTCATTATCCTATACTTTGTAGAATTGTTGGTGGGAAATTAAAATATCTGAGACAATTATAAAGTAGAACTTCTGAGTACAGGTCATAATTGGGACAAAAGCTATACTTTTATCATCAACGGAGAAAAAAAAATGTCCATTTTCTTATGTCATAAACAGCACTGATTTCAAAAGTAAGAATATCCTCACTGTTATGGTGCTGGTAGGGGGTGGGAATTACAACCAATGAGCCAGATGGTTCCCAACATATTGTCAAAGTGCTGGGCTGGTGTTGGTCCAGGCATGTCTCCTAGTGATTGAGAGCAACAGAGAATCCCAATGTTCCTTAATCCAAGCTGGCCCTTCCCAGCTCCACTCCACTTGGCGACATGGCCAAAGGGGATTCCGTCCGGGGCTCAGAATGCAGTTCAGAGCAGCCTATTTCCTGGGGGGTATCCTGGTTTACACACAGCATCTTTGACAAACCAGAATGACTATCCCATCAGTATGGGGGTTCTCCTATCCCCTCACCACCCTAATACCTTTATTCCCTGTGTTCTTCAATTTCCAAGTGTCACAGACCAAAATGAGTTTGTCCACCCAGCTCTAGGAGGGGCAAACACTAAACACTGAGAATTGCAGTGGAGAAATATGGGCGGTTTTATTATGAATGGTGCCACCCAAGAAAACAGAAGCACAAACTCCAGGGTTCGGAGTGGGTTTTTAATGGTATGAGGGCAAGTTTCAATTGGAGGACCTTGAAGCTTGGCCACTTCTAGTGAGGGGCATCAGTAGGGGACGTTCCTAGACAATGGACCCTCTGCTTCTGAAAGAGTTCTGGTGTGCAAGTTGTGGTTATGTCCTGGCCCTTTGGTTTTTTGGGAGTTGGGGGCTGGGGTAGAGGGGGTGGGGCTTTGGTTCCAGTGCAGCTGGAGGCCAATGTTCTCTCCTCTATGCTTGCTTCGGCTGCATGATGTGCTTTTTTTGGTCTGTTTTCTCTGAAAAGCAACTCAGCATCTCATTAAATAGGAGAGGAGCATCTTGAGCTGGTTCTGTGGTTATACAAGAGCAACACACCTGTGTCTCCAGTCTTAGAAGTTGCCACGTTTCTGGTGTGAGGGCTGAAAAATAAAATGTTCTTCCACCTGCTAAGTTCTTCTAGCTGGGCTAATAATCCAATGAACAGAAGAAGATTCACAGGAGAAATGTCCAAAGTTTATTCTACACATGGACATTCGGAGGTCTATAAGAATGTGACCCGAAGCGCATTGGACAGTTGAGGTTTATGTGCCATTCTTGACAGTGAAGAAGGGGGCAGGGGTCTGTGAATTCCAAGGGGAGGTGGGTAATGGACAGGAAGAGGGGAAAGGGAGGACACAGGGCAAACAAATTCCTGCTAGGCAACCCAGAAACAAGGGGACAGAGGTCTCCCCTGCAGAATGGCTGTTGCCCGGATCCTTCCCGTCTTTGTTACTCAATGCACACAGGCTAAGGCGAGAATGCTGATGCCCTTCCTGAAGCCAGCCTTTCCATCTGAATTCCCTTGGGCAGGAAAAAGGAAGGTCAAAGGTTCTTTCTGAGTCTTTTGTTCCTTAAGAAACAGCTTAAAATCAATATCCCCAAAAGCACATGGTGGGGTGGCAAAACTCGGGTCCCCTTCGCTGGCCTGTCGTCCTTGCTAGGCCTGCACTGATTGGTGTTCGTCACTGCTACCCTGATGTAGTGTGAGTGACAGTTCACCTTGCCGAGCACAGCATCACGTGGTTCCTGTGTTTTCCCACTTCCTGAAGTTCCTTTCCATTCTCTCCTGCAGAATTACCCTCTATGACTACCAGGCCATGTGCAGGGCCAACAAGGAGAGCAGCGACGCCGCCCGGGGCCTCCTGGATGTAAGTACAGCCAGTCACCCAGCAAGCATCTGCACCCGGCTGCCTCCCTCCGAGCATACCTTTTCCGTTGGGGTAATCAAGCCATCTTTTCCAAACCAGCAATATTTGAAAGTATTTGCTGGTTTTCCTGGTTGAGCAAAGTCACTTCTTTTTAAAGCCAAATTCAGTGATTATACGAATGACAAACACATCTAAAGGCTTTGATGGATGACTGCAGCAGCCCCCTTTTGATGGGTAGGAAAGGGAAGAAGTTTGGAGGATTTTCTTATTATGATATAAAAGAGAATTTGGTTTGGTTCAATGGAAATCTTTCTTTTGGTTTGTAATAGAGCTATTAGCCTACGAACAAATTCACTTTTTGTCCCTTTTAATCCTCACCAGAAGACATTTTTTTCCATTGATTTTTAGAAAGAGTAGAAGGGAGGGAGAGAGAGAGAAAAAAACATCAATGTGGGAGAGACACATAGATCAGTTGCCTTCCACAGGCACCCCAACTTGGGGGTGGGGGTGGGGGGGTGAGGATCGAACCCAGGTAAGTGCCCTTGACTGGGAATCGAACTGTAGACTAATACTCTGACCACTGAGCCACTGTAGCCAGGGCCAAATTCACATTTTGAAAATAGATCCTCACCCCTAATCATGCTGCCACTGACCTTCACCATCATTTCCCTGGTGCTGTTTCCATGGCTAATGTTGAGGATCAATCACCATAGCTATTGTAGCGTTAGAAAATGGCTTTCTGACTGTCGGAAATTAACCGCTATAATTTACTCCCAGTTGTTGTTTTTTTTCATTTTTTTTTTAATCCTCACCAGAGAATATGTTTTTATTGACTTTAGAGAGAGAGGAAGAGGGAAGGGGGAGAGAGAGAGAGAGAGAGAGAGAAACATCAGTGTGAGAGAGGAACATCGATCAGTTGCTTCCCATATACACTCCCACCAGAGATCAAACTCTAAACCCAGGCATGTGTTCTGACCAGGAATCGAACCTGTGACCTTTTGGTGCACAGGACGACACTCCAACCAACCGAGCCACCCAGGCCAGGGCTACTCCCAGTTTTAAAATATAATTTATAATGTGCAAGCAATGTAAGTTTGGCCACCAATAACTTGAAAACACACATACAAAAAAACCCCAACACCCAGATATAGATACTTCAATATAGTCTAGCATATGTATATAAACATAACCCTTGTATGTTATTATTTTGTAAATTCCAGAAATTAACCTAAAATTTTGTTTGAAGCACAAAATTTAAGAGTCATTTTGGTTTTAAAATATAAATACACGCCTTCTCATTTGCAGATGTACAATCTTGCCAGGGGATTATTTAAAAACTAAATATTTAACATGGTTCTCAAACACTGAGGGCACAGGAAATGATTCGAAGCTAGAAAGTTTTCAAGAGGCCACTAGGAACTAAGCTTTGGACATTTTGAAAACACTGCTTTTCAGTGAGAATCAACCTTTCTTTCCAAACTCAACTTTCCTAACCTTGGCATGACTATTTCCAGACTTAGAAAGTTCCCAAGATATGTTTTCATCATTAGGCTTAAAAGCTCAATGGCTTTACCCTTCTGAATGATAATGTGCATTTTAATGTTTTAATCCCGTATTTACATAATCCATCCCTTTCCCCCTACATTGAACCAGTGTCTGGCAGGAAATGCTTGAGTGTTCCTCCCCCTGGCCTCAGGGTGAGCTGCCCCTGTGCCTGCCCCTCCCCTCCTCCAAAGCCTCCTTAATCCTTTTCTTCCTTCTCTCCTCCTGGGCCAAACTACCAAGTACCACTGAAAGGTCACTATCCATCCCAGCATGTACAAAGACAGAACTGACCCATGGTCAGGTAACCTGGGTCTTTTGAAAGAAAGATGATTATTTTTTCAAGCTCGAAGAATTGTAATGGCAATACCACAGGACTGCAGGGTTGCATTTGGTTTTAGGAACTAGTTAATAGTTCTTATCCTTATCTGACCCTTATCCTGAGGGCCCTGTGATTCAGGAAATGATGGTGAGACACTGTCAAATCAGAGCCAGAGATGCTGTCTGAAATCTGAGTGGGCTGGGAGGCGACCCCAGTAGGTTTTCCTTGTTCTGTTTATTTCCTGGTTGGTTTGAAATAGGGCAGTTTTGAGAATGGTTCGGGTATATAAATTGGTTCTTGCTTTATGTAAAACCAGATAATCCCCCATGCCTAGTTCTAGTTTTTATCATCAAAATGCTCAGAAGGTAGGATTAAACAGACCTCACTTAGGAAAGCAGGATTTGGAATTTCAATTTGCTGATATCTAAATGCAACCACAAAGGATTCTGAGATTTTTCCGGACCTGCCATCTGGAGCCCAGGCTTTGCCAGTGTCTTTGCCTGTCTTTCAAATCTGCCCACCACTCACATATCTGACATACCTGGGTACAAAGAACTGACTGACGGGGAGATGTGGTACTTTCCAGAATCCAGGAAATTGAATTATCCACATAGGAAATTTCACAGAGTAAACAACCCAACTGCTTTTTTTTTAATTAAAATATTCTGAAATAAAGATTAGGCTGTCAATGCCTTCTTTTATAGAGTGAAAGGGATTTTCTGCAAGGATAAAATCACATGTTTATATGGTTATCTTTTTTTTTTCCAAGTCCAAATATGTAAGTGTGAGAAAAGGCAGCTTAAATCCTACATAATTCATGGGCAGCATTAAAGTCAAGTATATGCAATTTTTGCTTGTTTCCATGAATGAGATACAGTGATGGTGAGCGAGGAATCACCTTTCTGAGAAGCAGCCGTGTAAATTTGAAATTAGTCCTGTGATTCCAGCGCCTCAGCATTAGGCTATGCAATATTAGTCCCTAGAGGGTAAAGATTGAAGCATCCTTTGCTGAACTTCCTTCTTCCTCCCAGAGATAACCCCTGTATTAGATCATGTTTATTTTACTTGTAAATCACCTCTCACTACAGGGGAGTTCAAAGTTTTAACATGTTAGTTTTGGGATACTATTTTCTTTTTTTAGCTAGAGCACCACTGGTTCTTCACCTGATATCAATATCAATCTCGCTCAAAGAATAGCATTGTCTTGATGTAAAGCCTTAGGTTAAACTACAAATTTTATGTGTGATACACTTTTTTTTTTTTTTGGAATGACCTGAATTCTTCTCTTTAGCCTTATAATGCTTTCCTTGCTGCAGTAAAATGGATAATGACAGAACTTGTCTTGTAAGTACAATTGCTACATTTAAAAGAATATGACTGCTTTTCTTGTGTATTATTAAGTGAATTGGGAGACTCCACTTCATGCTTTCAATAACCATTAGATTCATAATACTTTGAGATAATCTCATTGAAAACCTCAAAGTACCAAAACCGAAAGCTGAGACCAAAAATTATCTTTTATTAAGTTATTCATGGTCACTGCTTATGCCCTTATATCATTGTTTAGCAGACTAACAGCTTGCAATGCACAAACCAAATTTATTTATTGTGGTCACTGTTAAATTTAACATAGATGTCTGGCTGCTGTTAACGCAGCCTGGGTGGGCTGTGGTCTGAAGAATAAATTGCCAGGGCTGTCCACTGTGCTACTCGGATGTCTTGCCATGGATAGCCATGTATAGGGGTGGGGCCAGAGCCGTCAGGGGCCACGGGCTGGGGGCTTTTCTCAGGTGTGATTTAATTGTTGACCCTGTCAAATTGCCATCCTGTTTGGAGGATGCTTCCGTGACCCAGGTCAGAGTGAAATGGCACAGGGGTGAAAGGCTTGACTTCCAGATGAGATGATGGATACATTACAGAAACACTGCCTCTCACAAGAAGAGGAATTCCATGGATGGCATGGAGGCCAGATCCTCAAAGCTGCACCAAACTCTCTCATTCTTATTTTCCTCATTAAGGTTCCAGTTCTGTCAGTTTAGGGAAACTTCTTGCCATTTGGTGAACAGACATTCTCTTCTCTATTGCTTTCATGTAACCTACATTAATTTAACAATTTATAAATTCAAGTGGGGAGTAAGCTCTGCATGTACATAGGAGACAGAAAATGCCATAACAGGTAACAGTGGGATTTTTATTGAGAGTAAGTTGCTGGAGATACTAGCTATGTGCCTGAAAAAGAAATGGTCTGTGTCCATTCATTTCGGAGGAGGATTTATATTACTTTTGCATTCTTTATGAACATTTGAGAAATTTCCATTTTTTAAAATTTGCATTGTGGTCTAATTTCATAAAGAGAAATTTGTCTCATCTGTCCCTACACACACACACACACACGTGCGTGCACACACACACACACACACACAAACACACGTGGCTGAACAAGCTTGCATTGCAGTATAAATTTTGAAAGCTTCCTTTATTGCTGCAGATCATAGTCTGTTATAGAATATTTTATTTGTATTTCTGAACCTGGGCAGGGGGAGCCCTTTAGAAGTTGACTTTTTACTATGGACTCAGACTACAACCAGAAACTATTTCACCTAGAAAGCAGAGTATTTCTCAGCAGAGTCCTCGAGTCTAGGAAAACCTGATCCCAGGGTCTGGTTGGCATTGGTGATAAAATAGTCTTTCACATACGAGGTAAAGTCGGTGAAAGTGGGGCGGTCACGGAACCAGCCATGTCGCTATCTCCAGATTGCGATGCCTTCTTTCCAAGCAGGTGAGCAGTGCTGGGAAACACATGTCACTCTCCATTCAGGGTGTGGATGGCCAAGTAACATTGGGCTTCTCTGTCACTTTTAGGTTCCTGGTGGAGTTTAACCTCTGCAGCTGGTGGCACTCGGATCTGACAGCTAAAGGTAAGCAGCCACTGGCGTCTGCTTCCCAGCTCAGAGTGGTGAACCCTGGGTTCACTGGCTGCTTCTCATCAGGGATGCGCTCGCATGAAACTGCTCAGGACAAAGTGACAAGTTTTCGGCTCTGGCAGCAAAGGCACCCTTTGTGCTAAGTGCAGCGCCATCCAGTCTGACAAAAATTCCTCAGCCCTCATTCAGCCCATGTTGAATATGCACTTTGACCCGTGTCCTTTACTAAGGCTTAGAGGCCATACATTGCACAGGTGACATCATCAAGAAGCTGCTGGGCAGTGCTGAAATCTGAGGGAGACAGACACAGTGCCTTCTCAGGCTGAATGGAGAGATAACTGCTCTGTTTTGTTTTAATTACCTTCATAAAATATAAATCTAATCATATTACTTCCCCTGTCTCCAAACCTTTAATGATTTGAGTGGTAATTAGTAGAAGCTCTTACAGGCATGAGTTGTGGAGTTAGGTCAGTATACACTTGAGTCCTGGCTCCAAGGTTGGCATTTGACAAGCTGGCTGATCTGGGTAAGGCTCAGTTTCCTCACAGTAAGAAAAATAGTTGGTGCTCAATCTTTGCTTACTACATACCCTATTTATTTTATTTTATTTTTTTGGCCAGGTATGACCATTATAGTCACTGTCATCATAGCTTTGTACATTACACTTAGCCCATTTTTCCTAAATTCAGAAACTCACCAAGTTCTTGTTAGAGTATGAGATGCAGCAATATATGCAGAGTTTGATGCATGGATATACCAGCATGGATAACAGTGAACGTGACCCAAGTGTGTTCGGGTCGGCTCTGTCCTGGGAAGCTGACAGCCCATGGACCAGGCCCAGATGCTCTGCCTTCATCCACACACACCGTCTGATGACACTTTGGGCATGGGCTTGGTCCTTGCCCCTTCCTGCTGGGTTGGTACCATCTTCGAATGACAGCGAGTGCCCATAGTCCCATTTCTACAAACCTAGCCTTAAGGAAATAAACTGAGATGGGAACAAAGGATTCTATGTAGGATGATCATCAGCAGGGAATTTGGACTGCAAATACCAGCAACTCTTTAAATGATGAACAATAGGGACATTTTTTTGTTGTTGTTAATCCTCACCCGAGGCTATTTTTCCATTGGTTTTTAGAGAGAATGAAAGGGATGGAGAGAGACATATCAATTGGTTGCCTCCTGCACAGGCCCTGACCAAGGTCAGGGATTGAGCCTGAAACCAAGTCATGTGCCTTTGACTGGAATCGTACCCGGGATTCTTCAATCCTAGGGTGGACACTATCCACTGAGCCAAACCGGCTAGAGCTATGGGACATTTTAAGCTAAATTACAACTCGTTCACAGGAAGGTATAAAAAACTTTTTAAAAGATCCTGCTCCTGAAAATGTTTACCAGGTTTGAAAATGCTCATGAAATTAATTAATATAACAAAAATAATATACAAAAACTGTTCATACCCCCCAAAGCATTCAGTGGTGGGAGAGGAGAATGTAGTGTTAAATAGGACCAACAATCAGTATGCCAATGGCGAGCCAATGAGCAGAGACCAAGATATGAATTAAAAGGAGGAGACTCTTGCACGCCCAAAGAAAAATGTACCTACATTTTTCTTAAAGACTATGGCATATGATTCGGGAAAGAGAGATGAGAAGAAACCTACTAAATGGGTGCTTGTTATCTTTTTTTAAATTTTATTTTCGCATTTGACTAGCTTTTCCACAATTTTACTACTTGTGGTAAAAATAAAGTTAAATGAGATTAAAAGAGAGAAAAGGAAGATCAATGGTGGCTCAGAGAACAGGCGCAAGTTAGTTGAAGGGCTGCAGTCTCTGGAGCACCGGAGCCCGGAGACAGACACCAGCCCTCCCCACCAGACCATGCTCTGGAAGCTGCTTCCCCTGAGTGCAGGTGCTGTGGCTTCCGAGTCAGGCACCTTCCTCTGCCACTCGCTGGCTGCCAGGTTCTGGGTGAATCACTTGGTCTCTTTAGGCTTTGATTTCCCCGTTGGCCAACAGACAACAGGAGACATAACGTGGTTGTGGGAGATGAATGAAACGGTGGTGTGTGCAAGAATGGCAGGTGGGCGTGGGCGATGGGTGGTGCTCATGTTTTGGGGGGTGGTGAGCGTTTTGGCCAAGGGGCCTGGCTAAGGAGTGTGCTCAGTGCTGAGGGCAATGGGCTGTTGTCTTCTGTGATTTATTTTTGGCGTGCCTCCTCACACCGTGTGCCTGCCTTCTCCCCGGCTGTGGGGCTTCAAGGTGAGGAGGATGATGTGCTCCTTCCTCATGCTAGTCTCCATTCCCACTTCCCCATCCTCCCCTGGCCCGATTTCCTGCCCCACACCTGCCAGCACAGGCACCAGCCCAGGCTCCGGTCTGGTCCTTTAAATCTGACAATTAGTTTTTGAGTCTCTGTTGAGTACCAGTCATTTGGGAGGGATTTCTCCTCCCACGGGTCATTGCAACATCTGGAGACATTTTTGGTTGTGGCAACTGGGGATGGGGGTGCTACTGACATCTAGTGGGTAGAGGTCAGGGATGCCGCTAAGCATTCTCCTACAACACACAACTGCTGAACATGTCAATACAGCAGTCCCCCCTTATCTGTAAGGGATATATTCTGAGACACCCCCGCCCCGCAATGGATTCCTGAAACCATGGAGAGTTCCAAACCCTATATAATACTATGTTTTTCCTATACATACGTACCTATGATAAAGTTTAATTCATAAATTAGGCACATCAAGAGATTAACAATAGCTAACAAATACGAGAGAATAATTATAACAATATACTATAACAAAAGTTATGTGAATGTGGTCTCTCTCCCTGATAACCAAAATGGCTACTAAATGGCTGATGGGCTGTAGCATATACAGCATGGACACACCTGACAAAGGGGTGATTCGTGTCTCAGGTGAGATGAAATGGGCGGTGTGCGATTCCATCACACTGTGCAGAATGCTGTGCAAGTTAAAACTCACGAATTGTTTATTTCTGGAATTTTCATTTAATATTTTCGGACTGTGGTTGACCGTGGGTAACTGAAATTGCAGATAAGGGGGGATCACTATGCTGTCACTGTTGAGAAACCCTAGTGTAGAACAAGGGGTGTAGGGTAGGGGATGGCGGGTGTTGCACTCATGATGCTTACAGAAATGTGTGCACGTTCCCTGTGTGAAATTTCACCTCCCCGCTCCCCTGCTTCCCTGTGTACCAGGACCAACAGTGGGCAGCATTTCCGCTCAGAGGAATACAGCGATGCTTCAGCTCTCTGCTTCTGTTTCAGGAAGCTTTATAAAAAAGGTCCTTAATAAATAATTCCAAGTTACCTCACTCCATTGCCACACCATGAGACCTTTCCCCACAAACTCGAGATAAAGACCTTGTCCAGTAATCACATTGTGGATGCATGTTGGGCTCATGTATAGTGCTGCTTCATTTGCAGAATGCTGGCATCGGATTATCTTCAGACCCTTCAACATACCTGAGAGGTGGGGGCTGCTAGATCTGTCACTGAGCCTTTCTGAGGCACCCAAGTCAGACAGCTAAGAGAGAATGGGTTCAGACCTCACCCAAGACCTGCCACCTCTTCCAGACAGCGGAACGAGCCCCCTGGCCACCTCAGCTGCAGCTCATGAACTGTTTCATTCAGGCCTAAAGCCCTCTGCTGGGCATGGCTGTGACTTCCATTTTAGAGTTGAAGAAACAGAATCAAATGAGGGTGAATAAACTCCTCTGTGGAACTGCTATCATATGGATATCTTTGTTAAATGTAATTTTTAGACTCAGTGTAAGGAGAAAAAAGTGTCGAGCACATACTACATTGACTGGCAAGGTCTCTTCGTTCGGAATGTACCATTCCCTCCTTAGCTAAAGACCCTGAGCTGAGAGACGTACCTCTTTGTTCCGCTAAAAATGGAATCCATAATTACACTGTTCATCTGCTTCGTTTCCTTAATGAGGGGGCTGTGGAAGCCATTTCTGCTGAGTATCACAAAGGTATCATTTGGGCAAAGTTGCACAAAGAGAAGGGGCTTGCCAGTACCCGGTTATGAATGGGGGTGCACCCGCAGAGACAAAGGGAGAGGAAAGCTTTTCAAATGGCAACTCTATTCATTCCCAATTGTCTGCACGTAATTACTGTGAACTTGAGTCGGTTATTCTCATCAGTGACACTTGTTGCTAAGGGGAAATTAAAGATATTCAATTGTGTGGGGGCTTCATTGTGAGCGAGTGATGGGTCATGGCGGCCTCGGCTATAGACGTCCAGTGTAAGTGGGGTAGGAGGGAGAGTGGTGTGATGGCAAAGAGTGTAGCAGGCTCCAGGATGTGGCAGAGTGGGTATCTGGGCACCACCGCTTCCAGCAGTGTGACTGGGGCAAGCGTCCGCATTTCTCTGAGCTCCAGGTTCTTGGTCTGTAAACAGGAGAGCAGCAAGCATTGCTCACTGCGTGATGGTGAGGGTCCCGTCCAGGCTCAGGGCCCAGTGTGGTGTTCGGCATGTAGTGAGCACCTAATGAGTGTTGGCTGTGAAGGTGGCAGTGATTTTGCTGTTTAAGTATATAATGATCAAGGTGAGCAGTCACTCTCTGTGGGATCAAGGCAGGCTATGTTTGCTTTCTGAACCCCAGTTTTCCCTTCTGGAAAAAGAATCAGCCTGGCTTAGCTCCATGGTCCTTGTGTGCCTACACCTGTGTAAGATAAGGAGTTTAAATGCCTGATAGTTAAAATAGTACTCACTAGGTTGCTGGAGGCCCAAGTTGTTGCTTTGCAATTTCATAGATAAATAGGAAAGACTGGCAAATACATGTGGTGTTTTCCAAAGTATTCCAGACAAAGGTCTCTACAACAAGCCACGCTATTTAGATTAAATGTGGCTGTGGTTTTATATGGTAACTAGAGGCCCAGTGCACAAAATCCGTGCACTCGGGGTGGTCCCTCAGCCTGGCCTGCACCCTCTCACAATTCAGGAGCCCTCTGGGGATGTCGGACTGATGGCTTAGGCCTGCTCCTGTGTTGAGCATCTGCCCCCTGGTGGTTAGCACGCATCATAGCGACCGGTGGTTCCGCCCTTCGGTTGATTTGCATATTAGCCTTTTATTACATAGGATTCGTGTGTTTCCCAAAAGCACATCAAGTAGCCTCTGCCAATCCATAGCCATGTTGCAAATAGACTCAACGGTTTATCACCACATCAGTTTGGGTGCCCTACAGTTGTCAAAGGAACAAACATTTCATCCCCAGAAAGGACCAGAGCCCACTGAGTCTCGCCACTTAACTTGCTGGACTCACTCCACTATAACTGGGCCCAGACAGTAAGAATTAGAGATGGTGCAATTATTGGGCATATTTCAATCACATGCGCTGCCTATCTCAGCCTGCCCCAAAGACCTTTCTCCCTTTCAAACTTCATAGAGCAGTTAAGTATATACATGCTGGAACCAGAATGCCAAGTTCAAAGTTTGGCTCAGCTACACACTGCACTGGGTAAATTTGGGCAGTTTTCTCAGTCCTCTCCTCTATTCACTAATCTGCAAAACAGAGATGACAATTGCGTCTACCTCATAGTTGTTGTATTGTTGTTGTTTGTCTTGTCTTACTGTTAAATAAGTTAATCCATGTAAAGCAGAACATCACCTGGCACATAGTAATTTCTTAATAAACTTAGCCATTACCATCAATAGGTTATTATATGCCATCTGCCTGCTTGTACCAACTCCACTTATCATCTGTGCTATTGTTCACTTAATCTTATTTCATTTTATTGGACTCATTATTTTTACATTTAGATAATGTGATTATTAAAATAGAAAGTCAGTATCACTTGCCATACAGAGAAAATAATTGTGAAAATGAGAACCATGGAAATAAAAGAGGTGTCACCAAATTGTAGCCAGATACTCTGAGCCTTATGTTTGACCTCCCAGGGTCAAAAGAGAAAAAAGCAAATGAGAGAAAGATGATAAAAGCTCCTGAGCATCAAACAAGGAGGCCCTCCTGACCAGACCAGAGGCATTGGAACAGAACGGGGAGGGAACGACCTCCCCATGGAGGGCCCCTCTGTGTGTGTCTGTGGGGCATGGGCCACCTAAACTCACCAGGCCTTCTACCTGGAAGCAGACAATTTGCCATCGGGATTGAGATTCTCACTTTTCTTTTGTCAATTTTACTCAGAAGAAGTATTCACTATTCAGGAAGCATGCCATGACAGTCTCTGTGAGCTGGCACTGAGGGCACAGGGGGGCAGCTGTCGGGGTCCTGGCCCTTCGGGACCATGACAGCTACCAGCACTGTACCTTTAGTGGAGTCAGGACTCAGGGAGGTAGCCAGCTGCTTGCCTTTTCTCACCAAAGGATTCAACAAAACAACAGGCGCAGAAGTCACGGTGGCAGTAAGCATGGGCATTTAAATAGCATTCCCAGTGTGCCAGCCACTTTCCATTATTAATTCATTTGATCCTCAAACAACCATGTGAGGTTGATACTGTTATACCCATTTTTCAGATGAAATGTGTAGAGAGATTAAAAACTCATCTGAGATCACTCAGCAGTGGCAGAA
Source organism: Plecotus auritus (assembly GCF_963455305.1). Lineage (NCBI taxonomy): Eukaryota > Metazoa > Chordata > Mammalia > Chiroptera > Vespertilionidae > Plecotus > Plecotus auritus. Next base: position 134,237,592 of record NC_137773.1, on the reverse strand, counting down.
TACACAACCCCAGAGTTTGTGTTCTTAGCTACTACGCAGTTAGCCCAACACCTGGCACGTGGATATAACACTCTATACAGGCTAGCATTTCATAACGGTTATGTGTGTGCCCACGCAAGTATGTGAAGTGTGCATGTATGTCTCCCTGCTGAGAACTATAGTTTATGTATTCCTCAGAACGACCCTGCGAGTTAGCCTGGGCATCTCCTCTGTATGTCAGTGACCAGTTCCTGCAAATCACATGCTCTGTATTTTAAAATGCTGATTATGGCTCTGGCCGGTGTTGTTCAGTGGTTATAGTGTAGAGTAGACCTATGCACCAAAGGGTCATGGGTTCGATTCCCAGTGAAGGGCATGTACATGGTTGCAGGTTCGATCCCCAGCCGGTCGGACACGTGTGGGAGGCAGTCAACATATATCTCTCTCCCACCCTCCCTTCCATTCTCTCTAAAAATCGATGGAAAAAAAATATCCTCAGATGAGGATTAATAACAAAAAAAAGCTGATTAGGATTCTACTTCCTTTTGTTTTCAATAGGAAACAATTACAGTGCACAGCACTTCAATCACAAACACCAAATTTATTTCCTCAGAATAATTAAAGCTCAGTGAAAAGGCTATATTATAAAACACCATCACATCAGGATATAAATGCTTAGAGCATGGCTTCCTGATCACCCAACAGTTATCTTATTGCTACCAAGCAATTGTTCTGCATTCAGTAACCCCATGATGGCTCACTTGTGCCAGAGCCTCCCAGATGGCATTCCACAGAACATCTCCCCGTGGCTCTGACAGCCAACCAATTTGTTGTGTTTCAAATATAACATGAGACTATGTTCACACTTCATTTTTTTTAAATCCTACTGAGTTTTGCAATTGTAAATATAAATGATATATACATATATATATATGTATATATATATATATATATATATATATATATATATATATACTAGAGGCCCGGTGCATGAATTCGTGCACCAGTAGGGTCCCTCGGCATGGCCTGCACCCTCTTGCAATCTGGGACCCCTCAGGGGATGTCAGAGAGCCAGTTTCAGCCCAATCCCCACAGGCCAGGCCAAGGGACCCCACTGGTGCATGAATCCATGCACTGGGCCTCTAGTATGCATATAAGATCTTTGGTTAATCTCTTCCTCCCTCCTCCCTGTTCCCTCTGAGATTCATCAGTCTGTTCTATGTTTCCATGCCTGTGGTTTCCACTCCTACGTTGAGCGTCTGCCCCCTGGTGGTCAGTGCGCATCATAGCTACTGGCCGGTCAGCCTATCGCTTAGGCTTTTAAATATATAGATAACTTAACTTTTCAATTACAGTTGATATACAATATTATATTAGCTTCAGGTGTACAACCCATGATTAGACATTTATATAATTTACTAGGGGCCCAGTGCACGAATTCATGCACCGCAAAAGGAATCGTGGGCCATGAGCCTGTGGTGGGCACAGGGGTGGGTCTCGGCCCATCTTCTGCGCCCCTGCCCACCCCTCCCGCTGTGGCCTCTGATCCCCTCTCTGTCAGCAGCCCTGCTCCCGCTGCATCTGCTCCCATGCACTGATGGCGTCACCCCACTCACACCTGCTGATGGCACCAAGTGATTGGGGCTGGCGCCAGCAGCGGGTGCGAGCAGGGCCGGCACCATCAATAGGTGTGAGTGGCAACTGCTGCCCCCATCACCCCTCAGGAGCAGGGGGAGGTGGAGAAGCCCTCAGGGGTGATCGGGGCCAGCAGCTGCTGCTCACACCCACTGATGGTGCCAAGAAATCGGGACCGGCACGGGCACTGGCAACAGGTACAAGTGGCAGCTCTGGCACTGGCTGCGGGTGTGAGTGGGGCCAGCACTAGCAGCAGGTGCAAGCAGTGGCTCTGGAGCCCCGCCTTGGTTTGGTACCCCCATGCACCTACTCCACCATCCTGCAGCAGCCGATGCCCGCCATGTTCCGTGCTCTGCTGCTGACACCCTCCATGTTCTGCACACACCGTCAGGTGGTCAGTGCACGTCATGGCGACCAGTTGTTCAGTTGTTCCACCGTTTGGTCTATTTGCATATTAGGGTTTTATATATATAGATGAAGTCATCACCCTGATAAATCTAGTACCCATTGGACACCATACATAGTCATTACAATATTATTGACTATACTAGAGGCCTGTTGCAGGAAGATTCCTGCAATAGGGCTTCCTGTGGTGGTCTCCGCTGCCCCGCCTGCTTCCCTCCCTTTTCCCCTGCCCCGCCTGCTCCCCTCCCTTCTCTGCCGCCCCACCTGCTTTCCTCCCTTCTTCCCCGCCCCACCTACTTCCTTCCCTTCTCCCCTGCCCTGCATGCTTCCCTAGTCTCCATTGCCCCGCCTGCTTCCCTCCAGTCTCCGCCACCCCACTTGCTTCTCTGCAGCTTCGGTCCCTTCTGTAGTGCTTGGCTTCCTTCTATGCTGTCTTCAGTCTTCTCTCTGCGCCTGGATATGCAAATTAACCGCCATCTTGGATGGGTTAATTTGCATATTTGCTCCTGATTGGCTGGTGGTGGTCGTGGCTTGTGGGCCGTAGCAGAGGTATGGTCAATTTGCATGTTTCTCTTTTATTAGATAGGATTCCTTATGCCATATTCTACATCCCATGATTATTCTGTAGCTATCAATTTGTACTTCCAAATTCCTTCACCATTTTTGCCATCCTCCCAAATCTCTTCCCCTCTCTGGCAAGTGTCAAAATGTTCTCTGTATCTAGGAGTCTGTTTCTGTTCTGCTTATTCGTTTATTTTGTTTTGTGGATTCCACCTAAGTGAAGTCATCTGGCATTTGTCTGTCTGACTTATTTCACTCAGCATAATACCCTCGAGGTCTATCCCTGTTGTTGCAGATGGCAAGATTTCATTCTTTTTTATAGCTGAATCATATTCCATTGTATATATGCACCACTTCTTTATCCATTCATATATTGATGGACACTTCAGTTGCTAGTTGCTTCCATATCTTGGCTGTCATCCTTAATATCACAATGGCCTTACTTGAATGCTAGCATTGTTTTGTTATTATTATTCACTGTTACTACTATTATAATTAACTGATACTTACCTAGCATTCATGATGTTCCAGGTACTGCACTAAATATTCCACACATATTATTTATTCACTTCTCACATTAACCTCTGATAGAAACCTATATTATCCCCAACTAACATATTTAAAAAATTGAGACTTAGAGAGGTTTGGGCACTTGCCCACTGGACATAACTTTCTTAGATAATTTCATCAACCACAAGGCCTTCATCAAGTGCCTACTATGTACTCATTTACGTACAGGGTTATTTAGTGCTGTATTACTGGACAAGGAACTTCATAATAGTAGGATTAGGCTCATGGCTTTGGTTCAAAGGCATTACGTATTTTACTAGTCCATATTTCAATTTTGTTTCTGTAATAAAACCATGCAATTGTATCATGACCTTGGTCTCACCCCAAATAATATGGTGTAACTTATATTTTAGACCTTTATTTAGATATGCATATGTGTTTGTTGCTAAGTTCAAGTAAGGCTGAGTTCAGTTGACTGATGTTGTCCCAGAAAGTAGAATTCTTATGATGCATAAATGATAGCTGATCAGGCCAATGCAACTGCTTGAAGAATTATAGCTTATAGAGTTGCTTGGCAGATGAAATCACTGGACTAATTAGAAAATAATGCATTATGCTGTGCCTAGAAAACTCGCAGAGCAGTGGGAGCAGAGCAGCACTCTGAGTTCCTATGGGATGCCAGTCACAATAAAGCCTGTGCCTTGTGTTCCTTATCTTTTCCCCCCCTTTTTTTCCTTATCCCTGCAGCACAGAAATTGAAACAGACCCTGGAGCCTTGTGATACTGAGTACCCAGCATTTGTCTCTGAGCGCACCATCAAGGAGACCTCAGGGAACATTGCTTGTGAAGACTGCTCCAAGTAAGCCCCCCCCCCCCCCACCTCTGCTCAGTGAGAACTTCCCCAGATGGGCTGATGCGAGGGGCATGCCCAGGATTCCCCAGAGAGAGAGGGAAACATGGCTGCCCCCTTGTGTGAGGAAGTATTTTCATCAGCTTGGGAGAAACATCGTTGGTTTTATTAGAAAGATCGCTGAGAGTTTGAAAGCATTCAGAATGCATCCTGGAATATGGGAGGTTTTAGTTCTGTTTGTTGATGGTTGGAAGAAGTCCTAACTGGTGTTTCCCCAATTGACAGCTGGCAATTTCGGCGACCTGTTTCAGGTGTCTTTACTGAAAGCACAGAGTCTTCAGATTCACTGAAGTCTGATGGATTGAAAGTGATACTTGGTGGTTTACTACGGGTTTTTCTGATTACTAATACGGTGGGCTTGTTCTTGAAACAGCTTTATTGGTCATTTGGGGGTTCCTTACCTCTTCATTCCTGTATTTCTACTGGCAGTTCTCTGTTGGGTGGTGAATGTATTCATACTGATTTGGGTTTTCTTTCTATGTTTTGGACACCCTTTTTTTTTTTTTTTTGCAGTAATATGGTTTGTATATGTCTTCCTATTCCTGGGTCTGGCTCTTCACATTTATGGATGCCCTTAGATGAACAGAAATTTTCTTTCACTTTTATTTTATTGTAGTCTAATTTATTCTTTCTTCTATGATTTCTCTATTTTGTACCTTGTTTCAAAAATTAGTCTCTACCCTAATGTTATAATGCTGTTCTCACGTATTTTTATTCTGCATGCTTGTAAAGGGCTGCCTTTCACATTTAGGACTTTAATCCTGAGAGAGAGAGAGAGAGAGAGAGAGAGAGAGAGAGAGAGAGAGAGAGAGAGAGAGAGAGAGAGAGAGAATATGAATATGAGCATGAGGTAGAGTCTAGTTTGGTCTGTTCTTGGTCTGTTCTATGTACTTGGCTTTGTAACCAGCACTTTATATTGAATAGTCTTTATTTTCCATTAGATTTATTATAACACCTGTGCCATGGGCTGAGTTCCCATCTATATGCAGATCTGGTCCAGGTTTTATGGTTTGTCAATACTTCTGTCAGCACCCTGTCTCTTTAATTATTATGGCTTTATAATATGACTTGTTATTTAGAACAAATATCATTTTATTCTTCTTCTTCATAGTCGACTTGGCTATTCTTCCCTCTTTTTCATATTAATTTTTGAACCAGCTCGTTAATTTCCATGACTTATGCTGGGCTTTCAACTAAATTTGCTATGTTATATGTTAATTTGAAGATAATTGCTGTCTTTTATATTGGAGCTTCCTTTCCCCTTATAAACTAAATATATCTACTAATTTATATGTCTCTTTTTATGCCTTTCCAATACAGTTTTATAATTTTATGTTAGATTTATACTTAGAGAGCATATAGTTTTTCTTGCTAACATAAATAGTACATATTTGAAACTACATTTTCTAATTAATAATTGCTAGCATATGAGGATATCACTGATTTCTGCACATTAAGTATCTTATATCCCACAAATTACTAGATGCTGTTTAAGATCTGACTGTTTGTGTATAGATTTTCTTGGGCTCTCTGCATAGATATCACTTGTGAAAATTTTTCTTCCTAATCATCATACTTAATTATTTGTTTTATTACAGTGGAATTCTGATACATAGAAGCAATGCGAGTAGGTGACCATGTCTTATTCCTAATTTAAAGGAATTGCTCCTAATAATCCATGTTAAGTATAATGTTTGCTATAGGGTTTTTAAAGTTGTAGTAAAATATAAATATAAAGTTTACCATTGTAGCTATTTTTAAGTGTACAATTCACGTGCATAAGTAACTCACAATGTTGTGCACCCACATCTGTTATCCCCAAATTACTGTAGATTTTTGGTAGTTAACAACTTATTAAGTTAAAAAAGACCTCTTCAAGAGTGTTTGGTGCTGCTGGTATTATTACTTGAAACTTGAATGGATGTTGAATTTTATTTTAAAAAATTCTACATACATTACTAAAATAATTTTAATTTTTAATATGTTGAGTTACATGGATATAATTAAAATTTTTTCAATCATGACACATATATACCATAAATATCTTTAATAGTAGATGGGTTGTCAAATGTGAAAATGTACTTGCTTTCCCATGATGGACTTTCATTGTCAGGATTACAAAAACCAACACCATATTTTAAGATTCATCTGCTCATATTAGATGGTGAGCTTTTGCATCTGTGCTCGAAAAGGAGAGCAGGCTACACTTTTCCTTCCTTGTACTGTCATTTGGCTTTGCTCTTACCTTCATTTTATCGTCACAAAATTACTTGGAGAATTTTACCTCTCGAATATCTTAACATTTTGTGTAAGACCAAGTTATTTTCTGGTAAGTTTAGTAAAACTCATGAAACTATCAGTGACTGATGGGTTTTTGTTTGTTCGTCTGGTTTTGTGTGAGTACATTTTCAACTGCATTCGTTTCTTTAGTGGTTAGCTATCTCTGGAATTTCTGTTTCTTTTTTAAATGACTTTGGTGATTATATTTCTTAGAAAATTGCCTATTTCATCTCACTTTCCAAGGTTAATGCATGCATTTGGTCATAGTATTATTGTTTGATTAAAAATGCTATATTATTGCTGATTTTGACCCCTTTTAAATCAATCTCTTTCTCTCTCCCTCCTTCTCTTTCTTCTCTCTCCCCTTCCCACTTTTCTCCTCTTCTCCTCTCTCTCTCTCTCTCTTGCTAAAATCTGCCCCCCATGTTTCATGTTTGTTTTGTTTCTCTTTTCAAAGAACAATCATTTAGATTGTTTGATTCTTTCTGTTGTTTCTTTGAATTTTTATTTTATTTATTTTGCTTCTTATCTGTATTATTACCTTTCTTCTGTATTTTGGGAGTTTACTCTGTTTTTTCTTTCTTCTGACATTTTGTGTTTCCTGCCTACCTTTATCAGCTTCATCCAAATATATATAATTTCTTTCTGCATTCCAGTTTATCTCCATAAATTTAATATAAGGCTTTCATTATTATTTAACTCTAGCAATGTTATAATTTTCACAATTTTTTTTTAAATAAATCTTTATTCAGATTATTACAATTATTTCTCCTTTTTTCCCCCATAGCTCCCCTCCAGCCATTTCCCACCCCACCTTCTGCCCTTATCTACCCCCCACTGTCCTCATCCATAGGTGTATGATTTTTGTCCAGTCTCTTTATGAACCCCCCCATACCCCTTTCCCCCTGAGAATTATCAGTCCACTCCCTTTCTATGCCCCTGATTCTATTGTATTCACTAGATTATTCTGTTCCTCAGGTTTTTAATTCACTTGATTTTTAGGTTCACTTGTTGATAGATATGTATTTGTTGTTCATAATTTTTATCTTTCCTTTTTTCTTCTTCCTCTTCTTTAAGAATACCTTTCAGCATTTCATATAATACTGGTTTGGTGGTGATGAACTCCTTTAGCTTTTTCTTGTCTGTGAAACTCTTTATCTGCCCTTCAATTCTGAATGATAGCTTTGCTGGGTAGAGTAATCTTGGTTGTAGGTTCTTGCTATTCATCACATTGAAAATTTCTTGCCACTCCCGTCTGGCCTGCATAGTTTCTGTTGAAAAGTCAGCTGACAGTCGTATGGGTGCTCCCTTGTAGGTAACTAACTGTTTTTCTCTTGCTGCTTTTAATATTCTCTCTTTGTCTTTTGCTCTTGGCATTTTAATTATGATGTGTCTTGGTGTAGTCCTCTTTGGATTCCTTTTGTTTGGGGTTCTGTGGGCTTCCTGGACTTGTAAGTCTATTTCTTTCACCAGGTGGGGGAAGTTTTCGGTCATTATTTCTTCAAATAGGTTTTCAGTATTTTGCTCTCTCTCTTCTTCTGGCACCCCCATAATTCTGATGTTGGTACGCTTGAAGTTGTCCCAGAGTCTTCTTACATTATCTTCAACTTTTTGGATTTTTTTTTTTGCTTTTTGCTTTTTCGGTTGAGTGTTTTTTGCTTCTTTGTAATTCAATTCTTTGACTTGATTTTTGTGTTCCTCTTGTCTGTTTTTGGGTCTCTGTATAATATTTTTTATTTCAGTCAGTGTATGTTTAATTTCTAGTTGGTCCTTTTTCATCTCTTCGAGGGTCTCGTTATATTTATCGGCCTTTTCTAGGATATTCTTAAAAAGCCTTATAACCGTGGTTTTGAATTCTATATCCAGTCGTTTGTTTTCCTCCATTTCTTTCGTTTGTGATCTGATTCTTAGATGCCGCATTTTCACTGCTTCCCTGAGTTGGTAGATTTGTGTGCTAGGTTTCCAATTTGGCCCAGTGGGTCTGCCTCCCCAGTTAACTTGAGGTGGACACTCTTGGTGCACACCTTTGTGGACTGTGTGTACAGCCTTGTTGTAATTAAGTCTTGATTGTTGTTGGTATCACTGGGAAGAATTGACCTCCAGGCCAGTTGGCTGTAAGGATCAGCTGTGTCTATGCTGGGAGAAGTTCGGTGCTGGAGACAGCCTTATAGGATTAGACTTGCCAAATTGCAATAGCCTCTGTGCTCAGCTTGGATGGGGTGGAGTCTCAGTCTTGGCTTCCCGTCAGCCTTGCCCTTGCTAGCACGTGTGTGCCTTCAGTCCTCTGCCTTCCCGGCTCCCGATTCTCCGCCCGAGAGTCCAGACTCCCCCCACAAGAGCGTGGGTCTCCGGGGGCTCGCCTGGAACTGGGGTTCACTGCAGTCAGAACTGGGGCTCACTTCAGTCAGAACTGGTGTTCAGTGCCGTCAGGAGCCTCTGACTCCCTTCTGCTAGGGAAAGCCTGTGGCAGCCCCCGCAGTCTTTGTGCGCACTGGCGCGAGCGGACTTTCAGTCTTCCGCCTTCCCCGGCTCCCGAGTCTCCGCCCGAGAGTCCAGACTCCCCCCACAAGAGCGTGGGTCCCCAGGGGTTCGCCCGGAACTGGGGTTCAGTGCAGTCAGAACTGGGGTTCAATGCGGTCGGGGGCTCCCTTCCCCCTTCCGCCAGAGAAAGCCAGCCAGGCACTCCGCCGCCCTTCCTCTCTGCGCGCACAAAGACCCTTTGCCGTACCTCCAATTCTCTGTGAGCTTTTCTCCTTCCTTCTAGTTGTAGAATTTTCACTCAGTCAGCTTTCCTGCGGTTCTGGATGGTGTCCGTTCTGTCTTTTAGTTGTAGTTTTGAAATTGTTGTGCGAGGCAGCAGTTTAGGTGTTTACCTATGCCGCCATCTTGGTTTAATTTTCACAATTTTTTATCTATAAATTTTTAAATAGTTTTTAAGATTTCCTAATATGTGGGATTTGAGGCTTTTTATCATTATTGATGTCTAATTAAATGGCATTGTGATCTGTATAACACATGTTTTTTAGTATGTGTGGAGACTTGCTTTGTATTCTAGTACTTATCCATGTATTTTTGAAAGTAAGTTTCATTCTCTAATAGCTGGGTACAGGGATTAATATATTAATAACTAACTATTGGCTCAAATGTATTACTTTATTTCAAAGTTTTTTAAATGGTGTCTATTTTATTTTATATTTTAATTGTTTTCAATTAGAGTTTACATTCAATATTTAGGGAGTGTCTGTTTTAGATGGCAATCTCTTGTCAGACTTAGGGATTTTTCAACTCATTCTTGTCATTCAATTCATTTTGCTTTCTATATTTTGAAGCAGTGTTACCATGGACATCTCTGTTCAGGATTGGTACAGCTTTCTAATAAATCATTCCTTTTATCATTATGTAAAACCTTCTATATGAAAGTGCTTTATGCTTTAATGTCTATTTCATTTGCTAATAGCATAGGCATAGTAGTTTTTCTTTTGGTAACATTTCCTAGGCATATTTCCCACCCCCTTCCCTCCATTTTCAATTATTATTTTTTTTGTCATTTTGCATTTGGCTTTGTCTTATAAATAGAATATAGCTGGATTTCAAATACCTGTCTATTGTTGGTAGATTTAAGTCTGTATTTATTTCCATTTTATATGCTCTCTATTCTTCATTCTTTATCTTTGCTCCCCTCCTCCTCCTCCTCTTTCTTCTTCCAATAGAATGTTGACCAATTTGTTTACTCACCATTGCTTTTTTTTTTTTTTTCCATTGCTTTTTTTGTTTTACAGTATTTTGGAAGTTTTTCCAGGAATCTTCTGGGAGTGATACATTCTCTCATTCTTTGTCTAAAACACCTTATTTCATAAATACTCTGCAGAAATAATTTAACTTCATATTATCTAAATTGAAATTTTTAAAGATACTATTCCATTGTCTTCTGACTTTTAGTTTTGCACCTTTATAAATAGGCTGGTTTTCCGCTCTCTGATGGCTTTTAAAGTTTTTATTGGCTTTTAATGTTCTAAAGTTACATTGAAGTATGCCTAGATATAAATTCATTTCTGTCTTTTGTGTACTTTATCCTGGATAATGTCCTTCAACTTATATTAGAGTTCATTAATTTCTTTTTGATTGTGTCTAGTCTGCTGCTTAGAGAATGCATTGAGTTTTTAATATAGATGTCTTTCCTTTTATTCTAGAGGGTTTATTTGCTTCTTTTAAAAATCTGTGTATTCTTTTATCTAGAGTCTTATTATTAAATTTCCTATACTTAATTATAAAGAACTTTTAAGGTTATTTTAGCAGTTTAAACTTTTAGGGCACCAGTCTCTTGCTTCTTGTGTCTGCTTTCTTTAATGGCAGATTTTTGTCCATGTGTTTTGTCATTTTTTACTGTAAACTGATCTTTACTATTAATTATTATTGTTGTAATAGAGCTTGAGTTTCTCTTCATGAGAGGTTTATATCTGGGCTTCAATCATGTATCCTATTGGTATTGACTGCGCCTGGGAATCATTGTTATGTAAGCTTCTGTATTTAGGAGTTTGTGCATCATATAATTACAGTAAATATTTTTCCTAGGCAGCATGTACTTTAGGCATAACGTTTGATTTCTCATGCTAATATCAGAGCCCCAGACAACACCACTTAGCTATAAATGTACAAGTTGGCTTTTAGTATCTTCTCTTATAAGCATTTTTTTTTTGTATTTAAACATGCATTTTTAGTTTTATTATTTCATCCTGCATGTCGAAGTGTTTAGAGCAGAATGGCTTCCACACTTGCCAAACCGCCATGTCACAGTTTACTTCTGATCATGGACTTCCGAGAGCAGCCACAGCAAGCACCGAGGTAGAGTTTTTTAGTGCAGGAGCGGTGGGATCAGAGTGTGAATCCAACTCTAGCCTTGCTGACTGTGTGACCTCCAGCAAGAATCTAACTGCTCTGAATCTCAGCTTCTCCTGGGAAACTTGGGCCATAATAATAGTAAGCATAGAATAGGCTTGTTGTAAGATGGATATTATATCCCCAGTCATCACAGCTACAAACTCCATCATGTGGCCAGTATCTCTTAGTGAATGATAGGTGATCATATTGAGTGGAATGTTAGGTTTCTTATTTCCATTCTAAATGAGAAAACAAATAAACCGAGATAGATAACTATTAGGGCAAGTCACAGGTTTCCTTGTTGACTTGTAATTAGAAACTGACATGGGTGCAGTTTAATTAAAAGAAGTGACCTAATGATTTCATACTAATGAGAAGACTACCTGTCATTCAGTGGGAGGTTGCTGCATTAACTGCTGTGGCCAGAAACCGCTGGAGCCTTGGGCAATGCAAGGATGACCATGATAGAAAGGTGATGTTGAAGGTGTTTGCACCACCATGACCAGCCTGTTTCAGACCTTGAATTCCATGCTGGCTTGAAGACTTCCAGGAGGCTGGGGAGTTGAGTGAGGCCTGCTATCGCATGCTGCTGGCCCCAGGGAAAAGGCACTGCAGGCTTTGAAGGATTGTCCTTTCCAAGCTTTATCTCCAGACCACCACCCAGCAGCTCAGTCAGACACTACAGAAGCAAAACAACAAAGGCTCAGGGGTCTGAGTGGGGAGAGGAGAGGGACTATGCTTTCTCTTTCTTTTTAAATAAGCTCTTTATTGACATTTAGCACATACAGAAAAGTGTATAAACCATATGTTTGCAGCTTGATGAACTTTCACAAGGTGGACACGTCTATATAACGTACACTCACTCAGGTTAAGAACTGAAAGAACAGTCAAGCCCCTCTGAACCCCCCCCCCGACCTGTCCCCTTCTAGGTATAGCCCCACCTGCCATAAGATAACCACTCTCTTGATTTCTTACATCACAGTTGGTTTTATCTGTTTCTAATGTCAACTTGTGAGATGGCAATTTAGTTAATAAGATATGAGAGCTGATATATGATTGACTGAGGGAGGTTTCTAAGATGTTCACTTGGAAAACAAGATAGGGCCGTAGGAAAAAAATTAAACATGCTTTAGGACTTCGGTGAACATTACTGGGTTTTTTTTAATGATTTTTTATTTTTCATTTACAGTTGACATACAATATAATATTAGCTTCAGGTGTACAACATATAATTAGATAGTTATATAGCTTACAAAGTGATCACCTCAATAAGTTTAACACCCACCTGGCACTTCACATAGTTATTACAATATCATTGACTATATTCAATGCTATACTTTACATCCCCGTGACTATTTTGTAACTCTCAGTTTGTATTTTTTGATCCCTTCCCCCTTTTCACCAATCCTCCAATTCCCTCCCATCTGGCAACCATCAAAATGTTCTCTGTGTCTATGAGTTTGATTCTGTTTTATTTATTTTGTGTTAGAGATTCTATATATAAGTGAAACATGTGGTATTTGTCTTTGTCCGTCTGACTTATTTCACTTAGCAAGGATCCACCCATGCTATTGCAGATGGAAAGATTTTTTTATGGCTGAGTAATATTCCATTGTATATATGCACAAATTCATCTGTTGATGGACACTCAGGTTGCTTCCACATCTTGGCTATTGTAAATAATGCTGCAAGGAACATGTGGATTCATATGTCTGTTTGAATTAGTGTTTTGGGTTTAATAAGATAAATGCCCAGAAGGGGTATTACTGAGTCCTCTTATATCTTCTTATAGCTTTTGTGTTAAAGTCTATTTTGTCTGATATAAGTATTGCTACCCTAGCTTATTTTTTTTTGTTTCATTTTCATGAATTATCTTTTTTGTCCCTTTCAGTCTGTGTGTGTCTTTCTATCTACAGTGAGTCTCTTGTAGACAGATATGTAAGGGTTTTATTTCCTTATCCATTCAGCCTCCTTGTGTCTTTTGATTGGAGCATTTAAAGCACTTACATTTAAAGTAGTTATTGATAGATATATAGTTATCCCCATTTACCCACATATTTTTTTTTAATTTTCATTTATTGATTTTAGAGAGAGGAAGGGAGTGAGAAACATTGATTTATTGTACCATTAACCCATGCATACATTAGTTTCTTCCTGTATGTGACCTGACCAGAGATTAAACCCACAACTATGGTGTATCTGGACACCGCTTTAACTGCCTGAGCTATATGGCCAGGCAATTATTCATGGGTTTTTTTTGAATCTTTCTTTTTCTTTTTCTTAAAGAAGTCCGTTTAACATTTCTCATAATGCTGGTTGGGTGGTGATGAAATCCTTTAGCTTTTTGCTGTCTGGAAGCTCTTTATCTGACCTTTAATTCTGAATGACAGCTTTGCTTTTTATCACTTTGAGTATTTCTGGCCACTCCCTCTGGCCTGGAAAGTTTATGCTGAGCAATCAGCTGACAGTCTTATGGGCGCTCCCTTGTAGATAACTAACTGCTTTACTCTTGCTGCTTTTAAGATTCTCTGTCTTTAGCCCTTTGCATTTTAACCATGTACTGGTGTGGGCCTCTTTGGGTTCATTTGTTGGGGACTTTCTGTGCTTCCTGGATTTATATGGCTATATTCTTCATCAGGTTAGGGAAGTTTTCCATCATTACTTCTTCAAAAAATTTGTCATTTCTTGCTGTCTTTTTTCTCCTTCTGGTACCCTATGATGTGAATGTTGTTATATTTGAAGTTGCCCCAGAGACCCCTTAAACTATTCTCATTTTTTTGTATTCTTTTTTTTTATTAAGGTGTTATATGTGTACATATCTTACCATTGCCCCTCCCCACCCCACTCCCATACATGCCCTCACCCCCCAATGTTTTGCATCCATTGGTTATTCTTATATGCATGCATATAAGTCCTTCGGTTGATCTCTTATTCCCCCCTCCCCCCGCAAACTTCCCGCTGTAATTTGACAGTCTGTTTGATGCTTTACTGCCTCTGTATCTATCTTTTTGTTCATAAGTTTATAATGTTTTTTATTATCCACAAATGAGTGAGATCATGTGGTATTTTTCTTTAATTGACTGGATTATTTCATTTAGCATAATGTTCTCCAATTCCATCCAGGTTGCTACAAGTGGTAAGAATTCCTTCTTTTTTATGGCAGCATAGTATTCCATTGTGTAGATGTACCATAGTTTTCTGATCCAGTCATCTGCTGACGGGCACCTAGGCTGTTTCCAAATCTTACCTATTGTAAATTGTGCTGCTATGAACATAGGGGTGCATATATCCTTTCTGATTGGTGTTTCCAGTTTCTTAGGATATATTCCTAGGAGTGGGATTACTGGGTCAAATGGGAGTTCCATTTTCAGTTTTTTTGAGGAAACTCCATACTGTTCTCCACAGTGGCTGCACCAGTCTGCATTCCCACCAGCAGTGCACGAGGGTTCCTTTTTCTCCGCATCCTCGCCAACACTTGTCGTTTGTTGATTTGTTGATGATAGCCATTCTGACAGGTGTGAGATGGTATCGCATTGTCGTTTTGATTTGCATCTCTCGGATAATTAGTGACTTTGAGCATGTTTTCATGTGTCTCTTGGCCTTCCTTCTGTCTTCTTTTGAAAAGATTCTATTTAGGTCCGTTGCCCATTTTTTTATTGGATCATTTATCTTCCTTTTATTAAGTTGTATAGGCTGCCTGTAGATGTTGGAGATTAAACCTTTATCAGTGATAACATTTGCAAATATGTTCTCCCATACAGTGGGGTTTCTTGTTGTTTTGTTGATGGTTTCTTTTGCTGTGAAAAAGCTTTTTATTTTGATGTAGTCCCATTTGTTTAGTTTCTCTTTGGCTCTGATTGCCCTAGGGGCAGTATCAGTGAAGAAATTCTTTCGGCATATGTCTGAGATTTTGCTGCCTGTGGATTCCTCTAGTATTTTTATGGTTTCCCGTCTTATGTTTAAGTCCTGTATCCATTTTGAGTTTATTTTTGTGTATGGTGTAAGTTGGTGATCTAGTTTCATTTTTTTGCATGTATCTGTCCAATTTTCCCAACACCATTTACTGAAGAGACTGTCTTGACTCCATTGTATGTTCATGCCTCCTTTGTCAAATATTAATTGCGCATATTGGTTTGGGTCGATATCTGGATTCTCTATTCTATTCCATTGATCTATGTGTCTGTTCTTGTGCCAGTACCAGGCTGTTTTGAGAACAGTGGCTATGTAATATAGCTTGAAATCTGGTATTGAGATCCCTCCTACTTTATTCTTCTTTCTCAGGATTGCTGTGGCTCTTCGGGGTCTTTTTTTATTCCAGATGAATTTTTGGAGAGTTTTTCTAGGTCTGTGAAATATGCCATAGGTATTTTAATGGGGAGTGCATTGAATCTATAGATTGCTTTGGGTAGTGTGGACATTTTAACGATGTTGATTCTACCAATCCATGAACATGGTATGTTCTTCCATCTGTTTACATCTTCCTCTATCTCTTTTTTCAGGGTCCTGTAGTTTTCCGTGTATAGGTCTTTTACCTCCTTAGTTAAGTTTATTCCTAAGTATCTTAATTTTTTTGGTGTGATGGTAAATGGGATTGCTCTTTTAGTTTCTCTTTCTGTAAGTTCACTATGTGTGTATAGCAGTGCCATAGATTCCTTGGCGTTAATTTTGTATCCTGCTACATTGCCAAATTCATTAAGTCTGTTAGTTTTTTGATGGGGTCTTTTGGGTTTTTTTATGTACAATATCATGTCATCTGCAAATAAGGACAGCTTTACTTCTTCTTTTCCAATTTGGATGCCTTTTATTTCTTCTTCTTGTCTAATTGCAATGGCTAATACTTCCAGTACTATGTCAAACAGGAGTGGTGAGAGTGGGCATCCCTGTCTTGTTCCTGTTCTTAGGGGAAATGGTTTTAGTTTTTGTCCACTGAGTATGATGTTAACTGTGGATTTATCATATATAACTTTTATGATGTTGAGGTATGATCCTTCTATTCCCACCTTGTTGAGAGTTTTTATCAAGAAAGGGTGTTGGGTTTTGTCGAATGCTGTTTCTGCATTTATTGATATGACTATGTGATTTTTATCTCTCAATTTGTTTATGTGATGTATCACGTTTATTGATTTGCAGGTATTGTACCGTCCTTGCATTCCTGGGACAAATCCTACTTGGTCATGGTGTATGATCTTCCTGATGTAGTGCTGGATCCGATTTGCTAGAATTTTGTTGAGGATTTTGGCATCTATGTTCATGAGGGATATTGGCCTGTAATTCTCTTTCATTGTGTTGTCTTTCTCTGGTTTTGGTATTAGGGTGATGCTGGCTTCATAGAAGGAGCTTGGAAGTGTTCCTTCCTCTTGAATTTTTGGGAATAGTCTGAGGACGATAGGTTTTAGTTCTTCCTTGAATGTTTGGAAAAACTCTCCTGTGAAGCCGTCTGTCCCCAGGCTTTTGTTTGCCAGAAGCTTTTGGATGACTGCTTCAATTTCTTCCATAGTTACTGGCATATTGAGCTGTTTAGATTTTTCCTGATTGAGTTTTGGTAGGTTATATTTTTCTAGAATATGTCCATTTCTTCCAGGTTGTCCAGTTTGTCGGAATAGAGATGTTTGTAGTATTTTTTTTTTTTTTAACAAACCTTGGTATTTCGGCGGGATCTGTTGTTATTTCACCTCTTTCATTTCTGATTTTGTTTATTTGGGTCCTCTCACTTTGCTTCTTGGTGAGCCTGGCTAGAGGTTCATCAATTGTTTATCCTTTAAAAGAACCAGCTCTTGGTTTTGTTTATCTTTTGTATTGTTTCTTTGGTCTCTATGTCGTTTATCTTTGCTCTAATCTTTATTTTTTCCTTCCTTCTGCTTACACTGGGTTTTTCTTGTTGCTCTTTTTCTAACTCTTTGAGTTGTAGGGTTAGGTAATTTATTACCATTGTTTCTTGTTTTTTTGCAGTATGCTTGTAGAGCTATGAACTTCCCTCTCAAGACTGCTTTCGCTGTGTCCCATTGATTTTTCATTGTTGTGTTTTCATTGTCATTTGTTGCCATGATGTTTTTTATTTCTTTCTTGATCTCTCTGGTAACCCAGTCATTGTTTAACAGCATGCTGTTTAGTCTCAGTGTGTTTGATTTCTTTGGATTGTTTTTATTGTAATTGATTTCCAGTTTTATGCCACTGTGGTCTGAGAAGATGCTTGATATGATTTCTATCTTCTTGAATTTGAAGAGACTTTGCCTATGTCTCAACATATGGTCTATCTTTGAAAATGACCCATGTGCACTTGAGAAGAATGTATATTCTGTGGCTTTGGGGTGAAATGTTCTGAAGATGTCAATTAATTCCATCTGATCTAGTGAGTCATTTAGGATTGATGTTTCTTTGCTGATTTTTTGTTTAGAGGATTTGTCCAGTGGTGATAGTGGGGTATTAAAGTCTCCTACTATGATTGTATTGCTGTCAATCTCTCCCTTGATATCCTCCAGGAGATTTTTTATGTATTTGGGTGTTCCTGTAGTGGGTGCGTATATGTTTACCAGAGTTATTTCTTCTTGTTGGATTGCTCCCTTTAGTATTATGAAGTGGCCTTCCTTATCTCTTGTTATGTCCTTCACTTTGAGATCTAATTTGTCAGATATAAGTATTGCTACCCCAGCTTTTTTTCCATTTCCATTCTCCTGGAAGACCTTTTTCCATCCCTTCACCCTCAGTCTGTGTGCGTCTTTTTTTCTAAAGTGGGTTTCTTGTAGACAGCAGATATATGGGTCTTGTTTTCTTTTTTTTTCTTTTTTTTTTTATAAATATATTTTATTGACATTTTACAGAGAGGAAGGGAGAGGGATAGAGAGCTAGAAACATCGATGAGAGAGAAACATCGATCAGCTGCCTCCTGCACACCCCCCACTGGGGATGTGCCCACAACCAAGGTACATGCCCTTGACCGGAATCGAACCCGGGACCCTTCAGTCCGTAGGCCGACGCTCTATCCACTGAGCCAAACCGGTTTCGGCAGGGTCTTGTTTTCTTATCCAATCCGTTACCCTATGTCTTTTGATTGGGGCATTTAATCCATTTACATTTCAAGTTATTATTGATAGGTACTTATTTGTCACCATTTTTATTCTTTACCCCTGTGTTCCTTCTTCGCTTCCTATTTCTTTTTTTTTTTTTTTTTTACAGCAGACCCTTTAGCATTTCTTGCATTTCTGTTTTGGTGGTAATAAATTCCCTTAGTCCTTTTTTGTCTGTGAAGCTCCTGATTTCACCTTCAATTTTGATTGATAGCCTTACTGGGTACAGTATTCTTGGATTCAGACCCTTCCTTTGCATGTCTTTGTATATTTCATTCCATTCCCTTCTGGCCTGATGAGTTTCTGTTGAGAAATCAGTTGCTAGTCTGATGGGGGTTCCTTTGTATGTAACTTTCTGTCTCTCTGGCCACTTTTCAGATTCTTACTTTGTCGTTGGTGTTTGCCAATGTAATTATAATGTGCCTTGGCGTCGGTCTTTTGGGGTTCATTTTGCTTGGGACTCTGTGAGCTTCTTGGATTTGTGTGGGTTTTTTCTTCCCTATATCAGGGAAGTTTTCTGTCATTATTTCTTCAAACAGGTTTTCTATTCCTTGCTCAGTTTCCTTTCCTTCTGGAACCCCTGTTATGCAGATGTTGTTTTGTTTCGTGTTGTCCCAAAGTTCCCTTAGGCTCTCCTCCTGCTTTTTAATTTTTTTTTTTCTAGAAGCTGCTCTACTTGGGTATTTTTCCCCATCTTGTCTTCTAGCTCACTGATGCGGTCCTCTGCTTCTTCTAGTCTACTCTTGATGCTTTCTATTGAGTTCTTTACAGCAGCGATGTCATTTTTCATTTCTTCTTGGTTCTTCTTCATTTCCTCTTGGTTCTTACTCATATTGTCAAATTTGTCTTCTATTCTTTTCAGCCACCTTATGACCATTTCTCTGAATTCTTTCTCCAGAAGGTTGCTTGCCTCCATTTCGTTTACTTCCTTTTCTGGTGATGCCTGCTTTTCTTTCATATGCGGGCTGTTTCTTTTTCTCCCCATGGTCTCTCTTCTCTGGATGTCTGGTTATGTAGTTCTCTCTCTCCTTATCCCAGGCAAAATCTGACCTTTCCATGGTGGAGTGTAGAGCTCCTCTGAATCCACGTGTTTGTGCCAATTGGGGATCGGTGTTCTGGGGCTCGCAGCTGTTCGGTGCATGCCGCAGTTGTGGATTTTCAGGCTTCCGATAAGCTCCACTTTCCCTTTCAAGATGGCACAGTCTCCACGTCCAAGCCCGTAGCTCCGGGAGGGGACCCAGCCGCAGTGGGGGCTGCCCAGTCAGGGGTACCCCATCTAGCAGTCCCCCACCTTCTCCTGGAGTTTATCTGTCCCTTAACTTGCCAATAAACACTACTCGTGTGACCCTCTGCTGTTCTTTCTTTCTGCTCCGGGACAAGACTCAGAACACGTCTGTCTATTCCGATGCCATTTTTTTTTCTTCTCTTTTTACTGTTGGGACTGGATGTTTTCTGCTACCTTGTTTTCTGAGTGCTGATTTGATTCTCTGCTTTATCTAATCTATTGATGATTCCTTCTAATGTATCTTCATTTTAATTATTCTACATTTTTAACTGGTTCTTTTTTATGTTTTATATGTTCATTTTTATGTTTCCTATCTCTCATGAGGTTCTCACTGAGTTCACTGAGCATCCTTATAACCAGTGTTTTGAACTATGAATCTGGTAGATTGTCTCCATGGTGTTTAGTTCTTTTTCTGAAGTTTAATTCTGTTCTTTTATTTGGGAAATGTATCTTTGTTTCCTCATTTTAACTGCCTCCTTGTATTTGTTTCTATGTATTAAGTAGAGCTACTACATCTCCTGCTCTTGTTAAAGTGGCCTTATATAGTAGGTGTTATGTGGGACCCAGTGATATAGTCTCCATGGTCACATGAGCCAGGTACTCCAGGTGTGTCTCTTGTATGAGTTGTGTGTGCCTTCCTATTGTAAGAGCCTTGATTTCTCTTGGTATGTCAATGGGAGGGACTGACCCTCAGGCTGATTGGGTGTAAGGACTAGCTGTGACTGTAGTGGAGAAGTTGTTATATAGAGCTCACTCTATGGAGCAGGATTCACTTTGGTGGGGCTCTGTACCAACCAAGTCTGCCGTTTGGGTGTATCGTTTGTGGAGGAGGTTGGGTGGTGTTCTGGTGTGGTCTGTAGCTGGCCACTGGATATGTTGGTTCTGGGGCCTCTTGGGAGGAGCACTGGTGCAGGTTAAGGTCAGCCACTGCCTGTTCCCCACCTGCAGCCACTTTGAGCTTCAAAGTGACCTGCAGATTTTTCTACTTGTGCTGGGTTTGGGACTGCTTTGCAAGAGGTACAGGGCACCCCAAGGCAAGATGCTGCTTGTTTGGGGTTTGTGAGCCTTTGAGAGAGTTTAGGAAATTCTGAAGCATGAGCCAGATAAGCCATTTGTATGGCAAAGTTACTGGCAGTGGCTTGGGTTCATCTGCAAGTTGGGTGGGGGAGGGCCTCAGGGAATCAGTAGGGTGGGGTGAATGGTGTTAGCCAGGTTGATAGAGACTCAGATATGGTGCACACCTGTGCAGGCTGGGTGGAGAGAGGGCTCAGCAAAGGAGCAATGGCAGCTATCTGTACTTCTGTCTGGGAGAAAGCTGCCTCTCCAGTCCTTTCCCTGATGTCAGACAATTCAGTTTCTCCTGGTTGTCCTTGGCATTTTTAGACCTGCTGTCCCAGTGCTGGAACTCAGAGCAAGTGAGTCCAAGTAAGTTTGTCACTGGCCCTTTAAAAGGAATGCTTTTGACTCCAGCAGTTCTACATCTCAGTCACAATCCCCACTGGTTTTCATGGCCAGAAGTTATGAAGACTTCTCTTCCCAACACTGGACCCCTATGCTGGAGTAGCTGGTGTGGGGCTGGGACCCCGAACTCCTCAAGGGGGACCTCTAGAGCTGAGATATCCCACTTTATTTTTAAAAAATATATATTTTTATTGATGTTAGAGAGGAAAGAAGAGGGAGACAGAGATAGAAACACCAATGATGAGAGAGAATCATTGATCGGCTGCCTCCTGCACACCCCACACTGGGGATCGAGCTCCCAACCCAGGCATATGTCCTGACTGGGAATTTAACCTCTACCTCCTGGTTCATAGCTCACTGCTTAACCACTAAACCACTGCTGTTAGGCTCCCTCCTGATTTTTAATCACCATATGTGGGTTTGGGACTAGCTTGTTCCATATCTCTGCCCTTCCTACCAATCTTAATATGGTTTCTTCTGTATATTCTTAATTATAGGACTTCTGTTCAGCTAGACTTCAGGTGATTTTCAATGATGCTTGTTCAGTAGTTTAGTTGTAAGTTTGTTGTGGTCTTGAGAGGAGGAAAGCACAGTATATACCTACTCCAACATCTTGATTGGAAGCCTTCAGTGAATATTTCTCGATTGCCTATCAGATACTGGACACTAGTATATAACAAATAGTCTCTTTGGAGGTTTGAGAAGGATGGAGCCCTCTGCTTCTTGTCATTTGCATATCCCTTTCTGTTTTTTCTTTGCTCCATTTTATGAAATAAATTTATTAGAAAATATATCTGACTATTTGGCAAAGTATTTATGAAGATAACATTTTGCATTCTGTGTGATCTTTGTATTCTTAGAACATAATATAGTAAGGAGAAAAAACTGACTTTGTCATCTCTCTCTTCTCAACGGCCAGTTGATTTTTCAATATAACAGCCATTATGTTTGATAGAAACCAGAAATCCAAATTTGCATCCTTTACATCTGAATCTGGTAGAAATTTGTCAACCATTGCAGAACTAGTTCTCTAAGACAATTACTAATTTCTGACTAACTTTGTAGGTAACTTCAGGCCAGGGGCAGTGACATTCAAAAATAACACAGTTCTACAGCATTTGGCTAGGAGTGAGTTGGAAACTGATTTTGGTGAAAATTATAGTATTTCAGAAATTATGCACTAAGATCTCTTTCAAAGAAAAACATCTCGCCTCCCGCAATGGAACATACAAAGCGATGGCCATTACAAACCATCGTCAAGGCAGCGATTACTTTCCTCCACAAGCGATAGCCAACCAGAGAGCAACTGTCCCAAAGAACTGCTTTCCATGGGAACAGTCTCTGTGCTCTTGGACAGCCTTTAACAGTCTTCCCATCTCCTAGAGGAGTCTGATGGCCTGGGTGCCTGAACACCTGGCTAGAATTCAGGAAACCATGTCATATGGTTCTAGCGTATAGTCAAAGTCGTCTTGGTCTCCAATGATCTTTGAAGACTATCTGCTCCCAAATCCATTTCTGTGTCCTATTCCCAGAATTCCTTGATGGTTTTCTGTGGAAAATACATCAAGAGGTGACTCAGGGGCTCTAAATAGAAACCTTCAAATTGGCAACTCCAAAAGTGGACATTTATCTGTTTATATTATGGAAAGATATATTATAACAGAGGGACAGTATGCAATGTTTAAAAAAGGATTTTCAAAAATATAGGGTTCATTAAGAATGCAGGAGCCTAAAAGAAAATAAGAATTTACATAAGAATGTCATTAGGGTTGGTGGCTTGGCTGCTTTAACCAATCATTTTCGTCATTCAATATCCCACTGATTATTAAATTAATCTGTTACTCAAACAGCAATCGAAAACAACTCAGCCCATATTTTCTGGGCATTTGTGACTGTCAACAAGTTACCAAAACTGGATATCTAAAAAGAATGTAATTTAATGTTTTACTATTTTCCAGTACATTACTCTTCTTCTTGATACCCCTTCAACCTTGGCTGAGAAAAGGGGCTACAAACGTTTCTTTGGAATGAAAATCAATTACTGATTTAAATACTTATAGCCAATTAAGAAAAAATATTTTAACCAATCAATCAAATGTATAACATGTGCAATGCCAGAGCTTTAAAAATCTTGTCACATTTCAATGCTGACAAGATATTAATTTCTAAGACAAATCTGTGGGGTTTTTTAGTGTGTCTCTTTTTTTGGTAGTATCACTCAACACTTTTCATATGAATTATGTTGCCATCAGTTTCACTTTGGGATCTGAACACAAGTTTTGCTCATCTTTCTGGAAGCCCCCAAAGCTGTGGCTCCACTTCTCTTCTCTCATCACTTCTCCCCACGCGCCTTTCATTTACCCGCTAAGCGGAAAGAAAGTAATTGGTCTCGAAGCTGTGTTGACATATTTCGTGGGCTCCAGTTCAGAGAACCATAGTTCAGGGATTCCATTTTCCTACAAACTACTCCAGTTTCCTGTTGAGGTCTCACGCTGGGTGGGCCATTTACCACAAGTCTTCAGACTGTTCTCGGCAATGCCCTGCAGGTGTTCTTACCAAGAGGGCCTTCTGGAAACGACCTGGAAAATGGACCCACTGAGCAGTGGGGACACGGTGTCTTCCTTGAGTAAAGGCTGAGAGGGTTGGCTCTGGATTACCACACTTGACAGTGCAAAGATTTTTTTTTTTTTTTAAATCCTCACCTGAGGATATTTTTCCATTGGTTGTTTTAGGGAGAGTGGAAGAGAGAGGCAAAGACAGAGAGAAAGAGAGTAATATTGATGTGAGAGAAACACATCCATTGGTTGCCTCACACATGTGCCCAGACCAGGGCACAAACCGGGGAGAAGCCTGTAACTGAATTGCATGCCCTTGACCGGAATCGAACCTGGGACCCTTCAGTCCACAGGCCGAGGCTCTATCCACTGAGCCCCAAACTGGGGAGGAGCCTATAACCGAGTTACATGCCCTTGACCGGAATAGAACCTGGGACCCTTCGGTCCACAGGCCGAGGCTCTATCCACTGAGCCAAACTGGCTAGTGTGACAGTGCAAAGATTTTAACCAGCTATTCCAACATTTTGGGTTTGAGTCTGATCTCTGTAAGGGACATAATACCTGTCTCATAAGATCTATATGTGGGTTAAAAAAAAAAAGTATAATTCTCGTACTTAGCACAGTGCCCAGCACAGAGTAAATGCTTGAGAAATGGGAGTTATTTTTATAGAGCACAATTCACAAGCCCATCTATGTTGACTGGGATGTAAGAAAACCACAGGACTCCATTCAGTCCCCTCTGCAAGATTTCTTAGCCTGGAAGGTAAAACTAATGGTTTCAATCAGGAAAAGTAGTTGGTGAGGTTTTCTGCTCCAAGGAAACTGTCCTAGATAAAGTAGATCTCGATTTTTACCACTTCATGGATCTACTTGAGCTCTTGGTTCATAAAAAAAAAAAAATGGAATTCTAAATTAGGGACTGCACATTTAACAGTGATCAGATACTTCATTACGCAAATTACATACAGAGTTTGCCAGTGGGTGTACATTCATGTCATGAATAATATAATTTGTAGGCGTTAAAATGTAACAGTTTTTAACCACTTAATTTGCAAGTATACGCTAATTTGTTGAAATATTTTTGTATCTCCTGCTCCATAGATTCTTGCCAAACTACTGTACTCAATCTTGTTTAAAAAATGTAAATAAATATGATTCAATTTCCCATGAAATAATCATTGGCCCTTTCAAATGGGCTTAGTTCACTTTTAAACAACTGGACTTTCCACTCTCCGATAAGATTAACACCAAGGTTCAAATTCTTCCTTTTGGAGATTGAGGGCTGTGCATTTATTCTCCTCCGGAGTTCCCATTGGTGTCGTTCACTCACTTGCACCTTGTGATGGTGGCTGGTGATGGCAGAGCAGTGGATCACCCAAATCAAATTACACTGTGTCATGCCCATGCAGTGGGAGAAACAGCCTCCTTCTTCCTCTATGTTGTTGCTTCCTGTCCTGCATCTCGGAAGGTGGTAGGAATAACAACTGGATGCTAAAAGTGATTTCTTTCCATAACAAAACGTTTAAAATAGGACTATCAAATTTAAAAGTTTTTCAACTACTGTGTCCTGTAACATTCAGGACATGCCACTCATCCAGGTTACATCCTTTTTATATTATGGATCTGGAACCAGGTTTGAATAATTCTATGCTCTTAACAGTGAACAACCTAGTTAGGACTGTATGCTTGTGGTGGCTAAAAAGGGCAAGGAAAG
Source organism: Plecotus auritus (assembly GCF_963455305.1). Taxonomy (NCBI): domain Eukaryota; kingdom Metazoa; phylum Chordata; class Mammalia; order Chiroptera; family Vespertilionidae; genus Plecotus; species Plecotus auritus. The sequence goes on along the minus strand of NC_137773.1, from coordinate 134,212,355 downwards.
GTAAACACTTATCTTAGGAATTTATTTTGAGCTGTTGAAATAGTGTCAGAGGCGAAAATATAGTCCGAAAGTGTGAGAATAATTGGGATTAAAACCTTTTGACTTTTGGACCAATTCTCAATCTCAATCCAGTGGATCAATGGAGCGCTTTACGGGAGATGGGACTTCCCTGATTCTCTTTTTTAGATGCTCAGGGGGAAACAGTGCCCTTATTTCTAGACGCAAGGATGATTACCACTTTGAGGTTCCACATAGAATGGCCGTTGTTGTGTGAGTGTTGCTATCTTTATGGGCCCTTTGATAAGCAGTGTTTGGAGAGGTTTTAGTACAGGAAATGTTGTAAATTACTGTTTTCCCTCACAAGTCCATGATGCAAAATGAGAGGGGCGCATGTCTATAATGACTAGGCAGGTCTCTACCTGCCATGAATTAGTCTCACAAACAATTTCCCATTTGTACATTTCTTAATGTGTGGGAAAGTGGGGTGGGAGCACAAGTGAGTTTGGCTGGGTTCACAACCCAGGGAGGCTTTCCTCTTCCATGCTGGAGGGTAAGGGACCAGCAGAGCCCAAGACTATTTTTAGAATGTTTATTTGCATGTGGAGTGAAGGGGTGCAGAGCTGTACCCACACTATTGACGTTTGCTAGCTGCATTTCTGCAGTGTATTGTCTTCATCCCAATGGCTGTTTGTGCTGCAACGCCCACCATCCCTACCTCAAAGAGCAGTCTGTGTTCCTCCCTTGGGTTGCCCTGGGCTGCACCTGAAGTGGCTTAGCAAGTTGCCAAAACCCTATAGATGTGTGTTTATTAACTCTCCAGCTTGCCCTCCATTTGTTTAGCTTGGAAAGAGTTCCTGTATTCCTATGGGTATTAAAAACCCATCTGATGTATTAAAGGAGCTCAAAGGATCAAAGCAGAATGCTGCTTAAAATGCAGCATATTGAATATAGACATAAAATCTCTAGGCACAGACCACTTTTTCATGGGGCATTTTGTATACTCAAGAAGGAAATTCATTTTTTAATGATCAGCATTTCTTTGGGATCTGGAGTTTCTCTTTTTCTTCAGGTGACCTCCACTCCCACCTTTTTAGGATAACTCATGATCTTGACAAGAATCCCCTTGGCAACCTAGGGTAGAGGCAGGCATTAAATCTCAATATAGTTTTCATGCCTAGGAAGACGTAGCCCAGGAACCTTAACAAACACATCAGCTACTGGCTAATGACCAAGGTCTTTGTGCATTTGGAAGAAAAATGGGTGGAGAGGGTAGGAAATGAGGATCAGAGTCACCCATGATCCACAGTAATTAGAGGTGTGCATGATCAAAGTGAGAAGGATGTGGGAGAAATTCTCAGGCTCGAATCATCGTATCAGAGGCCACACTGACTTTTAGAAAACAAATTATATATTTCATGAGTGATTCCATTTCTATTGAAGTAGCTTGCCCTTGCAACCTTGGGTTATTTTGGTGGCTCCAAGCTTATGTGAGAATTCATCTGTGATATCCATTTATTGAATGCCTACTTTTTACCAAGAACTTCATGTCTATCTCCACATTTATTTTTCTTTCCATGTTTTTCATTTCATCTGCATTCACCACGTAGGAACCTGAGGCTCGAAGGAGTTCAGTCCCTTGAGCAGAGCTACTAAGTGCATGATCTGAATTGGGTCAAAGTCTGCCTGACACTGAAACCTGGTCGAATTCCTGTGGCATCAGTTAAATGATTCTCTGTCATGATACCAAGTCACCTATGTAGCTACACATCAGACTGGGTTCATCTCACCATCAGGGTTTGCTTTGGAAACTGACAATTCCGCCATTCACTTGACCTATGGGAAGAAATCTACAAACATCCAGTTTGGCAAGAGCCATGCACTTCCTGATTGTCAGTTTCGTGCAAATGTCTATCAGACCTGCTAGGGGGTTCTCTGGCAGCACTTACCTCCTCAGATTAAGCATCTGTTTATTTGTCTTCTTCCCTCACTGAAACAGGTGAAATAGGCTGGAACAGTGGCTAAAAGCAGTTCTGGCTCTGGTGTCATATAAACCTGGGTTTGCGTTCTCAATGCCATCACTTCCTCATTGGGCCATCTTTGCCTGCAAGTGACTTACTCCTCCTGGTTGTCAACTGCTTGACTGTAAAAACAAGATGCTAATAGTACCTGCAGGGGGTTGGGTTGATGTGCACATCACAAGGTACAATTATAAAAAAAGGCTTCTTCCAACATCTCGCATTTAGCTGTTACTCAATAACTGGGGGCGGGGTGGGGGGTGGGGGGAGTCAGAGTCAGATATTGGATTCTTTGTAGATGGAGACATGTCATGTTTAATTCCTATATTCCTAGCGCTTAACATAGGGCCTTGTATATAAAATAGTGGTCAGGAAATTGTTGATTGAGGCAAAGTTTCCCAAGAGAATCATAACCTTGTAAAGTGTGAGCCACAGGGGAGGGTGTGTGTGTGTAATTCTAGTAGCTGAGACACCTGCTATTTAGTGTGATATTTGAAAACAAGTATCTGTTTTGAAAACAACTAGAAGCTCCGATTCACAAGAGCCAAAAGAGAACTTTGTGATTTTCCTTAGGAAAAGAGAAGGTGGTCCTGGGAAGTGGGGGACTTGTCTGAGGCCCCAGAGGGAAGGAGCCACTGATGCCAGACTCCAGGCCCAGCAGGCAGCCTGCCATTCAGGAATCTGTCTCTGCATCACTGCTTCTCCGGCATAGCCGATAATTTTTAAATAACTATCAGCTAAGGAAAGCAATACATAAATAAATACAGGATGGGACAAAAAGAGACTTACAGTTGTGAGTACACGAAACACAGAGCTTAGTCTTAGATTATTATCTATTAATTATTGTATTATTTTCCTAGGAACAGCTGTAAACCTACTTTTGCCCCACCCTGTATTATATACTGATACACAAACATGGTTAATAATTTGAATGCATAGTACATAAGAATATATAATGAGAATTTATTCTCCCCCCATCCATGATCTTGCAACTTCTCCAAGGGACAGAGCTTGTATCCAGTCCTAGTCGAGTCCCCAGGGATGCCTTATGCAAATATAAACACACAGGTCCATTGAATGTCTCACCACTTTTTTTTTTACAGAAATGATAGCATACTATACACACTTGATATATCTGAAACTATCTTCACATCATTATATAGGTTTGCCTTTATTTACTTATTTATTTATTTATTTTACCTGCAATCCCATTTTTGGAGGATGTTTTCATTTAACACAAATTGGACTTTTGTTGTTCCAAAATGTTGGCTACTTGAAACAAAATAGAAGTTAATATCCTTGTGTAATGTGTAATTTATGCATATGATAAATTGCTGGAAGAATTGATGGGCCAAAAGGTATGCATGTTTTTAATATTGACAGAGGCTACCAATATACGTTCTGGAGATATTAAATTGATTTGATCTTCTACAAATTTATGAGAATATATGATAGTTCTACTCTTACAAATACAATGTCTTACCAGAATGTTTTGCCCTTCGCCAATCTGGTAGATGAAAAATGGAAAATCATTGTTGTCTTAACTTTTCTTTTCATGACTGAGGTTAAATATATTATGTTTGATATTTATTTCTCTTTTGGTGTACTCTCTAATTATAGCTTTGTCCATTTTTCTCTTCTGTTGTTAGTCTCTTTTTTAAGGATTTAGACTTTTATATTGACCTAATGTAATAAGAAAACTATTTTCCTATTTACTGCATTAGAAGCATAGTTTATTATAACTAGTTTTTTCATTATAAAGATAATAAATGGTTATTATGAAAATGGTAGATGATTATCTACAGTCTCTACCATTTATATCTGGAAGTAAAACTGATGAAATTCAGTGTATTTGCTTCCATTCTTGTTTTCTGTTTTGTTTTTCAAATTTGGCACAATATTATAAATGTTGTTTTATAATATGCCCTCTTTTAACTTGAAATGTCATATTTCATTGCCCTTAAATATTTCCACAACATAATTTTTAAAAATAACCACACAGGGCCCTGGCCAGGTAGCTCAGAATCGACAAGTGGATGCATAAATAACTGGAACAATAGCGCTGGCCAGCGTGGCTCAGTTGGTTGGAGTGCTGTCCTATACACCCAAAGGTGGCAGGTTCAATCCCTAGTCAGGCATGTATAGAAGGTGACCAATCAGTGTTTTCTATTCTCTCTCACATCAATGTTTCTCTCTCTCTCTAATCAACAAATAAAAATTAAAAAAAAAATAACCACACAGTATGCATATTTTCTTGTTTCTTTAACCTCAATTAAGCTGTTTGTAATATTTGCTATATAAGTAATGCCGTCATACTCCTAAAGCTGTGTATCCATGCAATGATATTTTTAGTATCTGTTCTGATAAGTAAAATAGTTGGGAACTATTCTTTATTAAGATGAATCTCGATAAGGGTTAGTTACACAGAATAGATAGATATTAAATATTGATTTTTCTTTTGATTCCTTTCTATGTTGCTCATTTGTGGGCATAAGAAATGACTTACAGGTACAGAAGAGAGTAGGTAGAAGTTGTTTTCCTGAACAGCTTCCCCAGGAAAATACAGTGCCGACTGAGTGGAAGTGCAAGTGGTGTGAGCTGCTATTTCTCATGTTAAGGTGATGGGAGATGCCTGTTTGTAATTTAGCCTATGATGTAAGAAAAATAGGAAATTCAGCAGTGATAGACAGGTTTATACATTTAATGCTTTTGTTAGTAATTATTTATAAACCTCCTTACATTATTGTTCTTAAGTCCAGTTTTAAGAAAAGGTATTGACTTCTAGCAGGGTGCCAAGTTAATTATTTCAAGTTAATAATAAGCAACATTAAAATGACATTACACAGGCGTGTTGAGGGGTCACAGAAAAATGAGCTTCAGAAACAGTTTTTGAATGTGTGAGCATGGCTCTAAGTACAACTAATCAGGAAAATTAAAGCAACATGAAAAATTGTTGGGATTAATGAACCCTGATTAAAACAGGATGAAGTGCTCAGCATATATAAAAAGTCACACAGTTCTCAGAGCAGGCCTGTGGGTTCCAGAATGCTTACTTCAAGTCTACAGTAAATCTCTCAAATGAATTATGCTAATGCTATTGATTCCAGCCATTTCCTGACTGGCCTATTCATCTATTCTTATGTCATTGCTCCATTATAAAAAGCTCTGGCTTCAAATGCATGCCTATCACGCTTTAAAAACAGAATTGGTTTTTGGGAAAGGAGGCAAAACACATAATATGCAACCTTGTTTTCTGTGTTTGGAAATTGCAGACTAGAAAAGAAGAGTTGAATGGTTAGTATTTAGGATAATTCTAGAAATGCTTTTAAACTTTGTCTCTGCATGTTATGTGAATAGATAAATTCAGATAAGCACCTAATAATCCATGGGCTAGAGTAGAGATTAAAATATACTGACCCCAGTGATGGAGATGAGTCAAGGGAAAGGCATTGAATGTACATTAGCTCCAATTCTCCATTTAACTTGGCTGTTGTAAATACAACAATTCCATCAGCTGTTTCCTCAACAGTGCTCTCAAGTTGCTTTAAAAAGTAGAATTGGACAAGATCAAAATGATGGCTGTTCTTCTGGGGGCATCTGTACCTGTGGGAAGTTTCATGAGACCATTTGTTTAGACTATTAAGCACATAATAAGCCACTTAGCCATCCTGTGATTATCTCCTATCTTGATATTATTAGAATATCCCCTTGTGATTTATTTTTAAGATGGTCACCAGGAGCAAAGGGATTTTACTTTTCACTTTTTAAAGTGATGTCATTTTCTACATTTTTTTTCTCTTTTAGAATATTTATCAGTAGTTCTCAAACACAGGAGGACACTCATCAGCATCATCTGGGGTCCTTATAGAAATGTATGTTCCTGGGCCTCGCCCTGGACCAACTGATTCCTGGTCTCCAGGGGTTGGTCTGGGAATCTGTATTTTGGCCAAGTTCCCCAGGTGTTTCTGATGAACAGCCAGGCTGGGAGACTTATGCAGGATCTCCAAGGATATAATACAATAGGAAGTGACATTACTTTCCTGGACTTCATTGCCAAAAGCTTGATTCTCTCATTTTTTTTCTTATTGGCATAAACTAGGAAGAAGCCAGAAATAACTAAGGGGAAAAAAATTAAAACTAACCAAGGGTAAAGTAATGCCAAAAGTTTCATCGGCAACTCAGCCTCCCCAAAGGTTCTGAAGATGATTGTAATGATGTCCCACCATAGTGTGTTGAAGGTGTTGTTATAAATGCACCCGGCTCGGAGAAAGATGGCCAACCTCGTGTTTAAAGTTGAGTTTATGGAAAATGAGTGACAGTTAAAAAGGGATGAGTAATCTTAAATGAGCTGTGACGCAGGGCTTCGGGAAGACCTGGACAGAATCTGTTAGTGGCTCTTTGGGGAGGAAGCATTTCAGAACTGGTGTCCTAGGATCTTGGAGAAAACAGGTAATACCTCCCTGCAGGAGGATGTGCCCACTACAAACCAAAGCCAGGATGCAGGAAGTCAGTCATCACCTTTAATTTAGAAAGGGAGAAAGTAAACAGGGGATTTCTCCAGGTTACCTACCTTGATTTTTGAAGGAGGAGACAAATGAACTGCTCAGTGCATTCTGGGAGACATTTCCCCTCTCAGTTCAGTGTGCTTCCTTTCTTTTTATAAATTGTCCTTTGCAATGTCACTTTCCCCCTCTGAAGTAGTCTTTTTTATTCTAGCATTAAACATTAAAAAAAAAACCACTATAAGTTACCACCGTACTGTTTTTCAATCAAAGTAAATATATTTTGCCCACCTGGTATGGCTCAGTGGTTGAGCTTTGACCCATGAACCAGGAGATCACTGTTTGATACCAGTCAGCGCACATGCCTGGGTTTCAGGCTTGATCCCCTGTAGGGACGTGCAGGAGGCAGCCGATTGATGATTCTCATCATTGATGTTTCTGTTTCTCTCTCCCTCTCACTTTCTCTCTCTGAAATCAATAAAAACATATTTTTTAAAAAGTAAATATATTTTATTGAATGCATTTATTTATGAAATAATGTGTTCCCTGTACACACACGTGGTGACAGACACAGTGGTAAGCACCAGGCATTAAAAATCATATAAATTGGGCTCTTGCCTTTAAGCTTGTAATCTAGTTGTATGAATTTCCTGAGGAGTCATTGCATCCCCATAACAACCTGTTTTGCCTAATTTCGAAGACTCTCCTTCCCTCTCACTAACATTCATAATGAGGTAGTTGCTTCTCAAAGTCAGGCTGTTTTGTCCAAATAGACATGAAAACCTCAAGCAACCCAATGCCGTTCAGGTTGGAAAATTTGGTCATGCTACCTAGAAGAAACAGAGTAAAATGCATGGGAAGGTCCTTGAGTGTGTTCATTTTATTTTAAAACTTTTATTTTTGTCCCCCTTAAGTTATTAAGGTGAACATACCAGTTACCACTTTTCATCATAAAATTTTCATGCTGGAGACATAGCTTGGGTTTCTTGAGGCCATGTCTGTCCAATGAGTTTGAGAAGTGCCGCATGAAGATGTAGTCACAGGTATGGCATAAGATGCTATATATGCACATGTGAATATCCATCAACAAGAATTCAATAAAATGTTATGTGTGGATATATGAATATACATCTATAGGCATAAAATTAAGTGCTGCTTGTGTTTGAGAATATTCACAGATATGAAATGTGGTATATGAATAGACTAATATGAATTCACAAATAGAAAAGGCTTTTATTCCTCATTCCTCCTAGAAAGTTAGAATTCATTTTAACCTGTTAGTTTCTGGGAAGTCCTGTGATAAACAAGCCTGTTGAGCTCATTTTAACCAGAAATTCACCAAACATTTATCAATATTTGGCAGAATAGTTTCCTAATACCCGTCTTGAGAATCACTCTGTTAGGCTAATAATTTCAATTACAGATTGAATGAGAAGTCAGTCATGACTCTTGAGATATTTATAAGCTATTAAATGCCTTGGACATAATGCTAAGATAAATGAAGGAGCCAGGATGCTGGGTATATCCATAATCATCTATATATCTATATCTCTATACCTATCTCTATATCTATATCTATACTACATCTATATCTATATCTATACCTATATCTATACCTATACCTATGTCTATCTGCATAGGCATAGATATTCTAAGTATGTAAATATTAATCTATAGGTGCATTTATTTAGCTAGGAAGTTTAGTTGGACAGACTAGACTAGAGCCTTGTGCTGTAGAGAAGGGAGTCATCAACTGTCTGACTGGGTATGTGAAGTAGAGTTGCTACCCTAATCTGTTCATTTAAAAACAAACAAACAGGAAGGACATATTGGCTATACAGAAGATTGTTCTAGCACCTTCCCAATACATTTCTTAAAAATAGAACCACAGAGAAACTTAAAAGAAGTATAAGGGCTCATTTCTTCTTCATTAGGATCCAAAGAACAGTGGTCAGACCTTTGCAATAATGTTTGTTCTCAGAACACGCCTGAGCCTGCTCTACTGTGGTATTCTTTTATCTATCACAGGTGATCATTTGGAAATCGACTGAAGGGAAAATATATAAAAAGGGTCAGAATTCAGAGAAAAACTTGACACATAAATTTCTTTTCGATCTTTTAATAGACACTGTAAAAGATTCATTTTTTATGGTAATGCAATAAACATACAAAATGAAGAACAAATAGTATAATGGACTCATGTGCCTATGACACATCTTCCACAATTGTCAACATTTTACCAAACTTGTCTCATATTAACCCCATCTACATTCTTCTTATAATTATGAAATCATTAGTAGTAGTACTATTATTATTTTCCTAGAGCATTTTAATGCAGATCCCTGACAGCATATATTTTGACTGATTGATTGATTGATTTTAGAGAGAGCAAAGGAGAGGGAGAGAGATAGAAACATCAATGATAAGAATCATTATCAGCTGCCACCTGCACCCCCTCACCCACCCCTCCACCACCCGCCACTGAGGATTGAACATGAAACCTGGGCATGTGTGCTGACCAGGAATCAAACCCTGCCCTCCTGGTTCATGTCATGGGTCAATGCTCAACCGCTGAGCCACACCGGCTGGGCCATATTTTTCAATCTGTAAATAGTTTAGAGTCCATCTCTAACTGATAAGGACTTAAAAAAAATTTTAATCACCATCATCACACCCTGCAAGATTAACAGAAATTTCTGCATATTCTCTTATACCCTATCTACTAGTATATTCAAAATTCCCCAAATGTCTCCAAGTGTTTTCATTTGTGGTTTGTTTGAAGCAGAACAAAATGAATTATACACATTACCTTTAACTAGGAGGTTATTTGTTCTATAGAATGCCCTATTTTCTACATTTCCCTGATGATTAGTGATATCGAGTGCCTTTTCATGTACCTATTAGCCATATATCTGTATGTATTCTTTCAAAAAGTGTGTATTTAGTTCCTTTGCCTATTTTTGTAAAAACAGGTTGTTTAGTTTTGTGCTGTTTTGCCCATTTTATAAAAATTGTTTTTTAATTGAGTATTTTGAGGGTTAATATTTTTTGCATATCTAGGTACATGTCTTTTATAAGTATTTGTGATTTGAAAATATATTCTTCAAGCTTGTGGCTTGTCTTTTTATTCTCTTAGCAGTATCTTTCACAGAGCAGAAATCAGTTAATTTTGTTGAAATCCCATTCATTGATTTTTTTTTTAATGGAACATGCTTTTGCTTAATTTCTAAGAAATCTTTGCCTATCCCAAGGCAAAGATTTTTCTATACTTTGTGTTAAAAAATCTTTACTTTTCACTTTTATATTAACATTTATGATTCATTTTGAATTATTTTTCGTATATGATGTGGAGTGCAAATTGATTTTTTTGGCATACAGATATTTCGTTATTTTACTATCATTTGTTGTAAAGACTAGTCTTTCTCCACTGAGTTGCCTTTGTACCTTTGTTGACAATCACATGACCATATGTGTGTCTATCTGTGTCTAGAAGACCCTATATTATTCAGTGGATTTATGTATCTTTTCTCTAATATCATGCCATCTTTATTATTGTAGCATTATATTATGTTTGGAAATTGGGCATTAAAAATCTGTAACTTTTTTATTCTTCAAAATTACTTTGTCTATCCTAGTAAATTTAACTTTCCATGTAAATTTTGGAATAAGCTTGTAAATTTCTATAAAAATTTGTGCTGGGATTTTGCTTGAAATGGGAATGACTGTATAGCTCACTTTGGAGAATAAACATCGTAAGACTACTGAGTCTTTCAATGTGTAGACAAGCTATGTCTTTCCAGTTATTTTGGTCTTCTTTGATTTCTTTCATCAGTGTTTCATAGTTTTCAGCTTACAGGTTTTTCAAATGTTTCAGTAGAGTTATTCCTAACTATTTGTTATTTCTTTGCTCCTACTTTAAATGATACTTTTTCATTTTGATTTCCAACTGTTCATTGCTAGTATATAGAAATGTGATTGACTTTTTCCATATTGATCTTACAGTCTGTCACCTATGACTCTGACTTATTAATCTTACTTATTTTTTCCTGTAGCTACTCAAAGATGTTCCACATAGACAAATAATGTCATATGTGCACAGAGACAGTTATTATACTTCTTTCTTTCTATTAAACAATCTTTATTTCTTTTCTGGCCTTATTGCACTTACTGGTATCTCCAGGGAGATGTTTACTAGGAGAGCTTGAGCAGACAGCTTTGTCATGTTCTCAATCATAGAGAGAAAGCACTTGGAATTATTATTATGTCTAGTGTTAGCTATTAAGTTTTTTTACATGTCCTTTATTCGGTTAAGGACTTTTCTTATTTTTCCTAACTTATTGAGCTCTAGTTATTTATTTATATATGTATTTCTCATGGAAGGATACAAAAGTTTGTCAAACATTTTTTTTAATCTTTTTGTTAATCATATGGTTTTCTTACACTACTCTTGACATAGTGTATTACATTGGTTTTTAAAAGTTGAACTCCCTTGCATTCCTGGAGTTGTCATATATTGCTGTATTCAGATTGCTAATATTATGTTGTGGCATTTTTGCTCTGTGTTAACATGGTCTATATGATATGTAATATGTTCTTTTCTTGTAGTATTGTTGTCTCATTTGGGTATCAAGATAATCTGGCCTTCTAAAAAGATATACGAAATCTTTTCTCTTATATTCTAGAAGCTTTTGTGTAGAAACTATTATTTCTTCCTTAAATCTGTTAGTAGAATTCCCCAGTGGAGACTTCTGGGCTAGGAGATTTCTTTGTGGAAAAAATTTTAACTACTAATTTAAGGTCCTTAATCGATATAAGACTATTGAGGTTAACCTAGTTCTTCTTGGGTAAGCTTTGGTAGATTGCCTCTCTCAAGGAATTTGTCCAGTTCATCTGAGTTGTCACATTTATAGACATACTGGTTTTTGTTTTTTATTCCCCATTATCATTTTCATATCTATGAGCAATAGTTTGAGTCATCTATCTTTTATACTTGGTAATAGGAAAAACAGACTAGAAGTTTATTGGTTTTGTTGATCATTTTAAAGAGCCAACTTTTATTGACTTCTCTATTGATTTTTATTCTCAAGTTTATTGTTTTTCTCTTAGCTTTATTACTTCCTTTGTTATCCTTGTTTGAATTTTCCTCTTCTTTTTCTAGTTTTTTTTTTTAATGGTGAAAACTTATATTGTTGATTTGCAACATTTTTTTCTTTTGTAATCTAAGAATTTAATACTAGAAATCTTCCTTGTACTATCACGCCAGCCCCAACAGCCACAGATTTTTCTAGGTGCAGACATAGTACTGGAAGTATTAGCCATTGCAATTAGACAAGAAGAAGAAATAAAAGGCATCCAAATTGGAAAAGAAGAATTAAAGCTGTCCTTATTTGCAGATGACATGATATTGTACATAAAAAACCCGAAAGACTCCATCAAAAAACTAACAGACTTAATAAATGAATTCGGCAATGTAGCAGGATACAAAATTAACGCCAAGTAATCTATGGCATTTCTATACACCAATAGTGAACTTACAGAAAGAGAGACTAAAAAATCCATCCCATTTACCATCGCACCAAAAAAATTAAGATACCTAGGAATAAACTTAACTAAGGAGGTAAAAGACCTATACGCGGAAAATACAGGACACTGAAAAAAAGAGATAGAGGAAGACGTAAACAGATGGAAGAACATACCATGTTCATGGATTGGTAGAATCAACATCATTAAAATGTCCATACTACCCAAAGCAATCTATAGATTCAATGCACTCCCCATTAAAATACCAATGGTATATTTCACAGACCTAGAAAGAACTCTCCAAAAATTCATCTGGAATAAAAAAAGACCCCAAATAGCCACAGCAATCCTGAGAAAGAAGAACAAAGTAAGTGGGATCTCAATACCAGATTTCAAGCTGTATTACAAAGCCACTGTTCTCAAAACTGCCTGGTACTGGCACAAGAACAGACATATAGATCAATGGAATAGAATAGAGAACCCAGAAATCGACCCAAATCACTATGCACAATTAATATTTGACAAAGGAGGCATGAACATACAATGGAGTCAAGACAGTCTCTTCAATAAATGGTGTTGGGGAAATTGGACAGATACATGCAAAAAAAATGAAACTAGACCACCAACTTACACCATACACAAAAATAAACTCAAAATGGACCAAGGACTTAAACATACGATGAGAAACCATAAAAATACTAGAGGAATCCACAGGCAGAAAAATCTCAGACATATGCCGAAGCAATTTCTTCAATGATACTGCTCCTAGGGCAAGGGAAACTAAAGAGAAAATAAACAAATGGGACTACATCAAAATAAAAAGCTTTTGCACAGCAAAGGAGACCATCAATAAAACAACAAGAAAGCCCACTGCATGGGAGAACATATTTGCCAATGATATCAACAATAAGGGTTTAATCTCCAACATTTACAGGGAACTCATGCAGCTTAACAAAAAGAAGATAAACAACCCAATCAAAAAATGGGCAACTGATCTAAATAGACACTTTTCAAAAGAAGACAAAAGGAAGGCCAAGAGACATATGAAAACCTGCTCAAAGTCACTAATCATCAGAGAGATGCAAATCAAAACAACAATGTGGTACCATCTCACACCTGTCAGAATGGCTATTATCAACAAATCAACAAATGACAAGTGCTGGCGAGGATGCGGAGAAAAAGGAACTCTATTGCACTGCTGGTGGGAATGCAGACTGGTGCAGCCACTGTGGACAACAGTATGGAGTTTCCTCAAAAAACTAAAAATGGAACTCCCATTTGACCCAGTGATCCCACTACTAGGACTATATCCCAAGAAACTAGAAACACGAATCAGAAAGGATATATGCACCCCTATGTTCATAGCAGCACAATTCACCATAGCTAAGATTTGGAAACAGCCTAAGTGCCCATCAGCAGATGAGTGGATTAAAAAACAGTGGTACATCTACACAATGGAATACTACGCTGCCGTAAAAAGAAGGAGTTCTTACCATTTGCAACAACATGGATGGAGATGGAGAGCATTATGCTAAGTGAAATAAGCCAAGCAGAGAAAGATAAATATCACATGATCTCACTCATTTGTGGAATATAATGAACAACATAAACTGATGAACAAAAATAAATCTAGAGACAGAGAAACATCAGTCAGAACGTCAAACCTCAGGGAAGGTAGGGGAGGGTGGGGGTAAAGGGGAGAGATCAACCAAAGGACTTATATGCATGCATGTAAGCCTAATCAATGGACACAGACCACAGTGGGGTGGGGGCATGAATGGGAGGTGGGGGGTATTGGGGGAATAAGGACACATATGTAATACCTTAATCAATAAAGAAATAAAAAAAGAGAGAAAAGAAAAAAAAAAGAAATCTTTCTTGAAGCACTCTTTAACTGCATCCCATAAATTTTGATCTGAATTGTGTGTTTTATTTTTTTTAATAAATAGTATTTTCAAAATATTTTCTCATTTTCCTCACAATTTCCTCTTTGACTTTAGGGTTATTTAGAAGCATGTTGTTCAATTTCAAAATATTTGGGGAGTTTCCAGAAATCTTTCTGTCATTGATTTTAGGTTTAATTTCATTATTGTTTGGGAACATTCTTTGTATAATTTTTTTTTTTTAATTTACAAAGATTTGCTTTAGGTCCTTTAACAAGATCTAATTTGATGAATGTTTCACATGCACTTGAAGAAAATGTCTATTGTGCTGTTGTTGATTAGAGTGTTCTATACATATCAATTAAGCAAACTTGTTTCTAAATCCTTAACAATTTTCTACTTGTTCTGTTTATTGATGACCAAAAATAGACTGTTGCAGTTTTCAACTATAATTTATATATGGTGTGGGGTACAATTGTTGATTTGCCTATTTTTTTCTTTAATTGTGTATTAGTTTTTGCTTCATTATTTAGATATTTGGTTGTTAGGTACATACATATTTAGTATTGTTAAGACTTTTTGGTGAATTGACTCCTTAAAGTTTTGTGACATCCCTCTTTATACTTGTAATATTCTTTGTTCTGAAGTGTACTTTGTCTGATATTAATACAGGGATAGGCAAAGTAGGCTTATAGTTGTTTGTATGGAAAAAATACAATAATAATTAATAAATAGTAATACAAGAATAAACTGTGTTCTGTGTACGCACAACTGTAAACCTATTTTTGCTCACCCAAGCTTCCTTTTGAATTATATTTTTATGGTATATTTTCTTTCAGTCTTTTTACCTTGAGCTTATCTCTGTGTTCATAATTATAGGGTTCCTCCTAGGCAGGATGGAGTTGGAGCAGACTTCGTCTTATCCAGGATGTCAATCTCTATCTTATAATTGGCATGTTTAGGCCATATATTTTAAAATAGTCATTGCTATATTTGGCTTAAAGTCAACCATTTTTTTGTGTGGTTGTTTTCTGTTGCTTCTTTGTTTATTTTTCCCTCTTTTTCTACTACCTTCTTGTATATTGAGTGTTTTGCAATTCCATTTTTTTCTGCTACAGGTATATTTTTAATACTTTTTTAAAAAGATTTTGTAAATGGTTATAATAAGGTTTACAACATACATCTTTATTTTCTCATGGTTTACTTTAAAATAATATTGTATTATTTCATGTGTAGTTTGCATATCTTATGATTATATGGTCCCAATTCCTCTTCCATTTTAGGGCAATCAGTATTTCTTCTGTTGTTTTCTGGCCCAGTCTCTCTTTACTCAACTCTGAGATTCCAAATACATGTTTGACTGCTTGATACTGTGTCATTGCTTATTGGAGTTTTGTTTATTTTCATTTCAATCTTTTTTTTTTCTATTTTTCTGTTCAGTTTGGATGGTAGCTATTGATTTGGCTTCAAGTTTATTGGTCATTTCTTCTATTGTATATAATCTGCTTTTAATACCATTCAATGAATTTTAGATTTCAGGTATTTTATACTTTCTCTTTTTAGGATTTGCATTTGCTTCTTTTATTTAGTTTTCATATTTCTGCTGAAATTACTACATCTGTTTGTTCAATATATACATGGGTTAGGCTTATTAGGCTTATTAATAACACCCACAGACACACACACACACATAAATAAATCTCATCTAATAATTCTAATACCCAAAGTGGTTAATATATAAAAAATTGGTACAACTCAACAATAAAATAACAACCCAATTCAAAATAGCATCTATTAACCACTTACAGAATCTATTATCTGGGTCACATATTGGTCTGTTTTTGGTGACATTTTTATTCTGACTATCACATTTTACTATTTCTTCACACACATAGTAATTTTTGTATATATTTTGTTGTGAATGGTACAGTGTAGATGCCCGGAATGTTATCTTCCCCTGAGGAATATTAAGTTTTATTGTACCATGCATTTAAATTACAAGTAAATTTTCTTGCTCATTTGGTGGCTTGGTTTTAGGCTTTAGTAGATGAGTGCTTCACTTCTGCCTCTAGACCAGGGATATAGTATTTATACCTAAAAAATGTTTACACTAATTATGTATAGAATTTCTATGCACTAGTTGGAAGGGGTATACAGGTGTCAACCTAGGTTAATTTAACATTAGGAATTTTAAAAATAAAGTGTAGTTGACATACAATATAGTTTCAGGGTCACTAAATATAGAGGTATTTATATTCTTTTTTTTTTTCAAAATACACTTATTGATTTAAGAGAGGAAAGAAGAGGGAGAGAGAGTTAGAAACATCAATGATGAGAAAGAATCATTGATCGGCTGCCTCCTGCACACCCCCTACTGGGGATCGAGCCCACAACCCTGGTACGTGCCCTTGACTGGAATTGAACCCAGGACTCTTCAGTCCACAGACTATCTACTTAGCCAAACCATCCAGGGCTATATTCTTTATTATGTGATTACCACAATAAGTCTAGTAACCATCTGTCACCATACAAAGTTAATATGATAACATTGACTATTTTCCTGTGATTTGCATCACAAATCCATGATTTACTGTTATTTTTATAACTGGAGGTTTGTACCTTTTAATTTCCTTCACTTTTTTCACACATCTTCCAACTTCCCTCCCCGCTGGTATCCATCAGTTAGTTCTCCGTATCTATGAGTCTGTTTTCTTTTTACATGTTCTATATATAAATGAAATCACACTATTTGCCTTTCTCTGATTTATTTCACTTAGGATAACACCCTCCAGGTCCATCCATGTTGTCTCAAATGGCAATATTTTATTCTTTTTATGGCTAAGCAATATTCCATTATATAGCTACCACATGTTCTTTACCCATTCATCTACCGATGGACACCTAGGTTACTTCCATGTCTTGACTATTGTACATAATGCTGCAATGAACATAGGGGTGCATATATCTTTGCAAATTAGTGATTTTGTATTCTTTTGATAAATATACAGAAGTGGAATTGCTTGGTTGTATGGTAGTTCCATTTTTATTTTTTTGAGGAATCTTATACTGGTTTTCATAGTGGCTGAACCAATTTGCAATCCCAACAAGAGTTCCCATTTCTCCATATCCTCCTGAACACTTGTTATTTGTTGACTTCTTTTATAACTAGAGGCCCGGTGCATGAAATTCATGCACGGGGTCGGGGGGTTGTCCCTCAGCCCAGCCTGCACACTCTCCAATCTGGGACCCCTAGAGGGATGTTCAACCGCCCGTTTAGGCTGGATCCCACCGTGATTGGGCCTAAATGGGCGGTTGAACATCCCTCTCACAATCCAGGACTGCTGGCTCACAACCGCTCACCTGCCTCTGCCTGATTGCCCCTAACCACTTCTGCCTGCCAGCCTGATCACCCCCTAACCACTCCCCTGCCAGCCTGATCGTTGCCTAACTGCTCCCCGGCCGGCCTGATTGCCCCTAACTGCCTTCCCCTGCTGGCCTGGTCACCCCTAACTGCCCTCCCCTGCAGGCCATCTTGTGGCGGCCATCCTGTGTCCACATGGGGGCAGCCATCTTTGACCACATGGGACAGCCATCTTGTGTCTTGGAGTGATGGTCAATTTGCATATTACTCTTTTATTAGGTAGGATAGCCATTCTGAACAATGTGAGATGATATTTTGCATTGGGTTGTTATTTTGTTGTTGAGTTGTACAAGTTTTTTATATATTAACCACTTTGGATATTAACTACTTATGGAATATATCATTTGCAAATATCTTTTTCCATTAGGAGGTTTTCTTTTCATTTTGGTTGATGCTTTTCTTCACTGTGCAAAGGCTTTTTAGCTTGTTGTAGTCCCATTTGTTTATTTTGCTTTTGTTGCCCTTGCCTGAGGAGACATATTCAGAAAAATATTGCTAAGAAATATCCAAAAGTTTATTGCCTATGTTTTCTTCAAGAAGTTTAGTGATTTCAGGCTTTACATTTAAGTCTTGCATCCATTTGAGTTTATTTCTGTATATGATATAATAAAGTAGTCCAGTTTCTTTCTTTCTTTCTTTTTTTTGGGGGGTATGTCTGTCCAGTTTTCCCAACACCAGCTTTGTTCTTCTTTTGCAAGATTGCTTTGGCAATTGGGACTTTTGTGGTTCTATGTAAGTTTTAGGATTATTTGTTCTAGTTCTGTGAAAAAATGCCATTGGTATTTTGATAGGGATTGCGTTGAATCTGTAGGTCTATTTGAGTAATATGTACATTTTAAAAAATTTAATTCTTCCAATCCATAAGGATGGCATTTATTCCTGGGTATTTTATTCTTTTTGATGTAACTGTAGTTGAGGTTAATGATATCTTGACCTAATACTTTATTATTAATATATAGAAATGCCATAATTTATTTCTGTATATTAATTTTAAATCCTGCAATTTTAGTCAGTTCTAATAGTATTTTGGTGGAGTCTTTAGGGTTTTCTATAGTATTATGTCTCTAAAATCAATAAAAGTTTATTTTTTTAAAATATGGTCGCTTAGATTTAGTTTTACAAATAATGTATGCCTATAGTCTAAGAATAGAAAGTTATTCCATGGTTTTTGGCCCTTACTAAAATTTAATTCCTAGTCATTGTAGAAAATTTAATAGAAAAATGTACAAAGAAAGAAGTGAAAATCACATGCAGTCTCGGGACTGAGGCAGGGAGTTTGCATGCATGAGCCAGGTGGCCTGTGTTTGAAGCCCAGCTCCAGGTCTCATTAGCTTAATAACTTCCTGCAAGTTATATAGTTTCCTCATCTGCAAAATGGGTGATAAGTAGAAGTATTTAAATGACTATTTCCTTTCAGTCCTTTTTTTTTTTTTTCTATGCAAAACTGGCCTCAGGCTTAGCCTGTTTTCTTCCCCTTAGCATAGTAGGGTGGATAAAATATTTTTTTCATGTAATGAAAGATGTGCAACCTTTCAGAAAGCAATTATTGATGGTCAGAATCTGACTTGTCCAGGTCATTTAAATAAAATTTTTAAAAATATGTTTTTATTGATTGTAGAAAGAGAGGAAGGGAGGAGAGAGAGAGAGAAACATCGATGTGAGAGAGAAACATTGATGGGCTTCGTCCTGCAGGACCCCTACTGGGGATCAAGCCCAGAACCTAGGCATGTGCCCTGAACTAGTGACCTTTGATGCATGGAATGACACTCATCCAATTGAGCCACCCAGGCCAGGGCTAAAATAAGATTTTTAATTCCACAGTGAATTCTTTATATGTTGATGTCTGTTCAGGACGCCTGATGGTTTGTTACAATGCTGTTCTATTTTGCTGAATAAACCTAACAATTCACAAGGGGATTGTGGAAGAAAGTGTAACACTAGAAAGAGGGAGATTGCAACTAAGTCCAAGGCTATGTCAATTTCCCCCCTTCAATCCAGGAACAAATTCTCTGGTCTCAGTTTATCAGTGAATTGTTGCATTACTACTGCCCAAACACTTTTCCACATGGAATTTTATTGTTTAATGGATAAGATGGCAGGCTGTAAAGTCTGACAGCTGAAATCCAGACCGTGGTTCTGATATCTATCACCTGTGCTATCTCAAATCAAGATGGGACCAAATAACTCAAGTTCTCTAAGCCTCAGGTGTTTCTTCTATAATTTAGGAATGATGCTATCTACTTCTAGAATTGTGAAATGAGTCAAGTTTTAGGAAAAAGACCTCATACAATGACTGCATGTGGTAAGTGCTCAGGTAAATGACTGTGATGATGCGGATGATGAGGGTGGTGATGATGATGATGGTGATTAGTTATAACATAATGGTTAAAAAGAAAAGCTTAGGATGAAATATGCCTGGTTTTATAGAGTTTTGATACTTGATGGGTGTTAGGATTTGGAAAACTTGTTTAACTTCTCAAAACTTGAATGTTTTCATCTGTACAATGAAGATGATAATTCTCTGAGTTGGTGTGAAGATTAAAGGGGAACTGCTTAGAAAAGTGCTTGGCGCTGAGTAAACACTCCATAAATGTTAGCTCTTCTTCTCATTATTTATAAGAAAAGATACTAATAGTTCCAGTGAAACTATTTAACAAATTCCTTACTTTTCTTAAGGGCTTAGAAGAAAATGGTTCATGTCATAATTAAGAGGATTTATTGAAAACCCTAGTACAAAAAAAAAAAAAAAAACCAACAACTTTGAAAAGCTAAAATAATAGCCAAGTTTTGAAAATATCTTTTGTTCTCAGCTCTTTGGAGATTTTTTTTTTCTGAGATGAGAAAGAAAACTAGGTCCCTCTTGCTTTTCATTCTATAGGGCTCCCCCACACCTCCCCGCCGCCCCGGCCCCATATTTCAAACACAAAATAACATAACATTTGTTGCCACCTGCCTTGGGCTAATATGCCAAAGAACTTCCTGCCCAAGTTGTTTTCAAGCTCTGGGTTCACACCATCAATCTCAGCAAATCCTTGGTGGGGCTGAGGATGAGTGGAAGTCATTATTATGGCTCATTTCCACTCTCTGTCTGCAGTATAATAAATTCCACTGCGGGACACTGGGCCCCGCAGACAAAGCATCGTTTGAGCTTTTTGTGTCCTCTCCCCATCAGCAAGGCACAAATGGAGCCACAAATGGAACACCATAATGTGTCCATTGTATACATTTTTGAATAAGTAAGTATAACAAAGAAAACATGCTCATCCCATTTAATCTCAGCTCTTAACTGTGAAAACATGGCACATTTCCCACGCTGGAGAAGTAGGGCAGGAGAGGCCCGCACCCGCCTGGTGCCTGGCAGTCCTGCCGAGGTGTACCCAGTAGGCACAGTGCTGCTGGCTTCTAGGGCTCAGCTCCCGAGAGCCTACATTTTCCTGCTGCACTTTGATCAGGTAATGTGGTGGCTGGCATAAGGAATCTAGGAGCGCATCACCCACACTCCAGGCCTCACGTGGAATGGTCTGAGAATTGTGAGCTATGCAACCTGTAGAAGTTCCCCATGGCCCCCCAGGGGAGCACCTGCAACAGTTATCCTCTAAAGCAGTAAACAGAAGGCTCATCTCAAGCAAGTGTGAGCAATAAAGAGAAAAGGCAAAATGCAGGTCTCAGGGAAGGCTTAGTCTCGTGTCCCAAAGATTAGGACCAAGACGGGGGCGGCGGGGGGTGGGGGAGCCTACTTGCACTTTTCAACAGCATTTCCATGCATGAGCACAGAAAAGCTTCCAGTGGCTTGAAAGGCTGAAAGTGTCCTTGATTTTATATGTTGGCAGTAGGAAAAAGAGTTCTGGGTTTCAGTCTGATTGGAATAACAGGTCCAATGCCCATCTCTGAAACAGTTGCTTTCTTTGGTGGAAGGAATTATACCAATCACTTAAGCCCAGGTGACATGCCTGTGCAGGGCCAGGCCTTTAGAAGCACCTGGGCTGCCTGGAGGAAGGGTGGATTCCTGAACAAAGAGTAGGTTATTGGGAGCAAGAGAAGGGAGATGGGTTATCAAAGGAAACCGATGTAGAGGGCAGGGCCCTCTTTTTTCTGAATTCAACCAGCAGCAAAGAGGTTTAGATCTTGAAGAGTTGTCAGGGTAAACGGTTCTGGGCTGCTTCAACTTTGTACTATATTCTGTACAATTTATTTGCCAGGGAGCTTCTGCTTCTCTGAATTATAATTTTATCTTTCACTCCTTTCCCACTGTTATTCAAGAAGCTTAAGTTCTGAGCTGATATATATGAAAGGCCTGTGCCTTGCTCTCAGAAGCCTGGTAGGAGACAAAATTACTCAAATTTAAAAACAAAATAGCTCTCTGTCTGGTTATCTAGAGAAGGGTGGGGGTATGGTGAAAGCAAAGGAGGAAAGAAGGGAGGAAGAGGAGAGAAGACACTAGCTAGCTTACTCACTGTATTGTACTGTTTTGTTGAGTAAACAGCCTCTATCACCACCAACCTTAGAACAAGCGCCTCCTGTGAGAACAGCAGCTTAGTGTCCAATCAACTGAAATGTGAAGCATCTGCCCTCTTGACTTCTGTGTTGAGCTCAAGATTTGTTTTCTTTGTTCTGTTCATGGTCTCTTCATGTGTGACCTGCGCCTCCTCGCTGACATCCAAAGGGGTCACTTGTTGAGCCTCGTGTTTACTGCTTTAGAGGATAACTGTTGCAGGTGCTCCCCTGGGGGGCCATGGGGAACTTCTACAGGCTGCATAGCTCACAATTCTCAGACCATTCCACGTGAGGCCTGGAGTGTGGGTGACTATTCTTCAGTCCTTAGCCAGTAGATCAGTGGTTCTCAACCTTTCTAATGCCGTGACCCTTTAATACAGCTCCTCATGTTGTGGTGACCCGCATGGTCTTAGGCAACCCTGCTACCTGTTCTCAGCCTGTGGGGAGCCACTGCTGTAGAGCCTAAGACCATCGGAAAACACAGATATTTACATTATGATTCATTAACAGTAGCAAAATTACAGTTATGAAGTAGCAACGAAAATAATTTTATGGTTGGGGGTCACCACAACATGAGGAACTGTATTAAAGGTTCACGGCATTAGAAAGGTTGAGAACCACTGCAGTAGATAGTACCAGGGCAGGAACAGCTATCAGCATTTTAGCCACACACCTTTAGAAGTGAACGTGTTTTAAGTGGGTTACATAGTTACCTGCAACATGCCACACTCTTCCTTAGTGAGAGTGTGCTTCCTGGAGAAAGGAACATTCAACAAGCCTTTTAGAATCGAATTGGGACTCTCAAAGGGTTGGGGAAGAGGTGATCTTGGCACCAGCAGCATGAGAATTACCTGGGAGCAGGTGAGAAAGGCAGACTCACTGGCCCCACTCTAGACCCCCTGAACAGAAGTACATGCCAACAAGACCCTCGGTCATTTGTAAGTGCCTTACATTTGAGGAACGCTCCCTGGACCAGTAGGTCTCCACCTTGGCAGCACGTTGGAATCCATCACAAAGCACTAACTGCAGAAGCCTTGGCCCTACCTCCAGGGATTCTAATGATGGGTTTTAGGTGTGGCCCAAGCACACAGGTGAATAAAATAACAAAAAAGCTCCCCAGGTGATTCCAATGAGCAGTCCAGGCTAAGAAACGGAGCTCAGTCTGGGTCTCGGCATGGAAGGAGAAGCAGCATGAAGCATTCAGGAGCCCAAGGTAGGCCCGTATGCCTGGTCCTCAGGGAGGAAGGTGGCTTAGTGTGTGGACGGGTGAAGGCATCGGCGGGGAAGAGAGCCGGCTGGTCACACAGGGCCTGGTATGCGCCCTCAGGTGCAGCCCCTGATAGAGGCTAAGGAGGTCGTCTAAATGTGTGAAGAGGAAGCTGGAATGATCAACCTTGAACTTGGGAAGAACTAGACCACCTCGGGAATAGAGATTGGGCCACGGTAGGGAAACCAGTTGGAAGATATGCCAGACATGAAGCAGGATGGCACGGCCAGCTAAGCAATTTGCGGGCCCAGTGCAAAATGAACATGTGGGCTGCTGATTTAAAAAGCAGGGAAAAGTGTCATTAAGGGTAATGATAGGTAAAACACTCTTTTCCTTTCCGTGCCTCTTTTTTTTTTAATTTTATTGTTTAAAGCATTACAAATAGTAGTACATATATCTTTTTCTCCCATAGACCTTCCCCCAGCCTTCCCTACCCCGTCGCATGCCCTCATCCCACCCCACCCCCAGTGTCATGTCCATTGGTTGTGCTTATATGCATGCATACAAGTCCTTAGGTGGATCTCTTTCCCACCCTCCCCTACTCTCCCCAGCTTTCCTGCTATAATTTGACAGTCTGTTCGATGCTTTACTGCCTCTGTATCTATCTTTTTGTTCATCAGGTTATAATGTTCTTTATTTTCCATAAATGAGTGAGATCATGTGGTATTTTTCTTTCATTGCCTGGCTTATTTCACAAATCTCGATTCCAATAATTATAGGCTGGTGTTGTTCCTTGTGATTAAGCCCCTATCCCAGTGGTCAGCAAACTCATTAGGCAACAGAGCGGCAAACCTCGACAGCTCGCAAGCCGCAGTTTGCTGACCACTGACTTAGCATAATGCTCTCCAGTTCCATCCATGCTGCTGCAAATGGTAAGAATTCCTTCTTTTTTATAGCAGTGTAGTATTCCATTGTGTAGATAAACCATAGTTTTCTAATACACTGTTTCCAAATCTTAGCTATGGTGAATTGTGCTGCTATGAACATAGGGGTGCATATATCATTTCTGATTTGTGTTTCTAGTTTCTTGGGATATATTCCTAGGAGTGGGATTACTGGGTCAAATGGGAGTTCCATTTTTAGTTTTTTGAGGAAACTCCATACTGTTCTCCACAGTGGCTGCACCAGTCTGCATTCCCACCAGCAGTGCACGAGGGTTCCTTTTTCTCCGCATCTGGCCAGCACTTGTCGTTTGTTGATTTGTTGATGATTGCCATTCTGACAGCTGTGAGATGATACTGCATTGTCATTTTGATTTGCATCTCTTGGATAATTAGTGATTTTGAGCATGTTTTCATATGTCTCTTGGCCTTCTGTCTTCTTTAAAAAAGTATCTATTTAGGCCTGTTTTTTTTTCCATTTTTTTTATTAAGGTATTATATGTGTACATATCTTACCATTGCCCCCCCACCCCACTCCCATATATGCCCTCACCCCCCAATGTTTTGCATCCGTTGGTTACACTTATATGCATGCATATAAGTCCTTCAGTTGATCTCTTATTTCCCCCACCTCTCCCTAACCTTACCGCTGTAATTTGACAGTCTGTTTGATGCTTTACTGCCTCTGTATCTATCTTTTTGTTCATCAGTTTATAATGTTTTTCATTAACCCCAAATGAGTGAGATCATGTGGTATTTTTCTTTCATTGACTGGCTTATTTCACTTAGCATAATGTTCTCTAATTCCATCCAGGTGCCTACAAATGGTAGTAATTCCTTCTTTTTTATGGCAGCATAGTATTCCATTGTGTAGCTGTACCATAGTTTTCTGATCCAGTCATCTGCTGACGGGCACCTAGGCTGTTTCCAAATCTTACCTATTGTAAATTGTGCTGCTATGAACATAGGGGTGCATGTATCCTTTCTGATTGGTGTTTCTAGTTTCTTAGGATATATTCCTAGGAGTGGGATTACTGGGTCAAATGGGAGTTCCATTTTCAGTTTTTTGAGGAAACTCCATACTGTTCTCCACAGTGGCTGCACCAGTCTGCATTCCCACCAGCAGTGCACGAGGGTTCCTTTTTCTCCGCATCCTCGCCAACACTTGTCGTTTGTTGATTTGTTGATGATAGCCATTCTGACAGGTGTGAGATGGTATCGCATTGTCGTTTTGATTTGCATCTCTCGGATAATTAGTGACTTTGAGCATGTTTTCACGTGTCTCTTGGCCTTCCTTCTGTCTTCTTTTGAAAAGATTCTATTTAGGTCCGTTGCCCATTTTTTTATTGGATCATTTATCTTCCTTTTATTAAGTTGTATAAGCTGCCTGTAGATGTTGGAGATTAAACCTTTATTAGTGATAACATTTGCAAATATGTTCTCCCATACAGTGGGGTTTCTTGTTGTTTTGTTGATGGTTTCTTTTGTTGTGCAAAAGCTTTTTATTTTGATGTAGTCCCATTTGTTTATTTTCTCTTTGGCTTCCATTGCCCTAGGGGCAGTATCAGTGAAGAAGTTCTTTTGGCATATGTCTGAGATTTTGCTGCCTGTGGATTCCTCTAGTATTTTTATGGTTTCTCATCTTATATTTAAGTCCTGTATCCATTTTGAGTTTATTTTTGTGTATGGTGTAAGTTGGTGATCTAGTTTCATTTTTTTTAATGTATCTGTCCAATATTCCCAACACCATTTATTGAAGAGACTGTCTTGACTCCACTGTATGCTTATGCCTCCTTTGTCAAATATTAATTGCGCATATTGGTTTGGGTTGATATCTGGATTCTCTATTCTATTCCATTGATCTATATGTCTGTTCTTGTGCCAGTACCAGGCTGTTTTGAGGACAGTGGCTTTGTAATACAGCTTGAAATCTGGTATTGAGATCCCTCCTACTATATTCTTCTTTCTCAGGATTGCTGTGGCTATTCGGGGTCTTTTTTTATTCCAGATGAATTTTTGGAGAGTTCTTTCTAGGTCTGTGAAATATGCCATATGTATTTTAATGGGGAGTTCATTGAATCTATAGATTGCTTTGGGTAGTATGGACATTTTAATGATGTTGATTCTACCAATCCATGAACATGGTATGTTCTTCCATCTGTTTACATCTTCCTCTATCTCTTTTTTCAGTGTCCTGTAGTTTTCTGCGTATAGGTCTTTTACCTCCTTGGTTAGGTTTATTCCTGAGTATCTTAATTTTTTTTGTGTGATGGAAAATGGGATTGCTTTTTTAGTCTCTCTTTCTGTAAGTTCACTGTTGGTGTATAGAAATGCCATAGATTACTTGGCATTAATTTTGTATCCTGCTACATTGCCGAATTCATTTATTAAGTCTGTTAGTTTTTTGATGGAGTCTTTCGGGTTTTTTATGTACAATATCATGTCATCTGCAAATAAGGACAGCTTTACTTCTTCTTTTCCAATTTGGATGCCTTTTATTTCTTCTTCTTGTCTAATTGCAATGGCTAATACTTCCAGTACTATGTCACACAGGAGTGGTGAGAGTGGGCATCCCTGTCTTGTTCCTGTTCTTAGGGGAAATCATTTTAGTTTTTGCCCATTGAGTATGATGTTAGCTGTGGGTTTATCATATATAGCTTTTATGATGTTGAGGTATGATCCTTCTATTCCCACCTTGTTGAGAGTTTTTATCAAGAAAGGGTGTTGGATTTTGTCGAATGCTTTTTCTGCATCAATTGATATGACTATGTGATTTTTATCTCTCAATTTGTTTATGTGATGTATCACATTTATTGATTTGCGGATATTGTACCATACTTGCATTCCTGGGATAAATCCTA
Organism: Plecotus auritus; assembly: GCF_963455305.1. Lineage (NCBI taxonomy): Eukaryota > Metazoa > Chordata > Mammalia > Chiroptera > Vespertilionidae > Plecotus > Plecotus auritus. Next base: position 134,185,511 of record NC_137773.1, on the reverse strand, counting down.
CTTGTTCATGGTGTACCATCTTTCTGATGTACTGCTGGATCTGATTTGCTAAAATTTTGTTGAGGATTTTGGCATCTATGTTCATGAGGGAAATTGGCCTGTAATTCTCTTTCATTGTGTTGTCTATATCTGGTTTTGGTATTAGGGTGATGCTGGCTTCATAGATGGAGCTTGGAAGTGTTCCTTCCTCTTGAATTTTTTGGAATAGTCTGAGGAGGATAGGTTTTAGTTCTTTTTTGAATGTTTAGTTAAACTCCCCTGTGCAGCTGTCTGGCCATGGGCTTTTGTTTGCTGGAGGCTTTTTGATGACTGCTTCAATTTCTTCCATAGTTATTGGCCTACTGATATGTTTAGATTCTTCCTAATTGAGTTTTGAAAGGTTGTAGTTTTCGAGGAATATGTCCATTTCTCCCAGGTTGTCCAGTTTGTTGGAATAGAGTTTGTTCATAGTATTTTTTAACAATAATTTGTATTTCTGTGGGGTCTGTTGTTATTTCTCCTCTTTCATTTCTGATTTTGTTTATTTGGGTCCTCTCTCTTTGCTTCTTGGTGAGCCTGGCTAAGGGGTCATCAATCTTGTTTATCCTTTCAAAGAACCAGCTCTTGGTTTTGTTGATCTTTTGAAATTTTTTTTGTCTCTGTCATTTATCTCCCCTCTGATCTTTATTACTTCCTTCCTTCTGCTTACACTGGGCCTTTCTTGTTGCTCTTTTTCTAACTCTTTGAGTTGTAGGCTTAGGTAATTTATTACTATTGTTTCTTGTTTTTTTTTTTTGTTTTGTTTTGTTTTTGTTGTTTTTTTTTTTTTTTTTTTTTTGCAGTAGGCTTGTAGAGCTATGAACTTCCCTCTCAAGACTGCTTTCGCTGTGTCCCATTGATTTTGGATTGTTGTGTTTTCATTGTCATTTGTTGCCATGATGTTTTTTACTGCTTCTTTGATCTCTCTGGTAACCCAGTCATTGTTTAATAGCATGCTATTTAGTCTCAGTGTGTTTGATTTTTTGGATTGTTTTTATTGTAGTAGATTTCCAGTTTTATGCCACTGTGATCTGAGAAGATGCTTGATATGATTTCTCTCTTCTTGAATTTGAAGAGACTTTGCCTGTGTCTCAATATATGGTCTATCTTTGAAAATGACCCATGTGCACGTGAGAAGAATGTATATTCTGTGGCTTTGGGGTGAAATGTTCTGACGATGTCAATTAATTCCATCTGATCTAGTAAGTTATTTAGGATTGATGTTTCTTTGCTGATTTTTTGTTTAGAGGATTTGTCCAATGGTGATAGTGGAGTATTAAAGTCTCCTAGTATGATTGTATTGCTGTCAATCTTTCCCTTGATATCCTCCAGAAGTTTTTTATGTATTTGGGTGCTCCTGTAGTGGGTGCCTATATGTTTACCAGAGTTATTTCTTCTTGTTGGATTGCTCCCTTTAGTATTACGAAGTGGCCTTCCTTATCTCTCTTTATGTCCTTCACTTTGAGATCTAATTTGTCAGATATAAGTATTGCTACCCAAGCTTTTTTTTTTCATTTCCATTCGCCTGCAAAACCTTTTTCCATCCCTTCACCCTCAGTCTGTGTGGGTCTTTTTTTCTGAGGTGGGTTTTCTGTAGACAGCAGATATATGGGTCATGTTTTCTTATCCAATCAGTTACTGCACGTCTTTTGATTGGGGCATTTAATCCATTTACATTTAAAGTTATTATTGATAGTTACTTGTTTGTCGCCATTTTTATTCTTTACCCCTGTGTTCCTTCTTCACTTCCTATTTCTTCTTTTTCAGCAGACCCTTTAGCATTTCTTGCATTGCTGGTTTGGTTGTAATAAATTCCCTAAGTCCTTTTTTGTCTGTGAAGCTACTGATTTCACCTTCAATTTTGATTGATAGCCTTGCTGGGTAAAGTATTCTTGGATTCAGACTCTTCCTTTGCATGACTTTGTATATTTCATTCCATTCCCTTCTGGCCTGATGTGTTTCTGTTGAAAAATCAGTCGCTATTCTTATGGGGGATCTTTTGTAGGTAACTTTCTGTCTCTCTGGCCACTTTTAAGATTCTTACTTTGTCGTTGGTGTTTGCCAATTTAATTATAATGTACCTTGGTGTCGGTCTTTTGTGGTTCATTTTGCTTGGGACTCTGTGAGCTTCTTGGATTTGTGTGGGTTTTTTCTTCCCTATATCAGGGAAGTTTTCTGTCATTATTTCTTCAAACAGGTTTTCTATTCCTTACTCAATTTCCTCTCCTTCGGGCACCCCTATTATGCGGTTGTTGTTTTGTTTCGTGTTGTCCCAAAGTTCCCTTAGGCTCTCCTCCTGCTTTTTAATTTTTTTTTTTTCTAGAAGCTGCCCTGCTTGGGTATTTTTCCCTACCTTGTCTTCTAGCTCACTGATGTGGTCCTCTGCTTCTTCTAGTCTACTGTTGATGCTTTCTATTGAGTTCTTTATAGTAGTGATGTCATTTTTCATTTATCCTTGGTTCTTCTTCATTTCCTGTTGGTTCTTACACATATTGTTGAATTTGCTTCCATTCTTTCCAGCCACCTTATGACCATTTCTCTGAATTCTTTCTCTGACAGGTTGCTTGCCTCCATTTCATTTACTTCCTTTTCTGGTGATGCCTCCTTTTCTTTCAGATGTGGGCTATTTCTTTGTCTACCATGATCTCTCTTCTCCGGGTGTCTGGTTATGTAGTTCTCTCTCTCCTGCGTTGATTTAAAGGCACAAAATACAACACAACAAGGCACAACGCACAAGGCACTGAACACAAATGTATTCGTGATACTAATAACACCAACTAAAGGTGACCACCAGGGAAAAGAGAATTAGGGGATAAGAATGAAAGAAGAAGAAAAAAAATGAGTGCAAAAATAAAATTGGGAAAAGGAAAAAAAAAGTAATAGAGAAAAGAAAGAGAATAAAAAAGAAGAGGGGGAAAAAACTATATGGGGAGAAAACTCCAATAGAACAGCCACTAATCTCAACAAATGCAAGCAATAAATACCTAGAGATGAATGCAAACTACAAACAACAACTAATATCAAACAAGGCGAGGGAAAATAGAAGCAAAAAACAAAAACAAAATAAAAAGACAAAAAGAAAAAGCAAAACAATCTCACAAAGCATAAAAAAAACAATATAATCAAGAATCAAGAAAATAACAACAAAAGGACAGATAGAAAAAAATTTGGATGGTGAAGAAGGAGAAGAGAGAGGTGTATATGGACTTAGAGCAGAGGATTGGAAATTAGATATATAAGTAGGGTGAAATTTTAACAGGGTAAAAAGAAGGAATAGGGAAAATCTAAAGCAGGAATAGGGTAAGAGAAACAGGACAACAAAAGGGGAAAAGTGAGGAAGAGAGTGTTGGCATAAAGGTAAAGTTGAGATAGTAAAATGATGCTAAAGGAAGATGAAAATAGAATGTAGAACAGTAATCCCAAAATAAAGAGAAAATAAAATGACACTTTTTTTAAAAAGGTAAAATAGTAGTAATAATACTGATTAAAAATAAAAATGTAATAATTAAAAAGAAAAAATCAAGTGAGGTAAAAAGAAAAAAATTTAGTTTCTTAAGGAAAAGATGAAAAAAATAAATTAAAATGTGCAGTAGTGAAGGTCATTCACTTTCTCTACTGTTCTGTTTGGCACACCTGTTTCCTAGTTAGGACAATATTGAAGTTCCCTCTGTTCCACTGCTCCTCAGTGTTGTAAGCCACAATCCTGATTTTCAAGCAGGCAGTACTTCTTTGCTTCTTATACTCCTTTATTTGTGTTTACACAAGAGTCAATTTGTGATTCAACCCCGGGGTGGCAGTGTTTCTGGATTGACCTCTGGGTCTATAGGTCCTCTCTAGCTAGTGCTTAGATTTTCTTTTCCCTGTGGCACTTAATATTGGTTTGGGGGAATGGGCTGCCCCAGAGCTGGTTCTCTGATCATTATTCCCGCTCTGATCCCCAGGTTCCACAAAAACAACTTTCCCCTGCAGTCTCTTAGAGTGTCCCCAATTGGATGATCCTATGTATTGGGCTTAGTAATCAAAAGCAAGGATTTAAAGAGACAAAAAAAAAAAAGAAGCCAGAGTAAGTGCGCGAAGTCCAGCGCTGCTCGCAAGTCTGTGCAGTCTTTTTTCCCCTTGGCTCTAATCAGCTGACACACTGTTAAAATTTTTAGGCTGCCCTTTTGTGCCCAGTTCAGCTATGGGTTGCTTTTTAGAGTTCCCTTCTGTTAGCAGCCCTGAGGATCCCCTTCCACATTCGCAGATCTTGCTAGCCCCAACGGCTGTGGGTTTTTTTGTTTTTATTTTTTTTGTTTTTAATATATTTTATTTATTTATTTTTTACAGAGAGGAAGGGAGAGGATAGAGAGTTAGAAACATCAATGAGAGAGAAACACCGATCAGCTGCCTCCTGCACACCCCCTACTGGGGATGTGCCTGCAACCAAGGTACATGCCCTTGACCAGAATCGAACCTGGGACCTTTCAGTCCGCAGGCCAATGCTCTATCCACTGAGCCAAACCGGTTTGGGCAACGGCTGCAGGTTTTGTGGTGCACAGACTTCCCCGGATCCTCTAGCTCCTGTTGTGCGCGTTTCTCTCTCCTGCCTGGATCACAGACCTCACCTTATCCTAGGCGAAATCTGACTTTTCCGAGAGAAGGTGCAGAACTCCATCGAATTCGCGTGTTCATGCTGCTTGGGGACCGGTGTTCCTGGGTTCACAGCTGTTCACTGGGTGTTGTTATTATAGATTCCTGGGATTTTTAGGCTTCCAATAACAGCCTCTCTCCCCTTCAAGATGGCCTCCGTGGTGTCTCCTGACCCGCTGTACATGTATTAATCTATGTCTATATACTTTTGCTATTTAACACTGTGCTCCTCCACTGCAGGGACACTCACTGGGTCAATACAGACCCTCACAGACACCCCTGGGTCCTGCCCCCATTACTCAGTGGGCTGTGCAGCTTCTTCTACCACGGTGCTGAGGTGCCATGTCCTGCTTAGAGGGGTGGACTCAATCTCCCCTTCCCACAGGCTCACCACCCCAGCTCATGGTGGACAGCCACTCGACAAAGAATTTCCATCTTAGCACCAGGACACACTCGGTACCTGCTGGGTCACAGGCTGCATGTGTTGGGGTGCTTCCAGCTGCTGTTACTTGAACCCTGATGTTTTTTCTGAGTTCACTTGCCTGGGTGCACTGGCCCAAAGAAGTGCCCGAACAGGAGTTAGCAGGATAGAGGAAAATAGTTTAATTTTGAATTGGCCAATATGGAGATGGGAGTGTAGGCTCTAAAGACCCGACTCCCGATGTGTGTGGGTTACAGATTGTAGAGGGCAGAATCACAAGGCATCATGGGTTAGGGGTTCAGGTGGTGCTGGGAGCAGATTGGTTGCAGGTGAGGGTGATGAAACATTTCTTAGGGTGTTGAGGACAGTTCTGAGGTCTGTCCTCTTGTCCCTCTGTCTGATCCCAGGGGAAAGTAGCCAGAGGTCATTCCACCTTAGGACTCAGGAGGTGAACCAGAGCTTAGGTCAGGATGTCATCTTTATTGTGCCAGAGGTCCTAGCCTGTGACCATTAGCCAGGTCTGGGCTACTGTCTTCTGCTGCCTTGGGGGTATCTGGTTATCCAGGGGAAAGGCTGGATATCTGAGGGATAGAGGTGGAGATAGAAGTGGAGATAGAAGGGGAGATAGGGAAATGGAGAGGGAGATAGACATAGAGATATACAGACATAGAGATATAGACATAAATAGAGATCTAGACACAGAGATAGAGACATAAAGATATAGACATAGATAGATAGATAGATAGATAGATAGATAGATAGATAGATAGACAGACAGATATAGATAGAGATATATAAAGAGTGAGATGATTTCTAGAGCTAGGGTTTAAAACTAAATTTAATCAAAGTCATAGGACCCTCGGATTCACTGCTGCTATGCCTCAGCCCATCCCATGCCTGCAGCCAGGCCTCTGCCAGGGATGGAGGGTCATGGGTTTTCTGGGCTGGGGCAGGAGCCATGCAGTTCAGAACCTCTTCCCTCCACCTTCCCCCACACATGCTCTATTATCCCTTGGACTTCACTTAAAAACACAAAATCAAAGATAAAATTAAAAATTTCAAGCCGATCCAGCCTGCAGAGCTGTAAATGCCAAGTACAAGCCTTTTGAGCGTAGGTCCCCTGTGACTGCATTAGTGCCTGGCCCACACAGCTGCCCCAATGAAAGGGAGATGGAGGGATGGACGGGAGAGGGGTTGAGGAGATGGTAACATCAGCACACGGTGATGTCAAAGAGGAGTGTCGATAATGACTTCAAGCTCTCTACTTGTGTCACTCAATAGATGGTGGCACCGCTAAGAGGTACAGGGAAAGAGGAAATGATTACTGGGAGTGGGGGCAGGGCACAGTTTAGGTACCTGTGAATACTTCCTTTGTTCCAATACTTAATCACCCCTCTTTTCTCTGGTTTAATTGCACAGGCTGGCACTTTCTGAACAATGAGGAATAATAGAGGGGGCGTGAGCCTCCACTTCTGACTCTAACTCTGTGTCTCATTCTGAAGCCTGATGCTAAACTGGGTTCAGAATCAAGAGCCCATTTCTCTTCTCTTCAGGACTGTTTTCAGGGATGGGATTTTTTGTCATTTAGGCCCCTATTGAACAGATCCCAGCCAGCTATAAGGCATCTTACATGAATCCATTTACTGGGAGGACAGAACAGTTGTCAAGTGGGGGTTCCCGTGTAGTCCCAGATATAGGCGAGGACAAAGTGACACTAGGCACCACAGGTTCTAAAGAGAACAGCCTTTTAGCAGGCACCAATTTAGAGTTGGAAACCCTCCCTGCAACACCCCCCTTCCCCCCGCCCCAAGCTTATTTCAGGGTAGACAGCTGGCCCACCTTTAGTCTGCCATGTGAAGACTGGTGAGGGGCCTAACCAAGAAGAGATGGGGGTTTATGGAAAGAGGTTCATCCCTCCAGGGGTGGTGTTTCCTGCTGGGAGCCTGCTGGGCGGTGGAGGATGCTCCTAGAGATTCTTTCCTATAAAGAACAGAACTGATAAAAATCCTTTTTGAAAGAAGGGAAGCCCAGCTCTGGTGGAAAATCTGCTAGGCAGCAGTCTATTCCTGGCCTCTCTCAGTGGGACAAAGGGACCTGGAAGGAGAGGTCAGGGTTTGGAGAAGGGGCCGCACTCAAGTGGCCTGTGGCTGGGCCAGCAAACGTGCATGTTTCTCAGGGTCAGGTGGACAAAAGGGAAGATGGTGGTCATCTTGCGTAACCCTGACAAGAGGGCGGCTCTCCAGGGGAGGTCCACCCCGAGGGCAAGGGGCTGTGGAGGGTGACTGCTGAGGGCGGGAGCTGCGTGGGTCGTGGAGGCGGGGCCGTGTTGAGGAGTATTATGTCCTCTGAAGAATCCGTGATAACCTCACAAGGAAACCTCAGGGATGCTGGGCCACATGCAGGTTACCACAGGCCAATCTGTGTTGTAAGGAAACAAGCATGGCCAAGAATTCCACTGTGGCCCTCCCCCCATACATGGGAAATGTGGCTAAGAATTCCACTGTCCCCCCCCCCCATACATAGAAAACGTGGCCAAGAATACTACTGTGGCCTGGTACACAGAAAACCTGCCTCTTTGCTGCTCCACTTCCCAAACTACTGAAGAAGCGAGAACCCGGGAGCCAAAAGGAAGAAGAGTGAGCACAGAGCTTTGAAGTAGATATGAGATTAGAGTATTAAACTAGACCTGACAGGTTTTATTAACCTAAAGTTGTCAGAAAGTTATGGAATCTCTAAAGAGATACCATTTAGAGATGAGAAAGCAGGATTCAACACAGGAGAGTGGAAAACAGAGACTTGAAAAAAGGAGAATTGTTTCGTATTTCTATTTCTATTAAGCTGAGACAGCTCAGTAAGCTTGTTCATTTGAATTCCTAGGTCATTCCTCACTGGGGCCCGTTGTGTTACTATTGTAATATCCTGGTGAAGTCTATTTATTGCCTTTCATTTAAGATCTATGCGCCAATATTCATAAAAAAGGGATTATTCCATATCTGTGCTTCAATATTCATAAAAATATTATTCCATAGCTTTTATATATATATATATATAATCTTGGTTTTCGATCAGGGTCCTTCATAAAAGACATTTGAAATATTTTCTTCTTTCCCTGTGCTCTGAAACAGTTTCAATGTTTTAGAACTACATGCTAACGTGATTCACCTGTGAAATCCCTGGGCCTGCCAACCTTCATGGTGAGCAGGTGAGGCCCTGCTCTGCATCCTTCACCTGGTTTGGTCTGAGCTGCTGTTCCCCCTCGCTCCCTCATGCTGGTCCATGGCATGGCTATAGAATTGTGCTAGGAGACATCCTCAATATTTAATTTCTAGTTTGAATTTAAACATCCCGTCACCAAATGTTTGCTCTTTACAACTTTGGGGCCTGGGTCAGTGAAGTGCATTTCGGGGCATGTTGGGGGAGGACAGGCTCTCCCCACCTTCAAAGAGAATCAGATCCTGTTGGAGATCATAAGTGATGGTGAGGTACCCGTCCTGCCCACCCTAGAATCCAGTAGCACCTAGAACAGGATCAGTGCCAAATTTAAATAAGCCCCCACGGCTTCCTCATTGTCCTTTATTTTATCTTGGGGTAACACCTGGACAATTTATAAATGGTGAAAATCTATAAAGGGCCAAAGATTTCCAAATGTTTTAAGGTTCTGTCCTGCCCTGACAATGTTTTCAAGCCACAGTTTTGTACCCAATCAATGAAAAGCCAGCCAACCGAGTCCCCCAAATGTGTGTCCTGGGGTCCTCTGGGAATCTTGTCTGTGGGTCTCTCCCGTCGCACGTGCTTTTCTGGGGAAGCATTAGGGGAGCGGCATGGTTGCTTTCCTCTTCTGGACTGCCAAGTCCCTCTCGGTAGATAGCAGGAGGCAACTACTCTCTCTCGCCAGGGAGGCTGTCTTGAAATCCCATCATTTCCCCTGCAGTCTTTCTCAGTCTGCAGTGAATGGGGAAAGGAGGACTGGGTTATTTCAGTTCTGGCAATGGACTCATCACAATTGCTTCCCTCGCCCCTCCTCTTTCCCTGGAGGGCCTAATTTATTTCACGCATTTTGACCCATTGCTGCTTAGCAGTGACCACTGAGGTGCTGCCTGGAAGCATTTCCCTCTGGCCAGTTCTGGCCCCCCAGGCAAACCCTCCAGGCCACGGTTCTTCCCCAGGTGACGTCAGCCTGGCTGCGGGGCCCAGCTGGATGGAGGTGTGTTTTATGAAGTTCAACCCTGCACCCTGGGCCATAAATACACGTTGTGCACATAAATGTACAGCTAACATTGCCCAGACCCCTCCGCAGCACCATGTTAATAAGCAGACAGTAAGTCTTTAAAATATGGAAAAGCAGTTAATCTTTCCGCTGGCAAATCCTTTGTAGGGGGTTGTTTTCCTTTGCTTCAGTATCGCTGCAGGCAGGGCTTTTCATCTCTGAGGATTTAGGGAAATAAAGAGAAGTTTGCTGTGGGGCTTCACTGACAACACTTGGGGAACCTTCCACCCAGAGGGTGCATGTGCTGCAAAACGGTGGTTATCGAGCACCCCTGTGGCTCAGCATCTCCTTGGATCTGCCCTCCAGGACAGACAGAGGTCTGCTGCCCATGATGTGGACCCACAACAGACCTGGGTGCCGGGGGCTTGAGCTCTGCCCCTGTTACTCTAGGAAGTTACTCAGCCTCTCTTTTCCCCATCTCTACAATGGGCACAACCATGTCTTATTCATATAGCTTCTGTTAGGAGCACTTATCCTCTGGGAGCCCCAGTGTTCTCGTTAGTAACATGAGAACATTGATACTTTTTGCCTTTAGCATAATGTTCCATTTCTAAGTGTTCTAAGAATACATGAACATATCTATAATAATGAAAGCGTAATATGATAATTAGACAAGATATCCTCCCCGATGAAGCCGTGGGAGGGGGGAGTGAGCCCCTTGCCCAAATTTTGTGCATCGGGCCTCTAGTTCTCCGTATAAAGAACCTCAGCATTACAGATTCAGTTCAAGTGTCCCTTGACAATTATTCTGCCTGCTTCTCTCCCCTCCACTGCCCCCCTCTCCTCTACCCCACCCCTCTCCCTTGCTCTTCCACTGATGATGTTGTGGAAGGATCAGACTTGAGGGTGGGAATGGGGCTCAGGAGGCAGAAGGTGTCTGGAGCCCATGCGGGCTGGCTTTGCTGAAAGATGCTGGGGCCAGTTTGTAGCTTGCCTCTCGCCCTCCGAGCAGCCATGACTTTCATCTGTGTGTCTCGGGCAGAGAAGGGTGGTTGCCAGTGCTGGATTTAAGGATGACGTAGGTGAGATCTATCAGTCTGGAGATGACATGGTCTGTGCTTTATAAATATTTAGTGTCACTCAGTACTTCAATTCCTTCTTACCTTTTGGAAGATGCTTCTTATGTTCCTTTATATTTGTGTTCAACTCACTCCTATTTTTTAGTCCATTTATTCTATGTGTAACATAGGTCATGGAATGCTTACTGGTTTGTTTTCTAGTCCCAAAACATCTGACAAGTCTTACCCATCCCGTTTCTTTTTCTCCTTCTCTGGAACAGAATTACATATGCTTAGATAGCCATACCTTATTAATTTTACAACATACTTTTTTCTATTTACTGTGTTTCGGATATCCTTCTTGATAGTAAGTAGCAATCTGCTTTACCCTTGACCCTTTATCTGGTGCTAAGTAGACCAGAGCCACACAGTGTTGCTTATTCAATCATTCCCCTATTGATGGACTTGCAGGCGGGTTTTGTATTTTTTCTCCTTTCAATGAACAATGCTATCAAGACCATCTTTCCACATGGCTTTTTGGGGTCATGAGCAAGAGTTTCTCTTAGACATAAAACTACTGAAAAAATAAGATCTAAATAATTTCCATTATAATAATACAAATGGCTGTGAAAAGTCACATACCCACCAGCAGTGTCGAATAATCACTTCTTCAGACTCTCCTCCATGTAATAATAGGACAGACTTAAAATTTAGCCAATCTGCTTGTGAAAAGTGCATTTTATTTTATATTTATCTAATTTTTAGTGATTTTATATATATATTTGTGTATTTTCACAACCATTGTACTTCCCTCCAATTATTAGTTCGTTTTTTATGTTCAGTAAAGCAGTAAAGTTTGGTCATTTTCTTCAAAAAAGAGATGTCTTTTACTAGAATTAATTTTGTGCATTTCCTAGTGATTATTGATATTGTCATTGGTTCTTTATCTCATATTTTTTCATTGGGCATTGCCAGTGTCAGGGAAAGGCTGTGGTTCTATACTCTGATTATGTAACTGGTCAGCTTGCTGAGTTATTAGTTCTAACAGTTGGTCATTGAGTTCACAGGGGTTTTCTTTGAACATGGTAATGTCTGTTATTTGGTTGATTTGGTAGGATTCACTTGTGGGCAGATTTTCAATGAGCATTTCATTTTTTTTTATGGCTATGGGTCTGCTTGTGTTTTTTACAGCTTGGCCAAATGTTGACAGTTTATATTTTACCCCCAAAAGTGTGTTTGCTCTAGTTTTCAAATTGTTTGCAATAATATACATAATAGTCACTTAAAATGTTTTAAATGTCTATCTTCCGAGTTTTAATATGACGTTGTGACTTCTTGGTCAGGAACACCAAAAGTTGGTTTATGTCGATGTTCTTTTAAACCAGAGTCTAGTTCTTTCAGCTATCTTCACATTTTAATATGCATTTTATTCTCCTGCTTTTATCTTTATAAGTTTATTCTGTCTTTAACTCTGTAAGTATTTACTGAGAGTCTCCGTGTCCCAGGCACAACTGTAGGTGCTGGGGATAATGGATAACCACGGGCAGACAGCTGCAGCCTTCCACCTCCGGAAACCAGTCTGTTGTGAGGGGCAGTCAGCAAGGAAGGAGCAGGCAGAGGGAAAAGAGGTTGAAAACTGACTCAGTGGCGTGGTAAGGACTCCAGTCTTATTAGAGAGAGGGAGATGGTGGATTATTCTTTTTAGGAGTTTTACAACAAAGGGGGACAGGGCAGTAGCTAGAGGTAAGGTTAAGAGGAAGTTTTGTTTTTCCTGAGACGGAAGATATGACGGCATGTTTGTAACTGAAGGGCATGGCTAGTAGACAAAGGGGGACTATCTGTACAATTATCGCCTTTATCGCCTCCTATCAGTCACCTCCTTGCGTATCCGGGGACCAACCTTGGAGAAGGGCATCAATACTTAGCCCAGGTTACAGAGGGAAGACCAGCTTGGGTCTTTATTTTGCCAGCTTCTCAATTGAAAAATGGAGTTCATTTATTTGTAAATTTATTTTTCCCATAGAATTTAAGATTATACTGCACAGATTTCAGTCTGGGTTGCTCTCAAATTCTCAAGCATTAATTGAATGTGTTTTTTAACCTTAATTTCCACTCCTTATATCTTTTTGCTATTCATTCTAATTTTACCAAACCATGAAGAAGGATATGCAAGTGATGCGTTCTGCTCGTTGGAATGTGTTGAGGTTTCCAATGTTTGAAAATAACTTAGGGGGCCCAATATGGCGACGGAAGATGATTTGACTTTGGGTGATCAGCACACAATGCAATATACAGATCATGCATCATAGAAACCGTACACTTGAAACCCAAATAATATTAACCAATGTCACCCCAATAAATAAAAAGAAAATAACAAAAATTCTACATTTAGATCTCAAGAGGTTTTGTTCCACATTTTAATAAATCATGCATTCATCGATCACTTTGGTATTTCTAATCAGTTTGAGCACTATGATCATAAAAGTTCATGTCATTCCTTGCTATACTATTTCACTATTTTAATATGAAAAATTACTCAGATTGTATAAACTATTTATTGCATTTTAATCATTTGCCTTTGAATGTTTGCATAATATTAACCTGTTCCTCTCTTGTGTTGTTAGCATGTTTCTGGTAAAACTTTTCCTGTCATTTGACGTCTTTTCCACGTCATTCTATTTTAGGAGTGTCTGTTGCAAACATCATAATGCTGGTATTTTGTCATTGCAATTTAAAGAGTTTCTGCCTTTCACTTTGTGAATCTAATCACCTCACATTTGTTGATTGGTAATAATTTTAGACTAATATGTCAAATTTTTCTTATATATGTATATTACTTACCATGCTATTTTTAGCTATTATCCCTAAATTCTAAAATATAATTTTCTATCATTATCTACAGTTACCTAGAATCAATTTTCCCCTGGACCTGACATACATTTTACTTCATGTTACTCTGTTTTCTTCATCTTAAGTATTCCCAGGGAGAAGTTGCTGTCATCCTCATTCCTCTTTGAGTAATTTGTTTCTAGAGAAGATATTAGGATTGGTCTATAGCTTTAATGATTTGAAGTTTCATTCATGATAGAATGGGCCCTTTCTATGAAAAAAAATTTTTTTTTTCATCAACTGGAAAACATTCTCTCCCTTTGGAACTTCTATTTCATGTTTATATCTCTTTCTCCTTTATTGCACATCTGGTCGATTCATTTGGCTTAATTTTTAAGTCAACCATTTGTCCTTTAAAGAATTGTGTGATCTTGGTTTTGCATTATTCTGAGACTCTGTTAACTTTCCTCCAACATGGAAATCATTGGTTCTCTGATGGGAGTCACCTCAGGTAGGCTAGTTTAATTCTGATAGGCACAGTCCATTACAGAGGCCAGCTGCTAAAGCGATGTCTTTGCATAGGTGAGAAGACACCTAGTGCTAAACAGGGGATGTAAAACAGATATTTTTAAAGTTTTATTGAGATAGTTAGCAAGGTTTAATTTTTTTGCTCAAGCCAGGTGGAGAAGGGCAGGAAGGGCAGAGAGCAATTATCCCAGAGAGTGGATGGTGGTTAGGTATTGGGGTAACATTGCTGAACAGTGGCATGCCCTGTTCCCTGCCATGGGTGGGAAAAAATAAACAACTGTGTCATGTTCACTGAACAGGCACTGGGCATTTGTAGAAAGGAAGCCGGTTGTGTTGTAATCTCAGAGGCATTTGGGATATTACAACATATGAGATGGTAACAGGGATCCATCCCCTTCTTTCTAATTTCCCACAAAACAGCAGGATGCTTCTTCATTGGATGATTTTTGTAAAGCATCGTGATACACTCTAGAACAGCGGTCGCCAACCTTTCGGACCTCACAGACCCTCAGCGGACCACCGGTTGGTGACTGCTGCTCTAGAAAACAGAACAAAAGTAAAACTTACAGAGGAATTGAACATTTTGTTAGGTTATAGTCTCTTTCATCCTGCTAAATTGAATTGGATGAAATATCATGAATAGTTAAGTGATCAGGATTCTAGGCCTGGGGTTAAATACTTACCTACTCTGTTGGCTCTGAAAGAATGTGGGATTTGGGTCTCTAAGTTGTTCCTCCAAAGAATCAGTATTTCTTGTGAAAGGAGTGTTTTTACGGCGGTGTTGCTTTGTCATTCCACTGCGTGGGGCAATGAAGAAGCAGGTGTCAGTAAGCTGTACTGATGGACCCAGAATGTCAAGGCTGCTGTGGGGGCCAGCACAGTGTGGACTTGAGAAGAGTGGGACTTGTTAAAGGTGGCTTAGGCACTGGGGGGCAGCATTCATTTCCTCCAAACACCATGCCTCTGTTATGGGCAAACATCATGCAGAGCTGTATCTCAAAGGGTTTAGGAAGTTCACTTCATCTTTTGTCATCCATGTGACACAGCTTCAGTCTGTCTCTGAGGAAAGGAGAGAAAAACAACTTAGAAGAACATCAAATGCAACTTTTGATAATGTTTAGGAAGGAAAGCAGGCTTGGAAAAGCCTAACCTCTTAGACCTTGGAAATTGAGGTAAATTAGCCAACTCTGACCCTAATGTTTTGTATACATAAAATTCAGTCTTCCCAAGGTGAGTCTTATGAGCTGTGTACGGCTATAGAATAGGCCAGTGGTCGGCCAATTGCAGCTCTGTTGACTAATGAGTTTGCCGACCACTGGAATAGGCTATTGTCTTCTTAGTGAAACTTGGTGTTTGAAAGTGAAGAGCCAATGGAAAAGGCAACTTTAGGAAACTTGTTTTCTAAAATATAGTAGTTACCCCCAGGAAAAGTTTTCCTCGTGGCTCTTTACAAGAGGAAAGGTAAGTGACCCCACCATGTCTGTGCCTCTTGTTCCCCCAGGTCCTTTGTCATCCAGCAAATCCCAAGCAGCAACCTGTTCATGGTGGTGGTGGACAGCAGCTGCCTCTGCGAGTCCGTGGCCCCCATCACCATGGCGCCCATCGAAATCAGGTATATCCTTCCGTGTGTTGGCCCAGCTACTGCTGCTGACGCTGGTAAGGGGATCAATAGTCGGGAAACCTGGGGGAGGAGTAAATGATATCTTCCCACTGTTGGAGAGAAAGAAATTGTCAAGGGATTTTAGTGCCAATGTGCAGTGCTGACACAGAGTAGGGGGAAGTACCATTTTGGAAATTTGCCTTAACTACAGTCAACATAACGAATCTCTTAAGTGTGAGCGTTTAAAGGCCCAGAAGATCAGAAGGCGTCCGGAATCTTGCCATGGCTTCCATCCTGAGGTCGGTCTGATAACCCTTCCTGTTCTCTTTCCCCCTCAGATTTGCCACGAGAATTTCATTATAGCTAAAAAGTTTACCCGTGAGAAAACCATCCCTTTCAGGTGAATCAAAGAAGCATCTACAGGAAGGCTGCTGGCTCCCAGCCCTCGGTGCCTTCTCAGTCTGGGCTAATAGCCTGTTCTCATGTCTATGATATACTTCAGAAGCCTCCTTCCCATCTTTTCTGCCATGGAAGGGCTGTCATTTTATCACCTGTTATTACACACGAAGTGGCTCTGGTCATCTTAGTTCACTTATTTCAAATTGTGGTGAGAATTATTCCCCCTGCTTACATTTATTTATAAAAACTTTACGCAAAGCAAAAGTGGCAATGTTTATACCAGACAGAGGGTCCCAGTGTATGGAGGGGGATGACAAGCCTCTAAACCCCTAGCCATGTGGAGGCACGACTATAAAGGCGCTCCTTTTACACTGAAAGCCATGATCAGAGCAAAACTAAGCTTAGTGCTGAGAAAGGGGGGCTTCCAATCAATTAGGCAAATTGTAAGAGAATACCTCCTGCAATACTGTGAGCAAAAACTTGAACAAAAAATTTTTTTTAAATTAAGTTCACACACCCCCTGAAAAAAATGAAAAGCGTGCCTAGACAAATTAGTATATGGAAACTGGGAAACTAGTTTTTTTAAATGCCACCAGAGCCAGCTGAGTGTTAATCTCAACTTTAAATAGCAAGTGATTTTAATGTTATTAAACTATCTAAAGCCTAGAAAAGATTTTAACATGTGGCATAGATTTTAAGTATAGCACCACTAAGAACTTGGGATTTATTGAGAATGTTTGCTTCTATATTCAAATGGGAGTTCAAGTTCAATAGCAACATATTATACATACATATGCTGGAAAGGCCTTTGATAAAATTCAGTGATCACTCATGATAAAAGCTCTATGTAAAATGCAAACACAAACAATAGTTCCCCAAACACTAAAATAACTTCAGTCAAAACCAGAACTTTATACTTAGACAATTAGAGTCGTGAGAGTAAAATCTTCTAGAGTTAATAAGATAATTTGCTTTGGTTACTTGATACAAGACATTTAAAAAAATCAGTATTTTTTCTGTAAGTTTCTGGATGTAGTAAGATGAGGTCAATAGAACAGGATAGAAACTCTTATATATGACAAAGGTTCAATTCAAAAGGAAGAATATAAATTAGACTTAAGTAGTGAAATAACAGTCTCACAAGAAATCCTAGGGATTGCAGAGAACTTCCTATCTGAGATAAGAAAGCAATGGAAGAAAATCAGATTTATTTAACTATGTAACAATTATAACTTTTCTATGGAAAAAGATTACTTAAAGTCAGTAGCCAATTTATAGAACTTGAAAAATATACTTAGAAAGCAAATTATAAAGAGAACTTTTAAATTGATAAGTCAAACAACTACATATAAAAATAAACCATGAACATGAAAGATACAAGTCAGTGGGTGATTTGAATATACAGGTAACAATGAAATATCTAGCTATAGCCATGAAAGGCAAAAATACCTGTTAGGTCTGCAGTTCCAAGATTGGGCATCTCTACCACAGGCAGGGGCAAATATCACTGTCTGTTGAGGACCTACATTCAGCATTCTTTGTAGCAGTAAGAACAGACGAGAAAATGAGTGCCCATCAATAAGAAAATAGCTGAATGAAATAGAGTTAGCATAACGGAGATGAAGAAACTTCCATCAGTCACTGGATAAAAAGCACGCTGCAGAAAGTAATATTATTTCATTTTTGTAAAACGGAGCCTTCCTTCCCCCAAATAAAAAGAAGAAACAAAACCTTTCATAGCCAAAGATGATCAGCCCCCTTAGATGTGATTTTTTTTTTTTAACTTACATTCTGGTGGGGGGGGGGCGGAATTAGAAAGCCAATATTTTGCCTTAATAATATGATCCCAACGGACATCTGTACCAATAAATAGTCCTTTACCACTCGAATATTCTACATAATAGTATGCAAAGAGTAATTTTGAATATGTTACACATTTACAGCTATAATCAGAGATTCCCATTGCTAACTTGATGAAATTTAGACAAGTGAATTTCCCTGAATTATTTAGGTCCCAAGAGACTTTGTTCAAACAATTGAAGAGTGGGGAGAAGGCTGGGGACTCAAAATAGCTTGCCCAATTTAAGGCATCTTGGACTCTGTCTCTGCTCTGACCAACCCTGCCTTTCCCTGCAGGAAAATGCGAGGGAATGTGGGGGTGCACCCAGCCTCCAGGCCAAGATGGTCCTTATCCTGTCCCCTCTGCTTCTGCTGCTCTTCTTAAGGTGACACTGACAGAGATGTTCTCCTGGCATGCTAAATAATGGATAAACTGTGAACCAAAATATGGTGCGACATAGGAGACATGAAATATAGTCCAACCATCAGCATCTCATGATTTTAAACTGTGCGTGATATAAACTCTTAAAGACATGTTGACAAAAATGTTATCTTTTTACTTTGCCAGTCATGTAAATGTGAGTTTGCTACATGATAACCACCCTTCATCAGAAACGGGGCTGCCAGTAGGCAGTATCCCTTCTGCTTGAGACCCATTGAAACCAATTTAAAACTGTGTACTTTTTAAATAAAGTATATTAAAATCATAACCTCCTTGCTTGGGTTTTATCAGCACTCTATCGCCGAGGATACAGACATGGTGCGTGAAAAAGTTACCCATTCCAGACACCAGGAAAGGGTGGTTGTTGGCAGAGATTTTGCTCTAAAGCAGATTCTAGGCAAATATTTAACAATTGTTTTGATGCTCCAATCTCGGTTATAAAAATATTTACAGAAGGAAATAAAAATATCATCTACACGGGAAAATTTATGACAAAGAATCCTGAATTTTATTGAACTGAACTTCAATAGAAATCATAATATGGATGAGAACACATGCTCTCATAATATGCAAGTTTTGAACTATTTGGCATTGGGAATAAAGAAGTCATAAATCCTAGGAATTCATTGTGAGAAGGCTTGAAGAAGGAAAGGAACAATGACTACAAATGACTCCCAAGCTTATTGCTTGAGCATTTGGCTTCTGGCTTTTCCCATAAACAAGAGATGAAATTAGATCTCAAATATTACAAGATGTGAAACTACCCAGACCTGTAAGCATTCCTAAAACCCTGCATCCTGGACCAAAGAAAACAGATTCCATTGTATCACGGTTACCAAATAAAGTGAAATAATTTCCGTGCCTAGGTAGGATCGAGATGCCTTGCTTTGTAGGACAGACATCTAAAAGCCATGTGGAAAACACCCCTTAACCCCTTTTTAAAAAACACATTATGCCTTTGATATTTTAGAAAAATTGATGTGATCATACTACTTTATACTAAAATGATTCCAATATTTATAGGAATACCAATACTACATTGTGGTACTTCTTTAAATTAACAATATGACAATGCTATAACTTGCCAAGCTGCCAAAATTTAACAATGGGGTCCTGATATTGTGACCACTATGGTCATTGATACTGTTCACTTCTGTGCACTAAATAAATGAATGAATTCATGTTGCTCACAAAATTTTAAAATGCACAATATTTGCACTAACCCCGTGGTTGGCAAACTGGCTCGCGAGCCACATGCAGCTCTTTGGCCCCTTTGAGTGTGGCTCTTCCACAAAATACCACAGCTTGGGCGAGTCTATTTTGAAGAAGTGTCATTAGAAGTTTAAGTTTAAAAAATTTGGCTCTCAAAAGAAATTTCAATCGTTGTACTGTTGATATTTGGCTCTATTGACTAATGAGTTTGCTGACCACTACACCACTAACCAATTATAATGTAATGTTTTTACAAAAATAACATTTCATGACCAATCATTCTCCATTAAAATTCCAAAGGACTGGCAACAATAAGTCAAGTATATTACATTATAATGCCCATAATTTCATGTTAATGATGTAAAATATGTGCAACATGAATATTTATAATTTCACTCCCTATCACATTCTAAAGAGTGGAATGGCATCATTTTGAGTACAATGTTTGTGACATAAAGACAGCATAGTTGAGCCATGCTATTGACCAGGACATTGTCAAGCATTACCATCATGCAAGTAACTCCCCTGCCCAGTACCTCAATGTTTCCTCAATGACTTCAAACAACTGGCCACTCTATTGATCTACTTAAATAGCTAATACTTTTCTCCAATGAATTGTGTCAAAAGCAGAAACCTTGATCCCTCTCTACCATACTCTTTTCTTCTGACTGACTCAGCTCCTCAAACCAAAACCCTGAAGCTGCCCTCCTCTGAGTTTTCCCCTCAGCCCACTGTACAGGCAGTCTTATGAGCTGAATGAATATAAAAACATGACCCAACTATATGCTGTTTACAAGAGACCCGCCTCAGAACAAGAGATACACACAGGATGAAAGAGAAAGGGTGGAAAAATATTTTCCATGCAAATGGAAAAGAAAAAAAAGCTGGAGTAACAATATTCGTGTCTGAAAAAATAGACTTTAAAATGAAGGCCATCACAAGAGACAACAAAGGTCACTACATAATACTAAAGGGATCGATCCAACAAGAGGATATAACCCTGGTAAACATATATGCACCCAATATAGAACACCTAAATATATACAAAAATCTTCTAGGGGACTTTAACACCTCACTGACTTCACTGGATAGATCTTTCAAACAAAAACTTAACAAGGAAACAGAAACTCTTAAAGGACACACTGGATCAGGTGGATTTAACTGACATTTATAGTACATTTGACCCCAAAGTAGCAGAATATACATTCTTCTCAAGTGCACATGGATCATTCACAAAGATAGACCACATGTTAGGACACAAAACAAGTCTCTACAAGTTCAAGAAGATTGAAATCATATCAAGCATCTTTTCAGATGACAGAAATCAACTACAGTAAAACCACCCCAAAACATTCAAACATATGGAGGCTAAATAATGTTATTAAACAATAAATGGGTTACCAATGAGATCAAGAAAGAAATCAAAAACTTCCTGGAAATGAATGAAAATGCACACAAAATAACCCAAAATCTCTTGGACATAGCAAAAGCAGTCCCAAGAGGGAAGCTCATAGCACTACAGATATATCTCAGAAAACAAGAAAAATCAGCAATAAACTATTTAACCCTACAACTTAAAGAACTACAAAGAGAACAAGAAAAGCCCTAAGTAGAAGGAAGGAAATAATAAAAACTAGAGCAGAAATAAAAACATAGAGACTAAAGAAATAACACAAAAAATTAAATGAAACCAAGAGCTGATTCTTTGAAAGGAGAAACAAAATTGATAAACCATTAGCTAGACTCATCAAGAAACAAAGAAAGAGGACCCAAATAAATAAAATCAGAAATGAAAGTGGAGAAGTAACCACCACCACCAGAAATACAAAGGATAGTAAGAAAATACTATGAACAATTATATGCCAACAAGCTGGACAATGTGGATGAAATGGACAAATTCCTAGAGAAATATAATCTCCCAAAACTGAATCAGGAGAAATCATAAAACCTGAATAGGCCAAATAACAACTGATGAAATAGAAGCAGTAATCAAAAAAAAAAAAAAAACTCCCAGAAAACAAAAGCCCAGGTCCAGATGGCTTCACAGGGGAGTTTTACCAAACATTCAAAAAAGAACTAACACCTATACTCCTCAAACTATTTCAGAAAATCCAAGAGGAAGGAACACTTCCAAACTCTTTTTATGAGGCCAGCATTATCCTAATTCCTAAATCAGATAAAGACACTACAAAGAAAGATAATTACAGGCCAATATCTCTGATGAACAGAGATGCTAAAATCCTCAAGAAATGTTAGCAAATCACATCCAGCAATATATTAAAAAGATCATACACCATGACCAAGTGGAATTTATTCCAAGGATGCAAGGCTGGTACAATATTCACAAATCAATAAACATGATACATCACATAAATTAAAAGACAAAAATCACATGATCATATCGATACAGAAAAAGCATTTGACAAAATCCCATGCCAATTTTTGATAAAAACTCTCAGCAAAGTGGGAATAGAGGGAGCATATCTCAACATGATAAAGGCCATATATGACAAACCTATAGCCAACATCATACTCAATGGGCAAAAACTAAAAGCATTTCCCCTAAGAACAGGAACAAGACAGGGATGTCCGTTTTCACCACTCTTATTCAACATAGTACTGGAAGTCCTAGCCACAGCGATCAGACAAGAAGAAATAAAAGGCATCCAAGTTGGAAAGGAGGAAGTAAAAGTATAATTATTCACAGATGACATGGTATTGTACATAGAAAACCCTAAAGACTCCACCAAAAAACTACCAGATTTAATAAATGAATTTGGAAATGTAGCAGGATACAAAATCAACACTCAAAAATTGATGGCTTTATTATACACCAATAATGAATTCTCAGAAAGAGACACTAAACAAACAATCCCATTTACCATTGCAACAACAACAAAAAAAATAAGATACTTAGGAATAAACTTAACCAAGGAGGCAAAAGACCTGTACTCAGAAAACTACAGGACCTGGAAAAAAGTGATAGAAGAAGATATAAACAAGTGGAAGAATATACTGTGTTCATAGCTTGGTAGAATCAAATCATTAAAATGTCCATACTACCAAAGGAAATCTACAGATTCAATGCAATCCCTATTAAAATACCAATGGCATATTTCACAGAGCTAGAACAAATAGTCCAAAAATTTATATGTAATCAAAAAAGACCTCGAATTGCTGCAGCAATTTTGAGGAGAAAAAGTTGGAGGAATAAAAATACCAGATTTCAAGTTATACTACAAAGCCACGGAAATCAAAACAGCCTGGTACTGGCACAAGAATAGGCATATAGATCAATGGAATAGAACAGAGAACCCAGAAATTGACCCAAGCCATTATGCTCAATTAATATTTGACAAAAGAGGCAAGAGCATACAATGAAGTCAAGAGAGTCTCTTCAATAAATCGTGTTGAAAAAATTGGACAGATACTTGCAAAAAAATGAAACCAGACCACCAACTTACACCATACATAAGAATAAACTCAAAATGGATAAAAGACTTAAATGTTAGTCGTGAACCCATAAAAATCCTGGAAGAAACCAAAGGCAGCAAAATCTAAGACATCTCTTATAGCAATATGTTTACAGATACATCTCCTAAGGCAAAGGAAACTAAGGAGAAAATAAACAAATGGGACTACATCCAAATAAAAAGTTTCTGCACAGCAAAAGAAACCATCAACAAAACAAAAAGAGAGCCCACTGTATGGGAGAACATATTTGGCAATGATACATCTGATAAAAGGTTAATATCCAAAATATATAAGGAAGTTATACAACTTAAAAGGAAGACAATCCAATTTTAAAATGGGAAAAGAATCTAAATAGACACTTCTCCAAAGAGGACATACAGATGACCAAGAGACAGATGAAAAAATGCTCAGAGTCAATAATCATCTGAGAGATGCAAATCAAAACAATTAGGTATCATCTCACACCTGTCAGAATGGCTACCATCAATAAATCACCAAATGACAAGTGCTGGATCTGGAGAAAAGGGAACCCTAGTACACTGCTGGTGGGAATGCAGACTGGTGCAACTATTATGGAAAACAGTATGGAGTTTCCTCAAAATATTAAATATGAATCTGCCATTTGACCCAGAGATCCCACTTCTAGGAATATATCCTAAGAAACCCAAAGCTCCAATCAGAAAAAATATATGCACCCCTATGTTCATAGCAGCACAATTTACAATAGCTAAGATCTGGAAACAGCCCAAGTGCCCATCAGTAGATGTGGGGATAAAAAAAGCTGTGTACATTATACCATGGAATACTATGCAGCAGTAAAAAAGAAGAATCTCTTAGCCTTTGAGACAGCATGGAAGCACCTGTAGAGTATCATGCTAAGTGAAATAAATCAGTCAGAGAATGACAAGTATTACATGATCACAGTCATATGTGGAATCTAAGTAACAAAATAAATTGATGAATGGAATGGACCCAGAGACATGGAAGCATGGAACAGAGTGCAGAATCTCAGAGGGAAGGCGGGGAGGGTGGGTGGGTAGGAGATAAATCAACCAAACACTTTGAATGCATAACCCATGGACACAGACAATAGGTTGCTGAAAGCCTGGGGTGGGGAGGCGGCATGGGAATGGGGGAAAAAGGGGGACATATGTAATACTTCCAACAATAAAGAATTATTGGGGAAAAAAAAAAGATGGCCAGGCTATATTGCCTTTTATGTTGCATGGATAGCCTTAACTTAAATATAGATTACAACGAATTATTTTACCTAATAATGTAATTATTTCTCAAGGGGCTTAGGCTAATATTGGTTTAACTATATTTTGTTTCTTCGTTTCTTTAATTAACAAGCTTTATTTTTTAGAGCAGTTTAGGAACACAACAAAACTGAGTGGAAAGTGCTCTCAAAATGTTCTTCATGCTCACAATTCTCATTTAAATGGATAACAATGAAATTGTAAAGATAAACACATTTGTCTTCCATTAAGATAGATAGATAGATAGATAGATAGATAGATAGATAGATAGATAGATAGATAGATAGAATATGTGCTTGTCTGGTTAACCCCTGTGATTGCGGGTGAAGAAACAAGGGCAACAAAGGCATAAGGAGAGAAAGTCACTTTCCCAAGGTCAAAATGGCAGAACTGGAATTTGAGCCCAGGCTATTTGGCTTCAAAGTCTGGGTACTCAGCCAATCGAATGAATGAAGAATGAGCAACAATCTTGTATTGCTACACCTCAGCATGTCCCATCCACGGACATTCAAGCGTGTCAGCTCACCTCCCTGCTACTATTCCTGTCCTCCCACCCTCAGGCCACTCTGCTGTCCATTGCACTGCTCCGTCTTCACTTCTCCCTTAACCTAGCTAACAGCCCGAAATCCACAACTGCAGTATTATGGTTACCTCCACTGCTGAGCCCAATTGGGTAGACCAGTGGGAGACCCATAAAAATGTCAGCCATTGGTCTTCAGCCCAATCCAGAAACATATTCTTCCCTGAGTCAGCCTCTATCGCACAACCCCCAACAAATGTTTCAAACTTTCTTCACTCTGCTTAAAACTTAGACCATCCTGGCTGCCCTCCTGATACATATTTCAATGATAAAAGAAAGGTTCTCTGAATGTCACTGTAATTTTAGGAAGCATTATATATAGTATTCAGTGGTACTGCGGGAAATATTGTTACTAACATAGATTGCATCCATTGGTAGAAGAATATAGGGCAGAATCTACAATTACTAAACTAGCAGCTAATGGCAGAATATAAAATACCAGTATTCTAATTAGTATTATTGTTAGCATTGAAAATGATGTCATATGTGCTGTTAATGGCAAAATGTAGATAGTACTGGATGATATAGAAGAAGGAACATAGTAAGATGTGCTACAGCATAAAATAATCTAACAGTAATAATATTGCTATTCAATTTGGAGAGAATCATGCATAGTTTTTCCCTTAGATTGTCAGGTATTGCACACTAAGTCCAGTGTTTACATTCCTGTCCTGATCATAACTGTCCTCTCAGCCCCCAGTTCTTGAAGCCCTTTCTTCTTGTGGCCCTTGGCACCCTCCTCTCTGGGTTTTCCTCCTTCCTCCTCAGGTGCTCCTTCTCTCTTTGCTGTTCCTCCTCTCTCTACCTTTCATGTTGGCATGTCTTAGCTCTAGCTCTTGGTCCAGGGGCCCCTTCTCTTCTCCATCTCCCTCCCTCCCTAGGTCATCTCATTAAGTCCCCCAGTTTTAGAGCAGATGGCTCCCAGGTTCACCTCTCCAGCCATGACTCCTCCACAAAGCTCCAGACTCATATATCCACCTGCCACTTCACCTACCCACTGGATGTGTTAGAGGCATCTCAATTTTGATGTGTCCCAGATAGATTTCTGTGCTTTCCCCTTCAACCCTGCAACTTCCCATTTTCTCATCTCAATACACAGACTCACCAGCCCCAGCCCCACTACCCAGTGGCATAACTCAAATGCTTGAATGCCCCTTTCTTCTATCTTCCTCACCCCACACCCAATCCCCCAGAAAGTCCCGCTGACTACCTGCCCCCCTGCCACAAAACATTCAAATTTTCCCACTATGTTCCATCTCTACCACTAACCTTAGTACAAGCCATGAGAATCTCACCACAGAGCAACAGAAGTAGCCTACTCAGCCGTCTCTGTGTGTGCTGTTCCGCACCGCCTACCTCTGGATTTATTTTCCTCATAGAAGACACATCAAGTTGTGTAACTTTGCTTATCTTTCATCGGAGACTCAGTTATGTCCCCAAGTTATTTCAAAATGCATAAAAATATAAGATGGCTTGATGGGTGAATAGAAATATGGCTATAGCTAGATCTGATTTTAAAAATACAGTAAAATATTCATTATGAATTTAGATGATAGATGGGAGTTCAAATGTAAAATTCTTTCAACTGTTTTGTGTATTTAAAAATTTTATAATAAAATTCTGGGAAAACAAAGTTTAAAATAAGTCTTATATGTATTCAAGGGCAAAAAATCCAAGCTCTGAAATTCTATAAGCTTTTTGCCTGCATTCCGATCCAACCGCCCAGCCACCCTTGCTTCTACTTTAAAAATGCTTCTTTCCTTCCTCCTTCATTAACTTTCAACACCAGCCTTGTTTCTGCCTCAGGGCCTTGGCACTGGCTGTTCTTCTGCCTGGAATGCTCTTCCCTAGGGTCTTCTTGTAGCTGGCACCTTTTTTATCATTCAGGTCTTAGTTGATGTGTTACCTCCTAAGGGAGGCCTTTCTTGGCCATTGAAACCAAATATTCATCCAGTAAGTGCCTATCATGTAACTCTATTTTATTTTCATTGGAGCCCTTATCATCACCTACACTGTTCTGTTTCCTTCATTGTCTATCTTCACTGATCAAAACACGTTCTATTAAAAACAGGAATTTGGCCCTGGCCAATTTGGCTCAGTGGATAGAGCGTCGGCCTGCAGACCAAAGGGTCCTGGGTTTGATTCTGGTCAAGAGCACGCACCTTGGTTGCAGGCTCCTCCCAGCCCGGGCCCTGGTCAGGGTGCATGTAGGAGGCAAACATCGATGTTTCTCTCTGTCTTTCCCTCTCTCTTCCACTCTCCCTAAAAATCAATGGAAAAATATCCTCGGGTGAAGATTAACAATAAGTAAAATAAAATAAAATAAAATAAAATAAAATAAAATAATAAAATAAAATAATAAATAAAATAAAAATAAAATAAATAAATAAAATAAAATAAAATAAAATAAAATAAATAATAAAATAAAATAAAATAAAATAAAATAAATAATAAAATAAAATAAAATAAAATAAAATAAAATAAAAACAGGAATTTGATGTCTCAACTCTCATGCCCCAGTACTCATTAAATGTCTGCTTGTGATTAATTGTTACAACAACCACTGTGAAGTAGATAGAAACATATCCTCATTATACACATGGAGCTTAACTTCCAAGGACTCCGTCACCTTATTTCTAAAGCAGGTATATCAATACCTACATCATTGTTGAGCAATTCCAGGGCTCGCATTCAAAATAGCTTTTTTGAAATCACTACCTCAAAGAGCTATCTGTACTTCATCTTTATTGCAACATTTCTACAATAGTCACAACAAGGAAATAACCTAAGTATAAGTCTACTTATGAATGGATAAAGAAGATGTGGGATGCCCAACTCTCCAAGGTTTTGTCTTAAACGAAAGTTCTTTCTTAGTAGGGTTCAGTATTCAGTGAATCCAGAAGATTTGAAGGACAGCTCTCAGTTAAAGCCAACCAGAAGTCAACCTGCCCAGACCAAGGAGTGATAATAGTGATGGGAGCAATAAGAAGAAAATAGGAAGCAACATTTGTTATGTGCTTATAATGTCCTCAGCATGTCACTAGCACTTGGTTCACAACGGCTGATGTAGTGGCAAGTGTAGGGTAGAAGTACTTGATCTGGTTTCAAAACCCTCCAACCTACCCACCTTTGACACCAACTTGACAGGAGGAACCCTGACCTTCCTTCCAGCTTTTGCCATCTCTCTTAGGCATTTGTGCCCACCATTGCAGCAAGCCAGCCCTGAGGTCTGACTGTGTGGGTCCCATCCCAGGACTAGAGAGGAAGTCCCTTGAGGGGAGGAGAGACCCGTGGTTCTATGTCCCATTGCTCACACAGTGGCTGGGGGCAGAGTGAAAGACTGCAAGATCCCTTCAGTTAATCACATAATCACATCCTCCTCTCTTTATGTCCTACATACCTGGTCTCTCCCTTACCATCTGCTTCACTCCTCACTGAAGGGACAGCCTCCCAGCCAAGCTGCCTCAGTTCCATCTCTGGAGGAGCAAGGATGTGCAAAGTAAATCTTTGAGTTATATTGGTGTGAATTTGAGTCCTGGCTTTGCTGTTTACTGAGTAAACTCCATAGTTTTAGGTTATTTTCTTAACCTATCTGAAATGTGGACTTCTCACCTGGAAACAGGTATAATAAAAGGCATCCTTATAGGACAAGTATAGTGAGAAAATGTCATGTAGGTCAAGTGTAAAGGTGGTGCCTGGAAGTGCTCACTAAAATAATCCATTATTCAAATTCGTGGTATAGATTTTATACAATCAAAATAACAGTCATCTTGGATTATTCCATTTTTCTGTTTAAAAGTCTCAGGGGGCTCCCTCATGTCCACAAAAAAAAAACAACTCAAAGACCTTAGCTTGTGATCATGCTCTGACTCACCATATCTTCCCAGGATTCACACGAGAACCAGCTCTTGGGCATTCCATCCATGCTGCCCACAGACACAGTATGAGCACAGAGGTCCTTGTCTGAACCTCACATTTCTCCCTTTCCAAATCTCAAATAAAAATTCCTAGCCACATGGTGGGCATCTTAAGTGAATGCAGACCATTACCCCTTGGAAGCTTATGAAACCCATTTCAGTGAAAGCACGTGGCAGGAGGCCTGACAAACACCACGAAACCTCTCCTAATGAATTGCAGTTTGGACATGAGACTGTTTTTTTGGTTTCAGAAAGAAGGAAATTATTCTAAGAGCTGATGGTAGAAAATTAGGTTGGTGTGGGGAAGGGGAAGATGCTGTTATTCATGAAAGGACAGGTCTTTGGAATAAAACGTTTAAACCCGCCAGAATTACAGTGCAACCTTTGTTTGTAAACTCCTACAATTATGGGTTTAGATTAATTTGAGTTGAGTCCTTTCCAGTTACCATTAACCTACCACTTGAATCCATTATGCAATCATGACTCAGTAAGTCCTTCAGCATACCACTTTCAAACACGATGGGAATTAGACAGACTTTGTAAATATTTGAAATTGCCAGTTTAAAATTAATTTGACTCATTTGCTTGCTGGTTGCCAGCAATTTATGAGAGTTGGAGCTTTTTCTGTAATTCTAGATATCATTCATGAGTTTTTTAAACAATTCATTTGGAAAAATCATAGGGTGGAACTTGGTGTCTCCATTGTTATGAGTATTTCCATTTCTCCAATGCCTTGCGAATACTTATTATTATGCTCTTTTTATTATAGCCATCCTAGTGGGTGTGAAGTAGGATCTCATTGTGGCTTTGATTAGCATTTCCCTGATGGCTAATAATGTTGAGCATCTTTTCATGTGCTTATTGGCTGTTGGTATATTTTCTTTGGAGAAATGTCTATTTGGATCCTTTGCCAATTTTTAAAAATTGGGCTACTTGTCTTTTTATTGTTGGACTAGTGGCCCAGTGCACGAAATTCATGCACATTAAAAGGGGATTAATTAGAGGAAATAATTTAATATTGCTATTTGCCCTTTCTCTACAATAGAAGTGTCAGAGATAAAAGAAAATTAGTAAAATGTATATGAAAACCTTCCCCCTGTCAGAGTCTGGGGCACACCATGGGACCCAGAATCAAGTCCCCGCCCACCCACATGCACCTCAAAATCGTGTGAGACCCAGACCTGGCCGCCCCCCCACCCCTCATTGGGATAGATCCAGACCTGGCTAGTCCCACCCTTGTCAAGCCCTGCCGGGCAGGGAACATAGCCTCAGGTCCCCTGGCCCGGCACCAGGATGGGGGGCATGGCCTGAGGTCCCCCAGCCCAGACCAGGATGGGGGGGGCATGCCTTGAGGTCCCCCGTCAAGCCCCGCCAGGTGTGGGACATGGCCTGAGATCCCCTGTCAAGCCCCGCTGGGTAGGGGGCATGGCCTGAGGTCCCCCGTCAAGCCCCATCAGCAGGGGGGTGCAGCCTCAGGTCCCCCTGGGCGGGGGGCACGGCCTGAGTTCCCCCAACCCAGCACTGGGGGTGCACCTTGAGGTCCCCTGTCAAGCCCCGCCAGGCAGGGGGGTGCAGCCTCAGGTCCCCTGGCTCGGTGCTGGGGTGGGGAGAGCGGCCTGAGGTCCCCCAGCCTGGCACTGCGGCAGGGGGAGCAGCCCGAGGTCCCCTAGCCCAGCACCAGGACAGGAAGTTAACCTTGAGGTCCCCCGTCAAGTCCTGCTGGGTGTGGGGTGTGGCCTGAAGTCCCCTGTCAAGCCCCACCTGGTGGGGGGGGGCGTGGCCTGAGGTCCCCTGGCCTAGCACTGGGGTGGGGGAGGGCATAGCCTCAGGTCCCTGCTGATTGCTTGTTAAGGCTCCTTATGGGAACTTGGCCTCAGCTGTGGGTGCAGCCATCTTTGTGATGGTTAATTAGCATATTCCCTCTTTATTAGATAGGATTGTAGCAGTACTTTATATAGTTATAAGTGCCTTCTCAGATACATAATTTGCAAATATTTTTGCACATTCTGTGGGTTGTCTATTTTGTTTGTTTGTTAAATGGTAAACTATGTTGTTTCCTCCCTAGAATTCCTGGCATCTATCTAGCTAACAAAATTTTTTCACATTTCTCTGTGGATGTTTCCAAGAATTTTAAACCTCTTAGGTCCAAAACTGAATTTTGTATCCACTTTTACTCTATACCAGATTCACTTTATAGTATTGTCAAGTCAGCCAAGTGGTCAACCAAGGCAGACACCAACTCTTCTAAAATCTTATCTCTTCTCATCATCCACCTCAGGTTCTGTAAAAAACTAAGCAATGTTTCATTTCTGCCTGCATCCAGATCTTTGAAATCCTGACCCATCCACTATCAAAGCCTAGGTCATGTTTTAATCCTGAATCTTTTGGACTCTTTCAACAGCATAATTCATACCCTTGCCTCCAGTCCAGCCTTTCAAAATGCTAACAGAATGATGGCACTCCCATGAGACACTACAGACTAATGGTAACAAGTGCTAGTTCTGAACCCAACTTTCCTAGTTTAAATCCTGGCTCTTCCATTTAAGCTCTGTTCCTAAATTTTGCATCTGTAAAATGAGGAATGATAATAGTCCCTATTTCATAGAGCTATGTGAGGATTAAATTGTTATATAAAAAGCACTATACCCCACTCCTGCCCAATCCCCTGTCCCAGTACAGAGCCACAGACCAGTGCTCGCTCTGCCCCAGGCACAGACATAGCCTTCAGCTGGCAGAGGCTCTGCCCCCTGGTATGGAAAGAGCCTTCAGGCCAGCATGGGCTCTCACCCGCCCACACAGTCAGAGTCTTCAAGCTGGTGCATGCCCTACCCTTGGCCCAGGTCAGAGCTGCTGGTGCAACCTGGTGTGCACAGTCACAGGTCACAGAACCATGCTGAATGTGCACTTCCTTGGGTTCCAGGGCCACACAGTGAATTGGATGCCAGAGGGTTCTGGGCCCTCAGAGGGAATTGCACACAAGAGAAACTGCATGCACTCCCACTGATCCTGAGAATCTGAAGTGGACAATGGAGGGACCAGAACCAAGGGTAGAAGGGAGTACAACTCAGAGCAGCGACAATAAAGGTGTGAAACTAAAGGCAGACCCAACCTCCCATCTAGCAATTCCCAGGTCATTGAACTGCTAGGGGCTTCAACCCCTCGGACCCCAAGCAGGGAGCCCAGGGCCAGAAAGAGACAGGAAACAATAGGGAGACAAAGAAACAACCCTCAAAAGAAAGAAAAGGAAGAATCACCAGAAAAGAAACTAAATGACATGGAGGCAAGCAATATGTCGGAGAAAGAATTCAGAGTAAGGGTCATAGAGTTCCTAAACTGGTTAGTTCAGAAAATTACCAACGTGTATCAGAATTAAGAGGAAATGAAGAATGATATAGCTAAAATAATAAAAACAATAGAAGGTTTCAACAATAGACTAGAAGAAGCAGAGGACAGAATTAGTGAGTTAGAAGACAGGATAGAAAACACACCCAATCTGAACAGCAATTGGAGAAAAAATTTAGAAAGTAGGAGGAGAGCTTAAGGGAATTTTGGGACAACATGTAATGAAGTAAAATCCATATAATAGGGGTGCCAGAAGGACAAGAAGAGGAGCAAGGATTAGAAAACCTATTTGAAGAAATAATGGCAGAAAATTCCCTGATTTGGGGAAGAAAAAAGTCACACAAGCACAGAGTCCCAAACAAGATGAACCCACCAAGACATGTCATAATAGCAAACGTTAATGATAAAGACAGAATCTTAAGGGCTGCAAGAAAGAGACAGAGAGTTATCTACAAGGGATATCCCATTAGATTATCAAATGATTTCTCAGCAGAAACAGATCAGGCCAGAAGGGAATGGAATGAAGTACACAAAGTGATGCAACACAAGGGACTGAATCCAAGAATATTCTATCCAGCAAGGCTATCATTCAAAATTGAAGGGGAAATCAGGAGCTTCACAGACAAAAAAAGGCTAAGGGAGTTTATCATTACCATGCCAGCAATGCAAGAAAAACTAAAGGGACTGTTGCAAAAAGAAGAATTAGTAAGGGAAGAAGGAACACAGGCATAAAGAATAAAAATGACTACAAGCAAGTACTTATCAATAATAACTTTAAATGTAAATGTGTTAAATGCTCAAATCAAAAGACATCAGGTGGCTAAATGGATAAGAAAACATGACCCATATATATGATGTCTACAAGAGACACACCTCAGAACAAGGGAATCATACAAACTAAAAGTGAAGGGATGGAAAAATATTTTTCAGGCAAACAGAAATGAAAAAAGCTGGGATAGCAATACTTATATCTGACAAAATAGACCTCAAAGAGAAGGCCATAATAAGAGATAAGAAGGCCACTTCATAATACTAAAAGAATCAATAAAACAAGAGGTATAACTCTGGTAAACATATATGTACCCAATGTAGGAGCACCCAAATACATAAAAAAAAAAAAAAAAAAAAAAAAACTTCTGGAAGATCAAGGGAGAGACAAACAGCAACACAATTTTAGTAGGGGACTTTAATACCCCATTGACATCACTGGATAAATCGTCAACAAAAAAGTCAACAAAGAAACAGCAATTCTAAATAACTCACTAGATCAGATGGACTTAATTGACATCATCAGAACATTTCACCCCTCGCCAAAACCGGTTTGGCTCAGTGGATAGAGCGTCGGCCTGCGGACTGAAAGGCCCCGGGTTCGATTCCGGTCAAGGGCATGTACCTTGGTTGCGGGCACATCCTCAGTGGGAGGTGTGCAGGAGGCAGCTGATTGATGTTTCTCTCTCATCGATGTTTCTAGCTCTCTATCCCTCTCCCTTCCTCTCTGTGAAATATCAATAATATATATATATTTTTTAAAAAAAGAACATTTCACCCCAAAGCTACAGGATATATATTCTTCTCAAGTGCATATGGGACATTTTCAAAGATAGATCACATATT
This sequence comes from Plecotus auritus, assembly GCF_963455305.1. NCBI lineage: Eukaryota > Metazoa > Chordata > Mammalia > Chiroptera > Vespertilionidae > Plecotus > Plecotus auritus. The sequence goes on along the minus strand of NC_137773.1, from coordinate 134,152,143 downwards.
AGGACACAGTCTAAGTCTCTACAAATTCAAGAAGACTGAAATAATATCAAGCATCTTTTTCAGATCACAATGGCATGATATTAGAAATTAACTACAATAAAAACAATAAAAAATTCAAACACTTGGAGGATAAATAGCATGTTATTAAACAATGATTGGGTTACCAAAGAGATCAAAGAAGAAATAAAAAACATCCTGGAAACAAATGACAATGAAAACACAACAATCCAAAATCTACGGGACACAGTGGAAACAGTCCTGAGAGGGAAGTACATAGCCTTACAGGCTTACCTCAAAAAACAAACGAACAAACAAACCAAGAAAAACTGGTAATAAATTATAAAACCCTACAACTTAAAGAATTAGGAAGAGAGCAACATGAAAAGCCCAAAGTGATCAGAAGGAAGGAAATAATAAAGATCAGAGCAGAAATAAATGACATGGAGACCAAAAAATCAATACAAAAGACCAATAAAACCAAGAGCTGGTTCTTAGAAAGGATAAACAAGATTGATGAACCTCAAGCCAGGTCACCATGAAGCAAAGAGAGAAGACCCAAACAATCAAAATCAGAAATGAAAGAGGCAAAGTAACAACCGACCCCACAGAAATACAAAGGATTGTAAAAAAAAAATACTATACCAACTCTATTCCAACATACTGGACAACCTAGAAGAGAAATGGACATATTTCTAGAAAAATATAATCTTCCAAAACTGAATCATGAAGAATAAAAAATCTAAATAGGCCAATAACTATGGAGGAAATTGAAGCAGTAATCAAAAAACTTCCAGCAAACAAAAGTCATGGGCTGGATGGCTTTGAATGGTAGTTTACCAAACATTCAAAGAAGCACTAAAACATACCTTCCTCATACTATTCCAAAAAGTTCAAGATGAAGGGACACTTCCAAGATCTTTCTATGAAGCCAGCATTACCCTAATCCCAAAACCAGATAAAGACACTACAAAGAAAGAGAATTACAGGCCAATATCCCAAAAACTAAAATCATTTCCCATAAGAACAGGAACAAGACAGGGATGCCCACTTTCACTAATCCTGTTCAACATAGTACTGGAAGTGCTAGCCATAGCGATCAGACAAGAAGAAGAAATAAAAGGCATCCAAATTGGAAAAGAAGAAGTAAAACTGTCATTATTCACAGATGAAAGGATATTGTACATAGAAAACCCTAAAGACTCCATCTAGGAGTCTACTAGACTTAATAAATGAATTTGGCAATGTAGCAAGATACATAATTAACACCTAGAAATCTATGGCTTTTTTATACACTAATAACAAACTCAGAGAAAGAGAAACTAAAAAAAATAAATAAATCCCATTTACCATTGCAACAAAAAATTAAGATACCTAGGAATAAACTTAACTAAGGAGGTAAAAGTCCTGTACTTGGAAAACTACAGGACATTGAAAAAAGAGATAGAGGAAGATATAAACAAATGGAAGAACATACCATGTTCATGGATTGGTAGAATCAACATCATTAAAATGTCCATACTACCCAAAGCAATCTATAGATTCAGTGCAATCACCATTAAAATACCAATGGCATATTTCACAAACCTAGAACCAACTCTCCAAAAATTTATTTGGAATAAAGAGACCTTGAGTAGTTGTACCAATCCTGTGGAAGAACAACAAAGTTGGAGGGATCATAATACCAGATATCAAGCTATATTACAAAGCCACTGTTCTCAAAACTGCCTGGTGCTAGCACAAGAACAGACATATAGACCAATGGAACAGAATAGTTGGTTCATGGGGGGCCGTGGCCAGCCTGCAAACCACCACAGGCTCCTCGCCGAGGCCACCCCACGCCCCAAGGGAACCCCCACCCTGATCCGGGACACCCTTCAGGGCAAACCAGCTGGCCCCCACCCGTGCACCAGGCCTCTATCCTATCTAATAAAAGAGTAATATGCAAATTGACCATCACTCCAACACACAAGATGGCTGCCACCATGTGGTCAAAGATGGCTGCCCCCATGTGGACACAAGATGGCCACCACAAGACGGCTAGCAGGGAAGGGCAGTTGAGAGGGATCAGGCCTGCAGGGGAAGGCAGTTGGTAGGGACCAGGCCTGCAAGGGAGTTCAGTTGGGGGCGATCAGCCTGCAAGGGAGGGCAGTAGGGGTGACCAGGCCGGCAGAGGAAGGAAGTTGGAGGCGACTGGGCCTGCAGGGAAGGGCAGTTGGGAGGACCCAGGCCTGCAGGGGAGAGCAGTTGGGGGGGACCAGGCCTGCAGGGGAGGGCAGTTAGGGGTGACCAGGCCTGCAGGGGAGGGCAGTTAGGCATCAATCAGGCTGGCAGGGGAGTGGTTAGGGGGTGATCAGGCTGGCAGGCAGAAGCAGTTAGGGACAATCAGGAAGGCAGGCAGGCAGGCAAGCAGTTGGGAGCAAGCAGTCCTGGATTGTGAGAGGGATGTCTGAATGCCCGGGTTGCTGGAGGGGTCCCAGATTGGAGAGGGTGCAGGCTGGGCTAAGGGACATACCCCATCCCCGTGCACAAATTTCGTGCACCGGGCCTCTAGTGGAAAATAAAACAAACAAATGGGACTACATCAAAATAAAAAGCTTTTGCATAGCAAAAGAAACCATCAACAAAACAACAAGAAAGCCCACTGCATAGGAGAACATATTTGCCAATCTTATCTCCAATAAGGGTTTAATCTCCAAAATTTATAGGGAACTCATACATCTTAACAAAAGGAAGATAAACAATCCAATCAAAAAAATGGGCAAAGGCTAAATAGACACCTTTCGAAAGTGGACATACAGGCCAAGAGACATATGAAAATATGCTCAAAGTCACTAATCATCTGAGAGATGCAAATCAAAACAACAATGCGGTACCATCTCACACCTGTCAGAATGGCTATCATCAACAACTCAACAAATGACAAGTGCTGGTGAGGATGTGGAGAAAAGGGATCCCGCGTACACTGCTGGTGGGAATACAGACTGGTTCAACCACTGTGGAAAAAAGTATGAAGTTTCCTCAAAAAAAAAAAAAAAAAGAACTCCCATTTGACCCAGTAATCCCACTTCTAGTAATATATCCCAAGAAATCAGAAACACCAATCTGAAAGGACATATGCACCCCTATGTTCATAGCAGCACAATTTACAATAGCTAAGATTTGGAGAGGTCAATGAGGGAAAAAGGAGACATATGTAATACTTCAAACAATTAAAAAAAAGGAAAAAAATAAAATGCTAAATAAATAAATAAAATAAAAAGTGCTATAAAAAGTGCCTGGTATATAACAAGCATTCAGTAAATGTTAGCTAATGTTGTTATTAGAATTAGTTCCTCTTTTGCAATTAAATATTTCCCAAGGCTTTGCTAACCTATGGAATAAAGTTGAAATGTGTTGCTTTAGTACATGAGACACTCCATGATCTGCAATGTGAGCTGAGAAAAAAGTACTATGACCACAAAATCCTTGCAGCGGTTTTATATCTTTGTTTTTCAAAATGTGCTATGGAATTTAGAATTATCAGGTGTAACTTCTTTCCAGGTGTTGTTGCTTTGCTACTACTGCAGAACATGTACAAAGAGCTTACTCCTGACCTGGCAGAATGCTTAGCACTTTCTATGCACTATACACTATATGCCTTAATTCTCACAACTGCCTTATAAGGCAGTTAGTATTGCTATGCCCAACTTCATAGCAGAGATAAATGAAGGGGTAAGTCTATTGTCCAAGATCACACAATTAGAAAGTTGAAAAACCTGGATACAGTCCCAAGTCTCTTGGACACCACATCCTAAACTCCTGGCTCCGCCTCAGAGTTTCTGAAGGGATGTCCTTAGACAGACATTCTCAAAGGCAGTGTGCGAAGGAATTTCAAGTACTTATTTCATATTTGTAATTTTTGAATAGAGCACATCTTCCAGCTGGGAAGTCTATACACTGTTATCCAGACATCTGAAAATTCCTGAGACAAAGAAATTTTAAATGTAGTTTCTGAAAGCTCTTGCTAAACAGAAGTATTTCTCCTTGGGGGCTAAGTATCTTCCTTTGCTGGCTGGACTATTGCTGATTAACTCATTTGGTGGAAGCAAGCGGGTCTTAGACCCAGCTTTCTCCTTTCCCAGACTGCTCCTCACACATGGAGAAGGATCAAGGAGAGTATGAGTACTCAGGAGAATCCTCCTCCTCTCCAAGAAGTAACTCAAGGTACTTGGGCATTGGCGAGTGCCTCCGGCTGTCATCGTAATAAGCAGAGGCAGCGCATTCCTAACTGCATGCACAGGAGGTCTTCATTATCCGAGGATAATTAGTTCTGGAAAAATGCTACTTAAAATGAATCCATCAAAAAATAGGAACTAAATTTTCAAAATAAACTGTAAAAAAGTTACTTGAGACTTTAATATAAAAACAAAGCTAGCAATAATGAAAACAAGCTTAATTGATTTAATGTTTAACAAAACAGATCATAATAGAGGGATAAATTAAAATTCTGCCCTCTTAGAAAATATACAATATGAATTGAGTGTGTATGTTTTTTCCAGTTGTTCTGACAAAGTTGTATAACAGAAAAATTCAACTTGCCTTGAACTTTGCATTATCATAAACTCTTTTTCAAAATTATTTAAGGACTTCACATTTCCTGAATGTCTTCTTTTTAATCCTCACCCAAGAATATGTTCATTGATTTTAGAGAGGGGGATGGGAAGGAAGAGAGGGAGAGGAAGGAAAAGAAGGAGGGAGGGAGGGGGGGAGAGAGAGAGAGAGAAGAAACATTGAGCAGCTGCCTCCCTCCCGGGGATTGAACCTGCAACCTAGGTATGTGCTCTGACCTGGAATCGAACCCGCGGCCTTTTGGTGAATGGGACACACACTTCAACCAACTGAGCCACACAGGCCAGGGTGTGAGTATCTTTCTTAATTTTTGTTTTTCAAATCATTCTCTTTCAAAGTTCCAATTATAACCTCAATGTGGTTGATTTCCTCTTTTAAGTCTGCCTAGTCCTCCTTGGTCCATGGCTTTGAGTATGGCTAATTTGGTTCTTCAATTTTCAGGGACTCCAAGAAATTTTGCATCCTTTGGAAAATTTGCAATTTCATTTTTTCAGTCATTTGCCTTGCATTTGCTTTGTGTTGTCTGGTATTTACATTGCCCAGTCAACATGAGACAGACCAACAAAGATGGTGACTGGATGGCTTGGTCCAGCAGCTGATGCTAAACGGAGAGGGGAAGATTTTAGTGGTATTTATGTGCTATGCCTTTGTTTCCTTATGCAAATTCATAATTTTGGCACCTCTCCGATACTGATTTCCCTATTGGCATATGGCTTTCCAAATACCAGGCACAAGATTCACTCTGGACTTGGAGGAGTTAATATTACCTAGAGTTTGCTAAAATCCAGACTCCTTTTCATGGCCCCTGTGGCCCAGCAGAGTCTCAGTAGCAGCCCCACCATTCTACATCTTTATCCTCAGGTCATGCTTTCCCCCCTTGCTCACTCTGCTCCAGCCACATTAGCCCTCTTTATTCTTTGCCAAGCCTTTTGTTCATTCAATCTCGAATGACCTTCCCATGGCCAACTTGTGCTTCAGATGTCAGTTCCATGTCAGCTTCTTGAAGAGACCTCCACTGACCACTCCACCTCCAGAGAAAGCTTTCTCTTCAACCGCCCTTTTGCAACCCTCCTGTTTCTCTCCTTGGTAGCACTTAGTAAATTAAATAGCAATCTTATTTGTTTCCTCTTTTATTTCTGTCTCTGAAGCCAGGACGTAAGTTCCGGGAGAACAGGACTTTTGCTGAATTCTCTTTAACACGCACAGAGCCTGTCTTAGTCTTTGTTGGGTGGAAAGCTGCACTTCGAAATTGGTACATGGGGAGAGCTTGAAGTGAGATCACTCAATTTCTCTGATTTGAAAAATTTAATCAAAGCTCTCCCTTGGGTCCATTGAAAGGATCTTTGCTTTTTTTTTTTTTTTTTTTTTTTCCTGAGATGCCGAAGCCAACTGAAATATTTTAGATTGTAGGGAGGACTTCACAGGAAATTTCTCAGGGCTAGGGATTATATACAAAGGAAGTTATTAATTTATATACACTCCGCCCACCTAAGGCTTTTGCCTCATTATCAAATTAATCACTCATTTTCCCACTGAAGAGGAAGAGGGACTTGGGAAGCCAGGTAAACGGTTCATTTGGACATGATTTTCATAAACTTCTTTTCCAAGGGTTCTCAGGTTTACTTAAAGGGCAATTTTCCCAAAATTTTAAAGGCTGAATAAAATTGGGAATATCATGAGAAAAATGTTTCATTGTAACTCATGGGCCATAACTGGATGATCCAGATTCTGGTTGGTGCCAAAGGGAGACAGTCCCCAAGTCCTTGGAACAAAGGAATGATAAAACTAAACAAGATACAGAAAGATCAGGAATCCACGCTTTCCATTGCTAAGACCTCAGAAACCTATAAAAGCAGTTGTTTTATGGGAACACTTAGCGAAGTATTGCCCAAGTCCATTTTAAAGGCTCGAAATCCTTTGACATATGGCAATCATTATGTGTGCTCAGCTGTCTATCTTGCACAAAGCTTTCTTCTTCCCTCCCCCAAGGAAAGCGTTTCTGAGGCCCTCCATTTACCATATTTTACAAGAAGCACTTAGCACTGAGTGAGACTCAGAAGCAGTCTCGGGAAGAACAGACCTGGCTAAGAACTCCAGGAGCACCAGAGCATTTTGTCTCAAGATGGAAGCCTCGAGGCGAAGCTGTTTCAGATTAAAAGGGGGCATGCATTCCTGGTTGGGGTTTTTCTTTAGAAAAAGGTTTAATGACTCAGATGTCCAACGCAGCAACATGAAACATATTGTCTTGCTTGGCCTTTTCCAAAAACAGGAGAATACCTGGGTCTCGTTGACTTGTTGGGATGTGTCCGGATTTCTCAAAGATCAGGTGATGAAATGATTTAAAAAAAAAAAAACAAAACAAAAAAAACACTACATCAAGGTGGGCTTTTTCAGCATGCCTTTGTGGCTCCCCTCTGCTTCAGAGGCTTTGCTGTATTTCTGAGTCCTGGCACATTCAGGAGAGCTGAGCTCTTGGAGGAGCAGGTGGTCCCTTTCCCCAAAGCCCTCTCCTCTGCTCTTCCTGTGGGAACAGTTGGTATGACATAGCCATACCGTATTCTTGGGAAAACCTCCCCAGTCTGTTTTGATGTGGTTCTTCTCAGGAAAATCACCCAAAATGTCCCCAGGGAATAAAAATAGCAGAGACCAAGTATATAAGGAAATGTAGTCCAGGCTTAGTTCAACTATGGAGGACATAATATGTTCTCTACATTCCTTCTGGATCTTGGCCCAAACCAGGATGGGCGAGACCTACAAGAAACATATGATGCCCCATTTTAGAATTTGCCATCTGTCCATAAAAGCCCTCCTCCATACCAAAATGCCTGGAAACAAATTCACACGAAACAGTTGCTTTCCCAAAATGTTGAGAGCGCCTGTTGAGAGCGCACACACGACACGCTTTCGTTCTCTGCTGCTGGGAGTGTACATTTCTGCACTGTTCTGGGTATCACCGCAGCCTATTAAAATGCATGCTTTTTTGATTCAGTTAATTCTACTTCCTACAGCTCTTCCTAAGGTTATAACAACAACAACAAAAATGGTGGGGCCAGAGACGGTGATTTTCTAATCTTTTTCTCATCTTCTGTCAAATTCAGACTCCAGAAGAAAAATAAATGCAACTCCGAAAAAAACTGTAATATAGCTTGGTGCTTTTGTGAAGATTCCAGGAGCAATAGGAAGGGGGGAACTGTACTGTGCAATGGGCAGCAAAAAGATGAATCCTCTTTAGGCATCCACCTCTGGTAACATGCATCACGTTAGGTCAGTGGTCGGCAAACTGCAGCTCGCGAGCCGCGGTTTGCCGCTCTGTTGACTAATGAGTTTGCCGACCACTGACCTAGACTCTCGATTCCAATAATTACAGGCTGTTGTTGTTCCTTGTGATTAAGCCCCTATCCCAGTGGTCGGCAAACTCATTAGTCAACAGAGCGGCAAACCGCTGCTGGCGAGTCACATGTGGTTCGCGAACCGCAGTTTGCCCACCACTGCGTTAGGTGATTACACCCAACTCTCCCTCTCCAGAAGCACCTCCATTCTTTCTTTTTTTTTTTTTTTAAGGCTTCATTGTTTTATTTGTTGTTCAAGGTCCTTCTGAGCTTGGCAAGCGTGTTACCTACACCCAGCACATAGATTAGTAAACCGAGGCTCAGATGCGCCGAGTGTAATGGCCATGGGTTTGGGCTGGCGAATGGGGAAGGTGAGAATAAAACTCAGATCTACAGCTATTTTGTTTCTGTTTCTTCTCCTTCTCCTTCTTCTTCTTCTTCTTTTAATTAAGGTATTATATGTGTACATATCTTACTATTGCCCCCCCACCCCACTCCCATACATGCCCTCACCCCCCAATGTTTTGCATCCATTGGTTACACTTATATGCATGCCTATAAGTCCTTCACCTCCATTCTTCAGCAACCTCCTCCAAACTTTCCCTGGTTTTCTCTCTTGAGTAATTACTTGTCACTTTTTAAAAAGTTAATTTTTGAAAAGTTAAATTTAAAAAATTGACTTAGCTCATTTTCTTCTTCCAATTCTTTTCTCTGTCAATTATCCTCATTAGCACAATAAATCAAGCAGTAAAACTTTTAGAATGCAAGGGGTAAAGGCTGTGAATGCTCACAAAAAATCCATTCTCGTCGCTCATCAATTCTTAAAAATATAAAGATTGAGTATGTATATGTTCTTTGTAGCATTATTTCTAGTAAAAATTTAGAAACAAAGTATCTCTTAATCAAGGATTATTTAAATAAATTCTACTACATCCTTATGATTGAAAGTTACACAGTTGTTAAAATTGTGTTTTTAAGTGATTTTTCATGACTTTGAATATGTACTTGGTACAATATTAAGTGGAAAAATAAAAACAAGGTAAAATTAAACATTATTTTACAAGTATGACTAACTATATGCATAGGGAGAAAAAAGAAGGAATTAGCCCAATATTTTTTGGACTATGAGATTATGAACACATTTTTTTATATAAAATTTTTTTGTACTTTCGTAGTTTTCTATTTTTTCATAATTTTCATTGAAGTCCTTCCATGTGCTATACCACTCTAGGTGCCAGAGATACAGGTATTAATAAGCTGCATACAGTCTGTGACTTTTTGCATAAAAGCATTTTTAATGCAATACAGTCTTTGAGAGTAGTGTTTCCAATTTAAATTGTTATAATTTTTTACCTATGAAATCCTCAAATATGGAGATTACTACACCAATAATCTTTTAAGGAAAAACCTATACACATTCAACAAGTTTCCTATTTTACAAAAATATGTACTCAACAAATTTAAATAATTGAACATGATTCAAGTATTTCTAAAATGCTTAAAGTTAACAATAATTATCAGGATGCTGAAGATGAAAATGTTAGAGAAACATGCATTTATGGATGGTTTTTATTTGACTATTTTTCTTCACAGAGGAAATCCTCTACATGTCTACAAAATCAAAACCTATTTCTCCAGGGACTTCATTCCCAGTCCTGGAGTGAGTTATAATTGGTCTAGAAAATTTAAGTCTCTTTTTGTTTTCATGAGATGATTGTCCGGATGTTAAGATTTGCCATGTTTCTCAGCCTTTATCCATGGCATGTAATCCTCATCCTGACTTCATTTCTTTTTAAGTTTCAGCTTACTTTGGAGGTTAAGTGAATTTCATTTGATGGGATAAGGCAAAAATCTTAGAAAGATTAAAGATTAAAAAAATTACTCTTACAGTGACATTTTTCCATAAAACAAAACAAAAACAAAAAAACTACAAGAGCCTACAAGAGAAAAGGCATTTGAAACTCTCCAATCTATCAGAGTTAAAGATTCAGCTTGATTCTGGATCTAAGAAAAGAAAACTTACATTTTTAAAATGTATGTTTTTCCTTAACTTAAAAAAAAAAAAGTTGAAACAATCACAATTTCCAGAAGAATTGGATGTAGGATACAAAGAACATTTCCCTGAACCATTTGAGAGTAAATTGTCAACCTGATGTCCCATGACTCAGTAGTGGCTTTCCTAGGATGCAGGATGTTCTCTATATAACCACAGTAAAACCACCCAAATCAGGACATTAACAAAGACACACCACCATCACCTCAGCCTCAGGCCTCATGTGAGTGTCTCCAATGTTGTAGTAATATCATTCATGGCAAACATCCACTTCAGAACCACACATTGGATTTAGCTGGTTCTTTAGTCTGGAAAAGTGGCTTGATCTTTCCTTGACTTCCCTGCACCTGGTACTTTTGCAGCTTGCTGGCCAGTTGTGCTGGAGAATGACCTCAGTTTGGGTTTATCTGGTGTTTCCTCAGATTCGGGTCATGCATCTTTGGCAGGAGTATGGAAGTGATACTGCATCCTCATTATCTTCCTTCAGGGAGCACACACTTTCAATTTGTCCTACTATCAATACTGTTTATTTTGATTACTTGATTAAGGTAGTATCTTATCCACTGAAAATAATAAGTTTCCGTTTGTAATTAATAAACACTTTCTAAGGAGGTATGTTGAAACTGTGTAAGCAGCTTATTTCTCATTAACCTTTCAATTTATTTATTTATTTTCATCAGTATGAATGAATAGTCTCTTATTTAATACAAAGGGTTTATAGTAAGTTATTGTTATTTATTTTAATATTCAAATCGCCCTCAAATTGGTCAGTGCCACTTATTGCCAGTGTCCATCTGGCCTTTCCCATCATTCTTTTTTTTAAAAAAAGGTATTTTTTATTCATTTCAGAGAGGAAGGGAGGGAGAGAAATAGAAACATTAATGATGAGAATCATTGATCAGCTGCCTCCTGCATGCCCCCTACTGGGGACCAAGCCCACAACCTGGGCATGTGCCTTTGACTGGAATCGAACCCGGGACCTTTCAGTCCGCAGGCTGAAGCTCTATCCACTGAGCCAAACCAGCTAGGGCTCCCATCATTCTTCAAGCACTTAATTTTAGGCATGAGGTGCTCCAGGTTCACCTTGCCCTTTCTTGGCCCCATCGCAGGAATCAGTCCTTTCTCAAGGAGCCTTATTTCTCTTAGAGGAGTAGAATATATAAAAGCAAAGATCCGAGAGCACGGTGTGCTCACTGGGATGTTGTTGTGACCAAGTCCTGTCAGTGGACCGAGCTAGGGAATAAATGTATGTGCAGTATATAAATGTACATGAATGTATTTATGTAGACACATGCACATACACATATAATACACCCACATATGTGGGAACATGCACTTGTCTAATATGTACACACACATGAACACACATGTATACATGTGCAATATATACATAAGTATGAACATGCACATGCATGTGAACACATCTATATATACTTTCATATCTATATGTATTGAAATCTATGCGTTCACACATCCAGTATCTGCAGTTTCAACCCACCATCTCAGGCTTTATGTCTCCAGAAAACTAATTTTCTCCCCTTTTATATTTGTAACTCCCTTTGACAGAGATTATCATAATAGATTTCCTTATTTAATCTATTCTCATATGTAACCAACCTCTCACTATAGCCACTGCCTCCTATCATTCAGGCCTCCCTCTCCACCTGGGCTCTGACACCCTGCACCAGGCTGACCCACGAGAATGCCCCCTCACTCTGTGTGGTCTCTGCCATCACACCATGCCAGCCTCCATGTGAATGCCCTCCTCTATGGACTGTCACGCTGGCATTTCTCTGGGGGAAGCCCCAGCAGAGGGACACCACCCAGCTCTGACGCTGCCTCTGCATGTCCAGGAGAATGTTTGCAGTGAGGGAATGCATTTTCCTTGTGTGTTAAATGAAGTAATTGATATCAATTTCAAATACTAAGCCAAAGTAGAGAATATCTATATGTTTGAAGGAACACATTTTACAGATGCAACATTATAAATTAGGTATAAAATCTCTGGTCACCGGTGTTTGCCAAATCCCTTACTGGCCTTCCTAATCCCCTCTTGTCTGCCTAGAGATTAGGGCGATCTCTTTAGAAAAGGAGGAAGTCCCCCACTGAGAACCTGGTGATGGTGTCCCATCCTCTCAGAATAAAATGCAGGCACCAGATTGCAGACCGCAAGACCGTGGCCAGGCCCCTGTTTGCCTTTCCAAGTCCAACTCTTCCCACAGGCCCTGCTCCTCATGGCCAGCCTGCAGACCTTTCTGTCCCATCCCATCCTCAGAGCCTCTGTGCTTGCTGCTTTTGTCTGCAGACGTTGGCAAAGCTGACTTCTCACTTTTCAGTTGCCAATCTACATTCCCTCTCCTAGGTGACTTTGATCTTGGCTGAAGGAACTGATCCACCCCACCATTCTTTCAATTGAATCACTTCGTTGTGGGGGCTTTGAAGTCCTTACCAACAGCTGAAATTGTTTCTGTGTGTCATTTTCTTATTCATTCCTGCAGGAATCTGGATTATCCCCTGAAAGGTGTGAATTAAGTGACTGCATGAACAACCCAACAACATATGAGAGCAGTGCAAGGAGAGTGGGCAGTGAGGCACTGCGCACTGGCTTTGATTGCCTGGCTGTGTGTCCTTAGGCAACTTGCTTAACTTTTCTGGGCTTTAGGTTCCTTCACTCAAAAGTGGGACTGAGCATCAGCATAGCTTGACACATAGTAGAAAGGCAATAAATCTCTTCTCCACCAAGGGGCCTGGAACAGTGAGATCAGCACGGGGCTTTGCAGGTCCTGGCATCCTGAACTTTACCGTCTTAGTTCAGGCACATTTGGGTTTCTGAACCCAGTGCCCCCAGAGGTCCCATGGCTGACTATCCCTTTTGATCTTATGCTGTGTTTTCATCTGCGAGTCACCAGCAGCCCCATCAACGAAAGAAAAGCTCTCTATGAGCCACACCGCATGAAAAAGAAAGCTTCAAAATGAGTTACAAAGGAATCCGTGTTCCCTGGTCCTCATGAAGTACATTTCAGGGCTAAGAGAGGTATCTCTGTTTGAGGTTTCAGGGTCTTAGCGACCCGGCCAAGGCAGAGATCATTGCACAGGAGAACAGAACAGAGAAAGGGAAAGAAAGCCCAAGCTGGGCTGTCACTCGGGATGAAAGGCCATTCTATCTGTTAGCATGCAGCCCGTGGTGAGAGCCCTGGGTAGCTGGATGTCAAAGCTGCAGACAGGGAGGATGACCTCACTGGAAAAGAGAATGGCGGGCCTCCCTAGGATTCGAGAATATGTGTGCTAGACAAATGATCTCCATTCAGCTAAGCTAACTTACGGATGATATAAACCCAATCAATCCCCCATTTTTCATGCTAATAGATGCAGAGTCACTGCGTGGGGAGGGGAGGCGGATGAGGGTGGCTGCTGGCCAGTTCCCCTTCAGAAGATCCCATTAGCCAAGGGAATCTCTCTGTAAAGATTTTCCTGTCCCAGCAGATCATTCAGCTTTTGTGAACTTGAGCAATAGTCTTTGCAACAAAACTCTCAGTTATCACACAAGGCACATCGTCCTAGGAGTTGCTGTCCAAGAAAGTGACTGATGACTCCAAACAGCAGGTGGGATTTAGGTTTACAATCGACTCTGAGTTGAGGGCCCCCAGTCTCAGCGCTGAGCACCTCTGTGCCTGATTCATGGCCACTCTTCCCATCTCTGATACTTGATACTGACTGCACAAGGAGCTGGCAAAACAACAACACTTGGCAAGATAGTCGGAATATGTAGTTTTTTACAGTTCGCAAAGTGTTTCCACATTCATGATCTCATTTGTTCCCACTCTGTGAGGTAGGCTGAGAAAGTATTACCATCACCTCTCCCCTCAGAGATTAGGAAATTGAGGCTCAGAGAGGCTAAGCGACTTGTCCTAGGACCACAGCAAGGTGATGGGAGTGCTGCGATTGGAACCCAGGCCTATGACCAGAGCCCATGCCCTCTCTGCTAATCCAGGAGTGATACACCTGTTGGTGAGGTTTATGCTATCAATATACAGGGCTGGCACAAGTAGGCTTACAGTTTTGTGTACACAAATTTATTCTTGTATTATTTATTAATTATTGTATTGTTTTCCATACTAACAATAATAAACCTACTTTTGCTCATCACTGTATTTATTTATTTATTTATTTAATCCTCACCCGAGGATATTTTTTCCATTGATTTTTAGAGACAGTACAAGGAGGGAGACAGACAGAGACACACAGAGAGAGAGACAGAGAGAAATATTGATGTAAGAGAGACACATCAGTCAATTGGTTGCCTCCCACACTCACCACCCTGACCCCAGACAGGGATTGAACCTGCAACCCAGGTATGTGCCCTTGCCAGGGAATGAACCATGGCCTCCTGGTCCACAGGTCGATGTTCAACCACTGAGCAACACCGGCCAGCTTCAAATATTTTTTAAAGAATCAAATGACTATTGTCTGAGATCTCAGATGTGGCTGGAAAAAAAATGATGAAAGTCATCGTGGTTTAAGAGTCAAATGGCAGGTCCCTGGGGCAAGCCAGATGGGAATTTCAGGGCCAATATACTCTTGGCTCACCAAAAAGCAGCCTCAGCATGGCCATGGCCTAGAAACTGAAAAGGAGGAGCTCTTTCAGTAAACTGGAAGTCCCAGGGGGAGATACTGGCTGGGTGTTTTCTTCCCCAGACATTCCTTTGTTCATGGAATTACCTACCCTTCAATATGTTGGCAAGACCCCCCAGGCAGTACACTCAACACATTCATTATCATAAGGGAAAGATGCCTGTTTGTTTAAAAAGTCAGGTTCTTTAGCTTCTATAAGTCTTACAACTTCCTAAAGACCCCCAGGCTCTTTGTTGAGCTGAAGAACCAAATTAGGCTTAATATGATCTAATGCAAAGGTCTGAATTATGCCTTGCGTATACTTTTTGGGAGATGAAAGGACCAATATGCTTATAAAGTTCTATTACTCTTTAAAAAAGACTTTTAAAATGTTGGAAGTACCTCCTGGCGAGGGAAGGGATTAGATGCCCTGCTTTCAGTTCATTACTTCTAATATAAACACTCGGTATTCCCTGTGTTCAGCATCACTTGACTGTCTTTATACAGACTGAGCAGATGGAGGGCCTTGGGCCATTGTTTCTGAAGTCAGTTTAATGACTCAGGCAAAGTGAGATGTTTGTCTGATTAAAGGTTCCATCCGCTCTTCAAAGCCACACCTTCTTCCATTTGGGAAATGACAATGTTTATGGTGCCTGTGCCCAATTGGTCGACGGATGGAGCAGGTATTAAGCAGATCACTGTGACCCAAAATACCAGTTGCAGTAAAAGAAGAGGCCCAAGTGGTCCATATGCTGGCATATGATGCAAGCCTGATAATATATAAACCTTTTTGAATGCCATCAGATACAGACATCGGATGCATTGGTAAAAATAAGTATAAAGGCATGCTCCTTAGTTTTTAAAATATTTCTAATTTTTAATAGTAACGTGCTCAGTTATAGAAATTTGGAAAGTTCAGAAAAGCAAGAACAAGAAAAATCATCCATGATCTTGCAACCCAGAAATCAACACTACTATCTCCTTGTTGTATGTTCCCATTATTCTCATCGTTATTTAATAGAAGCACTTAAAAAAAAATTGAGATCCTACAGATTTCATGGTTTTCTTTTTTTCACTTCAGATATTGTGAACATCGTTCTAAATTAACAAATATACACCTATTTCATCACCATTGATAATTGTACCTATTACATAGATGTACCATTTATCATCATTTAAGCATTGTGAAGTTGGTGGACTTTTAAGTTATTTTCAACTTTTCAGTATTATAAAGGGAGAAATAAAAACTAAACTCTCTGTGCAGGAATCTTTTCTGATGATTTTCTCAGTATAAATTCCTGCAGGATTACAGGGGCCAAGGCAGTGCACATTTCAGATTTGACATTTACTATTATTAAATCACCGCGTCACAGTTTGAAAAGGGAATATGTTTGGGTGCTCATCCTTTGTATTCTGATCCATACAACATATCATTTTAACACATTTTTCATCAATTTTAGAGGCAATAGAGGACTATATCTTGTTTCTTTCTAAATGGCTTAAATAACGATGAACCTGTTTTGACTCTGTGAATTGACTGTGAATAGCCCCCCGCCCCCTTTTTATTGCAAATTTTCTTTATTGGTTAAAGAATTTGTCAAGTTGTAATCTTCATCTTTCACATATGTTTGTCATCATTTACTTCTGCTAATAGTGGATTTTTATGTGTCAAGTATACATGCATATCTTTTTATAACTATATTTCTTTATGGTTTCTGTATTTGTCCCTCTGCCGAGGAAAGCCTTCTCCACCCCAAAGTAAGAGGGTCATCCTTATTGCTTCTATTTTTTTATAGTTTCCTTTTATAGTTCATTCATATTTTTTAAGTGAAAAATGGCAACATACCTTGAAATTCCATAGAAGTATTCGTCAAAAAGTCAAGACAGAGTCCTACCATCTCTTTCTTTGGCAGCAGAAAAAGAAAACGGCATGATGAAAATGGGGAAAAGACCAGACTGACTATGGCTTCCTCCAGTACTAAGATTTTGTGCTCTTCATAATTAACTTTTAATCAACTCTTTTTGACAAAAACCACTTTAACATTGGTGACTGATACATTTTAATCTATCAGCAAGAAAAGGTGTCCAATGTGAACATGAGGAGCTAAGAATTACAGTGTTTAGGCCCCTTTCATCCATCTGAGCAATTTAGGCAATCTTCTCAAGACACTCAGACGTCAAAAGAGGAGCAGGTCAGAGAGAAAGCGGTGCATTTGTGGAATACACTGACCTGCCTGAGACACCTGCGGCAACCTAGTGAGGACATCCTGAGAGAAGAGGACTTGAGCTGCACTTGGAAGATTGGGTGGAGTGAACCAGATAGAACTGAGGGAGAAGGAAAGCAAGGCAGGGGACCAGTTAGGAAAGGTGAAGAGAAGAGGGCCTGGCAATGACAAAGTCCATTTCATTTGCTGGTGGCTCATATTTCACCATGTGCTTGGATACATGTTACTCTTTCTCATCTCTGAACCTAGGTTTCCTCACCTGTGAAATGGGGAACAATATGAAGAATTCACTTTTAAAAAATCCAAGTAGGACTTAAGTAATAGGAGAGTATATGTTTACAGCCTTCAGGTGTGACTTAATCCAGGAACTTAAATGATGTCAATAGGACCTGATACTATCCATCTTCAGGTTCTCTGTCATCTCTGCTGGCTTCGTGTCCAGGCTCCACATGATGGCAGGATGACAGACACAGCTCCCCACCCACATCCTGTTGGGTTCAAGTCCAGGATTCACTCTGATTACAATGGGTCACATGCCTAGCTATGAAGCAATCACTTTTGAGTGTGGTCAGAGTGATAGAATTTCCTGATTGGCCAGGCCTGAATTAGGTGCTCTATCCTTGGAGCCAGGAGTGGAAGCCAACCTCCAACCAGAAACCCAGAGCCCAACGGTCATGGAGCATGTTTCCCCAGAGGAAGTGAGGTGCACTGCTCCCTGGGGAAGGGGGCATCTTTGCTGGCCAGGCTAAAACAACACTCCTTTGGATCAAGAATATTTTATGATACTACAGATTAATCTTCAGTGGTTGATGGATTAGGTATCATCCATCCCATATTACAGGTGACAATAGAAGTTCAGAGGGATTCAGTAACTTTCCACAAAGTCTCCCAGCTAGTAAGAAACACAACTAAAACTCACACTTGTGCTTTTGATACCAAAGCCAAGCCTCCGTGAGAGAATATTTCAGTCAAGGCTTCATTCCACAAAAGGACGTTTTAGGATCCAGCCTGGGCCAGGCAGCTCTCCGTTGACTTTTGATCGGCTGACCGGGCCACCCATGGCCATCTTCACCTCGTCCCCACTGGCTTTATCCTGAGAACAGATTGAAAGAGCGGGCAGCTCTGTTGCCTTACATGGGTCAGTAGGGATTAATGACCCTGAGAAACTGACCTGACAGGTGTGAAAGGAAAATTTCTGAATGTAAACTGCCTTCTGCCACATGCAATCATCCGTGAATCAAAAAGAAGGAAGATGACAAATTGGCCATTTTCTGCCCCCTGTGCCACAAAGGTAATAAATCTGGTTTACCTCTCTGTTGATATTGCCTAATAAAAAAATAAAGCATTTCAATGACACATTTCAATGTGTAGTGGTTGTTAGGCCCACAACAGGTCAAATCTCTTATCTTTCCTAAGGATCCAATTCTAATACACAAGCAAACCTAATATGAAAATACTGCCCTGGACTGTGGGGCCTTCTTTTGCCAAGGACACAAGCTGTGAGGTGCTGTTATGGTCTCAGGGTGCAGTTGCCAACAGCAGAGTTTACAGACAGGCTGCAGAGCTACCACTGACCAGCTCTGTAATCTCCCTGGACCTAAATGTTGTCATCTGAAAAATGGGACTATGTAGTGGTATCTTTCTCACATGGTTGGCTGTACAACCACATTTTTTTTTTCACTCTATTGATACTTATTATGCACCCAACGCATGTCATGTACTGACTTAGGAGGGGATACAGAGTAGGTAACATAGTTTAGTTGCTGCCTTTTTACAGGTGTGGCTTATTTAAAATGCTGTTAGTATTACACCATACACAAAAATAAACTCAAAATGGATAAAGGACTTAAATGTAAGACAGGAAACCATAAAAATCTTAGAAGAATCCATAGTCAGCAAAATATCAGACATATGCCGAAACAATATCTTTATTGATACAGCTCCCATAAGGGTTTAATCTCCAAAATTTATAGGAACTCATACATCTTAACAAAAGGAAGATAAACAATCCAATCAAAAAAATGGGCAAAGGACCTAAATAGACACCTTTCTAAAGTAGACATACAGAAGGCCAAGAGACATATGAAAACATGCTCAAAGTCACTAATCATCCAAGAGATGCAAATCAAAATAACAATGAGGTACCATCTCACACCTGTCAGAATGGCTATCATCAACAACTCAACAAATGACAAATGCTGGCGAGGATGTGGAGAAAAAGGAACCCTCATGCACTGCTAGTGGGAATGCAGACTGGTTCAGCCACTGTGGAGAACAGTGTGGAGTTTCCTCAAAAAATTAAAAATCAACTCCCATTTGACCCAGTAATCCCACTTCAAGGAATATATCTCAAAAAATCAGAAACACCAATCAGAAAGGATATATGCACCCCTATGTTCATAGCAGCACAATTTACCATAGCAAAGATTTGGAAACAGCCTAAGTGCCAGTCAGCAGATAAGTAGATTTAAAAACTGTGGTACATCTACACAATGGAATACTACACTGCTGTAAAAAAAGAAGGAACTCTTACCATTCACAACAGCATGGATGGACATGGAGAGCATTATGCTAAGTGAAAAACCAGGGGTACCGGTTAATAATATGGATTTTTTTAATAGATGGTGTTACACATATGTTCATATATATGTGATTTGATATGTATGCTATTTTGTTGTATTAACAACAAGCTTCAAAACTTCATATGTCAAATTTTCTAAAGGTATTAACATCATAGATATTTTTACACTTAAAAATGTCGAATTTTGTGCCAAAAAAAGAGCATTTGCGGGAAGTTTTAATTCATTACTTTATTTTGAAGAAAAGTGCTGCTGAAAGTTATCATATACTTTGGGAAGCTTATGGTGAACATGTTCCATCTCAAGATACTTGTGAACACTGGTTTAAATGCTTTGAAAGTGATGATTTCAATGTGAGAGACAAAGAATGTCCAGATCAACCGAAAAAGTGTCAAACTCAAAAACAACTTGAAAAAAGATAAAATGTTGAATGTTGCTCAGCAAACAATTTCCGATCATTTACAAGCAATGGGAAAGATTTTAAAGGAAGGAAAATGGGTGCCACATCAACTGAACGAAAGACAGATGGAAAACCGAAAAGTCATCAGTAAAATGTTGCTTCACCGGCATGAAAGAAAGTCTTTTTTGCATCTAATTGTGACTGGCAATGAAAAGTGGATTTATTTTGAGAATCCCAAATGCACAAAACCATGGGTTGATCCAGGTCAACCATCAACATCGACTGCAAGGCCAAATTGCTTTGGAAAGAAGACAATGCTCTGCACTTGGTGGGATCAGGAAGGTGTGGTGTATTATAAGCTTCTAAAACCAGGTGAAACAGTTAATACTGATCGTTACCGACACAAATAATCAATTTGAACCACGCTTTGATCGTAAAACAACCAGAATGGGCCAGAAGACATGGCAAAGTAATTTTGCTTCATGATAACGCACCATCACACACTTCAAAACAAATTAAAGACACGTTAAAAGATCTTGCCTGGGAAGTATTAACCCACCCACTGTATTCACCAGACCTTGCTCCTTCAGATTACCACTTGTTCCCATCGATGGCACACGCACTTTCTGAGCAGCACTTCAAAACATACGAAGAAGTGGAAAATTGGGTCTCTGAATGGTTTGTCTCAAAACAGGAAAAGTTCTATTGGGACGGTATCCACAAATTACCTGAAAGAGGGGGGAAATATGTAGCTAGCGATGGACATTACTTTGAATAAAGCACTTTTGATGTTTCTCTTGAAATTATCTTGTTTTCTTTGATTACAAAATCCACATTATTAACTGGTACACCTGTAAGCCAGTCAGAGAAAGATAAATATCACATGATCTCACTCATTTGTGGAATATAATCAACAACATAAACTGATAAACAAAAATAGATCCAGAGACAGAGAAACATTGAACAGACCATCAAACCTCAGAGGGAAGGCAGGGGAGGGTGGGTGGTAAGAGATTAACCAAAGGACTTATATGCATGCATATACGCATAACCAATGGACACAGACACTAGGGGGTGAGGGCATGTGCTGGAGGGGGTGTGGGAATGGCCGGGAAAGGTCAATGGGGGAAAAAGGAGACATATGTAATACTTTAAACAATAAGGAATTTAAAAATAACAAAAATAAGATGCTGTTAAGCATAAAGGTGGTACTGAAAATTCATATTAACCAATGAAACTCCCCTATAAATCTGAAATTTACTATGATGTGTTACAAATGAGATATGAGTGGTGACATGAAAATGGGTAATTAGGAAATGTGACTCAGTTCTAAGATGAGTGGGAATTGCCAAGAAGATGAATCCCCACTCACTGTAGGAACCAGGAATTAATCCATCGAAATGCAGATGGATTGTGCCTTTCCTGGCCCTTGCCCTTTGCAGTGTGCCTGCTGCTTGTCCCATCAAGCCGGGAGTCTGTTTTTCCACATCAGGAATCTGGGCTGGTCTTGCGACTTGGTCTGATTCTCCTTTCTAGGCAAGGAGACAGGGCAATGGAATAAAAAACCAAGAGAGGGAGTGCCCTCTGCGGCCCTGGATCTATATCTTGCTTCAACAGTGTTTGGAAGGAACAGAACCAGGGACGCCCCTTCTTCCAGCCTCCTACCACTCTCCTGCTCTTATTCACTCACCACCTTCAGAACCACCTCTGAGACCAGCCAACACACCGGTTTCTTTTCTACCTTAACTCCTAATTGTCCAAAAACCATAAGCTCCCAAATTTGTCAGAATTATTCCCCCAAGGTGGAGGTTGTGGTCAACCACCTGGCCAACCTGCATCTGTGGGCCTCCCACACCTACCTCTCTCTGGATGATGTGGCTCTCGAGAAGGGGGCGGGGCACTTCAGCGAGTTGGCTGAGAAGAAGTGGCAGGGCACTGCGTGGCTCTTAAAGTTGCAAAACAAGCTCGGTGGCCGCATTCTCTTGTAGGAGGCGCTGAAGCCTTCCCAAGAGGAGTGGGGCAAAACATAGGATGCCATGGAAGCCGCCCTGGCCTTGGAGAGGAACCTGAACCAGGCCCTTTTGGAGCTGCAGGCCCGGGTTCTACTGACCAAGACCCTCAGCTATGTAACTTCCTGGAGAACCACTTCCGGGGTGAAGAGGTGATACTCATCAAGAAGATGGGCTATATCTGGCTCAGCTCCGAAGGCTGGCCCACTCCCATGCTGGGCTGGCTGAGTATCTCTTTGAAAGGTTCACCCTCAAGCACCGCTAGGAGCCTTTGGAGCCCAGAGGCCTTTGAGAGGCCCCTCTGCATCCCCCTGGTGTCTGGCTTTTACCTGAGCCTCTCCCCAAAACTACTAGCCATCCTTTTAACCACCCTGAAGCCCTCTCCCATGCATTGCACCAAATAAAACAATAAAGTTTTTTGCAAAAAAAAAAAAAAGAGAGAGAGAGAGCGTTAGATAACGAGGTTCTCAAAGATGAGCTTTGTTCAAAAAGATAATAGTTAAAATGACAGCAGGCAACAGGAAATTATGGAATAAAATAAATAGGAACAAAATTGAACTGTAGAGTCACTGAAATGAACAGTTTAACAGCATATTAAACACAACTGAAAAGTGAAGTGGAAAACAGGACCCGTGAGAAAACCAGAGGGACGCCCGGAGAGACAGAAAAATGAAATGCAAGCTCTTTGGCAGAATAGAAAGAGGGAATGCTTCCTAACCCCTTTTATGAGGCAAGAGTAACCTGATAGCAACACCTAGCAAGGACATTACAGAAAGGAAAATTACAGGCCGGTCTCTCTCATGAACATAGAGGCAAAAATCCTAAGCAAAATATTAACAAGACTGACCTACTAATTATGGAAAGGATAACACATCACAGCCAACTTGGGTTTGTTCCAGGAATTCAAGGTTGCTTTACCATTTGAAAATCAGGCAATGTAAGCCATTATATTAATAGAATAAATGGGGGAAAATGAGTGTCTCAATACATGTAGAAATGTGTTTAATAAAATTCAACACCCACTTACGATTCAGAACTCATAGCAAGCTTTAAATAAGATGGGAATTCTGTCATCTAATAAAAATATCTACAAAAGACATATACATATATTCCCATCAATAGTGAGATGTTAAGAACTTTTTTTCTGGGCTGGGGAAGGAGACAGTGATGCCCATTAGCACGGTTCTGCTCTAATTGTCACACATCCTGGTAGTGCAAAGAGGCAAGACAAATAATCAAGATGCATAATGAATGAAAGAACAAAGCTACTATTATTTCCAGATAAAATAATTATAACAGTTATAGAATCTAAAAGAATCTACAAACTATTAGAACAAATTTATTAAGATTGCTAGATATAAGGACAATATGAAAGAAATATGTTGTTTTTCTATCTAAATTTATTGAAACACAAAAAACTTAAAAACTTTAAAAAAGCTTACAAAATAATTTAAAGTTTTACAAAAATAATTCTTAAAATTGCAAAAATAATTTAG
Organism: Plecotus auritus; assembly: GCF_963455305.1. Lineage (NCBI taxonomy): Eukaryota > Metazoa > Chordata > Mammalia > Chiroptera > Vespertilionidae > Plecotus > Plecotus auritus. Next base: position 134,128,833 of record NC_137773.1, on the reverse strand, counting down.
AACTTTATGGTTTATAATGGCATTGAGAAACATCCAATACCTGGGGATGGGGGCTGCCAAACAATGTGTAAGATACCCACACAGAAAATCATACAATGTTACTGAAGTTAAAGAAGGTCTAAATAACTTGAGGAATACACATGTTTACAGATCAGAAGCCTCAGTCTTTACAGAGGTTAGTTCTAATCTATATAGTTAATGGAATGCTCTCAAAATCCCAGCCATCTTTGTAGGAATTGACAAGCTGAGTCTAAAATGTCTATGAAAATACCAAGGGCAAAATTAGTCTAATGCAATGATGATGGGAAAAAAAGTGGAAAGAATAGTTCAACAACAACATTCATTGTATGGTTAATAAGACAGGGTAGTAATGACACAAGAATCATCCAATAGAACAATGGCGCAGAAAGAAAAGAGCCCAGAAACAGACCTCCACCATCTGTAGACACTTGGTTGAGGCCAAACTTGCAACACAAATAGGAACAGAAAGGACAGTTTCAATAAGCTGGGCTGCATCCATTTGCTCTTTATATTAATAAAGACCTTTACCTCTATATCATGCACACAGAAAAATCAATTTTAGGTGGATTGGAGAAGTAAAAGTGATAATAAGACAATAAAGCTTCTGGAACCCATATAGGAGTCTCTTCATGACCTTGGAGTAGGGAAAGGGTATTTAGATGGGTGCAAAAAAGCACAACCCTACAAAGAGTGATAGACTGCCCTCCATCAAAAGACATCCTTACAAGAATGAAAATGTAGCATAAAGACTGGGAGAAGATATTGACAACATATAATTGACAAAGTCTGCCAATCCTATAAATAAATATATACTAGTATACATTAATATATAAATAAGATCACCCAACAGAAAAAATGGGCAAGAGGCTCTACTTCATCAAAGAGGATATCCAAAAGGTTAATAAGCATACAAAAAGATGCTCAACGTTTTTCATAAACAAGAAACTATAAGTTATAACCACAATAAGGTACTGGGGCACATCAATCAGAATGGCTTAAATTAAGGAGTTTTATAATAGCAAGTGTGAGAATGAATGAGAACTAATGAGGACATTCAGATGCTGCCAATTGGAGTAAAAATTAATGCAGCAATTTAAAAAAAGCTTCTTGGCACTGATTACTGAACCTGAACTTATACTTATTATATGACCCAATAATTGCAGCCCTAGACATATCGTCAACAGAAGCATGAGCAAGTATGCACCAGAGACATGCACAGGAATGCTCATATACCTGTTACCCATATAAGCCCAGAGATAGAAGTCTATCAGCATCAAGATGAATAAATAAGTGGTGTTATATTTATAAAATGGAATATCTGGCTTAGAACCACGATAATGTCCTTACTATAGCAAGGACAATGAATCAACCTGGATGGATAGCCCAAACTGCTGAATGACGTCGAGTCTATGTGGTATGGATCTTCTTATATAAAACACAGGGAGAAGCGGGGCGGGGGGAGGGGGGCAGGCAAAACTAGAAGGTTTAAGAATGCATGCTTAGCTGATAGAACCATAAAGGAAGGCAAGGAAATGAGTTCCACAAAGATCAGATCAGGGTCTCTCTCCTGGGGTGGGGAGAACGGATCAGGCACAAGCTGGGCCTCTGGGGGCTTGGAATGTTCTGTTGATATGATGATCATTACCTGAGGTTTCACTTAGTGATAAATCACTGATCTGTACATTTCCAAAGTACACAATGTCTTTTTTATTATTGTTACTGATTTCAGAGAGAGGAAGGGAGAGGGATAGAGAGAGAAACATCAATGATGAGAGAGAATAATCAATAGGTTGCCTCGTGCCTGCCCCCTCCTGGGGATGGATCCTGCAACCCAGGCATGTGCCCTGACAGGAATGGAAGTGTGACCTCTTGGTTCATGGGCCAATGCTCAACCACTGAGTGACACTGGCTGGGCTACACTGTTCCTTATGTACTACATTCTGCCATGCAAATGTTACAAATATGCCAGCAATAATAGGATGGGTGAGAACCACTGATTAGCCTCATGGAGACAAAGAAGGCAAAAAGTATTCGAGATCAGGACATTTCTAAACTTTCTTGCTCCTATACCCCTCCCTAAAAAAACTTTAAAAACTTATATATGATCTTTTGCCTTTTTAATCCAACAACTAACATTTCTCAACATGTTTAAATAGTTACAGCATATTGAAACTATTAAAATTTTATAATAGAAATGTTTTACTATTCTAAAATATATCCAATGAAATATAAATACATTGGTGATTTGAAACCCACCATTTAAAATATAAATGAACAAGGTTTCTGACCAAGAAATTTTGTATTTTTCTTGAAATGTTTTTCCCTTCTCTTTTCTATGGAATTTAATACTAATGCAATGTTGTTTTTATGTTTACAAGTCTCTTACTGATTACCTATCACACTACCCGGTGACACAAATATGTATAAAACCTAGAATTTAGAATTTCCTGTGACCTTCAATTTATAAATAAAAAAAATCATCTGGGTGAAATTTTCATTATGTAGTACTAATACATAATTGATTAAAAGATAAGTATATTATAAATTTTTATAAAATATTATTAGACAGATAAAATGTACGCTTTTATTGGTAATGCATCTCTTAATAAACCGAGTAGCGGTAGGCTTATGGTGCATTCATGAGTGAAGTCTGAGCACGCTAAGTTGTCCCTTTGTTTGGCACCCTGAGACACAGTACACCTCGGCAGCACACCCTGCTAGGAACAGGGTGTGTGAGAGGCCGGCTCTTCTTCTGTAATGGAGCAGAAGAGTGACTGTAAAAGGGCAGGTGGGAAAGAGACCTGCACGATGCCTTTCCTGAGAGCTGCCAATGCTCCACACATGTCCATGCCCTCCATGTCTTTACCGGGAACCCGGAGCCTGCTCAGTCCACACAGCCCACATCTCCATCCCTTCCCAGCGCACGTCCTACCGTGGCTCTCAGAGTTCCCCCTGCAGGATTGAGGCTTGACAAACACACGTTTCATAGGCTGCCTTTCCTTCCCCGTCTCCTGCCCCCACTCTCCCACAGGTGTTTCCTGGGATCGCCTTCCAAACTAACGATTTGTTACTGTGCCCGCTGCTGGAATAACTCAGACTAAACCTGCCTCAACTCCTGGTGTATCCTCAATTAACTCAATTTTAGCAGAGGTTATAGTAGAGGGTGTGGGAACATATTCTTCTAAAACTCCCCGTGCATACATACCCCTTGGGATGCACTCGTGTACCTTAGGGGTGCACAGAGCCATGTTGGAAGCCACAGAGAGTCGTGGCTTTAGGTAAGTAGGCAATTTCATTCTCTTGTGCTTTGGAGGGACTGATCATAAGCCTTTGTAAGAAGACAGCATCAGGATTAATGGACACTGAGGATATGAACATACTTCATAAATTGTAAAGAGGATTCTTATTTAGACACTGGAATGGGAATCCTGGGGTCTAGATTATAGTCTAACTAGTGGCCCAGTGCACAAAATTTGTGCACACTAAAAGGGAATTAATTAGAGGAAACATTTTAATATTGCTATTTGCCCTTTCTCTATAATAGAAGTGTCAGAGATTAAAGAAAATTAGTAAAATGTATATGAAAATCTTCCTCCTGTCAGAGTATGGGGTGCACCACGGGACCCAGAGTCAAGTCCCTGCACACCCATGCACGCCTCAAAATTGTGCGAGACCCAGACCCGGCTGGCCCCGCCCCCATTAGGTGAGATCCAGACCTGGCTGGCCCCACCCCCATCAAGCCCCACTGGGCGGGGGGCACAGCCTCAGTTCCCCCACCCTGGCCCAGCACCATGCAGCCTCAGGTCCCTGCTGATCACTCATTACAGGAACCCTGCTTCCGCTGTGGGCGCAGTCATCTTGTGTTATGGGAACCTTGCCTCTGCTGTGGGCACAGCCATCTTGTGATGGCATGAGGGTTAATTTGTATATTACCTCTTTATTATATAGGATGTTGCCCAGCTCTAATGTTGATGCTATATGGCCCTTCTCTTGCCCTTTTCCCCTCAGTTTTGCAATGTTTATAATGAGGTAGTTAGACAACAATTGGTTTATTTTCATATACTTTTGACTTTATTTTTTTCATAAGCCTGAATGAACATGTGTTCTAATGCTTCAATGAAGATAAGTATAAGATTATTCTGGCTCAGAAGGCAGAAGCTCTCTGTCTCCGAAATCCTGACTGGTTCTGGGTGGTGTAGTTCCTATTTGAAGAAATCACTGCCCTGTCCCAAGTATGAATCAAAACTACATCCTGAACTTCTGGGTAATGTCTTTCTGGGAATGGGCCATTGCTAGTTCCATTCTATGGGCATATATAGATAAAGACCATACAACATAAACTTATAACATCATGTAATATATGAAACCCATAGAATAAAACCATTCCTTTTCTTTGCATATGAATAAAGCCGAAATTCTTAACACCCTCTAGTTTCTCATCCACTTAAGTGGCTTCCAAATCTCTGTACCACCAGCTCCCTTCAATTTACAAATAAAAAAGGGTAGAGATCATCACATGTCATAAGCTCAATAAATATTTGTTGAACTAAAGATCCTCAGAGTTTGTTCCCCTATTTTGGTTGCAGCTATCTCTTAATATACCCCAGAATTTTCTTCAGTCCTAATTAGTAGTTTTTAATCTTTCTTGGGTCAGGGATCCTACTGCTAAAATCTTCTAAAAGCTATGGATTGCCTCTCCAGAGAATAAACACATTTGTACAAATATACACTTTTATTATATTCTCTAAACATGGACCCAGAAAATCCTTAAGCCTCAGGTAAAGCACTTCTGTGGTAGTCCTGAAATAGCATAACTTCTCCTGATTGGCACTGACTACCTGGAGGGAAGTTCTGAAAGGGAGTCTAAGGTTAATGCACTTTTGGAAGGAAGAAAACCATGTGCCCTGGAGGGGGTTGTGGCAGCCCAATACCAGGTATTTGCCATTGTCTTCTAGGTTTACAGCTCCATTTCACAAACATATATTTTTATCCCCCCCCCCCACCCCGCTTCTCTACATCTTCCTTCCAGAATTTGCCCTGAATGTCACAGAGGGCAGTAGAGATTTCAGAGAAAGAGAGAAGAATACAGGTTCCAGAGTCCAGCAGAACAATCCACTGTTGGCCTCTTGCTACCTGTGCCACCTCTTACAGTTTATTCAATCTCTCACTGCCTGTTTCCTCACGTGCAGAAAGGGGAATGCAAAATCATTTTAGGGGACCCATCTCATAGAAGGAGTTTCTTGATGATTAAGTGAGACAATGCAATTCACTTAGCACAGTGAATGCCATCCCAGCTATACGTAGTAAACATTCATGCCCGGCCAGTGTGGCTCAGTGGTTGAGTGTCAACCCATGAACCAGGAGGTCACCATTTGATTTCTGTCAGGGCACATGCCCAGGTTGCAGGCTCTCTCCCCAGTAGGGAGCATGCAGGAGGCAGCCGATCAGTGTTTCTGCTGATCTGTTTCTATCTCTCCCTCTCTCTTCCTCTCTCTGAAACCAATGAAAAAAGACATATTAAAAATAAATAAATAGACATTCAATATTTTCTAACTCACCAAATACCTTTCTCTCAAGATAGAGTTTCTCATGGGGGCTTAATATTTCCCTGTTAAGAAGATTCAGTATTTTCCTCTTCCATGTCCATCAATGTGTTGATGTTGACATTATTATTATTATTATTATTATTTATTTTCTCAAAATAATTTGTGTACAGAGGTGTCTCATCATTACAGGGCTAACCTCATTGTATAAGGTGAAAATTGTAGGTAATTGAAATAATCCTTGAAAATGTTATAGAGCCACAAGAAAGTACAGCACGCATGAATTCGGATATCAAACAAAAACTATAATTATTTTGTAATTCACATGTCTGTATATCTAGGCATTCAACCCTAGTAGTAAGTAGAGAATAGTGGAGAATTCAAAAATGTTCTCATGTTCCTATAACATTGACTCCATTCTGTTTCAATAATGAGCTGCAATAATTTTTAATGTAATTGTCTAATCCTATCTGTCACTCTGCCAAGCACATACAGGTGATGATGAACAAGTATTTGTTAAGTTGAATTGACTTACATAACCAGGTCATTGAGTCTGGCATTATTGATATTTCAAAATGGCTCATTTTTGGAACTCAACCTTGAGAGAACATGGAATCAGAAAAGGGGTAGTAAGAACAAACATAATGTATCTTGTTCAAGAATAAATTTTGTTCATGGATATGCCAAAGGACTAATATCTTTAATGTATCAAGAACCCAAATAGAACAAATTAAACCACCCAAAACAAAGCTAAAAGATGTGATTTATTAATTTACAGAAAATGAAATACTGATGTGAAAAAGGATCGATCACACATTAAGTAACGAAAGGTGAACTAAGTCAGTAATATGCCATGTTGACCTATCAAACTTGTAACAGTGGAAAAGAATTGTTACTCCAGGTTGATGTGCTCATGGCATGTACTTACAGGCACTTTCCTATTCAATCACTAGGATTGTGAAGTGGAACCAGCTTTCAGAAATGTCATCCATTACAAATGCCTTAAAATGGTCATATTTTGATTCAACTAATGTACTTCTAACCTGTGGAAAGAATTGGAGAAGTGTACAAACATGAGTGCACAAGGATGCTGACCACCAGTTCTACCCTGAATTGAGTCCTACTGTGAGTGAACTCCTCTGGCCCACCTCCAGCCAGCCCTGCCCTTCCTTTCAGAATGAGGGAGCCTTGAACTAAGGGGTCATGCCTATCCTGTGCTCCTCCCTCTAGGCCACACCCCAGATGCTCAGGACCTGGGAAAGGCCCTGAGCTCCCAGGTCCATCTCCCAAGGGCCACCCGGGCCACCCGTGTGCTCTCCCCTAGGCTTAAGGGGTGGCTGTTTGCAGGCAGTGTAGACAGAATTTGAACACGTGGACCCAGGAGGCCTCTTCTTGTATAAGATTAGCTGTGTTTGGGAAGGGGTCCAAGGGTACAGGACCTCACCTTGCTTCACTGTGTTCCAGCATGGAACCCAAAAAGGTCCAAGGAGTCTAAATTTGAACCTGACCCTCCAGGTTCTTACAAAGTCATATTTATCTAGATTGGAGGATAAAACATCTTTTTTATTGAGCACCTTATAGGCTGGCTTCACAACTTTAAAACATTTAGCCACACACTGTGTCAGCCTTCATGATTCTCTTGGATGGACCAGACTGCAGATGCACAAGTGTTAAGGGGAGGCTGCCCATTTCAGTCTCATTTTGACATAGAAACTAGAAGCAAGTCATACTAATTGACATGGAAAGATGTTTTAAGCTGTACTAAGAGGACAGGGTCTCAAACATTTGATTCGATTTGTGTGTGAAGAGGGGTGTAAGAGTGAACATCTGTACACTCTTTTAAAAGCCAAAAGACATGTAAGGCATTCAGCACGATGCTGACAGGTGGAATGGGAGGGTGGCAGGATTTCAGTGATGCTAAGTACTTAATTTTTGCTCATTTAAATTTTCTAATGTTTCAACAAGGAACATGTATTATTTGTGAAATAGAGAAAATAGTAAATGAAAAAAAGCCAGCCTCAGTGGTAGCTTGCAGCCAGTTTTTGTAGAGGGGTTCACCAGGAAGGACATCTCTCTTCTCCCGCGTGTGTCCTAAGTCCCCTACTGGACGTGACCACCTGAGCCACAGGCTCCCAACTTTGCACATCACTTGTCATGCTCTTCTTTCAGAGCTGGGCTTCAGTTCCTGGACCAGAGGAGGAGAGGCTTAGGGTGCCCCTGGGATTCCCAGGGGTGAAAGGCATGCCTGAGCTGAGGTCCCCCATTCTGACCTGGAGCTGCTGGCTCACCAGTTAATGTATGCTCGCTCACACCTTGACCCATCGTTGGGGCAGAACTCCTTTCAATAGAGTCAGTGTGGAGGCAGCAAAGGTGAGAGTAACACAAGAGACTTTAATTAAGTTCTCCTGGGATGGGGGCGTCTGGGAGTCGGCGAAGAGGAATGGACCTGGCTGGGCTGTTTTCTTTCCTGGGTGCTTACAGCCTTCATAATATCGCTTAAAGTTAAAACAATATACAGAAGCTTAGTTAATTTATGTCCACTTCCTACACTCTGTTTAATTCATTAACTGTTTCCTTAACTTATTGGGTGATTGTGAACACTGGCCAAAGAGTTTATTGTCCGGATGACATTTCAGCTTTTCATTACCACTTTTACTTTGAAGAAATACAATGTTAAACTGATCACAGATGAAAACTTTCATTAGTGGAAAAGGGTTAAAGAAACCAACACAGGCATCTTGGTAACTTTTCGGCACTCACTGGCCGGTGCCCATTTCGAATGTTAATTGTATGTGAATGATTGGATCCACGCTGCTCTAAAGGGGCCTCAGAGCTCATTCCAGTCTATGAAATTCAGAGTGCTGAGAAACGGTTGTGTGAAAGTTCTCTGCCCAACACAACACACAATTTTGTGAGCCAATGGCTCAGAGTCAGTTGGCTTAGTATTTCTAGCTGAGAAGGGTGAGAGCCAGCAAGACTAATGGGAGAATAAGGAGCCATTTTTATGAGTTTCAGAGAGAAAGGAGGGAATATATGAGAACAACATGATTGCCTTTTTCATATAGGTTAATCCGCGGAGGGCCTGGGTTCAGTTGCAATGCCTTGCGAATTCCTATTGTTTCAATAACACCTAACTACAACACTACTGGTTCTGTGACCTTGAATCACATCACTTTCTTTACTTCTTCATCACTTTCACTTCCTAATATGCAAAATAGTCACCACAGTAGTACACACACCTCATGGGCCTGCTGTGAACTAGAGACAGAAAGCTGAACGTAACACGCATACACATAGGAAGGGCAATTCCACTTAATGGGAGCTTTTTTTTACACTGCTTATTGGAAATAATAAAAAAATGGTCTAAAATTTAAGAAGGCTGAAAGCCTAGGTAACACACACCCTAATCAGCTCAAGATTAGATCAGCATGTGCCAGACATGACTGACGGTGTCTCATTCACACACCCCTAAAGCAGGCTCTTTCTGTATCAAGTAGCAAGTAAAAGTTCGTATGAGAGAAATGGTTCGGATGAGAGGCAGGCCCAGAGCAGACGCTGCGAGCAGCCACGTTGCTGGGGAGAGTGAGTGTCCTCACCAGGCAGCGATGATGGATCTGTGCCGTGGAAATAGGCAGGGTGGGTCCAATAATGCTGCACAATGCAGAAGCTCGGTGATTAATGATCTACCAAAGACCATGCAGCCACCGATGATTAATCTTTATTATTTTCATTGACGATAAGAGCGTTGCCAATTCAGTTGGAAAAGACCACTGCAAAGGGGTGTGAAACCTCGAAACAGAGATGAATGCTACATGCTCAGAAGCCAGCATGAGAAAGATATTCATCATAGAATTACCGTCACCCAGAGAAAAAGCCTCCAAAATAAAGGTTGGGAGAAAACTAGCTTTCTCACAGGTTTATAAAGCCATGCCCAGAAGGACAATGAGGGCAACACTGTCCTCTGAAAATAGAGGGCCCAGAATTAATGAGACACTCAGCTTGGGCCAACGGGTCAAAAATGACACAGGAGGTTGTGGCGGTTCATTGCTATTCACATGCCTGGAGAAGCAGCCCTGGGATGATGGGAGACAAGCAGAGAGGAGACCTGGAATAGAGAACACTGCTCAGGTCCAGGTTTGGGGACAGCACAAAAACTGGGGGTGTGAGAAAATAGCTTTATTTACTGTGTAAGGACAAGGGTCTGAGGCAACTAGATTTCAGTCTGAAAAGTAAATACTCCATGAGAACTAATGGTCGAACCAGCTGCCTGGGAGAAAAGACTGGGTTCAGGGGCACTGATTTCTTCCCAGATGGAGAAGACCAACCTTTACTCATCACTTGTTCAAGATATGACTAGAAAACAGTGAATATCCACTGTGAGGCCAGTTGTTGTACTGGGGTCTGGGTACCAGCTCTGAGGAAGGAGGATGCATTTATATTCATCCATGGAATAAATATTTACTAAGCCATAGCATGCATTTATATAGAAAACGAGGCAAATGTAGAAATAAAGGACCAAAAATCTGAAGGCAGTTTTATTTGAGCTTTATATCACCCCATTCATTCCCATTATATGTATTTGCCTAGTGTACATTATTGCTATATCACTTGGTAAGCAATAATGTTTGGATCAGCCCAGTCAGTGTGGCTCAGTGCGTAAGCATCGACCTATGAACCAGGAGGTAATGATTCGATTCCTGGTCAGGGCACATGCCTGGGTTGTGGGCTTGATCCCCAGTGTGCAGTGTGTAGGAGGCAGCCGATCATGATTCTCTCTCATTGATGTTTCTCTCTCTCTCTCCCTCTCCCTTCCTCTCTGAAATCAATTATATATATAAAATAAATAAGAAAAAGGGAAAAAATAATGTTTGGATTATAAAACATTTAGTTACCATCTCTTTGCCACCGAGACTTGGAGAATCCCAGCTCTAATCCAGATGCTTGCTCATCTGATTTGAAAGGCACCATTTGAGTCATCTAAATTATTTTAGAATCAGTTATATTCTCGTAAGAACCTTTGCCAAAGAAAGGGTCCAGGCTGAATCTTTGGAACAGTCATTGTTGGATGTTTTAGTTGCCTCAGCTGAAGCCTGAGATGCATGAACATAATATCCATGCTGCCCCCACATGATCAGTTGACAAAGATAACTTTGTTAGTTGCTCAAGGACTTCAGGTGAAATTCTACCGGGACAAACAAATCAACCCAAAACATCTGACATCCTCAAAGGACAAGTGTCTAGATTACGTTCCTAATTGAGCCATAGATTCTTAGGAAAAATAATTTTTACTCTCACTGAACTATTGAGGTAAACTTAAGACTGCACAGCTACCTGGGGGCAGGGGGCAAAAATTCCCCAAAGCTATAGAGATACAAATTAAGCATTTTCTCTCATGGAAGAGCTGGGAAAATTAGATCTTCATTAACAAGCAATAATTTGCACCACAAAGTATCTACATGATGGAAGGAATTTATATATATTCATCTATCACCTCTCCCTGGTTTTTTATTTGGCTTTGGTCCTAAAAATTTGCCACACATGTTGAAGATTTGGGAAACAGCATCTATTGCCAGATTTAACATGTGGACATAGGCAAAGCACACCAGCCTTTGTTTGCAATTCCATTTGAAAAGTTGGGCACTTAAATTTATACCCAGTATTATGTCATGAATTCTTATTGACATGTCTAAAATGAATTGTAAAGAATAAACTTCAAGGCAATGAACCTCCTTATTTGTTAAACATTGCTGGATATAACATATATATAATACAAATATTATATATATTACATATATAATGCATATATACATATAAAATTGGCTAAAATATATATAATAACTCACAGTTCAACTCGCTGGGTTGGTGAAGGGGCTGATATGGATAGTTCTTCCACAGTCTCTTCTACATCAACACCAACTCCTTTCCCAGCTAGTGTCCATCCATTGTCTGGTGAGTATTGTTGACATTTTCTTTATTAACTTCAGAGACATTTTCTCAGAAATATAGGGAAAGAAATTGCAGCAAGTGTGATTCCCTTAAAGAAACAAATTTTGTTTTTATCCCTGAAAAGGAGTTTCTGCATATCCTCTGTGTTTGCAAACAGGTTTCAATTTACTAGTGACAAAATGAGGGACTTTTATTTTCTTGGCTTTTTCATTGCTATACAAGAAATGGTGTTTATTCCAAGCACCCTTATACTGGTCATCATTTCACTAGAGCTTTACAACAACCCAGTAAAGGACCCATCTTGTATACTGCTACGTGTCCTTTAGGGAGGAGGAAATGGGGGCATAGCAAGGGTCAGTGGCTTGCCAAAGTCTCAAGCCAGAGGAATGAACAATTTGTAAAAGAATTAGATCTCCTGGCGAGTAGCTTATGATACTGACCAGGTAATGACCTATCAAGGTTCCAAAAATATAGTCAGTTTACAGTAAGGACTTTACCTTTCTCAGTCTGCTTTGGCTACTCTCAGAAACACAGGGAAGTACACAGGGAGCCGGGAAACTGCTGGTTTCCTGGATGTGTTGCTTGAACATCACCATGGATGCTCTGCGATGCCATGGAAGAGGCCTCAAGGAAGTGGTGATCTGACAGATGCAGCCCCAACTCTAAAAATAAATAGTTTCAAGCTTTAAAATTAATAGCTTGCATCTTTTAGATTTGGATTTGTATAGGAATTTCTATAAAGTTTTGCTTCATTTAATCAACAGTGCTTCCATTTGGGGTTTGTAGGGGTATCAGATGTGTATCAGGCCCTGTGCTTGCACAAGTGTGCAAGAACTGATGTCCAAGGGCTGGTGTAAACAAGACAGAATTGTCCCTGAGCCCAAAGCATGTGCCTGCTAGACCAGCACTGTCTGGCAGGCCATTCATGCTAGCCACATATGCAATTAAAATGTATCTAATTTTTAAATGTTCTAATAGCCACATTTAAAAAGAAATAGAAAAAAATTATTGTAACAGTATCTTTTATTTACCTGATATACTACAATCTTATTTCAATATGTAATCAATATAAGAAAATTTTAATTAGGCATATTTTGCTACCAACTCTGAAATCCAGTGGGTGTTTCACACTAACAGCACATCCCAATTTGGATCAGCTGCATTTCAAGTGCTCAATGGCCACATGTGTCTGATTGCTGTCATATTGGACCACATAAGTCTAGGCAGGATATGGAGCAAAGAGGAAGGAAACTAACGCATACAATAATTACACAGAGTGATTGGTGCCACTCACGGAAAGCAAAGGTCTGGGAAGGAGAACATTGTTGAGCATGAAGAGAAGTGCTGTGGAGGAGCTGGCCTTCCTGACACAGTGACTGCTGAAATCTGTTTTCCCAAGTCTAAATTAGAAGAGAAATGACATCTATCGCTTCTTACACTTCTTTGTGGAGATCAAGAAAATTACCTAAATAGTTGCAATAATAATAAGGAATCAAGTTTGAAATCACTGGAATAGCTGATATCATTTTATTTTTCCAAAATGTTAGAAGGTCTATTCAATCCATCCAGACATGTGGGTAAAGCATGACATGCAAACGTTCCCATCATGTGGGAAATGTTTGCTTTGGACTTCAACAAACTAATTCCAGAGCTTCCTTTGGATTCTCTGAGGCCGAGGAAAAAGGTAGGACTAGCTCTTGAAATCATTTGCCACCAAGTGACATAGGGCTTTTCCTTGAAGGCTTGTCCCCAAGTACTCTCAGCAGATGGAAGATTCAGTTCATCCCAACCAAGGGCTAAACCTAACACTTGAAGGGTTCCACATTCTAGGGCAATTGCCTCCCTCTGCTCACCCCATTCCTAACCCATGCTTGATGTTTACTAGAAACAGAATTGCTGAGATTTCCTCTTTCCTCCTGATGGACCCAGTATCTCAAAGATTAACACAAAAGATAGGATGCAGGTGTGGGTTTGATAATCACTATGTTCACCCCCTACACTCTGCTGTGGGACAAACAGCACACGTCTGAGGTCACAGAGCTTGGGAAGATTCAAGGTTAGAATAGAGCTTCCCCCGCTCCTGATCCATGGCACTTCTGCAAAATTAGGCAATCTTCTCCAATATTCAGATGAAGGGTACAGCCATCATATCTTACTGTAACAAATGCAAGCATCCATTCTTTTGTAAAGAATATATTCTCAGGAAGTGCCAAACCTCAGAGTTAGAGATATCTTATTTTTGTATTAAATTAATTCTTCATTCTTCTTATTGGTGCTTTATCATTATATTCCCAGTGGAGAACAGAAGGCTGTTAGACGTGAAATTAAAGTGCTCAGAAGTGTCACTGCGAGGGACAAATAACTGCTCATATAGATGTTTGAAATTAATATTACATGTTTATGACATGAGGTTTCTAAGAGATGATACAGTGAAAACAAAGTTTCTCAAAACTTTTGTTTTTCTATTTCCATATTTGAAATGTGGAGGCACTAAAAACTGTATTAAAATTTCTTAAAATTCAAACATTTGTTAGAAGTCAACCAAAGTTTCTAAACTGCTAGTATTTTCTTTCCATTCAGCTTTCTGAGAGCGAATTTTATTCTACAAAAGCAGAAAGCAGATTGCTTATAAATGAGTCACCATCTCACCCATATGCTCACTGTCCGTGGTTTTGTAGGTTTTGTTCATGTGGGTTCAATTTCTTTGAATCCTGTGTCATTTTATGAGGTTTCATGGCCATTTATCTAGGCATTCTTTCATCATCAATGTGTCAATACTTAGGATCCCCCTCTTTGTCACATGAAGGACTGATTAGCGAGTGTCCAGCCCTGAGCCCGGCAGGCTGCCCCAGCCCTGGGGACTACATTCCTGAAAAAGAGAGGATGCTATACAAAGAGTTACTGAGCACAAGTGACGCTGAATTGAGGAGGAAGGTCACAGGCTGCCAAAATCACCGGGAAGTACTTTAAACTGGGAGGAGAGCTTGTCCTTGCCAAGTGATATTCAGGCTGGAACCTGAACAATGAGCAAGACTGAGTTGGGCACAAGGAGGGAGGAAGAGCACACGAGGCAGAGGGGCTAGCATGAGCAGAGGCCAGAGTAGAAGGAACATTCATGGCACAGCCAGGGTCGTGGGGGCAGGGTGTGGCAGAAGATGAGGTCAGGGGCTGGGTCACTCAGGGTCTCCAGGGCACAAGAGGCTTATGTGATGTGTGAATACAGTGGGAAGCCACCAAGGCTGAATCCAACTACTGATTTAAAAGGATGGCTCATGGGTCAAAGTATATCAGAGACTCTTAACCCTGGGGAGGTTTTTTAAATTGCTGATGTCTGGACTCTACCACCCGAGTCGAGGTCTGTGATAGGGTCAGCGTGTCTGAGGGCACTGCAGGTGAGGCCCGTGTAGCCGGAGCTGGGGTCCAATTGAGGAAAGTGCACCGCGTGGGATGGGACCTGGTGAGACTGCTCTCCCTCCTGGCTGGGCTGCATTTAATACAGAGGAAACCAATGAGCTTAGACCTCTCACCTGATGCAGGTGTTCCCTTTACTCTCAGTAAGTCAAGCACAGTAACATGCTGGTCAAACGCCTCAATGCTGTCACCTGAGTTTGATGGACATCAAGGGTGGGGAGAGCCTAAGTAATAGAAGCAGCTTGTGATAATAATTATGTCTCAGCCAAAAATAACACGGCCCAGCACACCACACCTCCACTGTGTTCTCTCGGTTGGAAATATGTCATTTGCTATGTACACATCAAAATATTCCCGTGAAAGCCCTCTCAGGGAAATGTTTGGGGCCATGTGGAATTAGTTAAGCCCCACAGCGCTGGGAACTACTGTGTTGCCGAGCTGCCTGAGCCGTCCTCTAACTAATGAACCATGTCATTAATTACAGACACTTCCAATAAAAACGCCTAGGAGGCAAGCGTGATATGTACGATAAATAAAAAGGTCATAATTGGCGAGGGGGCCAGCTCATTCTGAACCAATTGTCTCTCGTTTTCCCGGGCTGTAATTGAAGACATTAATTTGATTTATCACACGGGGCTGGGAAAGATCTTGCAGTTTGTAGAGATTCGAGAGTTGTGAAATCCCTGACCTCCCGAAGTGCCTTCACCGAGGGCGGACAATGCATTTCAGGTCGGGTTTATTACTGAAGTGACTGTTTCCAAAGGGAAAGATAAACTGCAGAGTAACCCTCACAAAAACCTCTTCCACCCATTTTCCAGAATGACACTTCAGGTTTCACAGGTAAGGGTTAATGAAGCAGCCTCAGTTACTACCAACAAAATCAAATGAAAATCATTGAATGACTTTGATGGTGATAATTGTCAAGTTCTTTAAGGAACTGTAATGTTCTCTAAGAGAAACCAACCCGTGGTCAATATTTTGAAATAGATGTGTAGGTGTCCGTCTTTCCTTCTTTTCTGTGTGTGTGTGTGTGTGTGTGCGCGCGCGCGCGTGTGCGCACGTGCATGTGCACACATTTGTAGTTAACATTTTGGAAAGACATATAAATGTATGTATGTATGTATATATTAAAATGCACATTTATGTATTTCAAGTAAAGTATTTAATTCCTAATTTCTTTGTCTAAATATTCATAGTAATTGAAATTAGCCTGTTAAATGTGTCATTGTGGCAACAACAAAACCAATTCCTTGTAATTCTCAGATGATTCTCATTTTATAAGTAGGGCATCAGCAATTAAATATCAATTACTTACTGGTCATAAAAAAGACACCATATTACCCTGTGTATTCAAAGTAAAGACCCAGTCAGTGCTAAATTCAGAAACAAATATGAGTTATTGAATGCCTACCATGGGCTGGGAGCTCGGCATCTGGCCGCACTTCTGAGTCCCCTCTCTCCACTCCACACAAGCACAAGCTGGAGTTCTGGGAGGGCAGGACCGTACCTACTGTGCCCTCAATGTTTTTCCAGTGTCTAGCACATCATAGGTGTGCAATAATATTTGTTGAAAGATTGAGTGAATAAATACCTTGAGCCTAGGGCTTCCCAGAGTTTGAGAGTGACCAGGGCTATTTAAATTTTTTTTTGATTCCTTGTATATTGAAAATGTTGAAAAATGTGCCATAATACCTAAGAACTTTCTATGTAGTCTCCTGCGTCCCCCTCCCTGTATTTGGATGCAGACGCGAAGATCTAAATGTGCTACCTGCATGAGTAGTAGGTCTCACCCGAGTCCTCATTTCCCTGTGTTCTCCCCTGCACCTTACCTGCCCATCACAGGCCTGACTTGCACCCACCCAAGGGGGTTTCCGGGCAGGACAACATTATTGAGCAATGGTCCCACAGCCCTCTCTGTGCCCCAGGTCCTGAGCCCAACTTACCCTGCAGGATTTGATTAGGAGAGTCTAGAGCACTATCACCATTTATAGGATAGTTTTAGCCAAACAGATATGATCTGGGTTTGGTTGAAAGTTCCATTAAACAGATGTACTGGGAAAAGCACGGTGTCAGCGATTTGCCAAGGGGAGTAGGAACCTCAGGCCAACAGAGTGGGGACCAGGGATATAACCAGGGAGATCATCCAAGGGAGGACCCTTCCGAAACTGAAACGTGGTAATTATTCATGACACCAGGAGAGCAGGCTCAACCAGGGCTGTTGTCTAAGGGGGTCATATGGGGCTGTTTATCTTGTTCTTTGGTTTCTTTCCATGGGGTGTGTTTTTCTGCCTTCCTGAGCACAGAAAATCACATTCGTTTGTTGGAGCATGAACCACCCCCCTGAGGATCTGGTGAAAGTCATGACCCTTCTCCCCGGGGAACATACTCAAGTGCAAAAACCCACGAAATGGTGCTGATGATGTCTAAGGGTTACCAGCCATCTGACCCCCGTTCCTGGATCTGAAATCAAAAACCTTCTGAACCTGGGTATTTCTTAATGATTTTCCAAACGAGACTTTTACACCATAGTGCGGCATTCCACTTCCCCTGTATTTTCTTTCCTTCCCCTTGCTAAACCACAATGTTACCTTAGCAGACAGAATATTAGACCAACATGCTGAGCCCATGGATGCCAAGCTGGTGGTTTTCCAGAGACAGGAGCCACATGAAAGCCCCCCCGAGCTGCGTCCCTGTATTTGTCACTGTTTAGTGGTCAGGAGACTGGAGAAAAATAACAGCCAATAGGTAGACACTCTAAATTTACAAAGGAGATAAAAGCGACCCAAAGATACAACACCTCCACTTTTGGAAAAGAACAAATACTTGAATCTGCCGAGGAACCCGGTTATTTTCATTTCAGGTTTTATTGGAGGATTGTATAATTTCCAAATGTACAAGGAAGGTTAACAAAATAGTAAAAGCAAAAAAAAAAAAAAAAAAAAAAAAAAGATCGGGGGGGAAAAGGTCGCTGTCTCAGGGAGGTCTCCCAAGAATGTGGAGAACTTTTCCACTGGGTTGAATTGGAATCAATAATTGCCTAGAAAACGTCTCCCGGAAGCCCAGGGGTATTTAATTAACAGAATCCCCATTCACAAGCAAAGTACTGGGCGGCTCTGCCAAGTGCCTGTGTCATGGAGGAGAAGGCGGGGACACTGACTGGACCAGGAGTCCACTAAGAAGACAACCCATCTGTGAGTT
The DNA here is from genome assembly GCF_963455305.1 of Plecotus auritus. Classification (NCBI taxonomy): domain Eukaryota; kingdom Metazoa; phylum Chordata; class Mammalia; order Chiroptera; family Vespertilionidae; genus Plecotus; species Plecotus auritus. The sequence goes on along the minus strand of NC_137773.1, from coordinate 134,110,714 downwards.
TAGCTTTCTGTGCCTTTTGCTGGAAATATTTCTAATGGTCATGAGAAATCTCTAGAATCACACATGAGGGCCTCCTTCCTTGTTGTAACCTTAGGGCTGAATGAATCTCCTACCCCACTGTTCCTCCTCGGCTGGGTGACCTCATAAAACAAACAGTAGATGGGCAATTGACTGCCCTCGTGATAGAGCCATGCTTGCAGGAGGAGGCCCCGTGAGGGCCCCATGCTTCCTGCTGCCTCGGACACCTTCTGCTCTTGGAAGGGGGCCATTCTGTCAATAATTGAAAGACAACCTCAGTTGCTGGCTAGGTATGTGTGTATGCATGCAGGGGCCACAAGGAGGGACATCAGGGCTGACAACCTTCAACATGCCCCTTCAGACAACACCCAGACAGTCAGAACTGTAAAAAAATAAAATAAAATAAAATAAAATAAAATAAAATAAAATAAAATAAAATAAAATAAGTGGGGCACTAGAGATTTTCCAAATTAAAATTATTTGGTCCTTCCAAACAAAATAATTTGATCACTTCATGGTTTAGCCTATCACTGGATCAAAAAGCATATGAACATTTTGCAACCCTTATGGAATAACCCTATTCAAATAAAATCTTTAGGCAAACCATTATGGAGAACTAGGTATACACATGGTGTCAACATATTATCCTACAGATACTTGCAGCTCATAACTGTGAAACCTCTCACTGCCATTGCTGTAAGTAGAGGTTGATCTTGACCTATATCATGGTGGGGGCGCCAGACATGAGGTGCCCCTAGAATCTCTAACAAAGTATTCATTCCAAAAGTGCTAAAGGAGTCTAGAACCAGGAAAGAGGAGATAGAGGAACAAGTTTATCAACACTTTGAACCAATTAAATCCAGAAAGTGGAACATTCTATAGGACAAGTGGCTTGATCTCTTTAACAAGTTTAAATGTCTTGGGGAAAATAAAGAAAGGGTAGTGGTAAGGTCTGGTCTGATTAAAAGAAACTTAAGAGAATTAACAATCAAATAAAATACATGGCTTTGATGGACTCTTAGAATGAACAAAACAGTTGTAAAGACATTTGGGGACAATGTGGGAAATAGGATCGTAGACTGGGCTCAGATGATATGAGGCAATTGTTAATACTGTTAGGAATGATACTGATATGAAGTTATGTAGAATAATGTCTTTCTTTGGGATTCATACTGAACTATTTTAGGATAAAATATCTCAATGCCTATAATTTACTTCAACATCAGAAAAAAAATAGATGACTCAAAATGGCAAAATGTTAACATTGCTAAATATAGGATATGAGTTTGTAGACGTTAATTATATCATACTCTACTTTTTTTTCTGTTTGTCTGAAAAATTTTATAATCAAAAGCAAAAAAAAAAAAAAAAAAAAAAAAGGAAAGTGGGGAAAGGAAACAAGAGAATTTCCCTAAAGACAGTCAAGATGTAGAGAGGGCAGCTAATAGGGACATCCTATTACAACTGGGGAAGGAACGCCAGAGGAAACAATGAACCATGTGGCTCTCATGACACAACCTTCCTCTCCCCTCCCTTCACTGCATGAAACTTTCATGGCTTCCCACTGCCCTTAGGGTAAAATCCAAACTCCAGAACAGCCTTCAGGGACCTACACCAACAGGCCCTACCTGCTTACCTGCTTCCCCAGCATCACCGGTGCCTCCCTTACCCTGTCACTGGCCCAGACACTGTGGTCTCCTCTCAGGTCCTCTGGGCCTAGGATTTCTGTCTTTACCACTAGCCTTTGCACATGTCCTTCTTTCCTTGTAGAGCACAACTCGCACCTCCACCAGCTCTGCTCAACCCTGGCTCCTTGCACGTGCCTCATCCCTGTTCACTTCAGCACAGGCAGGTGAGAGACACAGACCAATTCTTCTGAGATCTGCAGAATATCAGAACATGAAGAAGTGCTTCAAAAGGGTAACGAAATTGTATTCTTTAAATGTTTACACTTAACAAATTAGTTTATTTAATGCACACATACGTACTCACGCTACAGCAGGTCCTCAAACAATGTTGTTTATTCAACACTGTTTTGTTATAAAGTTGATGAGATACCCTAGGAACTTAGCTTTTGTCTATGTAAATTTGCCTATAGTAAAATTGTTTCTTTTATACGTCATTTCACTTAAAGTTGCAGAACCTATCTATGACATTATGTGAGGGCTTGCTGTATATGCATCATCATTTGACAACAAAGTCATCGACACCCATAAGACATACCCTGCTGTACTGTCACCGCCAACCTATTTTCTTGTCCCCACTTTGGTCTGTAAGCTACATGAGGGTGGTATGTTAGTTTTCTATTGCTGTTGTAACAAATTACCACAAACTCAGTGGCTTAAAACAACATACATCTTACTGTCTTACAGGTCTGTAGGTCAGAAGTGTGGTATGGGTCTCACCAGTCTAACATCAAGGTAGAGGCAGGGCTGCCTCACTCTCTGGAGGCTCCAGGGAAGAGTTTTCTCCTGGAGATTGCATGACTAGTTGGTAGCTATAAATTGAGGGCCATTCTCAGCTTCTAGAGATGTTCAAATTCCTTGGCTAGTGGCCTTCTTCCTCCATTTAAATGCCAATGGCAGTAGGTTGAGTCCTTCTCATGCCTCATCTCTTTGTCTGAAGCTGGGAAAGGTTCTCCACTTTTAAGGACCCATGAGATTAGGTTGACTCCCCTGAAGAACTCAGGGTAGTTTCCCTATCTGAAGGTCCATAACCTTAACCACAGGTAATACATTTTGCCATGCAAGGTAACATACACGTTTCAGGGATTAGGAAGGTAGACATCTTTGAGGGCCATTATTCTGCTTACCACAGGCAGAAACCAAGATTTTCTTGTTTATGGTATGAAATGCTTTTGATACTATTGTTATTATTCTGCATTACTGTTATTATGATCCAGCAAGTTAAGTTCAGGTGCTTTCATTATTTGTCTTTTTTGTTTTATTTTTTGGCAGATCTCTACTAATATTGTCAGATCTTATTCCATCTCACACTATGAGGTAAGATGGAAATGCAGGTGACATTCAGGAGAGAGTTATTAGAGACCACCAAAGAAAGGGGTAAATCCATGAATGGTATAAGGTTGGGATTCAAAAGCAAGCTGAGTTCCCAGGAATTCTAGAGAAAAATATCTAAAGTTCAAACATGAAGGAGTAGTTATGTTGTTATATAATTTAGAATTGTAGAGAAGAAATGGCTAAAAGGATTAAAAGTGTTTGATCTGAGGATTGAAATAGGGGAGATATGAAATAGGGGAGGCATAATTTTCCTTATGAGCTTTTCCATAATTTTGTACACGTTAGCCACGTGCGTGCAATACTTTGACAATGATTAAAAAAATTAATAAATATATATACTCTTTTAAAAATATCTCTATGTTAAGAGAACAAAAAAAGTAAAAATGTTGTGTTGAGTACAATCCTGTTAGTTAAAAATATATATAACACATATCCATATGTGGTTAAACAGATATATGCTGAACATTGTTATATTTCTTATGCTGAACATTGTTATATTTCTAAGTGTAATTACAAGAAGCTGAAAAAATATGGTTGCATGTGGGGAGAAGCATTTGGGTGGGGTTGGGAAAGAGGCTCTCGCATTTCAGTGTGTATCTTTCTGTACTGCTTGGGAAAGACTGCATATATCACTTTATCGTAAAATTGGTCAAGGTCCATTTCAGTATAGAGATTTCATATATTCTTTTATTAAATTATTTAATTTTACCTTATCTTTGTCTTTAAAAAATTGATAAAAATTCTATCTTACAAACTATATGATAAATCCACAAAATACAAAATGTAAGTGTAATAGAAGAAATAAGTAAACCTTGCAATAATTCCTAGAGAAAATTAATAAAGTTGATAAACCTGTACTAAGAATAGTGGTTTTTTTAAAATAAAGGAAAGAAGAAAGAAAAGAGAAACTGATAGGAAAGAGGCAGTATCACAACAAATTCTACAGACATTGAAAATCAAAGAGTATAATATAGCAAACTGCTTTAGACCAATAATAGATTTGAAAACTTAGATAAAATGAACAAATGCTATAATGTATACAAATTATGGAAGCTGATGAAAGAAGGGAGAGAAATCTGAATGGCTTGATATTTATTAAAGAAATGGAATTCATTATTTAAACTTTCTCACTAACAAAACTTCAGGCGCAGTTGATTTCACTGGGGAATGTTTCCAAAAATTTCAGCAAAAGGTAAACCAATCTTATACAGATGCTTCTAGAAAATAGAAAAAAAAATCCTGTCTAATTCTGTTTATTAGGTCAGCATAAACTGATCCCAGAACCTAAGTATTTAAAACGATAATTACAGAACAAACTCATTAACAAAAATGTTACAAAATGTTAGCAAATAAAATCCATTATTTGGGCCCCAACCCCTATGGCTCAGTTGATTGGGTGTTGTCCCATGCACCAGGAGGCTGTTGGTTCCATTCCCTGTCAAGGGCACATGCCTGGTTTTAGGCTTGATCTCTGGTAGGGACATGTAGAAGCCAGCTGATCAATGTTGTGCTCTTACATAGATGTTTCTAGCTCCCTTTTCCTTCCTCTCTCTCTAAAAAAAAAATCAGTAAACTATTTTTAAAAATCCACTAGTGCATTAAAAGGATAGCATCATATATCCAAGAAGAGTTTTTCCACATATATGAGAGTGTTTTTACATTTGAAAAATAAATCAATGTAATTCTGCACATAAACAGAAAACAAAGAACTAATTAAATCATTTCAGTAGAAGCATGAAAAAAATTTTGATAAAGTTTAACAACTATCATGCTAAAAACTTTTTGCAAGTCAACATTAGAAGAAATTTCCTTAATTGGATTATAAAATCTAAAAAAAGCTTATTGTAAGCATCATAGTAAATAGTGAGAAACTGGAAACATTTCCCCTGATATTGGAAGAGAGGGAGATAGATTTTTTTATTAAAATGAAGGAGGTAAAATGTATATGTGCTGATGGGGAAAAAGCTCAAAGACTTACTAATTTTTTAAAAAGTTAACCTGACATATCTAAGTTAAAACTATACAAAACATAAAAATAAAAACAAATATTTAGTATAGCTTTAAACATTCTGGAAGGATATATCCAAACTGTTACCAGCCATCACTTCATGAGAAGGTTGGGAGTGGGGGGCTGGGGGGGGGCATGTTTGTATATATGAGGAACAATACATTTTTCTAATATATTTTTATATGCCTATATCACTTGAAAAAGTAATATATTCATGTAGTATCATTATAGTAAAATAATATCATATCATGTCCTGCTCTAAAAAGAATGTTATACCAACTTAGGGGCTTCTAGACAATTATTACTTCTCTGATCTGTAAAAATGTTTCCATGTGGATATTAAGTTTGGTGGAGAGAACTGAAAAAATCAGCTTCTCATTTATGTAAATGGGACAAACAGAACTGTGACAATGGCATGTCTGAACGAGGGCACCTCCCAGCCCAGGAGCACTGGGGCATCGGGAGTATGAAGGTAGCTGTCTCTGATTGGTCTGGAATTAATTCTATTTTAACCAGTGAGTATCTTCAGTTCTGATGGTAGCAAGAGACTATGAAAGCCAGAGCAGGGATATATAGAGTTAGGTATTTGGGACAATCAGGTAAAATAACAACATCCTTTGGCCTCATTCACCATAGCGCAAGAATAGAGTCTAGGAGCAAATTCCTCTCTTCTCACGGGTGCAACTAAAATTCTCTCTGATTGGTCTAGATGAAAGCAGATTCTATCCTTGAATTAATCGGGCCATCCTTGCTCATCACTAGTTAGATTTGGTTTCAGAAGCCAGAACACTGGCAAGAGCTTCTGTGATCAGTGTCCAGGCACAGAAATTATAGGTTTTCAGTCTTGGGGTACTGGGAGCCAGAAGCATAAGGAATGCTGAAAATCCATGTTCTACACAGAGGCCCTGTTCCTGCCTCCCCTTCCCAGGCTGGAGTGACAGGCACAATCTCCCAAGAAGTCCTGCTGGACAGCCAAAAAAATGTCTCCTCCATCCCCTTCAACAAATTCTAAATACAAGTCCGATTTTTATTGGACCTGTGTCCATTAATCAAATGATTAATACTGAGTAGGGTAGATAAAGAGGAGAAAACGCCATCATCTACAAAGTGTGTTTGAACATTTAATGTGCATTCATGAAGGTGTGTCCAGATTACAGGTATGACTTCCTAAGATCTTAGGTTCAGAGGGAGCCTTAGAAATTAATTTTCTGTCCTCTCAACTGAATTCTGCCAAGAGGACAGGGTTGAATGAAAATACTTTTCCAATTCTTCAAATTATGGACATAAAATGGAATACTAGAGGCAATTATCCAGATAATTTGACATGAAGGTTTTTTGTTTTACTCTTCACTGCTTGTGAGGATGTGGGCATTATATGACCCCTTACTCTCTAACCTAATAAGTCTGTAAATCACAAGTTTCCTATGTCATCTGGAGCTGCTCTGATGAAATTCATAAGTTTGGGAACCAAAACACTTTACCTCCTGGATCAAAACCCACGCTCCATAACCAGAATAGATCTCTTCCTAGATTTAGTGTCTCAGCACATTTCTGTTATGTTTGCAAGATATGTACAAATCTGACTCACCACGGTATTAGATCCTGGGCAAAGCATTGTGGGTCAAATGACTTATCCAAGAGCCATCCTAAGGCTAAATATTTTAGCAATAAGAAACAGCACAGGAAATTGGGGTTGGTCTTCCTGGGTGTGAGTCAACTTCGTGGTGATCTAATTGGTATTTCTGGGGGGATGGGGCGGTCTGACCAAATGGATCTAGACAGCCTTTTCCCACTGGCAACCGCACAAAAACTAGATGACATAATTCACAGAATAGGAAATTAGGAGCAGATAGGAAATGCATACAAGACTACTGTATTTCTTCCAAAGGGAATGCAACATATTGAACAGATTACTAAGGAGGATCCTCAAAGTTGGCAAAATCAATTCATTCAAGAGATAGAAGCAGAGTCCTGGAGAAGCTGAAGATCAGAGCAGAAAGGCAAGGAGCTTAAAGAGTGGAATATGACAGGGGCTCATTTGGTCATCTCATGCCTAGAATTTCTGTTGTTCATGTAAGTTCAATAATACTGCAACTCAACATTGATATGTAAGCTAATGGGTTTTTGCTGTCTGACTATCCAACACGAGGCTAGTGACTTAATTATTTTCCATTGCCTATGGCAGGCATTATTTCCATAAATTTGAATGAAAGAAATTAAGTTGAAGCAAGTTCCTTGTAACCACCCAGAAGTTTAGACTTATGGAAACACTTTAGAGCAAAGCAGCAAGAGTAGGTTTCTTATTTGTCTGTCAAGTCCAGCATATCTTTAGGAGAGCGGTAGAACTGTTTCCTTCTCCCTTGAATCAGGGAAAAATGTATTTTTGGAGCTTTATGACAATGCTAAGCTGGCCAAAATTTACTCAGCAATGTCCACGGGCAGCCATGTCTTTCAACACGTCCTCTTTTTCCTTCCTTGAGAAAACATTGAAAAACTATGGAGTGCCTTGTAATAGAGACATTTTTTTCCCCTTGAAAGTTAGGATGACAAGTGTAGCATTTTCTCAGCTATCCCACACCAGTGAGAGACAAAGTGAGAATGACATCCATTGCACAGCTGGAATTGCAAGCACTAGAATTTCCCACAAGGACCCACGTGTTGCTTGCCTCTGGGAGAGCTGTGACACTAGGCACGCATGATCAACCCCAGCCCCTTCCCAATTGCCCCCTTTGAGATTAGCTCAAGTGAGGATGCAAAGAAACTTACCCTGATGTGTGAGTGAAAATGGTGTGGGGTCCACTTTCCCCTCGCAGTCATACCTCATCTCTGGTGTTGTTCCTGAATAGCACATAACTGTAGAAGAGGGGAAGCAAATCAACTATAATTTCCAGGTCCTTCAATTGTTCAGCCAGCCTTGTTGAGTTTATTGTAATTGCTCTGTGAATCCTCTCTTATTTCTTGAAATTCCCCCAGAGCATCGCAGAGGAGTCATTATGGCTCAGATCTGGAATGGTGAAATATCAAGAAAATGAACTCAACCACTAGATTAATTCTGGTTCTACTAAAGAGAGAGATTTTTTTTTTCATTGAGATATACTTGACATATAACATTGTATTAGTTTTTGGTCCATGACATAATGATTTTTTATATATGTACATTGCAAAATGATTACCAAATTGTTTTGTTAACATCCATCAAGAAAAAAAATTTGTGTGTGATGAGAACTTTTGAGACCCACTCTCTCAGCAACTTTTAAATATACTATAGTCACCACACAGTGTACATTAATCACCGGGATTTATTTACCTTATATAACTGGAAGTTTGTACCTTTTGACCACCTTCACCCATTTTGCCCAACCCCCATACTCAGCCTTTGGGAACCACCAATCTGTTCTCTGTATCTATGTTATTTTTGTTTTGTTTTAGATTCCATGTATGTGATATTATACAGAATTTGTCTTTCTCTGTGTGCCTTATTTCACCTAGCATAATACCACCAAATTTCATCCATGTTATCACAAATGACAGAATTTCCTTCTATTTTAGGGATGAATAATATGCCATTGTATAGAAACCACATTTTCTCTTTTTTTGTTGTTAATGCTCACCCGAGGACATTTTTCCATTGATTTTTAGAGAGTCGAAGGAAGAGGCAGAGAGAAAAATATCAATGTGAGAGAGTCACATTGATTGGTTGCCTCCCACATACACTCCAATCAGGGCCAGGTATCGAGCCTACAGCCAAGGTATGTGCCCTTGACTGGAATAGAACCCGGGACCCTTCAGTCTGTGGGCTAACACTCTACTGAGCCAAGCTGGTTAGGGCAGATATAACATTTTATTAATTAATTTATCCATGGACACCTATGTTGTTTCCATGTCTTGGCTATTGTAAAATTATAATGATACAATAAACATGGGAGTGCAGATATTTTCTTGAGTTACTGATTCCTGTTCCTTTGAATAAATACACAGAAGTGGAATTGCTGGGTCATGTGGTAATCCTATTTTTAATTTTTTGAGAAACCTGTTTTCCATAGTGGCTACACTAATTTATATTCCTACCAAGAGTAACCTTTTCTCCACATCCTTACCAATACCTATTATTCCTCGTCTTTTTTAAAACAGTCATTTTAACAGGTGTGAAGTGATATCTTATTGTGGTTTTGGTTTGCAATTCCCCAATGATTGGTGATGTTGAGTATCTGTGATGTTGGTCATTTGTATGTCTTCTTTGGAAAAATGTCTTTTTAGCTCCCCTGCCCATTTTTTAATAATTTTTTTTTTTACTATTAGGTTGTATAAGTTCTATATTTTGGATATTAATCCCTTATCAATCAGATATAATCCTATATAATAAAAGCCTAATATACAAATTGACTGAACAGCAAAATGACCAGTCGCTATGATGCTCACTGACCACCAGGGGCAGACACTCAACACAGGAGCTGCCCCCTGGTGGTCAGTGCGCTCCCACAGTGGGAGCAACACTCAGCCAGAAGCTGGGCTCATGGCTGGTGCGCCCAGCGGTGGTGGCGGGAGCCTCTCCTGCCTCCGTGGCAGGCGGACATCCCACAAGGGGTCCCAGACTACAGAGGGCACAGGCTGGGCTGAGGGATCCCCCCTACACACTCTCCCCCAGTGCATGAATGTTGTGCACCGGGCCTCTAGTTTTCAAATATTTTTCCATTTTGTGGGTTGTCTTTTCATTTTGTTGATGGTTTCCTTTGCTGTACAGAGGCTTTTTAGTTTGATGCAGTTTCACTTGTTTATTTTTGCTTTTGGTGTCAAATCCAAAAAATCATTGCCAATACAAATGTCAAGAAGCTTACCCTTATGTTTTCTTCGAGAAGTTTTGTGATTTCTTGCCTTACATTAAAGTCTAATACCTTTTGAGTTGACTTTTGTATATTGTTTTAGATAGGGTCCAGTTTCATTCTTTTGCATGTGGCTCTCCAGTTTCGCCAGAACCATTTATTAAAGAGACTATCCTTCCCCCATTACATATTCTTGGCTCCTTAGTTGCAAATTAATTGACCATATATGCGTGGGTTTACAGGCAGTGCTCGGGTTACGTTGGAGATCCATTCCTACGGCGCTACATAATGCGATTTTCGCCGTAATTTGGAACCCACCTACGTCACTCACATGGAGCACATACACAGCAGTAATGACGTGAAACAGTAAAAAAAAAAATTAAAAGAAAGATAACAATTCCTGATCTTTACTTGTGGTAAATAAATAATAAAAAACATAAAGCACATACATACATACATCAAAATGACGGAACTTTTATTTTTTTTATAAATAAATGGGAGATGGCGATATAACCACGAAATGACGTTAAGTTTAGTCTGACATAACCCAAGGACTGCCTATATTTTGTGGCTTTTTATTCTGTTCCTTTGATCTATGTGTCTGTTTTCATGTCAATACCATACTGTTTTCATTACTATAGCTTTGTAGTATAGTTTCAAACCAGGAAGTGAAATAACTCGTTTTTTTGTTTTTTTTTCTCCTGACTGCTTTGGCTTTCCAGGTTCTTTTTTTTTGCCCCCATACAAATTTTACGATTGTTTATTTTTTTCTTTGAAAAATGCTATTGGAAAGTGCTGCTTAATTATTGGAGCCAGAGGGCTCACCAGAGAGAGGAGCTTGATAGAGGGGCCATCCTATTCCCTTTGAGGCTGATGCTTACCTTGGGAGGTGGTATATTTAGTAGTTAAAAAATTGCCAGAGTCAAGCCAACTAGAATGCTTGATTAGGAGAAATAGAACCTTGGAAAAATACTTAATCATTCTAAGATTGATTTTCTATTTATAAAATTAAGGCATTAACTACCTCACAGAATTGTTCTCAGCATTAAAAGAGATAACTCCTAACTGCTCAATCCATTACCTTCCACATAGTAATTTCTCAAAACTTTTCTTGGTCATTACCAGACCAAAACACTGGAAAAACAAATGGGCTTTTGAAGGAGCAACTCTTTGCATTGTTCACACCTGTCTGAATCAGATGTTTTAAACCCTAGGTGGGTGCTCATGGTCTGACACTGAGAAGATTTTCTGAAATCAGGAGGAACTGTACCTGACGGGTTCTGTGAACAGAGTTCAGCATGTGGAGGCCTGGTGTGCACACGCTGCTGGTGCTGTTTCTCCGAGGCAGGCGCCGTGCAGTGCCAGGCATGATCTGCAGCCTGTCAGAACTAAGAAGCTGCACGGCCTCCCAAGTGGGGTCTCTGATAAGAGAGAGTAGTTACAGGCTCATGAATATGATTAAGCACCTTCCACTTACTCTCAATAGAGACTTAATTAAATACAATGTGTATTTCCTTGACTGCCTCTGCCAAAGCTGCAAATGGTTATTGCTGCAATTATTAACAAGAATAAATGACTCTAGGAATGATGTTAGGCATTATAATGATGGCACTTGCAAAGGCTTAGAGAAGGCAATTACAATACAGACAATGTTAGTCTTTCTCCCTTCTTCCTAAACTGGTGGTGGAGGCTAGCTAATGATAGCTGCTTCCTTACCTGTTTAAAAAATCCCCTCTCTGTTCTACTGCCTGTAATTGAAGGGATCATCCTCCAATGTCAGAGCAACACCTCGAGGATGAACAGCATTCAGCGTTAGCAGTGAGGTGATAGTAAGGGTCATTACTATTTCCTTGTTTATCTTTTTTCAGATGATCTACAATAAACAGATCTGCAGCTGAAACGCTGGCTGACAAAGATGTGGATTTAAACACTGGCTGTGCTTATTTTTGTTACATACCCTGTGGGTCTCAGTTTTTGCATCTGTACAATGAAGGAAATGGCACCCGCGTGCTGTGAGAATTAGATGAGACCATAAAGATATAGGGAGTGCTTGGAACAATGCCAGGCACATGGGAAATGGTCAGTGGATGATAATCATTATCATGTTTTGGTTTACTATTATTATTAACTAGAGGCCCAGTGCACGAAATTCGTGCACTTGAGGGGGGCGGTCACTTAGCCTGGCCTGCGCCCTCTCGCAGTCAAGGAGCCCTTGGGGGATGTCTGACTGAAGGCTTAGGCCTGCTCCCTGGGGGGCGGGCCTAAGCCTTCAGTCGGACATCCTTAGTGCTGCCACAGAGGCGGGTGAGTCTTCCACCACCTCCGCTGCACTGGGCCAGCTGTGAGCCTGGCTTCTGGCTCCTGTGCTGAGCATCTGCCCCCTGGTGGTCTGTGCACGTCATAGCGAGCATTGAACGACCTTAGCATATCATTAGCATATTATGCTTTGATTGGTTGAACAGATGACCAGACACTTAGCATATTAGGCTTTTATTATATAGGATTTTTACTTGAAGCAACAAGCATATATGAAGGCAAATATAAAAATGAATACATTTTACAATGTCAGGTAAGAATACATTAACAATGCATTAGGAGGTAAAGGAGAAAGACATTTCATTCCCTGAGAGGGAGATGGCACACAGCTCCAGCGTGATGACTGGCAACTAACCCCACCTTTTCCCAGGAGTAAGCTTACTTGATCACCACACAGTAGGTCTGAGTGGGCATTGCCTTCTCACTGGCAGAAGACACTGAGCTCAGAACCCTAAAGATTAGTCCCTAAACTAGAATGGGGACTACAACCCAATGCCCTTTCTTCAGACCTTTTATGGAGAATGCTGCCCTGCTGCCCGGCAGGTAGGGTCGATGATGAAATTGATGTACTACAAGGGGGCCAGAGGCTGAGGTCCAGTACCCAGTACCCGGGTGAGATTGTCTTCCCTGGGAGGCCAAGGCACCTTTTATTAGCATAATGGCTCTTTGGATGCCAAGCCTTGTGTTCAAAGTTCTGTATCCACCCAGAGGGGGCGCCTTTTGCTAACTCAAACAAAGGACGGCTACTGGCTAGCTGGGCTCTAGGCCAGGCTGGGCCTTCTGCTTCTTTTCATGGTTCCCTCGGGATACAGACTGCTGGTGCAGGTTTTACGATTTTGTGTATATATATATAATTTTTACATCTTATCTTTAACTAATTTTATTGGATTTTATCTAATATGGAATGCTTTTCCTATCAATTAGACAGGGTATTTAAAATAATTATTTTCATCTACATGGTTCTTCATTATTTACAATTCTCTGTGACTTGAGTTTATTTGAAAACTTAGATATCTCACTTCTCAGACCAATATCCAAGTAGTTTCTATAAATAAAAAGGCTGGAGTCACTTAACCTAATTTCAAAGTCTCCCCTACATGAAGTTAAATGGAATAGTCTGAAGTTTTCTGGTATTAATCTGTGATTTTACTTTAAATAGTAGTATTACGTTGCCATCTTACTTTATTATAATTTTTAAAAAAGGTTCTGGGATTACTCTTGAAATGAGCAAAGTTATAATAATAAATGATAACTCTTAAGCATGTTAAGGCTTCTCTAAATTCTGCTTATTTTTATGAACACTTGGGATGATATTGTTTGGTTTTCTAACCTTATCATTTCAGACCAGCTGAAGCCACAAGGGGCTATTTGCAGTCCTGGGCGATGAGGCCATCTATCATGGGGCCTGGCCGGTCTTGACTTGGCTGGGAATGGGGTCATTCTGCACCGGGCTTTGCTCTTGATGAAGGATGTTGATGTGAGTCAGACTTCTCTTAGAAAAGGCATGAAACTGTGTCTCCCACTCTGAACATGTACTTCCTCCTTCAAGGAGCTGAGTGTCAGGCAGGAGCAATCAAGTGCATCCAAGTTCATTTCACAAAAGGTTCCTGTTACTTGTGTGACTGAACACCTAAAGGGCAGGGCCTGGGCTGGGTCTTACTGTTGTATTCCCCACCCTACTTGGCACTGAGCTTTGTAATAGGAAGAAGCCAATTAATGTTTTCTGAAGTGAACTGAAATAGCTACTAACCTCCAGTAGACTCTAACAACAACAAATGCAATGGAAAGAAAGAAGGGATGAAGCATTTCTTTTAGGGGAAAGTACCATTTGTCCATTCAGTCACTCATTTATTCCTTTCCTGTCTTCTATCTGAAAAATCTTATGACAATGATGTAGGAAAACTTGAAGGATATAATGCATGAGCTAGGACCTGTAGCACAGGTAAGATATGGGGTACAGAAGGAAGAAAGGGCAGAGGATAGTATTAGTAAAGGTACAAAGGCTGGACTTTGAAGGCTGGGTTTGGGGAGGTGAGGGAGGTGTCCTCTGGCTGGAGCTTAGGGGTCATGGAAAGAAGCAGTTGAACAGAATCTAAAAAAGGAGCCTCAGTACAGTCGTGAGGCTCTTGTTCATAGTCCTGCCCCCAGGGGATTGGAGATGAATAAGGGGTACAGTATAGTCCCCCAGAAAGTACAAGCTTCTGCAGTCAGGCAGTCCTGGGTGCAAAGGCAGCTCTGCACACATGACTTCCATTTTCTCGCTCTTCATGCATTTGTGGAATAGGGTGGTAACGATGGTGCAAGAGCACAGTGCAAGTTAAACGTGGCTGGCATAGACAATGACCAACATGTAATACATGCTCAAAAAAGGCAGCTTTCCCTTTGTCCCTACTCCTGAGCAATGCTGACCAATATAATTGTCTTTTGACAAAGTACAAGTTAAAGACCATATCTTACATATATTTCCAAGTAGAAACATATTTTATTTAATTTTTAATAACCACAACATTTAGTCAATCATTTCCGGAGCAATCTGGATATTTGTCAATTAATGATATTATGTTTCTTTTCTTAGCAAATTCCTGGCCTTATTGTTATTTGTCCTTCACTGTGGCTCTTGAAATATATCAGTATGACCCATGCCCACCCTCCCTGATGCCCACTCTCCCTGATGCCCTCCACATAGCCTCCCTGAACATGTAGAAACTTTCATGCACACCTGAATTATATTTTAAATTGGCCCTATGTGCCTTCAGATTGAAAAGCTGAAGGTCATTTGTAAGCACCAATTTCATGAACATTTACTGGTCATTTTTTTTCCACATACATTTGGAAGTAAGAGCAGAAGACGAGGGGAAATGCTGTTGGTTACATGGGTGCATTTACCATTCTATTTTAGCATTTTCATTATCTTTTTCCGAAAGTTTTCACTTTTCCTTAAAGGTAAAACTCGGGCCCAATGCAAAGTTTTGTCCTCAGTGACCAGTGTACTCTTCATATTTGTGTTTCCCCATTATCTGAGTTATCGTTAAGTGGAAGTCACTTATTCTATTGGCCACCTGATGATGAGGTAAATGCCAAATGCTTTATGAATATTTTAGCCATTTATATAATCTGAAACAACAGCTGTGATCATTAGCGTTGTCACCAATTCTTTGATTCTCTTCTTGCCAGACATATGGCAAGACTGAATGTCCCTGTTTCCTGGAAGTTAGGAGAACCAAAGGAACTTGCTTCGGCCAATGAAACATGAGTGTGTCACTTCCAGGTGGAAGCCTTTAAGACCCAGGGAGTAACTTGCTCTGTTTCCTTCCCTTGATGAGGTGACTAGTGATGTTCCAGATGGTGGAGGCGCTAATAGCCTTGCCACCCACATGGACTAGAATCCCCAGCCATGCCAAGTAAGACATGTGGCATGAGTGGGAAATAACCCTTTGTTGTTGTCATTTAACTTTTTATTGTGAAATAATTGTATATGCACATGAAGTTGTAAGAGACAATACAAAGAGATCCCAAATACTTTCCATTCAGTTGCCTCCAGTGGTAAATCTTGCATAACTATAATGCAAGACCACAGCCAGGAAATAGATGTTGATAAAACCCACTGGTTTGATTAAAATTCTATCAGATTTACACTCACTCATGAGTGTATGCTTGTCTGTATTTAGTTCTGTGAAACTTTATCACCTGTGTGGTTTGTAGGGCCATCACCCCAGTAAGATGCAGGACAGCTCCTGGCCTAAGGCTCCCTGGTGCTGCCCTTTTATTGCCACAGCACCTCCCTCCCTTCTTCCCTCTTCCTAAGCCCTGGTAACCACTAATCTGTTCTCCTTATCTACAAATTTGACATTTCAAGACTATATAAATGCAATCAAACAATACATAACCTTTAAAACTTTTTATTGTGGTAAAATATATATAACCTAAAATTTGACATGTTAACCATTTTTAAGTCTACAAATCAGTGGCAGTAATTACATTCACAATGTCGTGCAACCAACTACATAACCTTTTGAGACTGGCTTTTTTCCTCCTTCGTCATGATCCCCTGAGGTTCTATTCAAGCTGTTGTGTATATCAACAGTTCATTCCTTTTTATTTCATGATATAAATGCACCACTCTTTGTTCACCCATTCACCCACTGACAGACATTAGAGTGGTTTCTGATTTTCACTATTAGGATTAAAGGTGAAACATTTGTGTATACACTTTTGTGTGAATAAATTTTCATTTCTCTGGATAAATGCTCAAGAGTAAAGTTACTGTGTCACATAGTAAGCACCTGTTCAGTGTTGTAAGAAATGGCCTTGAAATACCATTTAATATTCCCAACAAAACATTTATTGTTTGAGCCATGAAATTTTGGGGTTATTTGTTATTGTAGTCTAACCTACCCTGATTAATATATAAGTAAATTATTTTCTCATTTGCAAGGTCATCATGGAATCAAATTTACCCTCAATTATGTACTAAGAGGTGACAATGAGATATTTATTTTATTCAAGTATTCATTTACTAATTCCTTTATTCAATAGCTATTTGCTAGGCACACGCTATTCTCAGGAACATGTTGGGTGTGGAGAATACAATACTGGGAAAAGCACTTTCGTTGGAGCTCAGTGTCTATTGTGAAAAGTAGACAATAGACATAGACAAGGAAAACAGTGCTATGAAGTAGTGGCACCTAATGGTATGACAGTACCAAAGCAGGGCACTTACGTAGCCAGGGATGGGAAGAGAGGATTTGAGTGGGTAGAGTTCCCCGAGAAAATACTGTTCCAGCTGAAATCTTAAAATGAGTTAACTAGGAAATGAGGCAAGCATGAAGGGTGGAGACAGAGGACATCCTAGCCAGGGAGATAGCCTGGTAAAAACCTTTTGGTGCCACAGAGACTTGGTAATTCATGAATTGAAACGCGAAGGTGGTTAGAGTAGTGAGAATATGTGTCAAAGAAGTCTAAGATGAGACCAGAATGCCTAGGATCCCAGAGGCCTCTTCAGAGATGGAGATCTTGAAGGTCAAAGTAGTGGGGATCTCTGAAAGGTTTTATCACTGGTAGTCACATGAGCATATCTGAGCTTTTAAAATATCACTCTGGTTATTGTGTGGAGAACAGATGTAAGGGATGTGTGCAGATTGCAAGCACCTGAAATTCAGGGGTTCCATAAATACAGAGAGAAAGCTGCCCCTCTCCCAAACACTTCCCATCCTCCAAAAATAATAAAAATGAGATGATAATAAAGAGAAGAAAGTCAAGGAAGAGACAAAATTTTTTACAAAATAGACCTGAATCTATTGCTGGCACTCTATGCATGGCACATAAGGGGGACATACAAAATAATAACAGGATTGCAATGAACAATTTTTGGTAGAAATAATTTAATAATTTAATCGAAGCAATTCTTAGCCTATGTTTTATAGAGTGGGCCTGCTGGGTAGAGCACATAATTAGTGAATATGAAGAAAAGATGAACATTGGGTGTGTTTATATGGGAAATGGGGCTCAGCTTAGGGTCCTGTTGCTCCATAAATTCACTTTACTTCTTCTCTGGGGTTTCTGATAGAAATGTTATAAATCAGAGATTCTATGTTATTTCTCCCTATGAATGCTAAACTGAGCCTAAGCAATTCTCTTTGATCAAAACTCAGAAAAGATATTGGTATGATAACACCCAATGTTCAGGTATATTAAAAAAAAGGGGGGCGGGAAGGAGGCGGAGGAGGAGGAGCAGAAGAAGAAAAAGAAGATGACATGGAAGTTTTCCATCTGAGGCTTGGCACTTCCTCATTTTGACACTTGACTGCTGAGTGTCTGTGATGCTAAGGGGGAGCTTACAAGAAGACTCTCATCTTGAATGAATTTAGTCTTTGACTTGAGAGTTGAGTTGCTACTACTTAATCTAGATCCCTATAAAAGACTATAGCCAATACATAGAACTGTAGTCACTAAAACAGGAGATAGTACCCCCTCTCAAGTGGAAAGAACACTTTTTTGTTTCCCCCCAATAAGTACCCTGTTCCCATTA
Source organism: Plecotus auritus (assembly GCF_963455305.1). Lineage (NCBI taxonomy): Eukaryota > Metazoa > Chordata > Mammalia > Chiroptera > Vespertilionidae > Plecotus > Plecotus auritus. Next base: position 134,092,504 of record NC_137773.1, on the reverse strand, counting down.
TTGCCCTTGGATGTTTGAAAGCACACTCCCAGCATCCTCCTCAGTGGGCTTCAGAAGCAGAAGAGGATAATCACACGCCAGAAACTGTGACAGGCTGTAATTCTCTCTTCAAAAAATAGTTTGCCAGGAGAGCTGCCCATGTTGGTCGCATTTTATTAGCTTCCACTCACCAAGCAGCTATTTGTGACAAAGAAGTCTCCCATCCTTAATTGGATTTGGTTTCAAGCAAATGAACTGGTGCCTTGACACTTTCTGCAGACAGAAGTGGTTTCTCAAGGCAGAGATTCTGGCTGTAGAAAGGGGAATTAGAGGACTAGGGGTGGTAGGGAGGGCTCTGGAGTCTGAGATGGAGCATGAGGGGGTGAAAGAATGTGTTGTACTTGGGGCATTAAAGCCACTTGGAGCTGTGAAGCTGGGAGCCTAAGTATCCTGATTTCAAGGACATCCATTATTTCTCACCCATTCATTCAACACTGAGTGCCTACTTCAATGATTCAGAGTTTGGCAAACAAAAGAGATTAAAATTGTACCATCACATATCTTGCATTATACAAGGGAAAGAAAGGTAACCAAATAATATAATATACACACAACTTTAGATGGTGTGTTAAAAGGTGAGAAACACTAGGGGAAAAAAGAAAAAGTTGAGCAAGGTGAGGAGAATTGAGAGTGTTGAGGAAGGGGCGGGGGGGGGGCGGTGAGCAAGTGATGGCCTTCAGAGAGTGGTTTGGGCAAACCTCACTGAGACTTGAAAAGGTGGAGAATTAGCCCAGCGGTACCTGCAGGGAGCCCTCTGCAGACGGAGGGAGTGCTGGAGCAAAGACGCAGAGGCAGGAGCCTGCCTGGCCCATTAGTGGAAGAGCAAGGAGCACAACGTAGCAGGACCCAGGAGAACAATGGGGGTGCGTGTGTTAAGACATGAGGTCAAAGAGCAAATGGACCCCAAATCATCACAGACCTTGGGAAGACTCTGGCTTTTTCTGAGTCAAACTTGGAAACATTGGATGGTCAAGATCTGAGAAAATGTATAATTTGGTAGTTTTGTTGGTGCCATATGATAGGGCAAAGTGTGGGAGACTAGAGCTCTAAATAAAAACGAGGTGGTCGTGGCGTGGTCTGCAGCAGTAGAAGGAAAGTGATAGAAGTGGCTGAATGTATCTTGAAGATAGAGATAGCAGGATTTCCTTTCCAGAGCATTGGATGTGGGATGCAAGAGACAGGGTAGCATTTAGACGGTGCCAAGGATTTGGACCTGAACAGCTAGAAGGTAGCAGTTACCATCAACTGAGGAAGGCAGAAGGTAGAGCAGTTTCTGCAGAGAAGAGGAGTTTTGGACATATGGAATTTATGATGTCTATTAGACATCCAAGAGGAGACCCTGGCTTTGGAGTTGTGAGAAAAGTCAGATTTGGAGAAGTTGGGAGTTGGTGGCAGACAGCTGATATGTGGGATCACCAAGGGGAGTACAAACAGAGACGAGGTGAAGACCAAAGCCTGAGCCTAGGACAGTCCAACGTTAAGAGCCAAATGAGGTCACACATAGCAGAGCACACATTACACATGTGTGACACGTAGTACATGTTTGATGAATGTTACCCATAATGGCTATACTTTTTATTATATTTATTGTATCCATTGCACCTGATTATTTCTGTATTGATCTAAGTTACAAAGTGATGACTCAGATATATTTTTTCCTGCCCTTCAATAGTGAGAATCCAGTGCCCCAAAAGTTCTTGTTGTGGTACAGAAGGACACTTGTTTAAATTAGGAGGAAGGTTAAGACTGCCTGCAGTGATCACTAACCATTGAACACATGTTTGAAGTGTAGCCTGTGCTAGGCCTGAGGAAGGGTACATAGGTGACTAGAAGGACACAGTTGCTGTCCTCAGCGTGTGTGTAAGCCGGTGGAGGAGGCCCAGAACTGTGTATTAAATGCTATGGGGGATCAAGCAAAGTAATTTCAGAATAAAGAGAAAGAACGTTTAATCATGTGTCCAGGGCTTAAGATAAGGTGGTTGGTAGGTATGGGTGAGCATGGGCATTTATTCACATGTACAGATCAGTACATAGGTATGTTCATTGGCTTTTGGAACATGTAGAAACCTAAGGATCTAAGCATCAGCTGACTGAAGTAATGAACAGCTGAATAGGGGTTACAGAGACCAGGGTGGGAACAGAGAGGCAAGTTCAATAGTTTGTCAGGATGAAAAATCCTGGGAAACAATAGAAAAGAGTTTTCAAAGAAAGGACTCAGGTCCCACCCAATCCTTTGATGTTCTGCCAGCTTCTTTCAGAATGCCACACTCATTCACCTTGACCTGGACCTCTGGCTTCCACCAGCATGAGGAAAGTACTTTAATCTGCTTAAAAAACAGGGTCTTGGAAAGGTGAGCAGGTTCTAAGGGGTTCTTGGCAGACAGTCCTTGCAGGCTGCCAACTGCAAAGGCAACTTGGGGTCTTGCTGCTCTTGGCTGCCACAGTGGCACCTCGGTGAGGTCTGGAAGCCTGCGCGTTATTCTTAAATTCTGAGTCAAGGGGGGGAATTGGATATCAGGGTGGAAAGTCGGGTTCCCATTGGAAACTCTGATGTCACAGTCAAATTTGCTACTGTTCACAGCTGGGGTCCCCATTTGACAGCTGAGGCTGGAAACAGAATCCTTTTTGAAATCAGAAAAAAAAAGGAAGACATCGGCTGAATTTCAGGAAATGCCCTAATGATGAAATCTGGGAAATGGCAAATGTGCATAACAAGGAAGTGGTAGAAGTCCCAAAGCTTGAGTCACTCAGAACCGCGTTGGAGACATCGCTGGAAAAAAGTTGGGGGAGAGCGGCCTTCCTTAGTGGAAAGTCTATGAAGTCCCCCTAATGTTAGTGGCACATTTTTCAGAGTCCTTGACAGGGATGCTGCTTTGTTTTCCTCTGCATCACACACTACGAATAAAGCACCGGGCAAACTTTCCATTTTGCTCATGTCCCAGCTGTCATTTTCTCTACAAGTAATGGACAAAGTTCCCCAAACAGCTTCAGGAACAAAATGTGACAAATATGATAAAGAAAAATAACCAACTCTAGTTAAGTGCAGATCAAGTTTACAAAGTCAGACACATATATTACCCCATTCAAATCCCAGTCTGTCTTCTGGGTGGCCTTTCTCCTTTCATACACCAGATTACAAGGTGTGACAGGTTATGACTCGTCTGGACTTTAGACTTTCAAATTAATTCTTATTGATTCCTGATCCCGTACTCTGCCTCTCAAGAGAATTAAGAGAACAAAATCCCACTTCTCATTGTGTTTGTTTTTTTTTTTAATATCTTATGGAAGGTGGTCAAATTATTAATGGAAAATCGACAGTTTACTAGAAGATAAAGGTATACCAAACTGATATCAGACAACTACCCAAATAAAAATAAAAACTTTTTTGCCTTAAAACACAGTCTTGCCCTGGTCAGCTTGTTTCAGTTGGGTGGGTATCTCCTGTGCACCTAAAGGTCGCGGTTCAATTCCCAGTCAATGCTATGTTGCCTGCTCAATTCCTAGTGGGGGGCATGTGGGAGGCACCTGATCAATACTTCACTTTCAAATCAATGTTTCTTTCTCTTCCTCTTCCTTCCTCTCTCTCTCTCTGAAAAAAAAATCAATTAAAATTTTATTAAAAAACAATAATAAAACAGTCTTTTTGCCTTGCTCTGGAATCCATAAAAGATGTGGTCCTGGTTTGCTCCAAAATTAACATCCCTCCTGAGTCCTGAATTCATGCTTTTCTACCTCACCTTTGGTCATCAATGACCTCTTTCCATTTGTGCACCCTCAAGTTTTCTCTAGTGAATGTTCCCTCTACCTAAAACCTCTTCAAGTAGCTACCACCCAAAACTCACTCCTGCCTCTCACATTTCTTTAATTTCTGAACTTCTTTACAAATTAATCACACACCATGTCCCTCCCGCACATATACCTTTATTTTCTCCATAAGGCCTACAGACTAGCTTTCCCCGTATACTCTCTTTAGATGCTCATGGAAGGTATGTGTGACCTCATCTCCATCTGCAGAGATGACCACCACGCCTTTTTGAAACCCCTGTCATTTGGTTTCTGGAACACAGTAATTGCCTGGTTCATCTTCTGTTTCCCTAATTTTATCCTCTCTTATAAAGACACATTTTAGAATGTCTATTTCCCAGCAAGTTTACTGATCTTAAAGCCGTTTAAAGGACCATCTTATAATTCCCAGGACTTGACTTTTACTGCTACTTGCATGTTCCCCTAAATCAAGGCATTTTATGCTAACACTTCTACTGAAATTCAGACCTTTGCATTTGAAATTCCTATAGAAAAGACACACAAAAAGATTTGCCAGCCACTTTTTTTTAAAAAAAAATTTTTAATGATTTCAGAGAGAGGAAGGGATAGGGAGAGAGAGAGAAACATCAACGATGAGAGAGAATCATGAATTGCCTGCCCCCTGGAAATTGAGCCTACAATCTGGGCATGTGCCCTGACTGGAATCGAACCATGACTTCCTGGTTTATGGGTTGACACTCAACCACTGAGACACACCAGCCAGGCCTTGGCAGGCACTTTTGATTCACTACACCTAAAACTGAGATTATTGTCCATGACCCCACCTTGGTAACATCATTTCAAACTCCTTGTCTCTTGGGCTTGAATCCTTGAGACATTATTAACTCCTCCTTGCTCATTTCTCACACCCAAGCTGTTAACTTTTCCATTCTGCCTCTGAAAGGTGCATACATTCCTTCCTTTTATAGCATCTTTAATTGTTTGATGTTTAAATTATAGTTGACATTTAATATTATATTAGTTTCAAACAAGTCTATAGAGTCAATGGAATTTCTATCAAAATACCAATGGCATTCTTCACAGAACTAGAACAAATAATCCTAAAATGTATATGAAACCACAAAAGACCCTGAGTCCTCAGTAGCCAAAGCAATCTTGAGAAAGAACAAAGTTGGAGGTATCAAATTACCTGATATCAAACTGATATCATTGTATTTCATCCAGTTATTAATTAACTGGAAAGGAACAAAGGAAAGGCTGGATATTATAGACATGGCCAGTGAAGTATGGATAACATAAAGATACTTGCCTATAGGTTACACCTGGGAGCAGGTCATTGGCCAAATGGATGTGGCCTCTGCAAGTGCATGAAATCTGAAATACATGAGCTCCAGAACAAGGGAATCCCTTCTCTTGCTCTCTTGGGACTCCTGTTGCAGGGGGTGTGCTCTCACATATAATGGACTAATGGATTACAACTAGCCTGATGCTCTACCAGACTCAGTTCCATCATGGACTAGAAACTCTTGACACTGGCTTTGCTTTTAGTTCTGTTGAATCCCCAGCTGAACCTCTTCCAGGATTGACTTAAGGGAATTGGAACTTTATAACCTGAGGGGTATAATTTCACTCAAATAAAGCTTCCTATCACATCTTATCCTCCCATGGGTACCTTCAGAAATTCTTATTCCAGTGGTGCCCTAAGAACCCCACTTCCACTAGGAATGGAGAAAAGGCAATCCATGCAATTCTCTGATAACAAAACTATACTATCCAGCTATAGTAATCAGAACAGCATGGTACTGGCATAAAAAAGACACATAGATCAATAGAATAGAATAGAGAGCTCATAAATAAACCTACTCATATATGATCAATTAATCTATGACAAAGGAGGCAAGAATATACAGCTGGGTAAAGACAGTTTCTTCAATAAATAGTGTTGTAATAGCTTCTTGATTGCTAACAGTTATAGCCAACAGATCCTTTTTAAATAGGAGTTTACTATGTTGAGGCACTGTGCTGAGCGTCCTCTGGACATCCTCAACCCTGTGAGCTAGCCACTGCTGTGATTCCTGCTTTATAGTGGGTAGACTGAAGTCCAGAGGGGAAGTATTCTCCCATGGTCACACCATGCTCATGATTCAACTTTATTTCAGCGTCAATGCCTGAGCTTTTATTCCCAAAGCATATTGCTTCCTAGCATTAACAACAGAACCAAAGTCGTTCAACCTGATAGTTAAAAACTTGACAAAATGTGGTCCTTTTCTTCTACTCTAGGCTACTGCTTTGCAAAAGATGATCCCTTTATTTTCACAGCTTTCATCCCTCTCGTATTGACCTTTGAGACCCTTCTCAAAGTATACACCTTTCAAGATTTCACAGGTATCTCCACTCAAAATCAATCTCTCCCCCATGCATCCTGCATATAGTTAGTCTCATCAATGGAGCAATGATTTTCCTGCTTAGTGTTAGTTGAGTGTACAGTACATAGGTCCATCCCTTCCATTAGTGTTTCAAAAACAGTAATGTTACACTCCTCTCTGATATATTCCTGAGCCCCCAAACCAGTGCCTAGTGCAGTGCGGGCATATGACAAGCCTTCAATATGTTTTGGTAGAATTGAATAGCAGGCTTGTATGTGATTGGGATTTGGGTCAGTAATGATGGTACTAGGTGAGTGAGATGATAACTCTGGACCATCTACTTCTGAGTTACACAGATCCCAAAGGGTCTCCAGACTAATTGTCCATAGAACATACCCTGAACTGGTAGGTCAAGGCTCTCTTCTAACCTATAACTGGAGTTTAGTGTTCAATGTCCATAAAGCATTTTATTCAATAATGTATATTAATTCCTTCTGTTCTTCAGCTCCACCCCCAACCAAACGCGGTTGTCAGTGGCAGTAATAATGGCGACAAATGCTATTATTTATCAAACTTCACAGTTGAAATCTCCATTTGGTTTTCAGAACCATCAGATGGAGTAGATACTACTATGATTCCTTTTTGCTGGAAGAGACTATTGAGGTTCAGAGGGCTAAGCGACTTCCCAGGATCACTCAGCTAGTAAGCTGCAAGCCAGATGCAATCTGACGCCCACACGCTTAACCACGGAACCACACCACCTCTCCAGAGGCCTGACTTAATAAATGTTAGTTTCTTTTCCTCCTCCCCACACAGCCAGCAGAGCTCAGTCACAGCAGCCTTGACCCCCCGCTTTGTCCTTGCGTGCCTGTGCACGGCCAGTTTACAGCCAGCCAGGCCGCTCCTGTGAAGATGTCCACTCACATCCTGGTCATCATTAATCCCCTCCTCAAGTGCCTCGGGAGGAGGGAGCAGGGGGGATGGCCCTGGCTCAGTGCAGGTCGGGCTCCATGGGAGACGGGACGTGAAGTCTTGGCACAGTATTGGCCATGAGTCACTGAGAGCCGGAGCTATGTACCAGAGAGGATGACAGGAAACCACAGGCCCTGCTTTCGCTCTTGCGGTGACAATCTTTAGAGAGGCTGCATGAGTGTAGTGGTTCAGCTGTTCCCCGATGGCTGCCTCCCCATCAGCGTTGGGCTGTGTTTGTCTTGGCCAGCCGGCACATGGAAACCTTCCTGGCTCAGTCGGTGCTACTCAGGGAGACACATCCACTTCCTGAGCCTCCACTCCCCGCTCTGGCTGCTCCTTCCTGCTGTTTGAAGACAGGTTTATGGGCAGTTGGGACACAGGGACTCTTCACCGTGGCAGCAGCTTCTCACCAAGCCAGCGCCTGGTCTTTGAAGTGGTCTTGGTTCCTGAGTGAACAGAACATTTACACACCAGCAACAAATACCCTTTGTTTGTCCTCCAGGTTCACTGTATCTTGATATAAGCTGGTGCCTTCAACCTCAGCCCCACCCAGGATTCCTCCACTCTCGAGCTGACATAACTCCTCTCTTACTTCATTACTGTTGGACTCAGTACACAGGTCACATTCATCTTCTGAAAAATTCAATTTCTGTCTTTTTCATTAAAAACGTGTTCCATCAACTTATTTAGCTGTCCGAATTATATATACACTGTGCTGTATGATGCTCACAAGAGGGAGAAAGACAGTCCAAGTCATCAAGAACCTGGGGGAGTTGTGAATCAATATGTGAAAAGTTGGGTAGTATTACATTATGGTAAAAGCGAGTGTGGAGTTGGTGCTGAAGCAAGCTTACACGTGAGTCATGTATCTGCTGTGGAATTATTCGACAAATCCCAGTATCCTCATCCATAAAATAGTGGGATGTGCACCTCTCTCGCAGGGTTGCTTGGGGGATTAAATGAGAGAATGATCTATCAAGCAATTTGCAGAGTGTCTCACACTTAACTACTACCCCCAAACTGGAAGCAATTATTACTTGTCATATTTAGGATGTGGAAGTATGCACAGGACATTAGACTAATTTATAAAAGCCTCTTCTTTCAAAATGAAACTGGACAAAAATCAAGGTAGAAAGCAGCTTCAGGCATCCACCCAAAGCAAGGGCATATGGCTTATGCTAAAGCAAAGTCTTTGCTGAGATACTAGTATCTATGAGGGTTACCAAGCTTAAATACTCGCATCTTTGTAAGACGTGGTCTGAACTTATCCCTTTGGGGTCAAAGACAGATGGCAGAAAGCTTCTACTTAATTCAGCTTCCAAACCTCCCATCTGCCTCCACTCAGATGACCATTCATCCTCCCCATATTAAGAGTACACCAAGGCAGTGTCCCATCACAGACTGACCTGCAGTGATTTCATACCTGACATGACCACCCCACAGAGGTTCCAAATGGATGCTACTTCACACAGTAGGTCTTTCAGAACATGAGACTGTATTTTAATATGATGCTCAGAATTTTGATTCTACCTCTATCTCTACCTGGAAATTCACAGGTTTGCCTTTCATGTAGCTTGGAAAACACTGAATGATAACCACGCTGGCTCAGATGCTTTGAGGAGAGGCTTGCATTCTGGCCTGGCTAATTTGAACACTGAGTCACAGGGACTTACTTCTAAACCTCCCCTAATGTGTCTGCTTGGTGCCTTATATATTTATGCCCAAGGCTAAAATCTGTTATCATTTTCTCTAGATCGTTTTATGCATCTCTAATAAAAGCAAGTTGGTGTAGTCTAAACATTTGAATTTGTAGCAGCTGTAAGCTTACCTATTTGACATCTGTGGATGAAAATTCTTCCTTGGAGGACATATCAAAAGGCAAGGTACTCAAGTCATGAAAAGTACATAAAAACATTTTTAAGCAAAAAGACTAAGCTCAGAGAGCATGTATCTTTATTCTTCAAGATTATGACCTGGTCCAGATGTTTTCTACTTTGTCCAACATTTTTTAAAATATATTTTTATTGATTTCAGAGAGGGAGGGGGAGAGAAGGGAAGGGAGGGGGAGGGAGAGAGGAGGGAGGGGAGAGGGAGGGGAGAGGGAGGGGGGTGAGAGAGAGAGAGGTAGAGAGAGAACACCAATGATGAGAGATAATCATTGATTGGCTGCCTCCTGCACATCCCCTACTGGGGATTGAGCACAACCTGAGCATGTGCCCTGACCAGGAATAGAACTGTGACCTCCTGGTTCATAGGTCCACGCTCAACCACTGAGCCATGCTGGCTGGGCTGTCCCAACATTTTTAAGCTCCTGTTCTGTGGCCATAGGTGTACACAATGTATACTTGACTTTCATTACAAATTTCCTGCCATTAATAAGGCTCAGAGTCAATATAAAAAGGCATTGAATATGTTCTAGGCATTAGCATTCTCCTTTATGGAACATAATTTTCTGGTGTACTTGGAAGTTGTTAGCTTGTTTAGAATATGCACCTTGAGGAAGCCTAATATTTTTTCCTTGATTCCTTCCTTCCTTCCATCTATTCATCCAACCATCTATTCATTTCTTCATTCAACATATTTATACATATTTATGTTAAGCATCTATTGTGGGCCAAGCAGTGAGCTAAGTATTAGAGATATAAAACAGAATAAAACATAACCTGACTTTTGATCTAGAAGGGAAGAAAAGATGTAAAGTTAAACCGGGAAGATGATGTAACCAAAGCATGAATAAAGTTCATTGGGAGAGTCTGTATGAACAGATGGGGAACAACACACTTACAGAGTCAGACAGATCTGGATTTGAGACTAACTCTACCACTAACTAGCTCTGTGACCTTGGCACGTTATTTAACTCTGCTAAGACTTGTTTTCCTTGTCTCAAAATGGGGATCATAATACTTCATAGACTTGTAGCAAAGATTTGTGAATAAAATGAAATAATCATGAAAAGCATCAACGCAGTGTTCAATACTTAGTAGGTATTGAACCTTTCTATTATTAGAATTAGTGATAATGTTTGGGAAAATCTTACAGAATAGTTAACATTGGCTTTGATCTTGAATAATGAGTAGGAATTTGCCAGGTTGAAAAGGGGACAGAACATTTCAAGTAGGGGAAATACCATGGAGTAATTAATGTATGTGACATGTTAGGTGCCAGAAGATGGTCAGTGTGATCAGACAGAGAGTTTATGTGTGGTGAAATTTGTGACTGGACAAATAGGATGGGACATTTGGAAAAGGACATTGTATTCCACAGTAAATATCATGCTTTATATAGTGAACAATGGATTGTAGAATGATCCTATTTAATCCAGAAACAAGGAGACTGAATCTGGAAGGAGGGAGAAGGATAAGCAGCAGTTTCTTAGTTGTCAATTAGCTTCCTAAGGTCCAAAGCTTTAAGCTTTGTTGTCTACCCTCACAATATCAGAGACTCTCAGATATTTTCTAGTTTAGGCTAATGTGTTTAGCAAAAGATTCAGAAGCCCTCCTATCATGGTCTTCTCTGATAGAAGTAATGAAGAGCTTAGAACTAGGAAACTGCAGTCTCCTTCTTAAACCATTATGGGTAAGCCTAATGGGATAATGGTTAAACAAGATGACCTCCAAGGTTACTTCCCAGTTCTGAATCAAGATTCCAAGTTACAAGGGTTCACCAACCACCTTAATTAAGTAATAAATAGACCCAAGTTCACAGTTAGCAAATTGCAGAGCCAGCATTTGAATCGAAGTCATTTAGATCTAGACTCTGCTCTTAGTTGTTTTTTTTTTGGTTGTTTTGTTTTTTGATTTACCTTATACTCTCTGGCTCTCTACTATTATATTCAATTATCTTGCCCAGGACAATGAAGACATTCTCTGTCTGTTGTCATTTGTAATTTAAGGACTTCAATTGTTCTCAAATTCAGACTTAGAATTCAATTTGGGAGCAAGTGGGTTTTGTGGTCTGTTTAATTAAAAGTCTAGAACATGAAGTCCTGAGCTTCTTTTCCTTCAGGCCAAGTGATGGCTATGAATGGCATCATGGGGCTAAACCCCACTCAAAAGATGGGAGTGTTTACAGCAAATTTTTTCCTGGACTGTGGGCTGGCCTCTAAGCAAGAGGCTCTGGGGAGGAAATTTATTAGCCTCGTCACTCCTTTTGCCACAGTCAGGGTGGCCAGATTCCATTACTTTACAGCACTGGTGAGGTTGAGTGTGTGTGCATGTGTGTATGAGTGAGTGAGTGAGTGTGTGTGTGTGTGTGTGTGTGTTTGTGTGTGTGTGTGTGTGTGTGTGTGATCATCTGCCTGTAATGATGGGCATCAACTTAAAGCAAGGCTTCCTTTTCTCTTGGAAGTTCAAAGTGCAGAGGTGACATATCCTGTTTTAAATTGTGGATGGAAATTTCATATACTTTAAGCAGTGCTTATTATCAAAGGGCAAAAAGGATATGATGGAAGGTAATAACACCTTATTGGCTTAGAGGCACCTCACTGGCTTTACAATGCTTTCTTGGCATGGAGTGTGAATGTTATTGGCTTTCAACTCTCCCCTGAATTATGCAAAGCTTTTGTCCCTCTCTTCACTGCCAAATGTTCCTGGGGCCCCTTCAGCAGCTTCTTACTGAGTGGCCACACTGCCTGAGACCATTGGGCAGCTGTAAAATCTGACAGCCAGAGTGAGGGAATCCAAATCTGTTTTTTATTGCATAGTCACAGCGGCAGGGTAACTCCACCTGACCAACTGTAGATCACTTTTATGGACAGCGAGGGACATGTCTTCTCAGTCGCATCTGCCTGGAGTATCTTCCTGGACAACTCCAGCTGAGGAAGGTCCAGGTGTGGCTGGGTGTTTTTATAACACCCCTCACATAGGAGCAAAGCCCACTGCCCCACACATCCTGGCCTTTGCTAGCACCTCTTCGGTCATGAATTTGCTACCTCAGTCTTTGGAATTAAAAAATAGACTTAAAAGGTAACTTTCTGGCACCAAGCAAATGGCTCTCCTCCTGATGCTGAATTCGCTTCATTACCCTAGCTCTTTAGTCTCTGACTTACAGTAAATAATTGTTCGCAGCTGTTGTGAGTTGGTTTATCCTCCAATAAAGGTCAGGATGGCTGAGTAGACATCAGAGGAAAAACTTCTGAAATTTGGTGTTTAGACTAACTTACATCTATGTTTATCTCTTTTGTGTTTGTTGTAACTAAATAGGCAAGTGTGGGTTGCGGTTAAAGCAAAACCAGGCAACCTGGATGTCATGGCTTTCTTTCTAGCTCTTTAATTCTGACACACGTGAAATTCACTCTGTCCTCCGGTGCCTCTGTTTCCCCAGCTGTCACACATAGGTCAGTATTTAACGGTTTCTCTCACAGATTTCCAAAGTGGGCTTGCCCATAATTCATGAAACCAAATACTAGAAACGAGTTCTCTTTATAAGACTGAAGGAGGGCCAATCCATTTCCACTGCTCGACAGGCCTCACCTAAAGCTGAAACCTTCACGGGACTGCTGGAGCTACAATGCAGAGAGAACCACTCCATGGGAAAGCTTACCTTTAACGCCAGCAGGCCAAAGAGGCAAAAAGACCCCACATTCCAGCAGGAAGTAGGATCCATTGATGCGTTTCTATTTACCAGGGAACAGGGAAGCCTTCTGCCACATACACTGGCAGATGGGATCTTGGCTTGGCTCATTGGTGGGGCCCACACAAGCTCTCCAGCTGTGTCCTGGGATCTCTAGGGGGGAGGCCAAACAGCAGGAGGAGGCAAGAGATGTCCTCCCAGGGATAAAAATTTATTGGGTTAAAACCTAATGAAAACACAGCTTTCTCTGGAAACACCATCACCAGGAGCAAAAGGATAAGCAAAGATGATTCCAATGAGCATTTGCCTGTTGCGATGGATGATTAGGGAGGAAGAGAGGAAGACCTCAGCAAACTCTAGGCTGGAAACAGATCAAGAAACATCTGACACTTTCTACAAAGGCAGCTCGTGACCACCCATTGAAGCCATTACCAGCTCATGCCTAGAATACTTCTATGGGGTCGCTGATCGGGCCTTTTGACCTCAGTATCTGCTTTGCTGAATTATCTACTCCCAACATCAGGCTAATTTGGATACAGACCAGGACCATGATATAAAGTGGAGCTTTGTGGAGTCAGAGAGACCTGGAGCTCTAAGAGTTATTTACCTCACTGGGCCTCAATTTTATCACCTATTAAATGAGGATAATAATAATATGTGCCTTGTAGGGCTCTTATAAAGTTTAAATGAGAGCATGCTTGAGACGTACTTGGTATACCACCTGACACATCAGAATCCTTCAATAAGTAGTTATTACTTTTCCTAGTCTCATCACTGCCCCACGTACAGCCCTTTCATGGCCCCCATGCCTCTGGTATAAAGGCCGAGCTCCTTTTCACAACCCATGGCTCCAGCTTGCTTGTGGACCAGTTCTGTGCAGTAGAACTCTCTGCAGTAAGGGAGTGGTCTCTGTCTGCGCTGCCCAGTATGGCAGCCATTGGCTACAGGTAGCCTTTGAACACTTGAAAAGTGGTACTGTGACTAAGAAACAGAATTTTAAATTTTATTTAATTTTAATTCATTTTAATTTAAATAGTCACATGTGGCTATTGGCTTTTATATTAGACAAAGCAAGTGTTAGAGTTCTGCATGCCCCTCAAAAGGCATCCACTCTAGCCAAATGGATCTTTTCACCTCTTGCTTTCGTGCCTTTAAAGCAAGGATGGGGAACCTTTCTTCTGCCAAGGGCCATCTGGATATTTGTAACATCATTCGTGGGACATACAAAATTACCAACTTAAAAATTAGCCTGCTCTATTTGGTCAAACATTTCATTAACTCACCCCTAATGCCATGGCAGAGCCAGACCAAATGACTCCGCGGGCCGGACATTGCCCTTGAGCCGGACGTTCACCACCCCTGCTTGAAGTTTAAACCCTCATTCCTGCAGGGTGCTGGGTATGGCTGTGTGGTTTGTGCACTTCAAAATGTGCCCAGGTGAGGAGGAAAATGGGACCTGAAATTGAGTCAGTACTTGGCTCATCAACCTGCGTGTCCTGGTTTGGGGCTGCATCTGCAGGACGATGGGCTGTTGTTTTTTAATCACCTATCCAGAAGGGGGGCCTCACTGAGAGGTGCCTTTATGTTAGCAATGTTCCTATGCACCTACCCTCCTAATTACCTCTCTGGCCAAAGCCATCTTGCCTTATGAGACCAGCCCAAACTCCCATCCACTCACTAAGCTTCTTGTTCCTCTGGACTTCCAGAACTTTCATATTTGAGACATGGTGGAGGCCGTGGTTAAGAGTTCAGTTTCTGAAGTCATGTGCCAAGTTAGAATTTCTACTCTGTCTCCTAAATTCGACCGTGGGCATGTTATTTTATCCCTCAGGGTACTCCACTATACAATGGAACAACAATAGCACTTCTCTCACAGGGTGGTTTTAAGGAGTAAATGACAACGTGTTAGGTTCATAGTATAATGCCCAGCTCAAAGTGCATGTGGATTGCATGTTTATATATTCATTCTTTCTTCAACAAATATTTACTGAGCATCTATCATAGGCCAGACACTTTGTCAAGCTCTGGAGAGCCAATGGTGAAGAAACACAAATAAAATTCCTGCCCACCTAGAGGTGTGTGGGGGCTAGAAGTGATGTGTCAAATGATGACAAAAACTGCAGAACTTCAATGGAGGCAAGTCCAAAGGATAGATTCCTGGTGCTATGAGAGCCTGTGGTAGATTTTGTCCTACTCAGGGAGGTCAGAAAAGACTTTTCTGAGGACAGGGTGCTTAAGCTGGTATTGGAAGGAGGACAAGTAGGTGTGGACTAGTTGAAGAGGAGAGGGAAGGGTGGTCCAGGCCTGGGGAACAGCATATGCAAAGGCCTTTGCTGGGTGGGACTGAAAAGCCCCCAGAGGGAAAGGAACAGAAAAAATGGAATGGTGTATGGTATGGGTATGAGATTAGGCTGTACAGGTCAGAGGGGCAGGGTCTTGTAGGGGAGGAGGAACAGAGGGATGGCATGGTCTCTTTTGCTCTCCACAAGATCTCTCTGGCTTCAGCATGGAGAATTGATCAGATGGTACACAGGATAGAAACAGATACATCTGGAAACTACTGCAGCCATCCAGGCAAAAGATAGTGGTGTGGAAAGAGACCAAAAACACATCTGGATTCATGAGCTCTTCCTATTTTTCTCTCATCCAAAAATCAATAATATACTAGGTCTTTTTATGGTTAACATAGGTCTGTATTTCTATTCATTTAAGTCTCTCATCACTGTCTAAAAGGCTGTGTCCTGTCATCCCAATCAGAAGATAAAATCTTGGTCGACAAGAATCATTTATATTTATGGTATCCTGCTTGTGGTAACTGCAAAAGGAATATTTGCTAAGGTGTTTTCTAAATTTCACATACTAGTGAGAGAGACAATGGTATGAATGGCTGAAACATAAAAGGGTTGTGGAGTATGTGATGATAGAAGTATTTTTCTCTGTGTTGCAAAGGAGCCCTGCAAACCCCCACCTGGGACTTCTTTTTCAGATGTGCAAGTCTTACCTTCCAGAGTGAGTAAAACCAGCATAAGGGTACTTCCCCCCCAGGGTACTTGCAATGAAAGGCATGATCTAAGCCAGCTTCATGTGTGCTCTACACAAAGAGGTTGGTGTTATTACTGATTGAAATGACACTAAATAACCAAGCACATTCCTCTTTCTCAGTCTCTTCTCAACTTCAAACTTTTACTTTAGTGTTTTGTTTTCAGGGAAAAGCAGCAGCAATCCAAACTCAAAGTGACTTAAGCCAGAAGGAAATTATTCTCTCAAATAACAGGTGGCCCAGAATCTGGGTGTTCTGCAGCAAAGTCCAGGAGCTCAACCATGTCATCAAGGATGCGATCTTTCCCAGTCTGTTTTGTGTAGCTTGTTCAAACCAAAGCTGGTTCTCCTCAAAGTCATAAGGTAAGCAGGGCAGCCCACGCAGGATCTGGTTGGCATGGCAGGGAAAACTCTAGAGCAGCAAATGCAATAACATGCTTCCTTGCTCATCTCCAACAGAAGAAATGGAAAACTTCTCCCCAGGCCATAAACTTAACCTCATCCCCTTCAGCCTGATTGGGCTAAAAGGGCCACATGACTGTTCTCTGACCAAACACAATCTCTATGAAAAATGCCATGCTCTGATTGGCTTAGAGTAAGATTCTGCCCCTGGAATTAGAGAGCCTTCCTGAACAAAATTGGATGTGCATTCACAAGCAGAAAAGGAAGAAAGGTATTGGAAAGGCAACCAAATATGCCTTCCTAGTATGAGCTGCTTTCTAGAAAATATGAGATGACTTTATAACTCACTCAAGTTCCACTTCATTTATCCATCCATTTGCCCATTCACTCAATGAATATTTATTGGGTGCTTATTCTGCACTGGGCTCTAGGCAAGCTTATTGAGGCACCTCAAGAATTTTTCAAATACCTCCGCACATATTTTTCATGCACTTGCCACATGTGGCGGCAAGTAGCCACATGAAGAGACAGATGTATTCACGTGGCACATTTTTAAGAATCCATGCTCCTAACACTCAGTTCTCACATCCAGATCTTCATAAATCTGGATTCCAAGGGGACCAGGTCACGATATCATTTTGGGCCACTGTCAAGGAGGATTTACGATGGTTGTTTGCATGACCCAACCATATGCTGTGGCTGGAGAAATACTCTGGTTAGCCTGACTTGATGTATGTATTGATGACAAAGAATGTTACACCACACCACAGGAAAAAAACAACATGAAAACACTCCCCGACTTTATCAGCGAACTGGCTATAGAAATAATGGCCTTCTTGGTAAAATCAAGAGATGATTAAAAATAATTAATGATGCTTCTAGAGAAAGATCTAACAATCGGAGGATCTGGAAGCCAGCTGTCGTAACAGCTCCTGAGAAGGTGCATTTTACTGGCTCTGTGAAACGTGTGTCGTTAGCCCTACAGCAAAAGGCCAGGAAAGGCAGACCTGACCCAGAGATAATGCGGCTTCTCTGTTCTTACAAACTTTCAGCACAGAGCCCAGATCTGCTGGGGAACCACAGCATGATTCGTTTCCTCACCTTTTCCCTAAAAGGTCTCTGCACCTATACTCGGCATTCTGATTCTAAGATTTGTCATGTTCCTATTCCTTCTGAGCATGCTGTTCTCACTTTCTAGAACAGTCTTCCCTCCTCTCCCCTGCAATTGGTTGGTTTTCTTCACTTCTCAAATCTCAGCTTCGTCACCTCCTTCAGGAAGCATTCCTGGAAGCCCTCTTCCCCAGGTTCAGGTGGATGCTCCCTTTGGGTGCTCCTCAGCACCACCCATCTGTGATTCTGCTTCCATGGATTATGCATTGGTGAGAACAAAAACTCTTGAGTCTTGTTTGCTCTTGTAACCCAGCACCCAGGACAGTGCCTGGATGACAGTGCATGATAAGGAGTAGAAAAATATTTCTTAGTAGATGGCAGGTGGATAGATGATGGAAAGGTTATAAGTGAAGAATAAATAAGGCCCACCCTGACATCTCAACTTAGTCACGGTTCTTTACCTTGACAAGTAACAGGAACCAACTTGAGCAAGGTTAAGCAAAATAGAGAATTTACTGACAGAATATTAGAAGAGTTCTGAAACTCAAAAATTCATTGGGTTACAGGAGAAACAAGGAATGGCAACTGGATAGCTTCTGAAAACCCAGACACATTTTATTCCCCCTGTCTAATCTCCATTTCTTTTTCCTGTGGATCAACTTCATTCTTTTCTCTGCTCCAGCTTCATTCTCTCCGTCCTCCACACATGTGTTGGAAAAGGTTGCCCAACAACTAGTTGTCTCTTTTTCTTGAAAGGAAATAGGCCCGACTAACCAGGTATCTGTAAATCCCAATGCTGAAATCCTGGAAGGATGAATCTGATTGTTTCACTTTGGGCCAGATCTCTACCTGCACATCGGACAACTCTGATCTGGCGATGGGGTCCCATAGCACACACACGACTACCAGGGTTGACCCAGTTCTTAGAGAAAAAGTGTTTTCAGGTTGAGCAGACATTACAAGTGACCACTACAATGGCAGAGAGACTACTTAGGTGACCCCCATGATCCTATCACCTGGTGTTCATGACCTTGAGTGTGGCCAGGGTTGGGGATGTGCTTTTAACCAATGGAATATGACAAAGGTGACAGGATATATGTGATTACAGGTATACGAGTAGGTAATATAACACTGTAGCATCCATCTTGCTGCAGTCTGTCCTTTAATTGCATCCATCTTGCTGCAGCCTTTAACTGCTCTCGGTGGTCATGTTGGGAGACCCTACATGCCAAGGAACTGAGGGTGACCTCTGGTAAGCAACCATTAAAAGACTTAGATCCTCAGACATGTGGCCATCAGGTACTAAATTCTGTCAGCAACCTGCCTGACCTAGGAAGCATATGCATCCCCGGTCGAGCCTCGAATGAGATCACAGCTCCAGCCAACACTTTGCTGCCTTGTGAGATTTTCAGTGGGTGGAACTGCCTGGAATTCTGACCCACAGAAATTGTGAGGTAAGACATGCATGCTCTTTAGAGCTGCTGAGTTTCTGGTGATACTGTTACATGGCAATAAAAAACTAATAAACCATACAATATATTTCCATTAAAAATACAAAAGAAGGTTCACAGGCTCTCACTACAGATCTGTAAGGTAAGCTCTGAATTAAGGGCAAACGATTCTAGGTGGTCAAAGAATGGCAGAGTAGCCACTCCTGATATTCAGTTGAAGGGCTGTCCTTAGCCTTAGGCAGGACGCCTCCATTTGCACAGTGGAAGAGATTTAAGCTTGATCCCCAGCCCCTTCCAGATGCTATGCTGTGTGTTCTGTCAGGGAACTTGCTCTCAGGAGATCGATTGATGAGGCCACCTGGGGGCTTTGGACATCATATTTAAGATGCCAACCTCAGGAGTTCAAGACAGCAGGGAGCCCAGAGGCAGCAGGTAGGCAGACCAGGAAGGACTGTAAGAAGGGCTGGGAGGAGGGTGTGAGGCTTCTGTTCTCGGGCTGTGTCTGCAGTGTCGTTTCCTCTGCCTGAACCATCTGTGGTCTCCAAGTTTCTGGTTTTTGATGCTGCTATAAGTTGGGAGTGGGGGTTTTAGATGTGGTGCCTACCTGCTTCAGGGAAGGAGCCTTCATCTCTCACCCTGACTTGAGCGACCACAGGTGGCTAATGCACTGACCAGGGAAGACAGACATTTCCTGACACAGAGTAAGGAAGGACTGTAACACTGTGCATACCCAAATGATTGTCCCAGGCTTTACTGGTAAAAACTGCCTGTGATGTTTGTTCCAAAATTCAAATTTTCCGGCCTTTCCCCTGAAACTCCTGGTTCAGCAGCTCTAGGCTGAACCAGGAATCAGTGCTTTCAACAGCCCTCTGTGACTGGTACCCTCAGGGTAGTTTGGGAAACCTCAGTAGATTGGTGTTTGTGGAGTTTGTACCATGTGATGTCAATAGTTCTGACTATATATTAGAGAGACCACTGTGGCCCAAGACTGGAAAGTGATGCCCGTCTAAGACCCCCTCCCCGAGTACTACATGGGAGGCTCACAGAACCCCTGCTGCAAACGATCTGTTGATGCATTTCCCAAATGGGTAGGGTTGGGGATCTGCTCTAACCCTCTCCACTCTCACCCACACACCGAGGAGCCCTCAAGGAAATGGTCTACCATCAAAACTCTCTGGAAAATTGGAAAATTGAAAACATGCAGCACAATGGTGCTCCCAGACAGAGTGTACCTGAACCTTCACAGTGTGGGAGAGATCAGCCAAAGCCCCGCAAAGCCACTCGCTCTTTTTGTTGTTGTTGTTGGGTGTTTTTGTTTGTTTGTCTTTACTGATTTCAGAGAGAGGAAGGAAGAGGGACAGCGGGATAGAAACATCAGTGATGAGAGAGAATTGAGCCCACAACCCAGGCATGTGCCTGACCAGGAATTGAACTGTGACCTCCTGTTCAAAGGTCGATGCTCAACCACTGAGCCACACCATCTGGGCAAACCACTCACTCGTCCTCCCCTGTTTGTCCTTGTTTCCTCTGGACCAGGCAGCCCAGTAGGGCTGGCTTCTGTCTTTGTTTTAATCTCTTATTCTTCCTAGCCAATCCTCCCCTCTAAAATGCAATCCTTAAGAAGCCCAACTGCTCACATGCAGCCAGTCTGCTTCAATGCCAAGCGATACCTCATTGCAAAGGGCTGACAGAAGCAGCCCCACCTCTCCTTGACCCAGGAGTGAGCCCGCTGTGATCTGGTAGGACAGTGCGGGGCATGCCTGACTTCCAGGGAAGCTCTTTTGGCTTCTGAACTCTCATCTCCCTGGCTTTGCCCCTCCATCTCTGGCGAGTCCTGATGGCTGCTGACTGTGGCCCCTGAGACCAGGCCAGCCCTGACATCATCTACTGAAAGGACTTGGCCAAGGACAGGCAGGAATTGACAGCCCCTATTGAACCAATGGGCCTAGTGCTGCTTCTGGCAAAGAGGAGCTCCAGACCCTGTCAAGCCACATGCTTGTTTGGTCTCCAAGGAGCATGGCTTGCACGAACACATTTTTGAGTCAAAAATAATAAAAAGGAATGGAATTTTTTTTACCGCTATCTTTTAAAACAAGAAAGAAGATGTTGGTCCTTGCAATACTTACTGCAATCCCATTTCTTAGCATCTATCTTCCCCAGACCTTGCAACCACACCAGCCCCTGACACACACACACACACACACACACACACACTCTCTCTCTCTCTCTCTCTCTCTCTCTCTCTCTCTCTTTCTCTCTCACATACACACACACAAAACCACATGGTCATAAAACACACACATGCAGGTGGATACAACATATACATCCAACATGCACACGTACACAAACCCCTGCTGTGTTCTGAGAATGGCATCTTCCTTCCTCCCTCTTCCTCCCCTCACTGAGTGTTTCATTATCGAGACTGACTCAGCCTCTAAGTCAGTGGTTCTCAACCTTTTTAATGCCGTGACCCTTTAATACAGTTCCTCATGTTGTGGTGACCCCCAAACATAAAATTATTTTCGTCGCTACTTCATAACTGTAATTTTGCTACTGTTATGAATCGTAATGTAAATATCTGTGTTTTCCGATGGTCTTAGGCAACCCTGCTAGCGGTTCTCAACCTGTGGGTCGCGACCCACAGGTTGAGAACCACTGCTATAGAGCCTAAGACCATCGGAAAACACAAATATTTACATTACAATTCATAACAGTAGCAAAATTACAGTTATGAAGTAGCGACAAAAATAATTTTATGTTTGGGGGTCACCACAACATGAGGAACTGTATTAAAGGGTCACAGCATTAAAAAGGTTGAGAACCACTGCTCTAAGTCCATCTGTCTTCTTACATTCTTACAGAGCTGCTGGGTAGGGGAGTGGGGGGTGGGGGAGGGGGGAGAGGCAGAAACAAAAGGTCCATAGGATTCTCTCTCCTGGCAGGGGCAGAAGATGGGTCTACGAACACTCCTCACTCCATGTGTCACATTACATGAACTACTATTACACGCAGGTGAGAAATCATGTACAGCCGGCTGCTTAAAGACAGACCTTTCCAACACCCTTCAGGTGAGAAAACTGTTCCCCGTCACCCCCATAGACTGTGAGCTCTGTGGCAGGTGGCCTGTGCCCTGTGGTCTGCATCTACCCAGCACCTATATCAAGTGTCACACTTGGATCAAAATATCCCAGAAGGATTATTTATTGGGTAATTATTATGTCCAGGCAGGTAATTTATATATATATATATATATATATATATATATATATATATATATATATATATATATTGCTCCAAACCACGTTATTGAATAATGAGTTCTAATATAATAATAACAGCACTTAAGTAGTTATCTATCCCTTAACAAGCACTGTTCTGAGTTTTTAACAAACATTAACTCATTTAATTTTCACAACAATGCCATTAGGCAGATCCCATTATTATCCTGTTTACATGTGGAAAATTTAAGATCCAGGGAGGCTCCACCCCTTGGCAATGTGGCAGAGCCTGTAAGTGATGGAGGCCTGTGGAGACCCAGTGCTGTCCTTAGTTGAAGCTCACCCACCTCTCCTGGCATTGTGAGTCATCACGCAGCCTGTGGATCTGCACAGCTTGACCTAAATGTTGACCCAGCACTTTCTACCTGCATGAGCTGGAGTCATTTGCTCCATCCAAACCTCAGTTTCCTGAATTGGACAAAGAAGATAGTAATGATTTTAAACTTAAAACTTTCTGTGAGGACTGAGTTAATATATGTTTCTGGAAGAAGCCTGGAACATATTAAAACTCTCATGAATAGAACTATTATTATTAACATTTGCACCGTGTTGCAGACAAGAAAACAGAACCAGAGAGGTTAGCTCACCTACCCAAGTGACAGAACTCATCAGTGGAAGATATAAGGTGGAAGGAAACCTAGGTTGGCCTGCCTTCATTCTTTAAATCCTTTTATCTAGCAACTCTTGCCATTACATTGAAATCCAGAGTGTGAAAGTACCGCAAATTGCCTCAACAGTTCATTTCTTCTAAGTGAGTATCCCTTTTGTGTAAAGCCAGCTCCGCTGTGACATTGGACACTCTAGGATGTGTGTTCCCAAATCTGCAGATTATCAACAGAATTAGATCTAAATGTCAGATTACATCCTGTCTGATATTTGGCCTTTCCCAAAGACACATAAAATGGAAATTTTTGTAGACTGATTTTCTATTTTCCAAAGCGTTTTCCAGACTCTTTATTCTCCCAGCCCTCAAAGTCCTGCATTAACCCATCTCCCTTAAGGACATGGGCTATGGTTCAACACATCTGGTCTCCAGCCCACCTTCGCTGGACAGGGTCCCTCGGGCATTCTCTATAACATGTGAATCCCCAAAGAGCTGAAACTCAAGTGTGGAACACTAAGGCTCTGGGAGGTGTGTGTAGTTCATGAAGTGGGTGGCTCATGTGAGCAAAGGTATGTCCCCTAAACTCAGATCACTATTCAAGGGTCGTAAGCTGAGTCCAAATTAAAGGAAGACCTGTTTTGAGTTTTGGGATTATAAATTCATCTAACTCTTGCCTTCCTACCTCTAAATGTGATACAGATTAAACTACAATTGTTTCAAATTAAGCTCTAAATTGTTTCAAAAATGTATTTTCTAAATGATAAATTCTTAGTTACATGGAAAGCAAGAGGTGCTAAAAATCAAAGTGGCATCTTTGTATTGTTTTTTTTTACTTTTGGGTGTTGATGTTAAAAGAACAGCCCTATTTTTCAACAACTTTAGAAGACATGATTTTGGTAAAAAGTTTTCTAGTTCAGAGAATTGTCTTCCCCTTGAGTAAAATTTTAGTGATACCCTATTTTCATGTAACTAATTGATAAATACCATGTTCTTATAAACTACAATGAAAAATATTATTGTTAGTAAATAGAATAACTGATTTTGCTAAGACATATCATATGCGAATGGTCTTTGAGCTGCAGTAGATCTGCATAACGTTTGCACTCAGAAGTAAGGGCCATCTGAAACAAGAGAGCCCAGTGAGCGCCACAGCATGGTTTTTATTAGGACTGGCTGTCTCTGCTGTAGGAGGGAAATGTAACGATGCGTACAAATTGTATTGCATTGCCTTAAAAATATCACTTGCTTTAAGGAAAGTCCAAATTAAAAGAAAATAAAAATAAATTAACACATAATTTTCTCAAACAGAGATGGAGTCAACCCTATTTTTATTCATTGGCATGTCTTTTAACAAAATATCTTAAATTCCGAGCTCTCTTAAGATGTCCTGGTACGTCCCCGGGCATAACTTTCAAGGATACAGCTACATGAATATGAGCCTCTAATATTTTATGATTCAAGAATCCTAAATACGTTCTTTTTTTTTTCTTAAAAAAAAAACAACACTCAAAAAACCCAAAAAATGCAGACTTGTAAAAAGCTAAATAAAAATATAAGGGCATCAGTGGGATACTGTATTTTAAAACAAGCCACAGAAAAATCTTCCTGTGATGTCAATAATTAGTTCCTGATATATCTGTTGTTGTTTTTCAAAAACTAATCTTCCTGTACCTAATATAAGCTTAATTTTTTAAAAATAGAAGTCCTTCTTAAGCTGTGTACTTCAGGCATTTTTGGATCCATTATTATGAAATACTTTTTTCTTTTTACATTTTTGGTAGTATAGTCTATAAAAACATTACTTCATTGTTTCAGGGGGGAAACTTCCTCCTTAATTCCAATAATCATTTTGTTAAAACTCAATGTTTGTTGGAAAAAGGATCAGAATTTTTAAAAGCTCCACCTGATTGGTTCCCATGGCCCAGGCACTTGTGTCTGTCTGTCTGTCTGCCGGGATCTGGGGGCACCAGAGCCGGAACAGAGCCCAGTGGGGCCGTCTGCTCCTTACACGCTGACCACAGCTGCCTTGGCGAAGTTTAGTTCCACTCTTAATTTTCTGCCTCATCTGGAGCCCAACATTTCCTATTTTACCCAATCCATTTAGAAGAACATTGAACCCAACCACAAGGTTTGCTCACTTTGACATTTCTTAGAAACCCAAGCCCAGTCTTACGAAAAATATGAGCACCTGAGCGAAGGGAAGCCTCAGAGGCAGGGGCCAGCAGGAGCTCCCGGGCAAGATCCCTGAAGTTGTGGCAGCGTTTCTTTCCATCTCTAGTGAGGCAGGTCTCAGGACCGTGCAAACATTCACTTCTTAACAGCTACTGGTATTTCTACCAAGCTGTGGCCCACCTCCAGGCTATGGTGGGTAAACTGACCCAGCCTTTTATTTGAAAACATAAGACCCTTCTGTAAGGTCTGGGGCTGGGAAAGCAGGAACTTTACAAACTTTGCTTTCTAGCCTGCTTTAGCCTGCTTGAATAATGAGGAAAATAAACTTAAGCTGTCTGACCTTGTAGGCCAGAGACTAGATATGCCCATAATTTCAATGCCATGCCAGGTGCATTTTTAATTGGATAGAACTGTGTTGTTTTCAAGGCCAGCAGCGAGATAACCACTAAGTGCACATAGGGCTGGCTCTTTAATAAAAAGGGAAGTTCTGCTTGTAACCTTGCTTAGAATTTGAATTCATTTTCTCTAAGCCCACCGCGGTGAATAAGTGTGACTCCCCCGGCCTGTGCTCTCGGACCGCGGGACCTCACCCAAGAGCTTTCAATAAACGCGATTTTTCGCTTTTAACCTGCTTGTCTTGGTCAACTTATTGGTTTCGGTCGGGTTAAGTCTTACATCTCTGATTAAACCTTACACCTTCCTTACATAAGCTATGGAGAAAATTCAAGATAGCAAACAAGTGCAGAAAACAGAAATGGTAACAACAGAATAACAGAGTCTGTGGCAATATATTAGTCTCTTTTTGGGTGTGTACCATTTCAAATGGGTGTCCACCCCCCCCCCCACCCCGCCCCCAGGATTAATTTTCCATCCCGAGTGAAGTGTCTTAAAGTATAGAGCAGATGCAGGTGACCTCTGAGGTTCCTTTCAGCTTCTGGGGCTTGGAGCCTGGAGTTTAAATTATCTTGTTCTTGAGTGGATTTGCTCATTTCTTTATTAAATGTATGATACGGCAGACGAGTTCATGGCCCTGGGGTTTATCATTCCCTTTCCCCCTTTAGGAAGTACCCCATTCCCCCAGGAGGATCCGCACAAAGCAGGCATCCAACATACTCTGAACTGATTTGAAATTTCATGATTTGATCACTTGATAGTTAAGTTCTTTACAAACATGTGATACCCAAAGAGGACTAAGGATTTGGTCTTTAAAAACAGCAAAATATTTTAAAATGATGTTGATCTATGTATCCTGACATAGATCTGTAAA
Organism: Plecotus auritus; assembly: GCF_963455305.1. Lineage (NCBI taxonomy): Eukaryota > Metazoa > Chordata > Mammalia > Chiroptera > Vespertilionidae > Plecotus > Plecotus auritus. The sequence goes on along the minus strand of NC_137773.1, from coordinate 134,066,468 downwards.
ATATAATCTTGGGGGCGGGGGGAGTATGGAGAAATACTTGAACAATATGATACCACTTCAGGTGTTTAAAAGAGAAAGCAACCCTTAAACTATTCGCTTCCTTAGGCATGTATGTATCTGTGAATGCAAATGCATACAAAACCAACAGAAACAACAAAAAGGCTACACAACACACGGACAACAGCGGTGACCTCCAGGAGGAGGGTAAAATGGAGAGAAGGGATTTGATACTATTTGACATGTTTGTATTTGTAACAACCAAACTTGATTAATTCAGTACTTGTGTTCTTTGAAAAGAAGCAAAACATTAGAAAACCAAACAAATTTCAATTCGCCAAGGGAATTCAGACAGAGAAAATAAAGTTGCACAGCTTAAAAAAGCAAGGTGGAAACACACAAAATGCCTCTTAAAACTAAATCAGAGTGATGTGGAAAGGGCAATGTCGGGGCACTTTTTAAACTCTGAGCGCCATTCAAATGTGTCCTGGAAAAGTGACACAAATGAGCAGAAGTCACCCTCCTGTGCACCAAATGGGGAGGCAGAGCCATTCAGAAGAGCTACCCATTTTACAAACAAATCTTAAAAAACATGTTTTAACATGGAAGTCAATAAATAGATGTGTATTTACACAGAAAATAATATTCATTATTTTTCTAAATTTCCCTTTGGTGATGCAAACAGGTAAAAGAGATATTTAGGTCATAAAAGAAAATTTTAATTTTTAAATATTAAAAATATTTTTATAATAATGGTTTTTGTGGAGATTTGAAAATTATCTCAATATTTGATGAAAGTCTCCTCATTTGAATGTTTAACAAAATATTTATAAGGAAAATTTTCATCTGGATAAAATAGAAAGTTTTTCAATCAAGTTAATATTATCCCTTTTTCTGTATTATTTTGATTAACATATTTTATTGGAAAATATTTTAGGGTCACTGCAGAAAATCAGAATGTACAGAAAGCAGAAAAGAAAAAAATATTAAAATACTCATAATTTGACCAGCAATATTAACTTTGGATTATATCTTTGCTGATATAATGTATATATGCATATATGTATCGATATTACAAAAAAATGATACTTCTTGCAAAGACCTTTTAAAGTTAATGTATTAGGACAGTCTCCATGCCAATAAATCATTAAATATTTTCTTTTTAAAATTTTATTTTTCAATTACAGTTTACATTCACTATTATTTTGTATTAGTTTTAGGTGTATAACATGGTGGTTAGACAATCATACACTTTATTTCAAGTACCCACCTGGCACCATACATAGTTAAATATTTTTAAACTCGTGGACAAGAGTGCCTCCTGTCCATTAAAGTGCTCTCATCAAGAATGTATTCAATAAAAACCATTGATTGTTTCGAGGAGCAATCACATAATAACTTCATCCCTTTATAAAGCATTCTCAAATAAATCCCTTCATCTGAGCCTCCCAAAATCTGGTGAGGGATGAAAGCCAGCCCTGTTAACCTCCAGGCTTACAGGTGAAACGGAAGTGTGAGCCCGGCCACTGCCTCCCAGGCAGGCCTCCTGATGTAAATTCCCTGCCCCAGCCTCCACACCTCCTCCGCGGTTCCAATGCAATCTCCTCAAGACTGCCCCGCACCCTGCACACGCAGTACTTCTCGCCTCCTACCTTCTTGTATTGTTTCTCAAAGCACACTTTTCAGCCTCTCAGTATTTCCTGTTTTTAAAGGCTTATGTGTTTCTTGCTGTCTTTTCGAGGTCAGCCACACCACGTCGGTTTCCAGCTGCAGCCCAGCACCAAGCACAGAACCCAGTACGTAATAAGTGCTCACTAAAGGCTTGCTGAGTGCCCATTACACTGCCGCCTCCCTGGCTAGAGCGAGCCCAGTGTGGAGAGATGTGCAGAGAGAGGAACGTACACATCTGCTTAGGTTAATTTGAGTAAAGAGACCCAGGTTCTTCCTCTAAACTGAATCAATGCACTGGTTGGATTAGATTAAATTTCTAACTTAAAACTTTGGGGCAAATCAACAACACAAGATTACATAAAAAGCAGATACAGCAACCATTATTTGAGCGAAAAAGAAAAACCAAATAAAAAATTTGCAACAATTGATATTTTTTAAAAAGTCTGTTCAGTAAAGGGGAAAATTCAATCAATAGTTTTATTATCTAAATAATCAGATGATGGCATTTTTAACCACTTTCCAACCATTTCTATGTATTATAGAAAATGTTGGGGTACATCTTCGCAGTTTGTTATTAATTACTTTCCCCGTTTTATAAAAAGGACCAATGGGAAAGCCCCCTAGTGGCCAGTTACCAATTACTTCTCTGCTTGATGGTCACATCCAAAATGCTTAACTGAAAGCAGTTCTGCACTGGGCTGCATTCCTATTTCAGCACGATAGTAAGAGCATTTTAAAACCCAGCTTTTCTCACAGATGGCTAAAGTTCTACATTTGAAACATGTATTCTCTTTTAGGAAGACTTTATCTTTCTATGTTTTCAAATACAAGATCTCCTATATAAAGCTAAGGGAGAATAAAACCGCATTTCTATTCAAAGGTTTTGCTTTTTCCTAGCCATGTGCCCCTTTCCCCCCAGAAAAATTCACCCAAAGAACCTGTTATTATCTACTACTACACATTTCACATCAAATGTTTTTATTATCAATTTTCTCCAACTTGAATATGCCTCAGTAGAATAGTATAGCCTAGTTTTAAGTTGATATATTTGAAAATGATTTGGTTTTGAAGTCTAAGTTTATTTAAAAGAATAAGTGACTTTATTTTTTAAAAAATACTGAAACTAAAACATTATTTGACTAGTGTTGGGGTGAATGTGGTATCACCAGGAATTATGTCAATGACAGAACTTCTATCTCAAACCTTAAAAACAAAATAACTCTCATAATTCTCTTTCTCTAACTATATGTATATAAAATAAGCCCTTTTCATTTTGAAAAATAATGTTAAATTGTACACATTTAAATATCTTTCATTAGTATTTTTTCTTCTAGGACCCATTACCTTAAAAATAAAATGCATTATCTGAAGCCTTTCCTGTGATGATGGAATATTACTGTTTCTGCATTCAATGGAAACATTTTAATCATCCTTTCAAAGGAAGCAATAAAAACAAAACACACAGCTCAGTCGACTCTACCTTTGTATGAAGTAATTCTTCTTTCAAGATTCGCATTTCAGCCCCACACTAATCCAAGTCTGTGGCATTTCAGTCCATGTAAATGCAAATACAAGACAGTGATGAAAACTAAGTGACGGGTGAATTTTAGTTTGTGAGTCTGGTACTCTTCCGTCCGTTTATAGAGCTGCTTTTCACTGATCGCTATTATCTCATTTCATTGTACTCTTTTCAATAGATGAGTGACTTTGATCATTTTTCAAAAATGGAAACACACGTCAGCCATTTATCCTGCTATTTTTCTGTCTTCTGTACAGAGCTGTGCAAAATAAAAGAAGGCACGTCTCCCTCTTTCCAAAACAAAGCTTGTGTTTCGTTGCTAAATTTTTATACATCATGGTTTCTAGCAGCTTCTTCTGATGTTATCATTAGTGGAATGGGAAGCTAATTCTGGCCATGTATATTATCGTGAGCAAGATTATTCATGTACACAAAAAGGGGAGATTTTCCATTCAAGTGTTTATTATTTTCCAAGTTTTGGAGGGTATTATACACTTTATTTATTTATTTTTGCAATGGTAAGTGGGATTTTTAAAATAAATAATATACTAGTATTTTTAAATTTTATTTCATTTTTTCCCCATCCTTATTTATCTCCCTATACCCTTTTCCACCTCCACATACACACCCCAACCTCACCCGGGCATTCACCACACTGTTGTCCGTGTCCATGAATTCTTTCTTTCTCTTTCTCTCTCTTCTTTTTTGGGATATTATACACTTTAAATGGGGGAAATTTTAGCCTTCATTTGTGATTCAATTAACGCAAGAACCAAAAACATCTCTTCGAATGTTCCTTGAACTCAGTGAGGTGGTGTCCTCCACCTCCCTCTGGGCTTTTGGAGGAGATAACATATTGCTATGAAATACTGCTTGACTTGAACAACTTTATTTTGGGCTTTAGCTGGGGAGGAAGTGGAAAATTTTAAACATGTTAACTAAACGGATTAGCGAGGTGGCCTCTCTGTGCTTGCTTTGTGTGAATGAACGGTCAGCTCCAGTCCCATACCCCGGCCCCCCCGCCCCCAAGCAGCCAGTGCCCCGCACCACGCTGCACGTACAGACAGACAACAGGCCTTGATGTCCTTGCCCTAAGAATATGTAATCACCCAGAGTTAGAAGTGGAAAATGGGAGCCTCCAATCATAAGCTCATATAAGGCAATTTCAGTGTCAGCGTGGTGGACTGAATAAATATAGAAAGGATTTATTATGAAGTTCTGTAATGACGTTGGCACCAGCAGCACATGGCGGGGCTACATTCGATCGCCAGAATCCAGGAACTAGCACAAACATTGAACCACTGTGTTCTCAGTGACAATAACGAGAGTGGCTTGACGATGGGCTGGCATGGCCACAAAAGACACATACTGGCATGTTTTGGAACATAAATGATAGATCTGCTGCTGGGAGTTTATAATTATTTAATCAAACCCAGACTGCAGGACCTGGAGGGACATCATGTGTCCTCCCAAGAGTGGAAAAAGGATGGAATTCAAACACTTACAGAGTCCATGGGGACCAAGAGAGGCAAGGGGCTATTTGGGTATGTGCTTTCCCCCAGCAGCCAGGGCCCATCCCAGTGCCCTTCCTTTGGGCCATGTCACCCCCAGTCTGGGTGGGGAGGAGGCGAGTTACCCGCCATCCTCTTGGTGTACTGATGGAAGTGGAATCAATTATATTTCCTTTCATGGAATGAAACTTATGTCCTACTTTGAACAGGAAAGCACTTATTTGATCCAACTCTTTCTCCAAAACACACATACACACACACACACACACATATACTCACGCACACACTGACAAAGGACGTGTGCTAGCTGCTTGCTTTAGGTACACAGTTTTAAATCCACCTCCATTCAAACCCACCATCCATGTTTAGAAAGTAAGATAATGGGGGTACCGTGGTCACAACAGGTCCCACGATACTGGATGCTGGGAGACCAAGGTCTACGATGCAACTCGACGTGGCTCCTCCAATAAGCTTTTAATCTCACCACATGTTGATGGAAAAAAAGGAAAGGAAAGGAAAGAGGCCTTCACATGCAATGATGTGTGTTTTAGTGGAAAGAGAACAAATTATTAAATTAAATTAGTATTACATTTCATTCCTAGCCCGTAAGAGATTGGGGAATTTAAATAAGGTGCTCCCTTAGATTTAATTGTTGCATGTCGTAAACTTTAAGTTTCTATTTTAAAGCCCCAAGAAGTGGACTGATGATGTCATGAAAGCACAGGGTTTTTTGTTTTGTTTTGTTTTTTAAGGATATTGAGTTTAAGCAAACTGGCATTAGGGAACCTGAATTCCATGTGATCTCGATATAACTTGTCAAAGTATTAATTCCTAAAACTTTCTCCAATAGAAACCCTCCCTTCTGGATATCAGATTCTTCATTCTGCCAGACCCCGGTTCTGTTTTTCAATCTTTCTGCGCAGACATGCTCCAGAGGGTGGATGCTATCAGTGAGCAGATGGTAACTTGTCCCTCCCTTTCCCTATAGAAATCCCACATACAGCGTTCAAACCAGGGATGCCATGTAACTTTTTAAATGATCCAAATAGATATGTTTTCTCTAAATATGTTTTGTTTATTAACTAACTGTAAAAATTATATAAGTGGCGTTTTTATTATAAATAAAATGAAAAAAGAAATGAGAGCCACCCTCACTGCCTCCCACCCCAGATCCCACTCTTTAGCCCCAGAGGTAACCCTCTGTAATAGATCGGGTGTGTAAATTTCCTTCCCTCATAGGCTCTTTGTACGGAACAAATTTCAGAAACAAAAATATGGAAAATATTTAACCTTCTGCCATGATTATTAGGTTTTGATGTTTAAGAGGGAAGAATGCCCAAATACATAAAAGCGGAAAATCCCCAAACAATTTGGTAAAATATTCATTGTAGGTTCCTTCCTTCTAAAAAGTCCCCCAAAGGCTTGACAGACGTACTTTCAAACACATGTAAAGACATCTCTACTTTTAGAAAATAAACTAAAACTGAGGTCAACTCCTTAAAAAAAATACAGAATCTTTTATCAGTTTCCAAAAGGAGGAAAAAGAGTTCGAAGGAAAAAAATTAAACCACCATTTCAACCACTCACATCTGATGTTCAACCAATTTTGTCTTTTTCTGTTAGCAGTGTACTGGCATCATTCTTAAAAAGTTTTGTTTTGGGGGCATTTTTAACCCAGTCTTTTCCATGATATAAATATACATTTTTTAAAAATGTTTGTTTTTAATTGGCATTTTAACAGAATAATCATCTTCTCTTTATTTTTTTATTTAACTTCAGTCATCTTAAAATAGCTTATATAGAATGTATAATTAAATAAAGATGTGGACTTATTTTAAAGGTTGCAGTCAACACTCTAATTTTGTTTTATAAATGAATTAAGAGGAATTCAACCTCGCAGAAGAGGTAGGGACGATGATGATGAACAGTCGGCTCATGTATAAAAAGATCAAGCGAAGATGATAATGAAATTACCCTGAGAATCTTGCATCTCCCCTCTCCTGCCCTCTGAAGATGCCTGGGAATTTCCATGCTCATTTTGCAAGCGCGCGCCCTGACGAATAACTTATGGTTTGCAGTTGCTAGCCTGTGCTGCGTTTCTTTAAGGGCATTAATTGCCCAGGGTGCCATTTTCTGTTGCCTGTCTGAGTAAGCTCGGGAACCAAAGGGCATTTGAAGTGCACCTTTAGGCTATGCTTTGTCTTTATATGATGCTAAATTCAGAATCAAAAGACAAAACCAAAGTGAGAAACTACTAGCCATTTGCCCGGCACCATGTCCACAAGGGATCCAGCCAAACGATTGAATGTTCACATTTTATTTGCTTTTGAACTGAGATCCTCATGCAAAGAGGGAGAGAGACAGGCAAGAGCTCTATTGCAGGAAGACGCATGGTTATTCAACTTCTCAGGGTGCTGTGGATGAAATAAAAGATACAGAGTGGGACAAAAGTAGGTTTACAATTGTGTTTGTGAAAGAGTTTATTCTTATATATTATTTATTAATTATTGTATTACTATAGAACAACTATAAATCCACTTTTCCCCTACCCTATATAGTCTCTGACTTTGAGGAATGTGTAACCTGGTGCAGAAGACTGGACCAATTGCATAAGATTAAAGAATAATTCTGACCAAGAGTAATAAGATAAAATTCATATTATAAAGTTCCAAAGGAACTACACATTCAGAAGAATTTCTGTGTTGCTGGGATTTTTCTGAGTGGCACTCTTTGTCTTTTTTTTTTTTTTTTTTTTTTTTTTTGGTAGGGAGATGGAATTGAGTGATAGTTCGGTGATCCCTAGCTCAGCCACAATTCCCTTCCCCCCCCAAAAGAAATTTAAGTTTACAATAAATAGCTTCATTGCAATCATTCACCCAACAAGCGCTCATTGAGCAATTACAATGTTCCAGCAATGTATTGGTGATGGAGTGACAGCAGCAAGGGAGTACTGCAAGGGCGGGGAACTAGGGGGAGTATTGAGATGGAGAGAACTCACTCATCAGGTTTGGGAGGCAGGAGGTAACAGAGGAGGTGACTTGGAGATGATGAGAAGTGCAGTGACTCTTAGAATTGAGCAAGGGGAAGGAGGAAGGGAGGGCCAAGCTGGGCTTGTGCAGAGGAAGTCTGATATTCAACTCAATGGGAAGTAATATTGCAGTGGTGTTATAGGAATATTTCTTTGTCCTCTTCCGGAAATCCTGAATGTGAATGCCACTTGCACATTCATTCATGAAGTGGATGTAGACTCTCTGTGGATAGGGATTTCTCCGGGGCATATCATTGCCATAACTCCACACAGATACCCTCATTTCTCTCTGTGTTTTATGTATACTCTGTTATTTATCCCTTTAAAAAGCCCTGGAAAGAGGTACTGTTGCAGTTCCATTTTTTAAATGAAACAGGCTCATAGAGGTAAGGTAAACAGACCAAGGTCACACAGTGAGAAAGTACTGGCAGAGCTGTGATTTAAACTGATGTGGTCTCATTGGGTATAAACCAGGCTTTCAGTATTCACCACAATATTACACTGCCCTCCTAGCTTATGTAGGATCAAATGTCAACATTGTGATAATCTACACTAATAAAAGAGAAAGATGCAAATTGACTGTACCTTTGCGACGCCCACCAGCCAATCAGGAGTATGCAAATTAACCCAACAAAGATGGAAGGTTAATTTGCATACACAGGTGCCGAGCCACCAGGGCAGGATTGTGTCATCGTCATGGCAACGACACAGGCGGTCCACACCCCAGCCGCTCTGGGCCTCAGGGTAGCATGGGAAGGTGGAAAGGCAGCTCTGGGCCGGAGCGAAGGCGGTGCCAGCAGCCAGGGGAAGGAAGGCCCATTCTTGCCTAATCTTCATGCATCGGGCCTCTAGTAAATAATTATAATACAGCATGGCCACAAAGCCTTTCTCATGCTAAACAATAGTCATCCAGAGGTACCATCTACACCAGGGGTCCTCAAATTTTTTAAACAGGGGGCCAGTTCACTGTCCCTCAGACCGTTGGAGGGCCAAACTATAGTTTAAAAAAAAAACTATGAACAAATTCCTATGTGCACTGCGGGCCCGGGACGAGTCGGCTGCTAAGCAGGACAGGCAGCAGCACCCGGCGAGCTGGATAAATGTCCTCGGCGTGCCGCATGTAGCCCGCGGGCCATAGTTTGAGGACCCCTGCTCTACACCTTAGAGAAAATTTCCTCTCATTTTCTCAGAGATTCTGCCTAATGATGGTTGAACACCTAGAAACAGCCATCAAGGACTGCATGAATGACCTCAATATTCAACATGATGATGTTGGGAAGAACATGGGAAGTGATTGAAATCTGTGCAGGCAGAGAATGGACAGGCATATATGGGTAATTTCTATGGAGCAGGTACAGAGCTTTATGTTCCCATAGATTTACTGTGAGCATTTTATGTGCCAGATTCACAGAGAAATAACCCAGACAGGGCTTTTTTTTTTTTTCTATTTGCAGAGTCTATTGGAGAGGCCAGACAGACACATAAATAGACAGAATAGGAGATCAAATGTAATTGCCCAAAATTTACTAAATTCTAAATGGGTGGCATGGAGAAACTATTCTGGAGAAGAAGGAATCTGAACTTGGCTTTGAAGTTGGAATGGTGGTCCAAAGGCACAAAGGACAGTATTCCTGGCAACAGTAACCAAGATGAGCAACGGCCCAGAGATAGGGAAGGTCATTGGACATTTGGTGATCTCTGCACTTGCTCAAGCAGAAGAAAATACGTAAGTCTTGGAGGGAGGGAGGAAGAGGAGGAAGGGGGTGGACTATGAAGCCAGGGCCTTAAAAAAAATGAGGATTTGGATTTTCTTTTGTAGGCAATGAGGAGCCATGGAAGGCTTTGGAGCAGAAGAGTATCTTATTCAACTATATTATTAAATGATGATTGTGTGGCTGGAATGGAAGAAAAACTGGAGGCAAAGCCGTCCAATTGAAAGCCTACTTCAGAAGACCAAGCAAGAGTAAAGGAGGGTTTGACCAAGGTCAGGGTCAGGGGTCTGGAAGGAGGAGATGTGCAGGAAGACGTCTCTGTGGGAGGTGAAGCTCACAGGAGGCAGGAGCTTCAGTGGCAGCCATATCTCATGTTCAAGGCCAGCATGAGAGTCCCAGACCTACTGTGTTTTGAAGGGGCAGGAAGGCAAGGGTCTTGTTCTGGGGGAATGGGTCAGCAAGTTTCCGGTCTGGGAAAACTACACCAACCTCCAGCGTTTTTCTAGGACCTTGACATTGACATGACCCTGACCGACATTTTCCTTTCAGTCATGCTTGTACTTTTCCACTTACGTGAGATGCAAGCCCAGTTCTGTGGGGATTCCAGGAAGCCTGAAAGGGTGACATCATCTCCCGTCTTATGATACAGCAGGCATGTTATAGCTCTGTTTTCAATCCTAGAATCTGGAATTTGGGAAGGACCTTAACCATCCCATCTGACTCCTCTTGGGCAAAAGAGAAAGGTATGCAAACAGACCATCAACCCATACCAAAGAGCCTGTGAGGGAATGCGACACAGATGTTTGATCTGTGGGGGACCAAGACGTTAGCCTATGGCTGTCCAATGGCTGCCCCGAAACCACAGCTAGAACAAAGAAGCCCAAGTTTATTAGGGTGTATTCTGGGAGTGAAGCAAGTTGGCACTGCACTCTCTCAGACCAATACTAAATTGCCATAGAAATAATACCTTGTCATGAAAAGAATCCCGAGTTAATACTTCCGTATTAAATTAAGCTAATGCTGTATTAGGCTAATACGATACTGTGCTAATCCAGAGAGCCAATGAACTTAGATATGCATATTAGTACTTAGTTGGATTAAAGCCACCCATAGCCAAACGCTCCACCAACCATAAGCCTGATGTTCATTGTCTTTTATGGCAAATGTCTCCTCCCAGTCGCGGTCCTCCTCATCCACTTTGACATAGCCCCTTGGTGGCAGGTCTTCATGTTGTTAACTTAAATTTGAATTATATTCAAATTCAAAATAAAGCATTTTGCAGCAAGCTCAGATTACTCTGAGGCTCCAGAGGGAACATCTTCATGCCTAGGAGACAGCAGAGAAGGCCACCAGTACAGTACATGTGGTTGAGCCCTTGCTTGCCCTGTCCAGATGTTCTGCCTTAAAGAATGTTCCTGTGTCTGCAGCACACCAGCCTGATTCAGGAGCTCAGTGTATGGAAGGAGGCAAAAGGCTCATTTCACAGACCCGCAGTCACAGTAAGCAGGCAAAGGATTGTGAGGGGGGTAGAGTGATTGAGGCTTACTCCTTTCCCCTCACGGATGTAAATATCCATCCAGGCGTTCCTTTCTAAGCCCTCCTCAATCCGTCCTGGGGGGAGGGTATTTGTAAGGATAAGGACATTATTCTAAAATCTGTCAGTCTTCATGTTAAGTGGATTCTTGCATGTTCACGCCTGTGCTTATTTTTAAGTAAGTTTCTGTGTGGTTGTAAGTGCATTCTGAAACAGGGAGATTACTAAAGGATGAACGGGAAGGAAGAGTCTGGGCTTGGCTTTTTCTGAAATAAGGAAGCTCCTTGGGGGCACTAGCCAGCTGTTCCACGAATAAATGGTCTAGGCCAGTCGTCGGCAAACCGCGGCTCGTGAGCCACATGCGGCTCTTTGGCCCCTTGAGTGTGGCTCTTCCACAAAATACCACATGCGGGCGTGCACGTACAGTGCCATTGAAACTTCGTGGCCCATGCGCAGAAGTCAGTTTTTGGCCTGGGTGAGTCTATTTTGAAGAAGTGGCGTTAGAAGAAGTGGGGGTGTCGGTCAGTCGGGCGACGGGAGACGCGGCACAGGAGGCGGGCTGCGGGATATGCAGCGCGGGGGAGGCGCGTGTGATTCATGCACGAGTTGAGTGAGCCAGTCAGTCAGCATCTCATTGTGCAGTGGTTAGTGCTAGTCGCGTCCGCAAATCGCGTGCGGGTGACAAAAGTACCTACTCGAAGCATAAAGTTACCTGTATTTTTCCAACCAGCTGCAAATCCTACAGGTATTTTTGTCATCAATTTAAGAATTGTAATTATTTTGTGTTGGTGGCTTTATTATTATAAAATGAAACTTATTTTTAGGTGCCCTGTTTGACATGGCTACAAAGAAGAAGCAAAGAAAAATGGAAGATGAAAACTGTGAATTTAAAGTTGAATGGACCAAGACTTTCACGTTTATTCAAAACTTAAATGGCCTTCCAACCTGTCTTATTTGTCAGGAAAAATTGGCGCATAACAAGAAATCAAATTTGGAGAGACACTTTAGAACTAAACACGTGTCATTTAGTACTAAATATCCTGTCGGTGATGCAAGGAAGAAAGCAGTTGAGGAACTTCAGAAGAGTCAAGAAAAATCAAGTTCTGTATTTAATTACTGGATGCAATCTTCCAACAATGTTAATATTGCAAGTTTTGTGGTTAGTCAAGAGATTGCTAAGAGAGGAAAACCATATACAGACGGTGAATACATAAAAAGTTGTTTTATAAATGCATCCGAAGAGCTATTTCGGGATTTTAAGAACAAAGCAGATATTCTAAAAAAAATTAAAGTTACCATTGTCTGCTAAAACAGTGAAAGATGGAACAGCCAAAATGTCTTCGAATATAACCGACCAGCAAGTCGAAGATCTTAAGTTGGTTTCAGCTTTATCAATAGCAGTTGACGAGTCTTGTGACATAAATGATACAGCGCAAGTTTCACTTTTTGTATGATTTATTTCACCTATAGATCCTAAAGAAGAACTTTTAGGATTATTGTCATTGAAAGGTCAAACACGTGGAGAGGATATAGCAAATGCTGTAATTGAGTGCATTGAAAAACATCATATTCCACTGGATAAAATTGTCTCAATTTCAACAGACGGGGCGAAAAGTATGACTGGCGTAAGAAATGGGTTTGTTGCTATTTTGAAAGAAAAAATTAATCACGAGATACTTACTTACCATTGCATCATTCATCAAGAAGCGCTTTGTGCGCAGACATTTCCAGAAGAAATTTGCAAAGTTATAGAATTGGTGATTAACATTATCAACTCCATTATAGCTAAAGCTCTTAATCATCGCCAATTTAAAGAATTTTTAGTTGAAATGGAGAGTGTGTATGCAGATCTTCTGCTGCATAGCAAGGTACGTTGGTTATCAAGATGAAACGTTTTGAAACGTTTCGCTTCCTTATTAACAGAAATTAAAGCATTTCTCCTTGAGAAGGGTGTTCACTATCCAGAACTAACGAACGATCAGTGGATCCAAAAATTTTATTTCATCGTAGACATTACGTCTCATCTAAATCAGCTTAATCATAAACTACAGGGGAAAGGAAACGCAATTTTTTCGATGTTAGAAGAAGTTATTTCATTCGAAAACAAATTATCTTTTTGCTCAAGATTTTGAAAGAGAAACTCTGATTCACTTTCCAAGCCTGTTGAAACATCGCCAAGAAAATAATTGTGATATTGACATTTGCTATTTCAAAACAACACTTTTAAATATGAGGGAAGCTTTTCTCAACAGGTTTCAGGAATTCAGACACAGCAAAGCGACGTTAGCCTTTGTTAAAAAAGGCTACTGTAACAGAATTAAATTTTTCTTAATGCTACTGTAACAGAATTAAATTTTTCTCCCTTTAATATTGACATTGGCAACTTTGAAATGCAATTGCTGGATTTAAAAAACAAAGAATTGTGGAGCTTGAAATTTGAAAGTCTTTGTGCTGATTAAGAAATATTGGAGAAAAACAAATGTGAACTTAGTTCACAGCACAAGTGGTCTGCTTTGAAAGACCTGGAGAAGGAAGATATGTTGATTTTTAACACCTGGAATAGTATTCCTGACTCACATAATCAACTGAAAAAACGAGCGTTTGCTGTTCTTTCCTTATTCGGGTCTACATATTTACGGGAACAATCATTTTCAAGCATGAACCTTATCAAGAGTAAATTGAGAAGTCGTCTTATTGATGAGAACCTGGAATCGTGCCTAAAATTAAAAACAACAACGTACAAACCTGACTTACCCAAACTTTCCAAGGAGATGCAAGGCCATTGTTCACATTAGTGTTTGTCAGTCATTGTCATGATTTAATTTTATGAATATTGTAAGGTAAATTGTAAGGAATTTAATTTTATCAATAAATAATATCGTTATTAAGTATGATGTCAAGTTTTATTCAACGTACCTATAGTTTAAGACGTAAAACTTTAAGTAAAGTTTATTAAGTTAATTTTAGGGAACGTTGTGGAGTGAAAGAAGATGTAGTGTCGAGGATTGAAAAAGGTATGTTGAGATGGTTTGGACATATAGAGAGGATGAACGAAAGGAGATAGACGAAACAAGTATACAAGACGAGTGTGGAGGGGAGAGTTGGAAGGGGTCGACCTCAGCGAACGTACCTCAATCAGATTGAGGACGTTTTTAGCAAAGGCCAGCTTAGGAGTACCCTAATTAAGTTAATAACAATGTACCTACCTATATAGTTTAAGTTTAAAAAATTTGGCTCTCAAAAGAAATTTCATTCGTTGTACTGTTGATATTTGGCTCTGTTGACTAATGAGTTTGCCAACCACTGGTCTAGGCTGGTTAGAATGGTCCTGGTAGCTGCATCATCTGCAGGAATCACCTTGGTTAGTCCTGTCCCAAGTATGGTGTGTGGACTGGCTCAGTCAGCATCCTCTAGGGCTGCATTAGAAATGGACTGTCCCCAGCTCCACCTCAGACCTACTGAACTCGCTTCTTGGGCCCAGGAATCTGTATTTTAACAAATTCTGCAGGTGGGTTTTATGTTTGCTGAAGTGAGTGCAAGAAGCATCAATCTACGATGTGGGGTTGTGCCACACTCTCAAACTAGGGGCAACACCAACTTGACCTGGGACTGATATTCCCACAATAACCTCTTTCACCTTCAACCCGTGTCCTAGAAACAACCATAAAATGGAGCCCAAGTTCACACCCTTTCTCAGCTCCTGATCATCTTTCACAAGTTGCTGGGATATTTTGGAATCCTTAGTTTTAAATATAGGGCTAAAAATGTAATGTGCAGTTAAGCATAGACTAACGACACCCACAAATGTGCTGGAAAAGACAAATAGTCAACCAATAATCTTGTCTATTTCCATAAGGTCTTTGTAAAGCATTTTCAAAGATTATCTCATTTTCTTTGCTCAAATATTTAGCTGAGTAAAGGGTAGAGCTGACCTTTATTCCCGTTTGATAAGTAAGGAATCTGAAGCTCGGTAGAATATGTTCTGAGAAGAACACTTTGATCTGTGCTTTATCATGTTTTTAACACTTTCCGGCCGAGCACGTTGCAAAGGTCCGTAGTCAGAAGGAAGGTCTGTGTGCTGATTCAGATTAGTCTGTCCTCTGGCATTCCATCCATGGGAATTTTCAACCTCAAATGAAGGGGTGGCTCAACTCCCACCCACGCAACAGCAACATTGGCTGGAGCTCTGCCACCCCACGCACAAGGACCTTCGTCAGTGGATGATCCAATACCCAGAGGAAACCCAACATTGTTTTGATTTTAATGATTCCTTAGGTGTCCTAGTTAAAATGAGGCTGGGCAACCACTTAGCAGATGGTTAATACTTAGACTATTTAGTCATTTGAAACAATGCAATTAAGGATGAATCACAGCTCAGTAACCTAAACAAAATCAAATTAACAAATGGGCGGCACTCCCTTTGGTCTGGGAGGCTAATGCAAGCCTCCCACCTCCAAGTGCCCTGAACCTTGTGTGCAGCTTTCGGGCATCCTGACTGACTTATTCCCCATTTTACTATAGATCTAGTTGAGGTCCATGGGTGCAGAGCTGACTAGTGGAAGGAAAGAGCATCTTGAAGGGACTTGCTATGTATGATCTCTGGGCACTGACAGTACAGGGTAGAGGGTAGGAGTGCAGACCTTAGGGTCAAACAGACAATCTGAGTTCTGTCCTAGCCCTTACTAGCTAGATGACTATGGGTAAGTTATTTAACCACTTTTTCTATTTAAAATACGGAAATAAGGATAGTACCATGTGTATGTATTTATATGTAATATGTATTATGTGTGTATGTATGTATCTAAGTGTAATATATGTATACACCATATATATATATATATATATATATATATATATACACTTTATACCTTATCCAATAAGGATAATTACTAATTTATTTAGATTTTCAGTCAAGTCTATTAAAGTAGCATAACTCATTGCCAGACCATTTTCTACATTACATCTTCATCTCTGATTTTCCTCCTGATATCGACCTATGACAATGAGTTCCTTTGAAACTCTAAAGATTTGAATGGGGCCATATTCACTTGGAGTGTGAAAAAATTCTACCCAGGTTTTTAGAAGTGGGTTTATGGAAGCACAGTGACTTTCCCAAGGTTGTGCCATTTGAGACAAAGGCATGAATGGGATCTTTTCTCATCCAGTGTCAACTTCTTTTTGAGACAGATGGAAATTGAGGGGAAATTTCCCTCACCTGGAAATTGAGATATGTTCTCAACAATAGTACTATTCAATAGAGTGAGTTATATATATACTTTTAAATTTTCTAGTAGTCAGGCTTTAAAAAGGAAAAAGAAACAGATGAAATTAATTTTAATAAGATATTCTGTTTAACCCAATGTATCCAAAATATTACCTCAACTTGGAAGCAACATGGAAATTTAGACATGAAAAATTACATATCATTTATTTTGTACTATATCTCCGAAATCCCGGGTGTGTCTTATCTTTATAGCACAGTTTAATTCAGATGCTAAATTTTCATTCATAGTTGATCCATAGTTAGATTTCACAATATTTATGAGTGAAAAGTAGATTTCCATACCAAGTTATTCCAAACATACTTAAAAGTAAGTATCTGAATGGAGTTTTCATTTTTAAATGAAAATTAACTAACATTAAAATTCACGTCCAACTCATCAGTTGCACTAGCCAGATAGCCACATTGAAGTGCTCAATACTCATATGTGCCTGGTTAGCCACCCTATTGGATAGTACAGCTCTAGATTGTTCTAGCCCTAAAATGTTAAGCCTTGAGAAACCTTGCTGCCATCTCCTACATAAAGATGATCTAAAAATATGACAGAATGGGTAGGTGGCTTGCCTGGAGACATGAGAGATTGACAGTCGAGAGAACTGGCATAGATTCAAATGCTTGTGCTTGAGTGACTTTGGACAATGGTTTAACCTGCCTGCGCTCCAGTTTGCTCACACATGAAATGGGCATTACTTCATAAAGTTAAGAATGCTACAACATGATGGTAACTGTAAAAACTGACTCCAGGACAGGAAGACCAGGTGCAGAATAAAATGTAGTCTAAAGGGTTCTGGACAGATAACCTCAAATTTCTGATGATATCATTTGACAAACGTAAATCTTCTACAAAGTGGTCATTTCTGATAGTAGCAACACGGTAACAGCCTCACAACCCTCTCTCTAGTCACTCCTTTGGGACTGTTGGAAAAATGCCACTGATACTCTGCAGTTGAAAGTGGTTGCTTTTGCACATGCTGTTCCCTTTCTCTAGAATGCCCTTGCTGGTTCCCTCTTTTCTGCCTGACAAATTCTTGTTCATTTTTCAGAACCTACTTCAAGTGTCCCCTTGTTTCTCTTGTGAGTAGAATTACTCAGTGCTTTCAAGCATTCTCTGTTGTTTTATATTGAAAGTAATAGCAGCTAAAAGGTTAGGTGGTGCCAGTACTGCCTCCTTCTTAGGTAAGTTCATGGGTGGGTTGCTACCAACTCAGTTTACTTTAAGGGAAAAAGCAATTTCTAAGAAGGTGGCGGTAGGGGGAGGACAAGGAGTAGCAGTAATAATAATGATGATAATGTTTGGCACTTTACACGGATTATTTTTTTATATATATATTTTATTGGTATTTTACAGAGAGGAAGGGAGAGGGATAGAGAGCCAGAAACATCGATGAGAGAGAAACATCGATCAGCTGCCTCCTGCACACTCCCCACTGGGGATGTGCCCACAACCAAGGCACATGCCCCTGACCAGAATCGAACCCGGGACCCTTCAGTCCGCAGGCTGACACTCTATCCACTGAGCCAAACCGGTTTCGGCTTTACACGGATTATTTTATCTAACCTAAGAACAACTCTATGAGAGAGATAATGTGTCTCCCCTTTAGAAACGAGGAAACTTGGCTGAGCCAACCTGATTTTAGAGCTCTACTCTTAGCCATCATGCATCACAGACTTGCCATTTTGGAGAATGTGGACAACATTATTATTGCCTTCTCCAATCCAGTCTCCTTTTCCGCTCACCAAGAGAACCCCAGATTTGTTTGAGGTATCATATCCACCCACTTCTCCATGCCCAGATGGCATGGCTCAGTTGTTGAGCATCGATCTATGAACCAGGAATTCACCGTTTGATTCTAGTCAGGGCATATGCCCGGGTTGTGGCTTGATCCCTAGTGTGAGGTGTGCATGATTCTCTCTTATCATTGATGTTTACATATCTCTCTCTCTCTCCCTTCCTCTCTGAAATCAATAAAAAGATATATTAAAAACAAACAAACAAAAAACCCCACCCACTTCTCCAGACTCCCTTGCAGCTAAGGATAGCCACATTCATAAGGCTTTTGGGGGAGACAACCCTGCCAGGGCCTTTGTTCCTTTCCTCTTCTCCTGTGTTCTAGCCTGAAATTTGCATTTCATGCCTGGAGGCACAGCAGCCATCATGGGACTGTGAAGTTAAGAGCCACATTCTAAGGATCACACAGGGCAGGAAACCAGAGGAGCCAAGATCTTTGAAACTTTAACCAGCTATACACCCCCTGGGCTGCTGCATCCAGATTTTCCATTAGGTTATCAACAGCTAAATCTCTATTTGATTCAGCCACTATAGCCAGATTTCAGCTATAAGCAGCCAAATGCAATCTAGTAAATGGAGCGAATGTGGAGCCAGCCAAGAAACCCAGCGAGCTGCATTGGATTCTTTCCTCTTCACAAACTGTTACCTGTCAGAACCTCTTTTAATTTGGCATTTGCTACCGGACCTATTTTTATCATTTCAACTGATGTGGCAAGTTTCCTATCCTCCTTCCAGAAACTCATTTTGTCACCTCTGTGATATTTTTTAGGAAGGAATATTTTTTTGGCTGACTGAGGTCATTTTTTTGTTCTGTCTGCAGAATTTACCAAAAAAAAAAAAAAAAAAAGGCACAAAGATTTATCAAGTAAAACTAAAAATTACTTGATCACAGTGACAAGGATTACTGCCTCTCCTTTAGGACAAAAGTCAAGTGGCATCAAAACCTGGAGTTGAGTTTCCAAAAGCAATCAGCTAGGCAACTAAAAGTGAAGTCCTACGACAGGGGTTGGCAAAGTACAACCTGCAGGCAAAAACCTGCCTATGTCAATAAAGTTTTATTTAAACACAGACATTTGTTTATATGTTGTCTTCAGATGTCTTCCAGCAACAATGCAAAATTGAGTAATTGCAACAGAGACTGCATGGACTATAAGCCATGAAATATTTACTATCTAGACCTCCATAGAAACATGTGCTGACTCCTCTCTTTAGAAGAAAGACAAAACAGAGACCAAACAACAATAATAAAAAACAAAGAGTCCCAGCCTCCCTTTATCCAGCCAAGAACAGTGCCATTGAGATCCTTTTCTAAAAGGATCCAATTCTAAAAGGTGCATTTAAACTTTCCATTTTGTGTGTGAGGATGCTGAGGTTGGTAAAAAGTTTAAATAGCTCCTGAGGTCACATCTCATAATTGATGAAGCCTGAATTTTAACCCAATTCTGTCTGGATTAAAAAACCACTATTTTAATCATTAATCATCACATTATATTCCCCTTCTTCTGCTTAATTCAGTACCAGTGGTAAATACTAAAGAGGAATGCAGAGAGCATTTTAAATTGAAAAAATGACTATGTGGGAGAAAAAGAATATCCACTTAGCTCAGAAAGGTCCAGAACCTGGAGATGAGCATATATGCCCCCAAGATAAGCAGAAGAAGAGATATAGGACCCAAAATGGGGTGGATTAAAGTACCACTGAGAATGGAAGGATATCATTTCTCTGTTCAGAATGGGTTATTATAAGCGTCATGTAGATGGCCTACTCAAATAGCTCTCCTTTCAATAGGGGTTGCACATCGGAAAAACCACCATTAGCCCTCAACTGAAAAAAGAACCATCACCAAATGAGGGTGCTGACCTGGTGGGAGGCACCTGAGGGTCTGAGTCACAGGACCTTCACAGCCTAGGTCTGTGCAAGTTATCAGTGACTCTGATAGGCAAGAGACATGACTTCATGCTTGAAAAAGAGAGAGGTGGATGGCAGATGTTGAGATGGAGGATCTGAGGGCTGGGAATGTACAGCACATGTTTAGCCTGGGGATGTGCAGGACATACCATAGGAGAGCGCATGTGGAAAGAGCTGGGTGTGTTTGAAGACTTAATGTAAGTCTAATGTGAGCCCAAGGTGGGAGGCAGCCCCTGGAAAACCTAATTTGTTCTTTAGTTTCATGAACTGAGGAATGATATGCAGGGAATGGGAGGTGACAGTTCCATCTGAGCAGGTGGAGGTAGAGATGTGAGGGGTCTGGAGACCAACAAATACACACCCATTCAAAAAACTTGAGAGCCTTCCATGTGCAACGTATAATGATTATACTGAATATACAAGGGATTTTACTTTTAAGCAGGGGATATCAACATTAAACTCAAGATGAGACAAGCATCTATATACTAGTATATAAAACCCTAATATGCAAATAGACCAAAGGCGGAACAACTGAACAACTGGTCACTATGACATGCGCTGACCACCAGGGGGTGTGCGCGGAACATGGCGGGCGTTGGCCATGGCAGGATGGTGGAGCAGGTGAACAGGGGCACCAGACCAAGGCGGGGTGCCGGTCACTGTCACCGGGGTGAGTCTCTGGTGCTTACTGAAAATTCTTTGCTCCTATGCACCATGGTCCCACCCTGTGCTCGCACCTGCTGCCCACACCACCCCACTCACACCTGCTCTCTGGTAGTTACTGAAAATTCTTTGCTCCTGCTGCCAGCACTCAGCACCGGTCCTGTTTGACCCTGAGGGCTTCTCCCCCTTCCCCTGCTCCTGAGGGGCAATTGGGGCAGCCACTGCTCGCACCCACTGCTGGTGCCCGGCCCCAATCGCTCCATGCTGTCAGCAGGTGAGAGCGAGGCCGGCGCCATCAGTGCGTAGGAGAGGTGGTGGTGGGAGTGGGGCTGCTGGCAGACAGGGATGGGAGTGGGGAGGACTGTGGCAGGAGGGTCCGAGTGGGGGCGAGGAGGATGGGCCAAGACCCGCCCCTGTGCCCACTGTAGCCTCACAGCCCACAGTTCCTTTCAAGGCACGAATCCGTGCACTGGGACCCTAGTATATTAATAAGCATGGGGTGTGCCAATGAAGAAAAAAAGACAAAATGATGAGGTAGAGTTTAACAGGACCCTTAAGTTAAACTGGTTCTCTGGGAAGGCCTCTGAGAAAGTGACATTTCAACTGAGATCTAAGAGGCCAGTGGGAGATAGCCTCTCAACACATGATGGAAGAACATTCCAGGCAGAGAGAACAGCAAGAGCAAAGGCCTGAAGGTGGGAAGAGCCACTTGAGGACCTGAGAGGCAAGTGTAGTTGGAGCTTCTTACAGGAAAGGGATTGTTAATTTTCATGTAGGGAAGAGAAAGATGCCTCAGGGCATTTAGACCACTTTAAGGAGTTGGATTTCCATCCAAATCCAATGAAGAGCCATTGAAGGGTTCTAAGCAGTGGCAGGGTAGGTTCCTTTGTGTTTCTGGTGTTGGCTGCTATGGGGATTAGAAGAGGCAGAAGACCAGAAGAGGCAAGGTCAGCTATGAAGCTACTGCAATAGTCCAGCCTAAAGGGGATGAGGGCATTGAAGAATGGCTGGAAGACCTGGGAATTGAAACCTGGAGAAACAAGTCTAGGTAATAAATACAATCTTATCTTCAGATCTCCAAATAGCTTGGATGTGAACAAGAGACTAGGGTCCCTAAGTCTTACTAAGGAAAGAATAATCAACAATTGCAGAAAACTATTGAGGAGGAGGTTTCTATTCAACACACAGAACTTCCAAGGAGGCAATAGTCTGGATACTGCTTTTCAAAGCATATTGTAGATCAGGGCCTCCAAAATCTTGTTCTGTGGCCTTTTAGATCCAAGAAATTCTCCGTGAGAAAGCAGTTCTAAACTAAATAAGTCATGCTGTATACACTGGACCCTCAGAGAGTTACCTCGTATCTGATCTTACTCATTAATAGCACTGAAAAGTCCTGCTTCTAAGAAACTTATTTAGCAGAATGAAAACCACCATTTCCCAAACTTATCTGACCCTGGAACTCTATTTCTGTGTAACTGCTAAATATTCTGTTAAACTATTGACCCATGAACACACTTGGGGGAACATTGCTGGAGAGAATTTATCAAAAGTTCAAGATGAATCCTTAAGTGTCTTCCAAGTCTATAATCTGTCATTCTGTGTTAGGCCTTACTTTATTCTCTTAGTGCCCATTTATAAGGCAGATATGCCTGATGGGACAGCAGTTTCAGTGTTGAGGATCCTATTGCATATAAGTAGTGTTATGAGATAATGTGGATTTAAACCTGGGCCCTCCCATTTACTAGCTGAGTGATCTTGAGTCATCTCTTTAACCTCTGAGAATACCAGCTTCCTCGTTTGTAAAATGAGAAAAATACTAGTACCAACCACATAAGTTGCAAGAAGAATGAAACAAAATGCAATACATAAAGGCCAATAGACACTCAATAAAAGGAAGCATAGGATCAGTCAGCAACAGTCCTGGGGGATACCATTATCCAGTGAACCAGTGGTTCTCAAACTTCAGCGTGCATCTGCATCAGCATTACCTGGAAGACTTGTTGCAACACGAATTATGGGACTCTACCCGAGAATATCTGATTCAGTACATCTGAGGTAGGGCCTGTGAATTTGCATTTCTAACAGATTCCCAGATGCTGCCCATGCTGCTGGTCCTGGGGCCACACTTTGAGAACCACTGAACTAGGTTGGTATTCTGAATACCCCCATATATTCTCTATCTGGCAGACAGGATCAGGCTTCATTTGTAGGTTATTAATGAGAGAAGCCCAGAAGGACCATTCTTATGCAATTTCCTTCCTGGAGTCACAACTTGCCTCTGAAATGGAGCCTCCCTCTTCCACCCCACAAGTGCATTAGAGTGAGGGTTGGGGGGATAGGAGACACAGGGAGTGGAAGCACATTCAGGGGTGGGGAATCACACTAGCTCACATATCTTGAGGGTCCTTTGGTACAGCTGCTCCAATTCAAAGACTATCTCCCATTTATCTTCCATGCCTGGCTGGGCTCCTAGAAGAGCAATTAAATTTTGGTTCCATTTTCAACCATTCTTCACCCAGTTGGGAGCTCCTCTGGAAGACTTTTCTCACTGAAAGCTCCTAAAAACAAGTCCATTTCTTGGCTTTTCTTCATTGTCCTCAGGAGTTTATACATTGATCTATATATAGAGATCCCCATGCTTTATTCTCATATTCAAAGTGTTTATGCAAGTTCTGACAGTTTTCCTGGTACCATGTTGCAGACATAGGCCTAATAGAGATGATCTGATGGGAAATGATATTTATGGACTATGATGTTTATAAACAGCTGGCATTTATATAAACAAGGGAACTTGGATTTTTAATAAGGTAATCTCTTCAAGTTTGGCATTCAAATAGAAAACATGCCTATTGTGTGTGTTTTTGCCCATAGGGAATCTCATTGAAAGTACTTGGCAATATTTTTGTAAACAGTGACTTTAGTCTATGGTGAATTCTAAAGTAGACATATGTGATATCACAATCCTATCTAATAAAGAGGGAATATGCTAATTGACCATCACACCCTCACAAAGCTGGAGGCACCCACAGCCAATAAGGAGGAAATATGCTAATTGACTGCCATACCCTCAAAGATGGCAGTGCCCACAGCCACAAGATGGCGGCGCCCAGTTCCCTCAGTCCCGCTGGGGTGGCAGGCACCCAGCACAGCAGGGCCCACCCCCAGGCAGGTCCGGCCACTCTGCGCCTGCCTCTGGAGTCCCCCAGTCCCTTCAGCCCCCCAGCTGCCCAGGGCCGGCCCAAGGTGCAGGCAAGCCTCAGATGGCAGCTACCCAGCCGACCAGGGCTGTCCTGAGGTGCACGCAAGACACCGATGGCAGCTGCCCAGTCGCCCAGGGCCGCCTGAGGCTCAGGTAACCAGGGCTGACCAAGGCTTGTGCTGCCGGCAATGGCAGCAGCAGAGGTGTGATGGGGGTGTCGCCTTCCCCTGATCACCGGGTCACCTCCCACCCCTGAGGGCTCCCAGACTGTGAGGGGGGCTGTCCAGGCTGAGGGACACCCCCCTCCAGTGCATGAATTTTCATGCACCAGGCCTCTAGTATTTAATAATTCTCCCCAGTTTATTTCCATTTAAGGAGTGATATAAGGGAATGTCATCTTTTGATAAGTTGCCTTGAAGGACTTTGCTGTGACAGTAGAGCCTAGAAGGGCTCTTAGAGGGACAATATGCAGTGGCCAGAACAGACTGCAAATAGCAGCTCCTCACCATGGGCATGCCATCACCTGCCCCTGTCCTTCACTCCCAATTTGCCCCCACAGTTTTTCACAGTAGCCTTGGAGCTTCCAACAAATGCTAATATTTTCTTTTTAAGTAATTACATTGATTTTCTGGGAGATCTAATGTAAGTGGATCCTACTCCTAAGACTGTAAGTTCAAGAGTTGCAAGGATATCTTGTTCAAGGCCAAAAATATCTCTCAGAAAATGTAATTTTTACTGTACTCTTTGCCTTATTCAGCAGAATCATAGAAAATTCAGCTAAACACCAAGTATATGATAGCTATGTCATAAGATTTTGTTATCTCATAATATGTAAATGACCTTTATTTAAATTATAATATTAGTGTCCATTTACTGAGCACTTATTATATGCCAGGAACTAGGGTCATCATTTAACATATTTATTTAATCTTTACATCAGTTCTAAAGGAATTGCATTATTATCTGCATTTTACTTTCCAGGGAAATTTAGGATTAGAGAAGTTAAATGACTAGCCCAGAAATACACAGTAATTGGGAAATCTGAAATTCAGAACTAGTACTGTCTCACCCCAAAGCCTACGCTCTTGACCACCATAAGGTATTGCAAATAACACTTATGAAGTTAGTATCATTAGCACTTCCTTTCACATATAAGGAAACTGAGATTCATGAGGGTCAACTATCCTACCCAGGGTCAGAGAGCTCCCAAGTAGTACAACAAGGAATTGAACCAAGGTCTGTGTAGAGTATAACATCTTCTTTGACCATTATGACATACTTCTACCCAAATTACAGCTAAAATATTTCATAGAATTATAAGTTCCTACTTTTCTTGTTTTTATTTCTTATAGCCATAAAAATCTCCAATAATAAAAGATATTTTTCTTTAATATTTATAACAAGAGATGGTAGAAAGGCACACGTTGTTAAGTTTCAGACCCTGATCTCAAACCCAACCCTGGTTACCTACCAATTGTATATCGCTTGGGCAAGTTGTTGAGACTCTTCATCTGAGTTTCCTCATTAGTGAAGTGAGTGGTGGGCGTGGTAGGTGTTGTTCAGAGAAAATAGCTTTCTCGGCAGTCTCCTAAGACAACGAAATGAGATGCTGTTTGCGATGTGCCCGGCACATAGTAGAAACTCAGAAGATGTTAACTTCTTTACTTCGCAACTCCATTGGCTTCTCATTATTTCCTCACCATCTTCTCATATTCTGGTAAATCATGGCTAGAATTTTTCATAAATGGTCTTGAATAGCTTCTTTAGAAATAGCTTCTTTTCCAAGTTCTGGAGTTCCCAGGAGATACACAGTCCTGTAGCCAAGCTCATGCATTAAGACTCATCCATGTGAGTCATGGCTTTTCTCTCTAAGACATGAACGTGGCGAGTTCATTTCAACATCTTCTTAATCCTATATCACTAACAATAGTAGAATCAAAAAACCCTTGTGTGATGGAGGCCACAAATCTCTTTACCTGCTTGGATCAGGAAAGCACACTACCCTTGTTGGCTCTGTCATTAAACTTCTGGGGAAACACTTTCCACACCTGGAAATATAAACTGGAAATCTCATCATGAAATATTTTCCAATAAATCCCAGGCTTCACTACATTGTGATCCTCAAAAAATGTTGACCTTGCTGTGTTTCTGTCTGGACCAGAGTCAAAAGCATCTCTTAAATGAGAAACCATTTTCAGAAGGGCTAAAATGGTGGGGCCATTTATCTTCATTGCCACTGGATCCTTTTCATTCTGCTCAGCCTCTATCTCTAGCATTAAAAAAAAATTAATGCTTAATTGACTTGAGACCAAGTTGGTTGACTACAGGAGGAAGAAAGTGTATGACACAAGAGATTTCAGTCAGTGAGAGCTTAAAAGGAGTGTAGGAGCTGAAAAAAAAAAAAAAAAAAAGCCTGGAAATTATACTTGTCTATTTTTTTTAAAGACGGGACTGAATACATTTTCCAGGCTCTTGATTTTAATTAAAGTCAAAGGAACATCTCAAAGGCAAGTGAAACAAACAGCAGGCAAGACATTGAGGTGGCTAGGATAAGAAACTATGTAGAATGTTATGGAAAGACAAAACCAAAAGCAATGAAAGGAAAGGAAAGAAGATGGGAGAGGAGAGGAGGGGAAGGCAGGAAGGGCAGGGTTGAGGGGTATTGTGGGGAGGGAAGGGCAGAAAATGGTCGGAAATTGGATTTGCCAAGCCCAACCAGATGAAGTGAACTTGATTTCCATTAGCAATATTCACAGGCCTCCTTTAAGCACTGGTGCTCTCTTTAATTTCCAGATGGGTCACAGAAGCTAAGTTAGCTGTCTTGTCTAAGGACACACACTGACAAATGGTAGAACCAAGACCAAACCATTTCTGGTTCCAAAGCCCATGTTCTTTCTAACTTATCCCCTGGCCTTGGCTTATCATTTACGCATTTCAATTTTTAGTGGTAGACAAAGGGATTAAAAATAGCTTTATTGCTATTTCTCCCTATAAGAGCAAGGCATGTTCCCTGTAGCAAAATTAAATAATACATATGTTTTCCAAATAATAACAATAGAGCTCACATGGGTTGTGCTTGGTCTTTGTGCCAGGTCTGGGCCACATGCCTTGAGGAGTTAACTTCTTTCATCTTTATAGCTCCATGGAGTAGGGCAATCATTTGGGACTTTTTTTTTTTTTTTACACAGGAGGACACTGAGGCTCATTCAGGCTAAATAACATGCACCAGGCCATGCAGTTTGAGAGTGGGGAGCGGGGAGAAGAAGCCATTGGTGTGACTACTAAGTCTGCTTTAATTCCTGCCCCCCATCTCAGGCAGTCCTACCCAGATGTCATTAGTAGAACATTTTGCATTCCTGACAGTAATTTGTTAATAGGTATTGATTTTTAAATTATTTTAATCCACTCTTTGTTTTCTTTTTTTACATTTGCCCTCAACAATATCTGTGAAACCACATTTTTAATGTGCTAGTTTCAGTTTTTCTAATATCCATGAAACTAAACACACATTAAAATAAATGAAAAACAATAAAATAAAAAGTAAAAATATTAATCTGCAGACCACCTACAACCAAGTTTTATGCTTTGCCAGAGGTAAGAATATTTCCCTCCATCACCACTCAGAAACACCCCTGTTAATGAGGTAGGGAAAAGTCGGACCACACCCAGCACTTCTGAGTGGGGAAGAGGCAGGACCAGGACCCAGATCTCCAGGCACCCACTCCAGACTTCTCCCTCTGCAGCCTCTTTTTTTTTTTTTTTTAAATATATTTTATTGATATTTTACAGAGAGGAAGGGAGAGGGACAGAGAGTTAGAAACATCGATGAGAGAGAAACATTGATCAGCTGCCTCTTGCACAATCCCCACTGGGGATTTGCCTGCAACCAAGGTACATGCCCTTGACCGGAATCGAACCTGGGACCTTTCAGTCCGAAGGCTGACGCTCTATCCACTGAGCCAAACCGGTTTCGGCTCTGCAGCCTCTTTTGTGCCCCACCTCTCTTGCCAAGAATCCCAAGTATGCAGTTGGGGGCTTCCAGAAGCTTGAATGTACAGCTGATCCTGTCTTTATTTAAAATGTTGGTATTTTTTTTCATCGTGCATTTTTGCATTAATCTTGATTCTTTAAAAATGTTGCATTAAAACATTATGCAATATGATTACTGAGTTTATTAAAATGCTTTCATATATAATCCTATATAATAAAGAGGTAATATGCAAATTGACCCTCACGCCCTTGCACAAGATGGCCGCCCCCATGTGGTCAAAGATGGCCACCACAAGATGGCCGGCAGAAGAGGGTAGTTGTGGGAGATCAGGCCTGCAGGGGAGGGCAGTTAGGGGCGACCAGGCCTGCAGCGGAGGGCAGTCGGGGGTGACCAGGCCTGTAGGGGAGGGCAGTTGAAGGCAATGGGGCCGGCCGGGGAGCAGTTAGGTGTCGATTAAGCTGTCAGGGGAGTGGTTAGGGGGTGATAAAGCTGGCAGGCAGGTGACTGGTTGGGAGCCAGCAGTCCCGGATTGTGAGAGGGATGTCCCAGATTGGACAGGGTGCAGGCTGGGCTGAGGGACACCCCCCCCCCCCCAACCAGTGCACAAATTTTGTGCACTGGGCCTCTAGTACTAATATGTTTCTCTTTATACCAACATAATAAAAAATATAATTTTAAACATATTTTGATGGAGAAAGGGGCCCATGAATATATAGCAGAGCTCTTATAAAGCTGATTACTTCCTACCCACCACCTGCTTCTCCCTCAGGGCCCTGGGGCCCCATGAGAGACCAAAACTGTATCAAAGAACATGTCCAACTGCAGCTGAGTCCCTTGGCCCTTCAACTGCAAAACATGAATGCATTTAAAAGCTTTATCTTGGTGCATAATTTTTCTGAGAAATTCCGTGATATATATATTTTTAATTTCCTTTTACTTACTGATGCTTATAACCCCTCTTGCAAATCTCCTCAGCTTCTCTCTCTGGGTCATTTTGGCCCCCGACCTTTCATCCCTAACATTATAATCAAACTACCTAGCCTAAGCATTATTGGTTGCTGTTTTATTTTTTAAAAGGGGAGGGGGGCCATCCAACAAACCAGATGTGGCTGTCTCCAGTTTCAGCTCTTAAGGTACAATAAGTTGCAGGTTTTTTTATAGTTCCTCAAGGGTAAATCGCAAACACGAATTAGCACATCACCAGCCCAACTTCCTCTTCCCAGCATGTCTGTTTCAGGTTATAGTGAAGGAGGGACTCAAATATCAAAGGCATACTGCCCCTAAATTAGCCAATCAGCTCTAAATACAGCTGGAAACAAGAGCAGGGGATAATGTTTTTCAATCAGCGGACAACCCTTTGAAAGTTTAATTATAAATGGTAACCGTTTATTTCAAGCTAAATGAATTTTGCCACGTCTATGTTGGCCATACACATTGCATGCCACCCCAGCCTAATCTCTATCTCTTACTGCCTGCAGTAGGGGGAGTAAAAATTACGTAGATCCCTGTCCTCTAACTTCTTTTCTCTTATTGTATCATTTTTGAAGGGAGTGGCCGGTGCTTGTTCTATAATTGTTTGAAGAAATTAATTTTCTGAGCAGCTCTTTTACAAAGAAGTCCATCTGGATTGACCTGACAAGGCAAATTAGAATCTGTGCCCTTGGAATTGGCAATCCTGTTATCCATCAATGAGGACTGTTTTCCAGCTCAGGGGAAGGAAGGAGTGGTCAGTTGAGATTGGTCCCAGGTGTGAGGACTGAGGATAAACAAGTTTGTTATCTGTTCCTGTCAAGGAGTTGATGACCTCCACCTCAGGAGCCCATTCTGGAGATAATTGCAATGAATCATTTGCAAGGCAAGCCCCCAGAAGCCTGATTGGGCATGATGCAATCTCCCTCACCCATCTGAACCCCCTCCCCCAACTTAAAGGTCACCACTCCTCAGGAAGGAAGCTATAGTAGCCAGGTGTGGCTCTGTCCCCCCAGAATATCACTGCCTTTACAGTGGTCGGCAAACTGCGGCTCGCGAGCCACATGTGGCTCATGAGCCGCGGTTTGCCGCTCTGTTGACTAATGAGTTTGCCAACCACTGACCTAGACTCTCGATTCCAATAATTACAGGCTGTTGTTGTTCCTTGTGATTAAGCCCCTATCCCAGTGGTCGGCAAACTCATTAGTCTACAGAGCAGCAAACAGCGGCTCGTGAGCCGCATGTGGCTCAGGAGCCGCAGTTTGCCAACCACTGCCTTAGGAAACTCCCCTGCCCCACTCCATACACGTGCTTCTCTGTATCCTATAGGACAGTGGTCGGCAAACTGCGACTCGCAAGCCACATGCAGCTCTTTGGCCCCTTGAGTGTGGCTCTTCCACAAAATACCACGGCCTGGGCGAGTCTATTTTGAAGAAGTGGTGTTAGAAGAAGTAAGTTTAAAAAATTGGGCTCTCAAAAGAAATTTCAATCGTTGTACTGTTGATATTTGACTCTGTTGACTAATGAGTTTGCCGACCACTGCAGTATAGGATGATGTATCAAGACTGGCCAGCCTGGGTCAAGAGCCAGCCTTCAGGTGAACTTCTCAGTGGGATTCACGCTGTGGCATGCTCTCCAATTTGCAAGATTCTGTGCTCTTAGGAATCAAGCCCTGAAATCAAATCTGAGGTGGAGCTTGTGAAGAAATGCAGACCAGCCTTGGAAAACACACAGACCTACCATTTAACCAGTTAATGACCTCATGCAAACCACTGAAACACTCTGAGTCTCAACAGTCTTATAGGTAAAATGGGGACAATATCTGTCCTGCAAGGCTTTTGTAAGGATTGCATTATTGCTGACAAAGTTCTGAAAAGATCATAGCTACTAAAAATTAATAAACATGTCCATCATGTTTTCCTCTCCTTTATTGTCATTGCCAAGTATCCCCTTATCACTAGGTCACCAGGCTCCAGGCCAGAGAGACTGTGCCTGATGTTCCCTCTGCCATCACTCCCTGAGGTGACTCCGTGGCGCTGGGTCCTGAGGCAGTGTGGAGAACAGCCTCTCCCCAGCTACCTGGGCCTCATACTCATTTCTTATTTCCTAAAACAATTCAGCAAATTTCAAATCAGCAGCATCCAGCAATAATCCCGTCTCCATGAATCCACACCTCCAGGAAACACCTTCTGTCAAATGTGAATTAACAGCCCGAACCATAGAGACAAAACTGCTTGGAACTGAGGGCCACTTCTCTCCACACCCACCAACACCCCCACTGCATCTCCACACTTTCAGACCTGGGGTCTCAGTCTCAGCCAGGTCACACATGGAATCCCAGTCAACTCTTCATTAATCAACACCAACCCCAAGTGTAGAACCTGCCCACAGCCAGTGACCACATGCTGGGAAGATAGGTGACAGATAACATATGGGTTTGCAGAGGTCAGGGGACCTTCAAGAAAAGATGTGGGTATGATTTGTTCAAAAGCATATAAGTCAGCCTGTTTTCTCCTTCCCTCTCTGACATATGCCATGTGACATATTATTTTCTAACAATAAAGACAAATTATGCTGATAACAAGGTCAAGGTACATCATATATTTTATCTCAATTTGGCTTTATAAGAACATATAGATATTGAGTCAATAATAATGTAAGTTAAATTACATATTAGTATGTGATAAATATTAATTAAGTATCCCACTTTAGGCCAATATAAATAATGAAATATTTATTAGTGGACTGGGGTCAAAGGTAGGTGCTTTGGAGAACCTATTTCGCTGATATGAACAAAATGTTAGTTATAAATAATAACGTGAAAAATGGAAACTCTTATACTGATTTTTCTAGTACTTCAAAGCTAACTTTTACTTGCACGTACCCAAAATATCATGCTGTGGCTGAGGAAATCTGCCCCCAAGATCTCACAGCCACTTGTTCTCATGCCAGAGGAGCTGTGTGATCATATATGTAAAGGCAGGAAACTCAAGGATGCCAGTGACCCATAAATGGCCAGTTAACTAGGAGCAAAATTTCAATAAAAACCTTGCATGAAATGAGTCTCATAGCTATAATAAAGTGTTTGAAATAATCAAGAAGTGGTATGAAGTCCATGGCTCTATGACAAGGCGAATTTCAAGAGGCAGGCAGGTGAGGCACCCAAGGAAGACACAGCATGTTTTGTGCAGCCCACTTCTTGCAGTCACAGCTGTTCTGTATACATGTTCCTAAGTGTTCTCCACTCTAATGCTGAGACTCAGACAGCAATATTTCACCAAGCCACAGTTTTTAAATGAATCATTACTATTTTTTGCATTTTTTCTTAATTTTACTGGTCTTTCATTTCCCTGGTTAAACTAGTATTTCTTCTCTATTTCCTGTATTTCATCTCTATTGAGGATGGTATGACTGCTAGTTGATTACTTGAACTTTATTTTAGAATCCCATTTTGGTTTATCTGTAGTGTTTTTTAGTACATTTTTTGTATAGTATTTTAGTGGCTTCTCAAAAATTTTAAACATCCTATATAATAAAAGCCTAATATGCAAATTGTCCCCTCGATGGGGAATTCAACCACTCATTATGACGTGTGTTGACCACCAGAGGGCAGTGCGGAACATGGTGGGTGTCAGTGACGCAGTGCTTGGCAGTGGGTGGCAGTAGAGGCGTTGCTGGCCCTGATGGACCCTGATGAGAGCGGAACCGCAGTGGGATGGTAGAGCACGTGAGGGGGCATTGCCAGGCCAAGGCGGGTGCGAGCGGGGCCTGATAGCCCCACCGATGGCGACCAGTGGCAGCTCTGACACTTCCTTACAGAGAAAAGGCAAACAGCAATATTAAAATATTTATTCTAATTATTTTCTTTTTAATGTGCACAAATCCATGCCCTGGGCCACTAGTGTGTGTGTGTGTGTGTGTGTGTGTGTGTGTGTGTATTATCACAATCTGTGGATGCTGACATTTTACCAGTACTAGTGAAAAGTAGAAGCCTTAATACTTTTTACTTGCAGTGTTCAGAATTGTTTTAAGTATTTCTTATGTTTACATTTAGAACCACATTAGATAGTATTAAAATTTTTGTTTCTACTGACAAACATCATTCATAAATCCAAGAGGAAAAGAAAAATGAATTGTATTCATCCACATTTTTACTTATTCTATAGTGTGGTGTGTGTTTTTTCTTTCTTGTTATTCTAAGATTCTTCTTTTATCATTTCCTTTCTGTTTAGAGAATTTCCTTTAATCATTCTTTAGGGTAGAACTTCTGGTGATAAATTCTTTTGTCTGTCCTTCATATAAAAATGTCACAATTTCCCTTTCATTCCTAGAAGAGTATTTTTGTTGGATATAGAACTCCATGTTGATAATTCTTTTTTTTTAGCACTCAAATAATGTTGCGCCATTTCCTTGTATCCTCCATTGTTTCTAATGAGAAATTTACTTCATATGAATCATTTTCCTCCTATAGGTAAGGTGTTGTTCCTTTCTTGTTGAATTCACAATTTCTTCTTTATCTTACTTTTCAGAAGTTTGATGTGTCTTGTGAATTTCTTTGCATTTATTCTGTTTTGTGTTCTCTCAGTTTTTTGAATCTGTAGGCTTATGTTTTCTGTCAAATCTGGGAAGTTATTGCTTGTTATTTCTTTGAGTAGTTTTTAGTCCTCTCTCTTCTCCTCTCCATCTGGGACTCTATGTCACAAATGTTAGATCTTATATTATAGTTCCACAGGTCCCTGAGAGTCTGTTTATTTTTTTTTAAGTCTATTTTCTCTCTATTTCCAGATTGTATATTTCTATTCTTCGGTCCTCAAGTTTGCTGATTCTTTCCTCTATTCCCTCCATTCCACTATTGAGTCCACCCATTTAGTGTTGGGTTTTTTGGTTTTTATTTGTCTTTTGTTTTTTTAAATTCCAGTTATTATATTTTTTCAGTTCTTCTTTATGCCTTTATTTATTTTCTGACACTTTGTTCTTAAAACGTGTTTCAAGAATGTTTGTAATTGCTATTTGAAGCATTTTAACATGGCTGCTTTAAAATACTTGTCAAATAATGTTAGCATCTTTGTAATCTTCATATTGGCAACTATTGATGCCAAATAAAAAAGGGCAGTTTTCAGTGCTCAGATATAAATTAAATGCTGGGATATAAGTAGCTCAGCCACATCCTGACTTTGCTATTATTCTTTTACTCAAATATTCTTTCCTACTTTGTGCCAACTCTATGCTAGATTATTTAGATTCAACTTTGAAATGGCCAGACAGTGACTCTGCTCCTGACCTAAACATCTAGCAATGAACATTCTAAACTCTTTCAATTCACTGTGACATCTGAGACAAATCACTTTCTCTTTTATTGTTCTCAGCTTGGGATTTTTAAAATGAGAATGAGTGAGTTAAACTAAAATTTTTCTTTGGGTTATGAAACACATAGAGAATACTATGAAAGCCATACACTTTAAACATGTGCATGTATACTCAAAGGCATAACACATATGTATATACTCAGTTTTACATATAATTTGTAGGACCCGAGAAAATAATCGGGTTAGAAATACCTCTACTTTCGGTTGTCTAAGGGACCTTTGAATCTGTCATTATATGCTTTTAAATATCATACAAATTGCTTGATACTAATAAGCAGTTATGAGAACACTTACTGGAATCCAGAAGCAGTTATAAAGAATTCATATCAATTTTCTTATTTATTCTCATAACAAATTTTATTCACCAGATATAATTTGTGATTAATCTATAAAGGTAGGTTAAAGAAAATATCTTTTCTCCTGTGGACTTAGATGAATTGAAAGGAAAACATTGTACCTTATATTTTCAAAATTAATAAAATTCTTCTGTTGCATTTTTCTATAGAAGTGATATAAAATGGGCCCTGAGAGAGACCAACATAGGTGACATGGGACAAACTACTTGTAAGGGAAGAATACGTAAATATTTATAAGCATCAAGCATTGTTTAAAAAAATTAAGTATGAGTCCTAAAAAGCTTGGAATTAACAAGTAGAAAAATAAAAATAGTAACTTAAGAAACTGTCTAATGAAAAATAGGAAATGATCTTAAATAGAAAATTATAATGTTAAATGGCAAACATGTCTTAAAATATTTAACATACAATAAATAGAAATAGGTAAATTTAATATACTGATCAAAAGACAGACTCTCAAACTGAATTAAAACAAAAAACAAAAAGATAATAAGACCTAGATAGCCAATGTTTCAAAAAGATTCACTTCAGATAAAAGGGCAAAGAATCAAAGAAAATAAAGGACAGGAAAAAAAGTGCCACACAAGAATAAAAAGAAAATTTAATATAAGTAAGATTTTTTTTTAATCATAGAGAATAAAAAGAGATGTTACATTTGGATATAAATCCAGAAGCAATAATAATAACAGAAAAATAAATGAAGCAACAGATGACATGAGAAAGAGGAGCAAAAAAATGATTAAAGATTTAAAATTACTGTTTTCAGAAACTGATATATGAAGTCCAATAAAAATAAACTAGAATATAGAAAACATCAATAAAATAATTAAGTTATATATACTAATTTATATAAAAATTTGCACACAGACATACAATACACACTTTTTCCCTAGAATAAATAGGTCAGTAATAAAAAGAAATCATATATTAGAGACAAAAATACATATAAATATATATATATGTATCTAAGTTTCAATATCAGCCAATGTTCCCTAACTTCAATGTAATAAAATTTAAAATAAAATTGAGTTAGTTGAAAATAAAAACCCGTGTCCATAAACTAAGAAAAAATAAAATAAAATAATAAATCTACCATGTAGACCTCGGGTAAAATGGAAAATAAGAAGGAAAATTTTACAGCTTAATGAAAATAAAAGCAGTACATGTCAGCATTTGCTGGATATAGCTAACAGTTTCTAGAGTACTATTTATAGCATTCTGAAAATAAAGAAGATTGAAAAATAAATGAGTTAAGTGATTATCTAAAGATGCTAAAAAGAAGAACAACAGAACAAATCCAAAGAAACAAGAAAGATGGTAATCTGAAGATAAACAACAGACACAGAAGATTTTACAGGTGAGGTAAGGAATACACAATTCCTATTTTATACATATTGTCCTAGAAAGTTGAAAATGAGGGAGGTCTGGGCAGCTCATTTCATGAGGTTAACCCAAATGAAAAGAGTTCGAGACCAAAAAATTATAATAATAATACTGTAAGTCAATTTAACTTCTGAATTTATATTTTAAAATCTTAAAATATTACCTATTTATATTGAACTTAGAGGCCCGGTGCACAAAATTTGTGTACAGGTAGGGTCCCTAGGCCTGGCCGGTGATCAGGGTCTATCTGTGGGGCAACCGGTGGGGGTGATCATAGGGCCCCCGCTGGCAACCGCCTTGGCTAGCTGGGCGCTGCCCACTTGCCAACCCTGCCCTCCACTGCTGCCACCAGTTGCCTCCCTCTGCGGGGCGACTGGCGGGGCGATCGGGGGGCCACTCCTGGCACCTGCCTTGGCTGGCCTGGGGCCTGCAGGATGGGGACAGCTCCTGCATTGAGCATCTGCCCCCTGGTGGTCAGTGCAAGTCATAGCGACCAGTCGTTCCGTGGTTCAGTCTATTTGCATATTAGGCTTTTATTATATAGGATGATTCAAGAGTAATTCAATATGAGAAAGATTAGCAATATAATTAATCTTTTAAAAATAGACTAAAAGACTGCAGGGTCACTATAGAAATAAAGCAGATGATAAAGAATCAACATTTCTGAAAAAAATATCTCTTAGAAAACTAGAAATATAAGAGTATTTTTTCACTTATGAAAAAAATTAGAAAACCAGAAATAATCTGATAAAGTTTATTCTACCAAAATCCATTGAAAACTACAAAATTTCTTCATGAAGTTAATCATTTCAGTAACAAGGCAAAACTTACCAATATAGCAACTGCTATTCCAAATATTTGCAAAAGCTGTAAGATGATAAAAATAAATAACAAAAAATTGGATTGGAAAAGACAAGACATAATCTCCATTACATAGAAATCCATAAGAATCAGGAAAAAGCCATTAGAATTTGTAAGGGAGTTGAGCAAGTTTGCCAGAAACAAGATTAAATTACAAAAACTAACAGTGTGCACATACCAAAACAAACTTCTATTAGAAAGTGTGATTTGAAAGAAAGAAAATTTACAATGATGACTAAAACTGTGAATTATCTATTAGCTAGTTTAATAAAAAACTGTATAGGATCTTTATGAAAGACTTTTAAATTTTATTCTACAACATGAGAAAATAGCTGCATAAATATTCCACCCAAGTTTGGGGTAATTAAACTTTGAAATTATATCAATCAAAATATCCTGAATTAAGTTGAAAATTAAAAATCGAGTGAAAATGTTTAAGCATTTTTTAAAAATGTATTCTAAACTACATATGGATGCATGAAGGTTCATGGCTAGCAAATAGCACAGAATATTTTGAAAGATAGGGTAAGGGGATTATCCTTGCCAGGTATTAAGACATACTGAGAAGCAATAATACTTAGGAGAGTATGGCAATAGAGTAAGAGCAGGGCAGTAGACCAAGGGAACAGATTAGAACAGTCTCAGCTACTTCTGGTGCCTCTGGGAACTTGGCATATTATAGAGATGGCATCACAAATCAGTTGGGGAGATTTCATTTTATTTATGGCTGAGTAATATTCCATCATATAGATATACCACTTCTTTATTTATTTATCTATCAATGAGCACCTAGGTTGCTTCCATATCTTGGCTATTATAAATAACTAGAGGCCCAGTGCATGGATTCGTCCAGGGCATGCCCAGCCCATCTCGCCCAGTCCCGATTGGCCAGACCCCAGCAGCAAGCTAACCTACCAGTCAAAGCTTCTGCCCCCTGGTGGTCAGTGTGCCTCATAGCGACTGGTTGAATGGTCAAACCAAGAGTTGGACACTTAGCATATTAGGCTTTTATTATACAGGATGCTGCAATGAAGATAGGGACTGTATATATCTTTTGGAATTAGTTACATGGATGAACCCAGAAGATACTCTAAGTAAAGTAAGTCAGACAGAGACAGATACCATATGATTTCATTTATATGTGGGATCTAAAAATAAAAAACAAATTAATAAATAAAAGAAAACAGAAACAGACTCATGGATACAGAGAACAAACTGATGGTTGCCAGAGGGGATGGTGGTGGGAGGATGGGTGCAAAAGGTAAAGGAGACTATGAGGTATAAACCTCCAGTTAATAAAAAAAAAATCACAGTGATATAATGTACATCAGAGGGAAAATAGTCAATATTATCATAATAATTTTATATGGTGACAGATGGTTACCAGACTTATTGTGGTGATCACATCATAAGGAATATAAATGTTGAATGACTATGTGTACACCTGAAACTAATATATTGTATGTCAACTATACTTAAAAAAAATCAGTGGGAGAAAGGACTGATTATTTGGCAAATAGGCTCACTCTATGGGAAAATTAAAATGCTACCTCACACCAAATAAAAATAAACCTTATATGGAAGAAGAACTAAATGTGAAAATTAAAGGTTTAAAATTAACAGAGAAAATGTAGACAATATCTTCATGACCCAGGATAGAAAATTTCTTAATCAAGACTCAAAGCATAAACTCTAAAGAAATTAATTGATGGCTCAGGTATCAGTGTGAAAGATTTTCCCTTAAAAAAATACACCATTGAAAACTTATCAGTCAGGGGTCAGCTTCACCCTTGATGCTGTAATGTTGTTAATTAAATAATGAGAGTGTTAATTAAGCAGTTACCATGTATCAGGCACTGTTCCAAGTACTTTATATATATTGAGTCGTTCACTCTTCTTGAGTAGTATTGTTACCTCCACTTTACAGATGAGGACACTGAGGTTAAGTAACTTGTCTAAAAGTCACATAGCTGGGAAAGGGTAGCACTGGGATTTGAACCCTGATAACCTGGCCAAATTCAGAGTTTGTCCCCTTAATTATGGTTACACAGCCTTTCAGAATTTTCCTTGCTGATGCCAAGGGAAGTACTTTGAATGAAAGGGACAAGGATGTTCAATACTCCAAGGATGTTGAGGAGAGGCCATT
Source organism: Plecotus auritus (assembly GCF_963455305.1). Taxonomy (NCBI): domain Eukaryota; kingdom Metazoa; phylum Chordata; class Mammalia; order Chiroptera; family Vespertilionidae; genus Plecotus; species Plecotus auritus. The sequence continues at coordinate 134,027,584 of NC_137773.1, read as the reverse complement.
GAATTTGACACTCCAGTGACTTCTGAAAGCATTGTTTCAGGGAAGGTGTAAGTTGGAGACTTCATTGGGCTTGTGGAGAAGTGACCAGCCAGCAACTCAGTCTTTCAAACCTCAGCTATCTCTGGAAAGTTTGAGAAGAACTCACTTTCTTAATACCAGCTACTTTAGTGTTTTGAGTTTGCATTTTAAGAATATATTTTTTAAAATTCTTTAGATAACGCTGCCAATTATGAAAAACATGACAGTGATAAAACTAACGATCCTTACTCCCCAGAACAGACTCTCCAGAAATGTAGGGTATCTGGCAAGCTATAGCCAAAGCCTTCTAAACAAATTGGTTTTCAAACCAGCATCTCCAGCTAATATTTTCCACAACACGCAACCCCATTCTTGTCTGCAGTAAAGCATTGGAATAAAACCATACTCTGTTTGTTCTCCAACTCACATTATAACCTGCTATAAAATGAATTAATATTAATAAATCTCTTTTACCGCACTGATCTCAATGTTTTAAAGTGGTGATTACCACCTGACATGGGGCAGGCCAAGGACCAAAGTAATCTTCAGACAGCGTAAGATCCCATTCCCACATGAGCGTTCAAAGAGGAAAGCAAAGGAAAAGGTTTGCACGTTGAATTTGGGCATAAACATGAACATTGTGAGAAGGTTTTCCATAAGGACTCCAGATACTTTGGGATAAAAATGCCCTGAACATTTATTTTATTTTTTGTAGAGTGTCTGGGAATAGGAAGGGGTGTTGGGCATGGGTTACGTAATGTGGAATACACCACGTGGCCAACCTTTTTGAAATTTTCCAGATGGGACCTACAGTTTGAAAGGCTTTAGACGTCTTCGTGATGTCCATGTTTTCTGTAATTAAAGTTTCTTCAGGTTCTGACAGCTGAGTAGTGGATTGGCTCTGATAGCCATGTCTGAAGCTACTGAGAAACCCTACAGGCTCATCGGGCTACCTGAGGGGAGGCAGACCTGCCCAACAGGAACTTGGAACACACTGGAAACCAAGAACGCTAGAGAAACGGGTGAGAGAAGCCATAGGTGCTTTTGATATAATTTTAACTAGAAAAACAAATAGAATAGTTTATGTTGTTGAGAGCCCTTATTCTCAGTTTGGGACCCAAGTTATGAAGAGGGAAGAAACCAGAAGGGGACTCATTCATTCAATAGGTATTGAGTGAATTTCTACTTTGTCAGAAAGTACCATGAAAGGCTCTGAGAATAGGATGGTGAAAAAAAAAACAGAGCTTCAAATGTAGTGGGTAAGATGGATGGACAGAAAATGAAATAAAAAAGAGTATAATTATGAGCAGAGATCAATGATATTAAGAAAAGTATTAGATCTCTATGAGAGTACCAAAAGTAGTCAACCAGGTGTTAAAAATGAAGGAGAACCTAGGAAATTTGAAGGAGTTCACTACTTATGTGAAAGTGTTGGAGAGAAGAAGAATCTGAGTTTTCTGCCAGAGAGATCCAAGAAAGGGAAAAGCTGGGGTGGGAGAAGTTGGGGAGTAGGAAGAGCAGTAGTTCCCCCTGCCTGAGCACATTGTCCCAAAGTGATGCCTTATTAACAATATGTTTTAAATACTCTGTTACCAGGGGCATTAAGACGGTAGAAGGACATCGGAGAGAGCAATGTGAGAGCAAGTGCATGCTCTCCACAGCAGAGAGGCAAGTAAATGGTGTCTCATGGATGTGCTCAACCACCGAGTCCCACAGTGGGCAGGCAACACTCAGGCTTGCTCCTCCATGATGGTAGGTCCTAGCTCAGCCTCTTTTTGATAGAACTCCAATTGGTAGCTTCACCAAGTTGCCTTCCCGGTTCTGCAGACCCACCCAGCCATCTGCCTACAACAGTTTTATTGATGTGTCCCTCATACATTTGAAATAAAAGGACCCCAGACAGGTCTTGTCTTTCACCACTGAAACTGCTTCTCCTCTAGTTTCCATCCTAGTGAATGTCACCACCATCCATTCATTTGCCCAAGTTGGAAACATGGCCAGGCAGCCTCCTCAATGCCTCCTGTCTGTTTCACCTCCTCATATTCAACCCAGTGATAAATAACTTTCAAATTCACCCACTTGAATCTCTTCCTCCCATCTCTGCTGTGTTAAGACCACCATCACCTCCACCAGGAAGACTCCAACCACCTGTTAACTCCTAACTGGTCTCTCCCACAGCACCTTTTGCCACCCTTCACCCCCACACTGGTCCAGTCTCCATCAGAGAAATGGAGAGAATATTGAATGTGTGACACTTCAGAGAGAGAGAGAGAAAGAAAGCATTACTGTTTCAATCCTCAGAGCATCTCTAGGATGCCCTCGTAATGACCCTTGGGGGAACTTAGAAATCCTTGAGCTGCTGTTGACAGATGGCAGGAGGTTGGTACTTCAGAGGAATGGCTATCACTGTGTGAACTTTAGTGAAGATGAAGTCCAGGAAGGAAAGGCCCCAGGGAGTTGGGGAAACTGGTGCTTTCTGTGCTCAAAGCCTGGCTTTTCTATTATTCCAGAAAGCTTTAGAAAAGTATAATTGCCACAACACCACCACTAGTATACTATGGCTGACATGGTCAGTGCCCACCATATTTCCTTGGATCCCATTATCATTTCCTCCCTTTATCACTTTCTTGCACACAGCTTCTCATATGGGTGCATGCCCAACAGCTTGCACCTGAGTCTCTTTGTCGGCCGCTGCCCTCAGCCTACTGGAGTCTGTGTGCCTGGTCGCACTAAGATGCCACCTCCCTCTGAGGAGTGTTCACATGTCTCCAGAGGTTCCCCTAGGGACTCTTGGTGTTAACTTGGCTTGATATCCTTACTTAGCTTCCCTCCCCTCCCACTCCTACTTTCTGGGGATTGCCTCTCAGTAAGTCACTTTCCCCAAATCCTGGTCTCAGGATCTGCTTCTAGAGAACCCAACTCCACACGGCACAGGCTAAGCACTTTCTATGCATTATTTCCACCTATCTTCGAAACAATGGTGCAAGACCAGTACCAGACATTTCCCAAATTCACTGATGGTGAAACAGGATCAGAGACTCTTGGTGTCCTTCACACCGCAGTGCCAGGAGAGCCAGGGTTCCAGCCCAAGTCTAACCCAATGCTTGGCCATTATGCTTCATCATGCTGTGCACCCCACTTCCCTCCACTTTCCCTCAACAGCACAGTCTCAGGGCAGGTGGTTCATTCCTGAGAGTGGTCCCTGGAGACAGGAGGCGAGGAGAGAGTGCACCAGGGATGGAGAGGAAGCAGACATGAGGGTGTGCTCAGCTGGCCTCCCAGTGGGGCTTGGTCTCCTCTAGCCAGACCTTTGTAGGAGTCATGTAGAATCATCTCAGAATTGTCCAGAAGGGGAGAGTATTTCTCCACCAGCTCTGCCCCATGCTGTTCAAGGGTCCCCAAAGATGTTAACTCTTTCCCACTCCCAGAGCCACAACGGGGCTTGCAGGAGCTCCACCACCAGCCCAACCTTGTCAGAGAAGCCCCAGGGCAGAATGTGAGAGAGGTGCTCTCAGGGACACGGGGGCTGAGTGGCTGCCACAGCAACAACTGCAGTACAGGGAGGCTATGCGGCTATCAGGCAGGGCACAGAGAGCTTCCAGACATACCTCCTTTACTGCCTCATGCAATCAATGCCTGCTAGTAAGAACCCACATTTGTTGAGCATAATATGTAGCTGGCCTGGGCTAACCACTTCCCAGGCACCAGCTTATCAATACTTTGCCACACCCAACTGAGCAACTGGTAGTATTCCCATTTTACATTTGTGGAAACTGAGGGCTAGAGCAGTGACATGACTTGCTCATGGTGTGCAGCATTGCAGGGACAGGGTCTGGGCCAGTCGGTTCCTAGCTCCTCCTGTCATCCACCACCCACTGCTGCTCCATGGGCAGCAGGTCTCCCAGGCCATGGCAGCCTTCCATGGGCTGGGCAGGCCCCAGCTCCAGCCCTGGTTCTTATGCGGGGAACCCAGCCAGAAATCCAGCCAGGGACCGGATGGCGTCTTATAATTTCCCTGTATCCCCCAAGCTGCCTAGCGCTAAATAAAATACTTGCTGACTGATTGACTCATTCCGGCCTTGCTTCCAAGTTTCCCTGGGCCCCTTCTCCAGGCAGCCCAGCCTTTCAAACTCCCCCATTTCCACCAGCTCCTGAAGCCTGAATTTGGAAGTACAGGGAGTGTTGCATTCTCAGAGATATGAGCTGGTGACAGAAGGGGCTTGGCAGTAAGGGTGGGTGGGCAGTGGAGCTGTGAGAGAGAAACGATGGAATGAGATGGGAGAGGTCTTGACACTCCTTGTCCCAGAGGCCCCCCAAACAACCTGAAATCAAGGAAAATGAGCACTGACCACTCAGAGGAGATATTCCTGGGAGCCACATATCTGAGTAGTTAAGGATACAGGGTCCAGACCAGGCCTCCTGGGTTCAAATCTGCTTCAACGATCACCTCCCCTCTCTGTGCCTCAGAGCCTTCACCTATAAACTGTGATAATCATAATAACCGCCTTGTAAGATTGTTGCTTGGGCTAAAATGAATCAGTACAGTGCTCTGGAAGTATTAACAGTCATGTCGCCAGTCTTTCTAACTCTGTGAGCGTAACTTGTCTCTCGCATTCTATTGATGAGTCAACAAGGCTCAGAGAAGCAAATGTCATGCAGGTCTGATTGGTTCTGAATTCATGCACTTCTGCTGTATCAACGTTTACACATTTCAATCATTTATCTGTTGGTTATTAGCCCAAAATTTATGAGAACTATATATCATTTTTGCCCAGTGTACTTTAAAAATATCCACCAGGAGAAAGTTTCTTGGGGGTGAGGGGAGGGATTGCAGTGGGCAAGCAAAAAAGAAGTCCAGCTCTCATAATTGCATATCTGTGATTGGATGGAAAGACCCTCAAGTCTGGTGGCCCAAGGTGGCCTCAGTGGAAATCAGCTTAACTATCAGGTTGTTTACGTCCCCTTCAGATGTTCCAGTGTGGTCATTTTATAAACCTGTAGGACTTTGTACTGGTTTAAAAATTTTATTCCTAACAGTAATATGTAAGTTCTTGTTTGAAATTTAGCTAATAGGTGCACCATGTCTAGGTCAAAAGTAGCCTGTTAAGCCAGCAACCCTATTCTCTAGAAGGCAATTGACCAGAGAAATAACATCTTGGCAGGAGGATGAGGGTATTAAGATGGTGCCTGAAGATGTATAGTCATGAGCAGTCTGCTAGTACTTGAACCTGTAATACTGTTACTACCCTTACCTGCTCCTATTCCTCCTCCTTGCTCACATTCACAGAACACCCCATATTTTTTGGTGTTAACTCACGTTTTCTTTAAAACAATCCTATGAAGTAGGAAAGTATCCCTGTTTTACACATCAGAAATCCAAGGGACAGAGAAGACTAGTAACTTTCCTATGACCACCCAGTCAATGAGCGGTGCAGTAACCCCAAGAAATCAGATCCCATTTTCTGTGCTCTCAACCACTATCCTCCACTCTGTCACTCATGCAGACCATGAAAATGGGCCTCCTAGTGGTGCCCACCATCAAAATGGGCATCATACACAGGAAGAGTATCCTAAGGCGGGGTTTATAAAACTTGAGCAAGGAACAGCAAGATACTTAAGGGAATGATATCAGATTAGACTCTGTCCCTATTACATGCTTGTACTTTCATTTATGCAAACCCCATTATGTGAGCTCTATAAAAATCCAGCAAAATGGGAACTGTTCATGTTGATGGATATGGAAACAGAACCTTAGCAAGGTCAAATGGCTTAGCCAGAACTACTCAGTTACACATATGGTGTAACTAGGTTTCTTGACCTCCAATCTCAGGGCTACTTCCATTCTATCAGAACTGCTTTGAGGCTATAAATAAAGGTATACTTATTTATTTCAACTGCTTGAAAAATGTAGGTTTGATTAATATTTAGGTATGATGAGACCAACAGATCAGGAGATACCTGTCATTGAGAAGATTGTTTATTACCCACAGTTCCCAAGGAGGGGACATGCTACACATGCAGGGTCCCACAGGGAATCACCAGGAGGCAGAGGGAGTGAGGGGCAAGAAACTTAATGGATGTTCTCATGGGAAGAAAGAGACGATGCAGGATAAGCAGGTTAAACAGGCTTCAGATTGGCTAGTTTGAATATGTTGGTGGGCTCTGGGTCATTACAGGCTTGTTTCCTGGTGAGTTGTTTGCTATATCTAGGAATTAGTTAACTCTGGGAGGGCAGTCCCTTGCAGCATCAACAAAGAGCCCACAATACCAAAGCGTCAAAATAAAAATACATACTTTAATACAGTACCTGGAAGAGATTAGACTTAGGGGTATACTATGAAACCAGGCAGACAGGACATAATTAGGATGGATGGATAGATGGATGGTCAGATGGACCAAAAGATGTACAAGGTTTATTGTCCTTGATGCCCATAGAACTAGTCTAACATGTATGGTTGTTTCACTGCAAACTTCTATATTTCAAAATCAGGGATAAATAAAGCACAGTCACAAAGTGGCGGTCGTGGGACCCTTGGAGAGACATTGATTCCATTGTTTCAAAATGAAGATTCTGCTAAGTGATGGGGAAGGAGAGTTTTAGGTGTGCTGCTGGCCATCTGGGATTTCACATTAGTTGTTATTACCTATAACTCTGCAGCCTACACACCAGAGCATGGCTGGTTACAAACAAGAAGCCAGCTCCCTTCCAAAATCGCTAATAAGCTTTTGACCAGGATATCCACAACGGCTCAGAGAGAAGAATAAGCATGCAAAGCTAGAAAACCAAAGCTAGAGAATAAAAACCTTTGAATGGGTGCTTTTATTGGGTTGTTGGCAAGAGGCATGTGCAAGGAAACCAGGTTGGTTCTCGATTTCCCTTTTAATAAATTAAAAATAGCTTCTGATACTTAGACACATGGGTCCCAAATGGCCCGGATAATTCATTAGCTCAGATGAAGAAAGCATATTTCTCCATCAGTGGGACCAATGCATCTCAGTATGGCCTCCAAGCTCATAACTACACTGGAAAGGGTGCTGTCTTTAAGCCCAATCCTGCTAAGTCCAGAATTTGACTCTTCCTGGACATCTGTGACTGGTGCTTTTTCTTATGTGGCATTTCTATAGAAACTCATCCCCAAGACTAGCTATCAACTGGAGAAGGTTTATTTATCCTATAGGTTTGATAATCAATCATCAGATTTCAGCACTTGTTTTGTGGGATTCCATTTCATCACTTGCTACAGTATATATTATTATTCATTATATAAGTTTGTTAACGGTGTATTTATTTGAGTGACTCTCCCACTAAATAAAGGGGCCTTATAGAGGTTTTTTTAAAAAAATAAAAGGTTTATTTTTACACCAGCTATTTGCTTTCCTATGCTAAACCTCCGTTGAAGGCTCTGAGCAGCATGCAAAGCGAATTCCTGCATTTGGGGCTGGGATGGGCTGCTGGAAGGGTGATATAGCAGCTGCATGGGCCCTTCAGCAGATTCGTTTTTTTTGGCCTGTCAGTCACTTTCCTTCTGCGAAGGGAACAAGACGGCTGGTAGAGATTAGGAATGGTAATGTGAAAGTTTCTACCTACTGCATAAAATTCTTTCAAATTAATGCAAGCATTAAATTGTCAATGATTTTTTCACATAAAGCAGATATGAGACTGTGCATGCCTGCTGGTGTTGGTATAGAGTTTTGTCAACATTTCTGGCATACGCGGTCTAATCCTGGGGGTCAAAAAATGTTTTTAAACCAAATTTTGTTGTTTCAGTTGCTTTTTTTACCCTCATGTGTTGTAACTCAAACACAGATTTTTTTTTTTCCCCAAAAATGAAATTTGGCAGGCCATTAGTCCGTAATGTGGTCTAATGCCTGTGGGTATTTTTTAAACATGTAAATGGCCAAGATATTTAGGATTTTGAGGTTGAAAAACTGTGCACGCACTCTTAACGACTTCTTTTTCAGCCGCATTTAGTATGCATATTTATTGCACATGTGTATTATGTGGTGCACTGATTAGACTGGAGATTAGTTGGGAAAATATACAAATGCCTCTTCACCGGGGAATGTCTAGCTGTCATGAGCTGATATGTCTCCTCGTTCTCACCGGGGCAAACCTGGTCCTGAGGGCTCACTCCTAGAGTGCCGAGGCTCTAGGCCATTTCCACTCCTACATGGGGCCAGAAGACGCTGAACATGATAGTATTCGCAAGCCTGTTGACCGGCTCCATAGTAGAGTAGCATCCACAGGGAGAGAGTGAACATCCAGTCCTGTTTCTAAAGGCTGTCTCCTGCCTCACTGCCCTCACCTGCACACGTGCCCAGTGGACAACCATCCTGGGCTCTTCCGGACACTGAAGGGTCCACAGACAGAATCCAAAGCAAACACTCTGAGCATAAAGAAAACATATTATAAGCCTAATCCACTGTCCAGATCATTGAAAACTAACAGTTATTACCTCATTTGAAAGTAATTTTTAACAATTAGCTTAGGAAAGTCTTTTATAATTTTTTGCTAGCCTTACACAAACTAAAATTTTTTTATGCAATCAATTAAATCTGGCAGCATAGCATCAGGCACTCATTAGGCTGGGCTGCTTGAAATTCATGTACAATTTCTTCCTTATGCTGATCTGCAGGAGCTTTTAAACTTGCGCTGGGATGCTGGCAACATCCCCCAAACATCTCAGACACATTGTCTCTCTGAGCCTGAACTTTTTTAATGGTGGTTAAACATGTTGTCTGCTTTAGTTTCCTGTCTATCTTCATCATGAGCCAGCACCTGTTTCCAATAAATTATATGCAGAACTGTATCAGCAACACCTTGGCAACAGCTGCCACCCTTAAAAGCAAGTGCCCTTGAGGACAATACACCTGTGAACACATAGAGTGTTTATTTAGCTGAAAGCCAAAACTCTAACTTACATAAAGCAATTATCTAAAGCCTAATGTATGCCCATTATTAGCACAAAATAACCCTGTTCTTAAAAACCAATAAAAATCTATTTAAAGGATTTTTCCAAATCCCACTGAAATTTGTACTCAACCAGAGACCTGGTCTTAGCCTGGGACTTAAAATTCTAATGGTGGTCAAGGGAGAGGTTTATATGTGAATTATAATATAATATTCTTAGCTCATACCAGAATTTGGGGCATGAGCATGCATGGGTGGTACAGCCTAAACTTTAGACTATTGAGCAAGGACACGCTTATTTAAAATAATCTTTGTTGCAAGCAACTTAAATTAAAAAAAACACACATATGACTGCAGTCTACAGGTTAAAAGAATGAATGGATTGTTTCAGTTTGTATTTAAATGTAGAAATGGTTCATCCCAGAATATCCTTCTTTATTTGTAAAACCCACTTTTATCTTATGGTTCATTTCCTAATAGCATTACCCTGAGTTAGCAATATACTAATGAAAATGGAACCAGCGTAAGGTAACATCCATCCTGCCATATAAAATATGTCAATAATGAAAACTGCAGCCAAGTGCAGTAACCACTGAACACAGTTCAGTTTCTGGTGTATTTGACCTTGTGGCCATTTCAAAAAGTGGGATTACACGTTACATTTTGTTGAACGACAAATAAGCACAGGGCATAGGGATTGTCTCTCCCCTCCTGAGGTCTCATGAAATCTGAGGGACTTTTTGCTTAGAGTTTGTAATTCGTTAATCCCTGTCTGATACTTCCTGTTGACGATGGACCTATAGTCACGTAGGTGCAAATGTGTTTTAGCACTTCTGTTTGGCTGAATGCAAATGCTGTGGAAGTAACTGCTAATGAGTATTACAGCTTCCTGCTTGGTCCAGTCACTGCTGGTTCACATACAATACACATGAGTGAGCAGAAACCTAAAGCCAGAGAATTGGACTCGGTGGAGAAACAGCAGGCCTGAGTCTCACAGCAAAATCCACAACACGTCCGGCCGGCCGGCCATGCTTTCCTTCCACCAGCCCTGGGAGTGAGTGGTGATGGGCGAGACTGCTGCAGGTGGAGGAGAGGCTCAGGGTGTGGCCCACCACAGCCCTAACTGCTCTACTGTCCTCTTTGCAATTTGCTGGTGCTTTCGTTTGTTTAGCAACTGTTTTCTGAGCACCTATCACAGACTAAAAGCTGGGGATAGCAAGGGGATTGGACAGATGGTTGTTCTTTCTTGCTGGATTGTAAAGGCCTCCTCTGCGTGTTTGAAACATCTGTGATGGGAGACCACAGTTCTAACTAGGACTCTGTCACCAGTGGTAGAGCTGGTCTGGAGCAAGCCACTCACCCTGTCAGCCAGTCTCCACCCTTGTAAAACACCGAGAACAGTTCTGTGGTATCTACATCAGAGAATTCACGTGAAACCCAAATAAAACAACTAATGTAAATGTGTCCTGCAAATTTCAAGCTTTGAGTCCTTTGCGGGGGGCAGCCCTCTGGCCAGAGTTTTACCAGCACAGCAGTTATCTCTTTAGGTGGCTTAGCTCACTAAGTTTGAAAATTCAATATGATTAACTCACAAAATGCAGCCACAGTAATGGTTTTATTATCGAAACTCCATCAAGCATCCCAGGCAGACTAAGTCCCCAATAGATTCACTCAATGTGTGAGGAAATCTTTCAGCCAAACTTCACTGGAGAAAAATATATAAATATAATAATAATAATAATAATAATAATAATAATAATAAAAGAATACTAGGAAAAGTGTGTTTTTCTTTTCTAACCAATATGGCTTTATGCTAATCCAAGACTCTCTCTATGTAGATATATGACTTCCTTCTTTGATTTGTTTTCTTGATTAGACACCCTCACATATAATTGCATGTAAATGTGAGAGCTACTCGTTTGATTCCAGGCCAGGAGAAACCCAGGAATAGGTTTATGAAGGGAAGCTCATTCCTATTCCCCTGATGATTTATCTTTATTGAAGATGAGCACATTTAGAGCATGCTTTGCTAACTTACCACGTGTATGGCAAATAAGTCATGAGCACCAGTTTGCACAGAAAATACGATTTGCTATGTTTAAGATAAAATAATTTTTTTAATATTGAGAGGGTAATTTAAAAAACATTTTTAATTCCTATAGGTTTTTCTGCCTGCTTGTCAGACTTCCCATTGGTAATGAAATCCTGCCAAGTGTAGATTTACTGCTGGTCATGAAACCAGACCTGGACTTGTGGTTATTTGATAATAACTGTGATAATAAATTCATCCACTAATTTCTTTCCTGTTGTCCTACACGAGTAACGTTAAACCAAGATGTTATGCTATTGGATGGAGAGAATCATTTTCATTCACACACACTTTAGAAGCTCTTTCTATTAGGCTACTAATTCCTAAAGACTATCAATGACTTTCCTATGTCACTGGAGGATAATCCAAAAATTGGAAATGAGGTGCCCTATAGCCTGGGATGATCAAAGGCTGTTAGACAAAGTGACAGGCTACATGGAGGTGGACAAGTGCATTAAGACTGGATTCATAATGATGACATTAAATACAGTAGTCTGTACATGAATTATAACTGGCCTTTGTCTTTAAACAGACCCATAGATAAATGAATCCAGGACTATCAAGTAAACTATTGCTAAGTTTTGTTTTGGGTTTTCTTTTTTTTAGGCTAGACCAGGGGTGGGCAAACTTTTTGACTCGAGGGCCACAATGGGTTCTTAAACTGGACCGGAGGGCCGGAACAAAAGCATGGATGGAGTGTTTGTGTGAACTAATATAAATTCAAAGTAAAGGAGCGGAGGGGAGAGCAAGAGAACCCTCCACTCTTTCAGCTCCATGGGCCAGATAGAACAGCCGAACAGACCGGATCCGGCCCACGGGCCGTAGTTTGCCCACGGCTGGGCTAGACCCATGCACGGGTTGGGGGGGGGGGTGAGATCTTTATAACATACTTTCTATTACTTTTGGCCTGAGAGAATTTATGCACCTCTGGGGGCATATCTCCACGATGTCTTTCCTCATGTACAGAAAGGCTCACCAGTGCCCTTCTGTCAGATTTAAGATTAGGCATCAGATTAAATTCCTTCCCACACATGGCAATGAGACAAGCCTGGCCTTTCTGACCACATGCCTCAAAACAGATCAATGAATCGATAATGATTTGTTTCCCCTCCTTTCCTTTGAAAGCAAGGTAAAGGTTGAAGAGGAATCAGAGTGATTTCTAGATACAATCCTACCCTTGTCCTATTGTGTGAGGGTGATTTATAGAAACACCCCAGGCTGGAGGTTCTGGATGTCCTTTTGCTGTATACAAAGCAGAGAGGACAAACGATAGAATAAAACTATGCTTGCTTGTGTGGGGCTTGGCTGGAGCCCATTTTGAACTGCCAGCTCATTGTTTAAAACTGCACACCTGCACAGAACCAGCTGTGGTCAGGAAGTTGATTAGCAAAAGAATGTTCATCAGGTCCTGGAAATCCTACAGAAAGTGGTATCATGGTTCTAAAGAATAATATTCCCCATGAATTAACAAAACCCAGTCAAATATTCTGCCTTAGCAAAGAGCAGGTAAGAAGGGGAAATAATTCAAGGGTGGGAGAAGGATACAGGAAAAAAACCCACTATGAAAACAGGCTCACAGTCAGGCCCAGGCCTTGCTCGGAACTTAGTATCAATAGGCTGTAGGGACATGAGAAGATTCAGAAGGTTGTCCCCAAGTGTGACAACTAATCTCTCAGGTATAAGGAGGTAACAGATGGGAAATGGTGTTGGCTGAGAAACAGTCCTGAATGTGAAACTGGGCATCCTGACTGAAAGTGAGCCCTGAGGTTTTTAAAGCATTATGGCTAGAAAGTGGGAAATGGCCCTTTTCAAGCTTCCTGCTGGATGCTGGCTAATCTGAACACAGCAGGCTTAAATTCATTTTAGCTTGCGGGCAGCTGTCGAGGAGGGGGCCGGGGGACCATGAACAATTGTTGAAAGGGCATTTGGGCTCTGGGAAAAGAAACTAAGACCCTTTGTGATGTGGGATGTTTGCAGACCACAGGGCTCTGCATAATCATGTAAAACCTTCTTTGGGGATGGAGACATAGATGCAGATTGTGCTTCCTTTTAGGGGGAGATTTTGTGGTTGGTTTGTTTGCTGTAGGTTTTAGCAGAATGGGGGCCCAAGACAGAGATGCCTACTAGGGGGTCTCCCAACTGTCCAGCGGAGCTGGCCCCTTCACATGGTGGCTTGTAAGAGGTCAGCGAGGGAGGTGCTGTGGGAAGTCTGTGGAGGGGTTCTGTTGTGTGCATTTTAATCCCCTTCTGCTTTCCAAATGCTTTAGTAATTGCTTGTCAAGTCATTGGCCTGGTTTTAGCTGTGCCTCAGAGAAATGTGCGATGGGACTGGATTTGCTTTGGGAGCAGGCAGGACAGGAGGACAGGCAATGTGGGTAAAGCTGGCTCCTTAGTGAAAGAGGTATCCATAGGGATTCTGAGAGAACCTGGGAACCTCTAAGATTTAAGTAGGAGTCTTATACTTTCAGTGTTGAGGAGCAATGGGATCCCTGATGCTGAGTATTTATGAGATAGGAGAGTCAGGTGGTCATTACAGGTAGAGCTCCTGGATACCAACCTGGTACTGTCACCTCCAACCTGTTTGTCTGGGGGCAAGTTTCGTAACCTCTCTGCACCCCCGTTTCTGCATTTATTAAAGTAAAGATAATGAAAGTTTAAATGAAGATTAAATTAAATAATGTATGTTAAGTAATTGGCAGAAAATGGAATATTAAAAGTGCTCAACATGCCCTAACCGATTTGGCTCAGTGGATAGAGCCCATCGGCCTATGGACTGAAGGGTCCCAGGTTCGATTCCAGTCAAGGACATGTACCTTGGTTGCAGGCACATCCCTAGTAGGGGGTGTGCAGGAGGCAGCTGGTTGATGTTTCTCTCTCATCAATGTTTCTAACTCTCTATCCCTCTCCCTTCCTCTCTGTAAAAAAAAATCAATAAAACGTATTTTTTTTAAAGTGCACAACAAAGGGTAACTTTTCTTTTATAAACTAGAATTTAAATCTTTACTGTTGCAGTAGAAGTAGGCACGCCTGTGGGATTTGACAAGGAGAGTCAGAGAGGGATATGTACCATAGGCAAGGGTTCTCAACCTCACATGCAATGCCTGACACATAGTAGATACTCAGTAAGTTTTTCCCAAGTGATGAATCATGCAGACCAGGTATTTCAGTACATTAGACTGGAACTCACCTTCATTTATAAAGCTCCTTTTCAACTGCTTTCTGAAATACCCAGTAGAAATAGTAAGGTCATCCCACTGAGTTTGGTAGGCCAAGAAACATAAAAAGACATTCTGGAATATAGAACGTGATCACGTCAATTCTAGATTGTCACCATGAACCCATCCTCACCACGTGTCCTGACCTGATCACCTACAGGAATTACTTTGGTTTGACCTGCTTGGGTCAGAGAGGACTCCCTCAGCATAAGGGTAAGTAGTGGTCACTAGTGGAATTGTAACCTGGGCTCTGGTTTCTTTGTAGGACTCCAGATGAACATTCTGGAGTGGCAAGGTCAAGGAAAAAATGTAGAGATGTGAGCAGTGAACAGGCAAGATGCCACCATATTCTCTCCACGTTGTCCCTGTCAGTGGTGTATGACAGAGAGCTAGAGGCAAAGCAAGGGCTGCACATCATTCCCTATCAGAATGAGGGGAAGGAAGAAAGAAAGGAATGCAAAGGGGAAGGGGCATTTACCTTTACAAGGCCAGGCTCAAAATATCATGTGCTTAAGAGATAAGTGTTACTGGAGTTGTGATATAATCAGACAAACAATAATCATTTAGCTTATTGTTACTTTATGCCATGAATCTTCATAAAAATGGATTGGATAATGACAGAGGAAAAGGAATTTATGGGATAGAAACTGTTCTTTCTTACCACGGTCACATTATGGATCTAAAATATACAGGCTAGAATGGGAACAATCCCAAACCTGCTCAGGGGATAGGAAAGTGCTAGGACATCCAAAGTGGGATGTTCATTCTAAAGGGACTGGTCCAGGCTCTATTGCTTGGGATGGAGCTTGGAATAGGTCTTAGATGACCTTTAAGGAATATCTGGATTTTGACATGTAGACTTGGGTCTGGCTAGGGTCATGGTAGATCCCAGTTACAGTTATGGTGTGGATTTAAGTTATATCTGTGACCACAAATGGTAATTCCATTAACTCCAAATGCATATAATCTATAATAATAAAAGCATAATATGCTAATTAGACCAGACAACCATCCAGATGAAGCCAGGGCTGTGAGGGAAGCCGGTGCCAGCAGCCGGGGGAAAGAAGGCCTACTCTTGCACGAATTTGTGCATCGGGCCTCTAGCTGATAATAAAGGAGAAGGAATTAATATTTTTAATATCTTGTGTGTGTCAGGCACTATCCTAAATGCATCTCATTGGATCCTTTAATAGCTAAGGGAAGTAATCTCTTGTTAAATCAATGGTCTGGTCTTAGCTATTATTCCCATTTTACACATGGCAACACTAAAGTTCAGAGAGGGTTTTGATGACAGTCTTGCAGCCAGAGAGAGGTAGAGCTGAGATTATGACTTGGTTCTGCCTAGTCCTTCCTCCCCAGAAGAGAGTCAGAAACTGGCTTGGGGAGGGTATTAATCATGAAGTTATGAACATTGAAAAAGCAAATGTGAAACTGGGATATGGAAGTATTGTGAGTAAGCCCTGAACGAAATTATCCAATGATGCTGCAGACATTTTTTCAATATTGGAAGCATATATTTTTTTGCATGAACTTAAAAAATATCCATATCTTATGATATAGAAATTCAACTTTACATCTCAGTATTTACTGTATACCAAGTATACTGTACAGAAAATTTACAAATGAACAACAGAAAGTATCTGGAAGACTGTTCATTGTAGCATTTCTGTAAGAGTAAACACAAAGCTAAACCAAACCAAACAACAAAACAAAAAACCCTAAAGGCCTGTTGATGAGAGAACTGAAAGAAGACAATTTTCAAAGCCATAATAAGAAAAATTTCTTAGATCTATGTGATGCATTTTCAGACTGAGAGGGATCTATTGTCCAGCAAAATGACTAAAAAATGATTCAAACTGGGTACATTATCATGAGGTTTGAGAACACCACAATAAAGAAAATGTCCTAAATCCTGTGGTCAGAAAAACGGGTTCTGCATGAAGGACCAGAGGTCAGAATGCATTGGTTTTCTAAAGCAGCTCTGGAGGATTAGGTATCAATTTATCATCACTGATATGCACAGCTGTGTTAAGAAAAGAGAAATAATTTTCTTGGAGAGTTTGTAGATTAATGATTACCAGGTAGACAGAAAACAAAATACAGGAAAAAGTGAAGCAATTATTACTTCCAAGAAAAACAAAGAGTTTTATAGAAAAAAAATATATAAACATAGTACATTATATATCTTATCAATGAACAGCACTTAAACAATAATAAAATGTATTTTTTACACATTATTATATTAGTGTACTGGAAAGAAGAGGCACATATGCATAGTATGGGGCAAATGGGGAAGGAGAACTAAATCTTCATCTATTCTAGAAATTCAATCAATAATATCCAGAACTGAAAAAATAAAAGACTAGCATTATGTTGCTATGTGATTTTTAATTTTATTGAGGAATAATTGACAAACATAATTTTATATATTTAAAGTGCATAATGTGTTGACTTGACATATGTATACATTGCAGAACAATTACCAAGAGTAAGAGAACTAACATATCCACCAGCTCACATAGTTAACATAGCAACCTCTTGCTTGTGTGTGTGAGAATGCTATTCTTAGGATCCAGACACCCAGAAATTCACAGGGATTCTTAAGTTAGTCTTTCCTTTTACTTTATAAATATCCATGTCTTTTTATTTTCTATTGAGGTATAATTGACATGTAGGATATTTATTTTAGATGTACAACGTAATGATTCGATATTTGTATATGTTGTAAAATGATCACTACAATAGATCTGGTTAACATCCATCCCCATAGTTATAAAAAATGTTTTTCTTATGATGAGGACTTCTAAGATCTACTCTTAGTAACTTTTAAAAGTGCAGTACAATATTATTAACAATAGTCACAATGCTATGCATTACATCCCATGACTGATTTTATAACTAGAAATGTGTACCTTTTGATCTCCTTCATCCAATTTCTTCGAAGGGATCCCCTTGAAATTTAGAAGGATTCTTAAATTAGTATCCTATCTAATAAAAGAGTAATATGCAAATTGACCATCACTCCAAGACATAGATGGCCACCCCCATGTGGTCAAAGATGGCTGCCCCCATGTGGACACAAGATGGCCGCCACAAGATGGCCTGCAGGGGAGGGCAGTTGTGGGCAGTTAGGGGTGACCAGGCCAGCAGAGAAGGACAGTTGGGGGTGACCAGGCTAGCAGAGGAGGGCAGTTGGGGCAGACCAGGCCAGCAAGGGAGGGCAGTTGGGGGGAACCCAGGCCTGCAGTGGAGGGCAGTTGGGGGAGGACCAGACCTGCAGGGGAGGGCAGTTGGAGGAAACCAGGCCTGCAGGGGAGGACTGCTGGGGGGACCAGGCCAGCAGGAGAGGGCAGTTGGGGGGGGGGGGGGCGGGGACCCAGGCCTGCAGGGAGGGCAGTTAGGGGTGATGAGGCCAGCAGGGGAGGGCAGTTAAGGGTGCCCAGGCCAGCAGGGGAGGGCAGTTGGGGACGACCAGGCCTGCAAGGGAGGACAGTTAGGGGTGACCAGACTGGCAAGGGAGGGCTTAGGGGCAATCAGGCCGGCCGGGGAGCAGTTAGGCATCAATCAGGCTGGCATGGGAGTGGTTAGGGGATGATCATGCTGGCAGGCAGAAGCAGTTAGGGGCAATCAGGCAGAGGCAGGTGAGGGGTTGGGAGCCAGCAGTCCAGGATTGTGAGAGGGATATCCAACCGCCCGTTTAGGCCCGATCCTGATGGGATCGGGCCTAAACGGGCGGTTGGACATCCCTCAAGGGGTCCCAGATTGGAGAGGGTGCAGGCTGGGCTGAGGAACAACCCCCTCCTCCCCGTGCACGAATTTCGTGCACTGTGCCTCTAGTTATGCTATATTGGCATAATAAAACTAAGATCAATTAAAAGATTAATTATTTAAATTAATTAACTCAGACTTCAATAATAGAAAGCATAGGAAAACATATATAGGTATTGATGTAGTTTACTTTTCCAAATTGATTTAGAAATATTTTTTAAGTACATTTATAGTAACCTGTAAATAAATGTATAAAAAGTTAAAGATTAAAAAACACACATAACTCACTGGCCAGAATATTCACTTCTGGAAGGGCTAGGATTTGGAGATGGTCATCAAGAGAACTGTAACTTTCTCTAGAATACTTAATTCTTTTACAAAAAGAATGAGTCGAATGACTACATTCTTATGAAACTTAAAATATCCCTTCCTTCACATAGAAGTCTTAAAAAAAATAGGATCAATTTTGTTCACTTGGGTCTCTAACCATGGAAGTAACTTATGTTTTTAAGATGTATTATATAGTTTACAAAAGGACTTTTGGCTGCCGTATTGATTTAGTTATCACAGAAGCCCTGTAAGCCAGGCATTATTGTGCTTTTATCTATAAAGCAGATATACACACTGGACAATATGGAGTAAACCCTCCAAGTTCCTCCTGGTTCAGAGTCTGATATTAGAAAAAAATGGTGCTGCCTTTGTTCCCTAAGATGCCTCCCCTGCTCTGTAACCATATAGCTCATTCCTTTTCTCTCTGTGTCTGTCTCTCCCTGTGTGTCTCTCTTTCCGGCCCCCCTCCCTCCCTCCCTAGTTATGAGGAGTTAAGAGGCCATCTTGAGGAAACCCATGTGGTAAGGAACTATGGGCAGCCTCTGGAGCTGATGATATTTTTGGCTGACAGGCAGCAAGGAGCCCTCAGTCCTACAATATCAAGGATCTGAATTCTGCCAACAACCAAAGTGAGCCTATGCTGAGTCCTTCCCCAGTCATGTCCCGGATGAGACCAAACCCAGCCAAAACTTTGAAGTCTTGTGAGATACTAAGCAAAAGATCCAGCTAAGCCATACCCAAACTCCAACATACAGAAACTGTAAAAGAATATGTGTCATTTTATTAAGCTGTTAAGTTTGCGGTACTATCATTCCTTAACAGTAGGAAACTAGCACTTGTTCCATTGGGGAAATTCAAAATTTGAGGCGCATCTTTGGGAGCAGACTATGTATAAGTATAAAACTGGAATACCCACCAGCATATTGTTCATACTGGGAATGAAGGTCAAGGTGAGTTGCACCAGCCCCAGTAGTACAGCCCTGACCTTTCTGGATCAGGATCCTTTTGTTTTCACTCTATGGAAGTGCTGGCATGTCAGCTGGTTTTGCATGTGTGAACAGATCTTACACAGAGGGCTCATGCCTTAGAACATGCACGTGGTGTTTGTACAGCACAAATAATGGTGGTTTGCAGGACCTACGTATACAGGATTTTACTAGAGCAACGAGGCCTTGGAAAAACCTCCCAACCTAGCAAGCTTGTGTTTTCTTTTCAAAGAAATACCAACCAAGCTTAATTTAAATAAATAGAGAAGGTAAAGTGTGTGTGTGTGGAGGCGGGGAGAGAAATGACATAAGCACAGATAACAAAAAAGAAAGTGGCAGGCAACACAGAGGAACCTGAGGGAGTAAGAATTCCACTAAAATGTAAGTGGAACTAATTGTTTCTCACCCAGAAATGTGGCTGATTTACCTCCCGATTGGAAGGAGGCCCCAGCCGCGTGCCCTTTATTTGAAAAGAAGGCATGGACCTTGCACATGTCACAGTCGCTTGCTCACTAAAGGGTGCTGTTCTCTTTCCAGCACCTGTGGCAAGAATTGGGATATGCTGAATTGGCTGGGGGGCGGGGGGGGGGGGAGGAGGAGCAAAAATACTAGCAAAATAGTTTAAAGGAAAAGCTGTAAGAGAAGATGGAAACACAATGATCCAAAAGGGAGACATTAAGGTAAAGAGGAAATGTTAATGTAAGCTAAAAACACTTCTGTCTGGGAAGAAAATGAAAAATTCCCCTAATGGGTGATTCAGAAGCAATAATAAGCATAGTAAAAGTTGAATACAAACCTATTGAATTAAACTAGAATATTGACAGCAATTAGTTAGCATATTGAGTCTTCACTGTGCCAAACTTTCATTCATTCAACAAAAAATTAGCATGCACTAACTCTTATATTTCACCACAAGCCTATGAAACAACGCTGTAATCTTCATTTTACAGACAACAAGGCTGAGAGAGGTTATGTAACTTGCCTGAGTCACATGCTAAGAAGTAGAAGAGCTGGGTTTTGAATTCAGGTCTCTGTAATCCTGTTGCCTCACATTTAATATAAGAAATCTCAATTGCTGTTCTGATAACAGAAAGTGAATATGGGGCACAGCTTGCGTTAAGAAATGCTCGTGTGCAGATGGGAGGAAAGACCACAAGTTCCTCCTGGGGTTGAGAAGCGTGGTGATTGCAGAAAAATGTCCCTGAGGGATGGATAGGATAAAGGCACCAAAGACACAGCATGAGAAATGCTCTCAGAATAGAACAGTAAGGATGGCTGAAGGCTTGACTCCTGTGCCTTTTGATTTTAAAACCACTTTCCTAACCACTGTGCCAATATTAGAGTGAATTAAAGAGATTGCCTGCAACAGAATCACCTGCAAATCCTATTAAAGTCTAGATCCCCGGGCCCCACTGCAGACCATGTCTGACAAGCCGCCATTGACAGGGATGCACCTTAAAGAATAAGAGTCTGTGCTGGTATGTTATTACCATTTCTTTTTTGGGTGAGAACATTTCAGATTTACTCTCTTGACAACTTTCAGGTACGTGTGACACAATTTTAACTGTAATCAGAATGCTGCACATTAGATCCCTAAAACGTATTCTTCCTCACCTATGATTTCATACTTCCTGGTAAAAGGCTGAAAAGCCGATGATGAACCCAAGAAACGACTCATGAAGGAATCTGATGACCCTTTTCCTCTGCCATTTCTGTGGACAGGTTTGATTCCAGTATCAGCCTTTTATCCCAGCATCTCACAAATCCCTCTTCATACAGACCAGTGCCTGAACCCCTGCAGCCCTCGTGCTTCTAAAGACCTCCCCCAGTGTGTTTTCTGTTATTACTCCCACCAACAGACACGAAAAATAAAATGGCCCTGTCTCACACTACCTTGTCTGGGAATCACACCGGGTCCTGAAACAGAGCCGGGAACACCATTCACAGCAACTCCCTTGCTGCCAGGAGATTTGTTTTCAAAGCACCTGACAAGCCACATCCAATTCATCCCCAGAACCCACTTGTCAGGGGAATAAACACCAAGTGTCAGAACCTCCTGGGAAATCTAGTGATGAAAAGGACTTTAACGATAAACCAATTCAATCTGGTTAGAAGGCCAGCAACAGAAAGGACGCGGAGTGAAGAGGTGCAGACAAGGGAGCACAGGTATGATTTTAGGTAAGGTGGGAGCTCAGTTAGACTGATAATGAGAAACAGAGCTGCTGGGGTTTTCCAGACACCAGCTGCCAGGGAGAAGGAGGCTGATCTGGAAATGTCTTTCAGCCAAGGGAAGTATTTTGGTGCTGAGAAATAGTTCATTTTCTATAGGACTATCCCATCCATGGACATCCATTAGAGAATCATCTTTGCACCTGCATTTGCCACTCAGGTCCTTGCATCTTCCCTTTGGGCCTTCCCTCCCAGCCACATGGTGATTTTTCATCTTGTTTCCACCTCTGCATTCCTACCCAGTGCTGTCAGATCAAATGAACATGCCCTAGGTGACCACTCACTACTTCAGGCCCCAGGCTTCTCAAAGCCAACGTGTTAGGTGAGCCCTAGCAGTCGGTGGTGTGATGGTTTCCATTAAGTACTGAATCTTGCCCAATAGGGATGGAGCTAAAAAATGCATACATTATTTAACAGAAGAGCTTTGCTGATGACTGATAAAATCAAATTAGCTGCTTTGGGCTAAGCATGCATTTGAAACAGAATTTCCTCCTTTGAAGAGACAGTGACAAATCTATTTGATAGGTCTGCATGTCAAGTATTTTTTTGGTAGAAAATTTAACAGAGTCTGTTGTTAGGCAAGGTGAATAAGACTGGCTTAAGTTAGAACTAGACATTTTCCCTGAAAATGTATATTTTTGTCACATTATTAAAGCCATATCCACCTATACAATTTTTATTTTAAAAAGTAGAGAAACCTCACCCATAATTGAATAAAACTTGACATCTGCAGCATCTTCTTCCCACCTTTTGTCTATGTGAGTGCATGAGTATACAGTTGACCATTGAGCAACAGAGGGGTTAGGCACCCATACCCAACACAGTTGAAAGTCCACATATAACTTTTAACTCCTGAAAAACTTAGTTGCCCCTAAGTATCTGCGAGGGATGGGCTCTAGGACCTTTTGCGGATATCAAAATTGCAAATGCCCCAAGACCTCTAAATAAAATGGCATCAACCAATGTATACAATTGACACTCTGCATCCTCGGATTCCCAACTACAGGTCAAAAACTGTATATATTCATTTGAAAAAGTCCATGTATAAGTGGACCCATGCAGTTCAATTCTGTGTTGTTCAGGGTCAATGGTACATACAGGGGTGGGCAACCATTGGTAAATTATCAGCCATCATTACCTAAAAGATAAATCATAACAATAATAATGACTCCATTTAATGGGTATATAATATTCCTTATTTTGACTCCATTCTGATCCTTGCTTTAGGGTAATTATTTCACGAAAGGGTAGAAATAGTTTTAAGCTTTTTGATAGGCATTCCCCTATGGTTTTCCAGGAATTCTGGTACAATTTGTAATCCCACCAGAAATGTGTAGGTTTTTAACTTAGGTGGGGGTTGGCTATTAAAAACTCATAACAGAATTCACTTCATATGTTTTGATATTTTGCAAAATATTTGCTAATTTGTTAGGTGAAAACACTATCGTATTGCTCTTTGAATTGACTAATGAAATTTAAGACATTTTAGGCTTTCAAATTACTTTAAAAACAGGTAATACCTGAAGAGGTTTGCTCTGTTCTACTCCTTCTGGTTACATAACTTCCTAACTCACTCAGTGAGTAATTGCGACCAGTGTAACCTAGGGCACGCGTTTTGAAGTAAAGCCACATCACTTTTTGTAACCTGAATAGTTCCCTGGCAACAGGTGATCCAGTCTTTCTTGTTCAAGCAAACATGCTACAGAAGCCAAAATTAGTAACAATTTTTAAAACATACATCTAACTTTCCTCATCTCAAAGAACATTTTTAAAAGAACTACTTTCTAATGCAAGCTATTAGTTTAAAAATCACCCTGCTTCTTCTATTCCTCTTTTACTCGATGGCGGCTTGAAAGCTTCTCTCTTTCTCCATTTATATTCTCCATCTTAACCTGCACCCAACTTTCCATAGCACTTAGTCCTTGCCTTTTACATCACACCCCTTTCCTCCTGACCCTTCTGTCTTAATTTCCTCTACCCATACTTCAAATTTGGTATCACCAATGTCTAGAGTCATTTTTGCTAAAGAAAGAACTCTGGTTGATGAAATGATCAGACAGACATCCACATGCATATCGACACATCCTTTCTTCACCCTGCCTTTCTGAACCCTGTTAGCTGTCAATATATAAAACGAGGCTTTGCAGTATGCTCTGGTGTTTGCATGACAAAGCCCCATCTCAAACTGAGTTAGCATTTGTTAACATGCAGTAAAATAAACATTTAAAAAGGAATTATTACCTGCCCACACTTTCAAGGTATTGTGCTATATGCTCAATAAACAGGGACCTTTGCAAAGACGAATATCTGTTTCCTGCTCTCGACCTGCCTTTAGCTGGAAAGAGGAAAACCATAAACATGGGGAGAAAAACCCTCCCTATCAAAATAAATGTAACAATGATGCAATTCAAGAGAAATGCCTTAGAAAGGTCACAGCCTCTAGATTAGTGATATAAAACGGTAGTATCTAGTCCCTCGCCTGCTCTCTTCAAAGAAAACACAGTCATCCCAGATGGAAAGATAGGGCAGCAGGGTCTCCAGCTTCCAACTTTGCAATGTAGTCTGGTCTGGAAAAGGTGGCCTCAAATTTCGGATTCTCAAAATGTGGTTTTGGTGTAGTTAGCAGAGGTGCTGTAAAAGCCTACAATGGAAGACATGCCCTTTGCTGTTTGAATTTCTACTATGAGCCAGGAACTGCACCATTCACTGGGATATCCTTGTGCACACATCCGAGGTGGATCTTGCTCTCCCATAGTTTCCAAGGAGGAGTGTATTTTGTGAACTGGCCTCAATCTTGGCTCTAGGTGACCTTGTTTTTTCTTACTAACTTGCCCCCCCGCTTCCCCGCCCCCGCAGTATTTCATGTTTCTTTGTGAAATGCCATAAATTCCTTCCCCAAAGCTGGATATAAACAACAAAAGAATGTTTCTACTTAGTTATGTGTCAGCATTTCTTGCTTTGTACTTGATTAGCTACTTGAGGATAAGGGTTCTGTCTCCCTCATTAGAACATGGTATTTATCTTTGAATTTGTCTTAATACTCCACATTCTATGTAATATATTTCTCAATAAATGTTTGTAGATATAATTATCCCACTAAATAGTTTCTATGAGCACTGCCCTTGATCAAAACCACTGTTCTGTAGTCATTCAGGCAAGAGGCGCTGAAATATTCAAAATAAAGTGTTTCCACAGAAAATATCATGTTTAAACAATCTGCTGGATTATGGATAGGTAAGGGTCACCCAAACCTGCTAGCTTGATTTTCAAGGAACAAACAGATGGTCAATAGTTTATTATAATCACTGAGAACCAAGGTGAAAATGGCTTCACTCAAAAAAAAAATTTTACATATTCTAGCTGAAGTTCAGGATAAATATGAAAAATAGGGCTGTTGCAGAAGTAAATTAAATTATTATATCTTGCCCAGTTTCCATTTGACACCCAAAGGGAAGGAAATTAGAAATGAAAAAGTTGGCCTTTTCTTTGGAAGTGATCCTTCCCTGGGTTGACTTTGCAGGGAGTGCTAATGGTGCAATGCCAAGGGGAAAATGCAGGAGCTGACCCAGACTTGATCAACACAGTATTTGATTCAGTGAGCAGTTCCCCTGTCTGTTCTCTGTAAGACACTTCTCCAGGCAAGTTGGGAGTTTGAGGGAGATAGAAGAATGTGAGGGAGGAAAAATGAACAAACACTCAAAAGAGATGAATCCTGGCCCCACAAAATAAATCTGTGTTTTCTTTAAATAAGGAATCAAGGCTCAGAAAGTTAAGCAACATCCCCCAAATCACACAGCCAATAATAATCTATATATATAAAAGCCCAGCAACCGGAACAGCAGAACAACCAGAACAACTGGTAGCTGTGACACATACTGCGGCAGCCAACCAGCCTGATCTGGGCCCCAATCAGCACCCCCCTCACCCCGGCAGGCCCAGCCCAGCCCCCGGCCAGCCCCCAACACCCTGGTTGGGGGCGGGGCTGGCCGGCCAACTGCCCGTAGCCCCTCCCCCCGGCCAGCCACATCCCCAGTCGGCCCCCAACACCTGGATCGGAGGCCAGGCCTGCCAGCCAACCACCCTCGGTCCATCCCCCTGGCCAGCCCAGCCCCCAATTGCCCCCCCCATACCCAAATCAGGGGTAGGACTGGCTGACCAACCACTGCAGCCCCTCCCCCCTCCCCCTGCTGGCCTGGCCTGATGGGCCCCCATTGGGATGGGCCGGCTGGACCTCACCCATGCACAAATTCGTGCACTGGGCCTCTAGTTAATAATAAAAATTAATAGCAATTGGAACAACTGATAGAGACTAATTAAGAAGTTTCCAACTCCTCCAAGTGCAATTTCAAGGGCAAACACTGGCTATGGGACCCAAGATGACTTGGTTATATTGGAAAATTCTGCAGGAAGAAATTCATTTATCCACCAAGGCTAATGTAATCGTTGAGTCTTTTGTTTTATGACTCTTATCTTTTATCTCCTTTCCCCTCATGCACTATGGTTTTTAAAGAAATGAGATGAATGAGATATAGCAAGCTTTTACATGCAAAATATGATTTATGGGGTTGTAAGTATATCTTAATTATTATAAAAATTTTCTTTTTATGATAATCATTAATAAATTTTAAATAAATATATTTAAAGCTTTAAATAAATATATTAAATTTTTTATCTTAACAAAAGATTTCTATTACCAATCAAATACTCCATTCCATATATATCAGGGCAAATGTCTCTTTAGTTCTTTCTTACCCCTAATCTTTTAGCCTCAGTAACTCATTATTAAAATGGAAATAATCAGGCTCTTTTTGAAGAGTGCTATAACAATTAAAGATAATGTCTATAATATGTCTCATTTAGGATCTAATTCATGATAAGCACTTCATGTCGTTAATGTTGATTGTAATATTAATGCACATGTGTTTCTCTTCTACTCAATTATAAAGTCCCAATGGAGCAGCTGGACTAGTCATTTCACTGGATAGTCATTTCACTGGATTGAGTTTTTATTTTTTTAAATATATTTTTATTGATTTCAGTGAGGAGGGAGAGGGAGAAATAGAAATATCAATGGTAAGAGAGAATCATTGATTGGCTGTTCCCTGCATGCTCCCTACTGGAGATCGAGCCCACAACCCAGGCATGTGCCCTGACTGGGAATCAAACTGTGACCTTCTGGTTCATAGGTCAATGCTCCACCACTGAACCAAACCAGTCAGGCTAAGTTTTTATTTTATAGGTACTGTAAGTCTGATGATCTAGGATTTGAGTCCACAGCATTTTCATTACTGAGAATTAGAAAAGAGGAGGCTTGGGGCTTGCTCAGGGCGGAGGATTCTTAAAATTCCAAGAAATGGTAGCCAATAAGAAGAAAGGAGATGAGAAGGTGAAGCAAAGGGAAGGGGTGAAGGGAGTGGGGGAGGGAAAAATACACAAGAAGCCAAAGGAAGAACAGAGCGAATGAAGGCTTTTCACGCTTCACTATTAATGGCAAAATACCTTCTCATCCAATGGTTCCTGGGCTTCCAACGGAGGCTTTCCTCCCTTCATCCTTTGAGCCTCCTCAGGATCTTTGCAGGCAACTCTTCTCCCCCCTCCTCCTGCCACCTCAGGCTGAGCTGAGTTCCTATGCATCCTGCAATCTGCCATGCGCCATGCTGCCAGCTGGGCTGGATGTGTGAATTCCTGCATTCACTGAACTGCACTGCCAGAAGGTTCTGCACTTCTTGCAGATCCAGGGTGTAGAAGAGTATTTCCCTACTGGGATGACCTCGCATCATCCAAGTGCTATGCAACTGACCCACAAGCAAACTCCTTGTCTTGGTGACATCTTTGCCATTGCTCAGAATGGCTACAAGTGAGTGTTAAAAACCACCCTTTGCTAGCTGTGTTATGAAGCGGTTTAGTCAGAGCAGAGTTGATGCACACACCAGAAATGGTTGAAGAGAGCACCCAGTCACCTTATGAAAGTCACCTTCTAGGTCAAGGGGTTCTTGTCCAACTGGTCTCCTGGGCCCAGAGCTCTCTCTGCATGTTGGGGAGAATGAAACCTCAGTGGTAGTGCAATAGAATCCCTGTATGGGAACCACATGTCAAAGGGGCAGCAAGGTGGGCTGGGAGAACCATTGGTCTAGAAAGTGGTAACTCGTGTTCAGCTATGAAATGAAACCTAATGCTAAAACGACACCTAAAATACAGCTTGAGCTACCATGATGATCCCCAGTCTAGTTGTGCTTTCAAAAGACTTCAACTGGATTACACTTTTCCCAAGCCTAGTGCCCTCTCACCAAACTATTCTAAACTATCCAAGTTCATTCAGTCCAGAAGACCCAACGTGGCCCTGGGGGCAATGTTGACATATGTGAGAATGGCTTCTTCAGGTCCATTCATTAAATCAACAAATATTTATTAAACAATATCCCAGGTTACAGAGTTTTAGAAATATCCACCTGAAGCTTCTCACAAGGTAAAGTCCCTTTCCTGTCTCAAAGGAAAGAAAAGCCATAACAATATTTTTAAACTGTCAACAAATCAGCTCTTCTGTTCTATTTCTGGACATTTTGGTCACTTTTTATCCTTGGACTCAATCATCCCTCTGCCTGTTTAAAGCTTCACTGTTTCATCTCTGAATTCACAGGAGCTCAACACAATTTTATGCAGTTATTATAATTTACTGACAGCCTTTCTCCAGACAGCAGAGTCCAGGAAGCCAGAAACAAGGGTAAACTATTGACTGAATATACCAGCAACAACTCTGATAAAAACTTAGCATTAGAGCCCAGCCAGTGTGGCTTAATGGTTGAGCATTGACCCATGCACCAAGTTCAAATCCCAATCAGGGCACACACCTGAGTTGTGGCTCAATCCCCAGTGGGGCAGGGCATTCAGGAGGCAGCCAATCTGTTTCTCTCTCATCTCATCAATGTTTCTCCCCTTCTCCCTCCCTTTCTCTCTCAAGTTAATAAAAACATATTGTTAAAAAAAAACTTAGCATTAAACAGCTTTATAGATGGGTAAATATAGTCATGAGAAGAGAAATATGAGAAAATTACATGCAAAATATGATTGCCACCAGGGATGGCAAAGGAAGTGTATATTCAATAATCAAGAGGGATCAACAGATGAAATATTTAGAGTACACACCTACAATTCAGGGTGATAGTGTATTTCAATAATCTGGGAAGTGACCCTTTGTCCCTAAAAATTACTTTCCTTCGTCTGCATCTGTAGGTGCAGGTCTGCTGGGCCTTTACATGCGTTGCTTTACCTTATCAGGAGCTTTCTTTGTGTTTTTCTTTCCCACCAGCAAATAGGAGGCCTTGCTTTCCATCCCTGCACGTCCCAGGGGCAGTTCAGTCCTCCGCACAACACTGTACTCAGTTCTAGAGCTGGGCTCCATTTCACCAGAAAGTGAGGCCCTTCTTTTCGTCTTATTCATTGTCACTTCCCTACTGATGATGTCTGACTCTCAGCTCAGTTACCAGACTAGTTTCTCAGTCACTCTCTCCAAATTGATAAATCAGTGCTCCGGAGAAGAAAATACACCAAAATGCATAGGCTTGATCATTATTTCTTAGTTCAGGGACAGCATTATCACCAATAAGCATTTTATCATTACAAATGTAGAGTCCGTTTGGAGGGTCCTCACAAAGTTCTCAAGAGAAGGATGATAAATAAAGTGACAGACAGAAGACTGAATGCTCACACCTGGCCCAGGCCCTGGTCCGGTTAATATCCTGCCTTGTCTCTCACACCATGCTTTGTACTCCCTATAGAGACATGAAATAGCATCTGAGGGAAAATACCTTGGGTCACATAAAACGGCATGGATAAAAAGGCCTCCGGTGTGTAGACCCATTCTTCTTTGGGCCTTGGCTCTAAATCCAAATAATAGCACCTGCATCTTTTCAATGCAAAAGGAAGTTGTGAAGGTCATGAACAAGCTTAAGAGTTTGACCTCAAGAGGCACTTGCTACTTCGAGTATTATTGTCTTACCCATATATTCAACAGTTATTTTTTAGATGTTATTTTGGGGGCACAGTGCTAGGTGGACACTCAAAAGGAGACACAGATTATCAAGACCTTGACTCTGCCCTTGAGGTGCTTACAGTGAAGACTCAAAGGGGGCACCATCCACTGTGCCTGACCCACCACAATGAATAAATAGAGAAATTACGAGTGTTTAGTAACGTGGACAGCAAGTAATGGTATATCTATTGAAGCTAATAAGAAAAATTCAAATTTGCATTCTATGTCTTATTTTTAATTTATTTTCTATAAAGTCAATGCTTACTGCATTTTATAAAGGTATAATGAATTGGAAACTAAAAAAACAACTTGTCCTTAACCATTGACAGTTTGAGCAGCACTTGTCACATACACACATTACTCAAATACAAGGCAGATAAAGACATATGTCTTCAAAAGCTAAAATAGTTCAATGGCACCAAGGGGAGGAAGAATCTGAAAAATAAGGGTGCAGAGGTACAGGAAGCCTGAGAATTTGTAAGACTTCACCTTTCCAAGCTGGACAAAAATTAATCAAAAGAAGTAAAAATTATTGACACTAATACTAGACATGGTCCCTATGTGGTAGTTTAAATATCCAGAAATATCATTTGGTTTATATTTAAGCCAAATATAAAAAAATATTCTGGAAATTAAAACGACTTTCCTCCTGGAAGGAAAAACAGAGTGGTCGAATACAAGCAAGGAAATGCTCAAAAAATATCCACCAATGTCTCAGACTAGAGCAGGGTTGGGACCGGGGACATGGAAAGACCCCAGAGTAAGTTCCTCCACGTGCCTTCTAGAGCCACCTTTCTTTCCCCCATAAGTAACATCTGAGGCCACCCAGGTGGAGTTGGAGGAGATAAACGTGGTTAATAGTTTTCTCTAGTCTAACAGATGGTAGAAGTAATATCGTAGTAATAACTTAATATCGTAGCAGCAAGGTTTGTAACCAAGGCCCGGTATTAAAAGAGGTCGATAAAAAGGAGGAAAATGCCTGTAACCACTGAGAACCAAATCCGTGCTAGCCACAGGGATTCTCTGAAATTCCACCTCTGTAAGGAGTCTGCTCACTTCACAGATGGGAAACATGGGAATCTGCAGAAAACCCACGCACCGGGTTTCCCTCTTCTGTGAGGTGATACCTGGTGTAGGAGTTTTAACAAAACCAGAGATGAAAACCAGTTAACTGCCACGCGTCCAAAATGGAAACCATCCCCACACGCCACGATATTTTGAATTTAAAAAATCAATTTGCAATAAATAGTATACAAATAAATATATTACTCACAATTCAGGTGTTCTTGAATATTTTCAGCTGAAAAGTCTCACGAAAAAATGATTTTAAAGTTGGTCAGGGCTGCCACTTAGGGAAAACATTGTTTTTTGGACGTGAGTGGCGCGTGGGGAAGGTCTGCGCCTGCGTCTACAGACGCATAAGGCGTGCAATGGGTCACGCCCAGCAGGTATGGCTAGTGGTTGAGCATCGACCTATGAACCAGGACCAGCTCAGGGCACAAGACAGGATTTCGGCTCAGTCCTCAGTAGGGGACCTGCAGGCAGCAACCAACCAATGATCCTCTCTCATTGATGTTTCTATATGTCTCCCTTCCTCTCTGAAGCCAATAAAGATATATTTAAAAAACAACCAAACAGGGATTAATCAGAGGCAACATTACCCGCAGCTGCTGCTGCCTTTTTTAGGAAGCTGAGAGATTATTGACATCATGTTATAAGAGTTCACACATTGAGATAAACATTATTGTTCTGGCAAATAGGAAGACAGACTCCCCACCTTTAAAAAAATAAAACAAAAACAAAAAAAGAAGAAAATGAGAGAACTAATAGAAAAATTGGTGTGTCTCTACATGGCAATTCTGTTCCCCAATCCCTCCTTTCCCTCCTTCCCCACAAAGGGACAGGTTTTAGAGGAAAGAATGAGAGGTGGTGGACAGAGAAGGGGAAGAAGGAGAGAGAAGGGTTTCACTTTAGAAGAATTTTAATTGAAAACAAAAAGAAATAACTGTAACGAATTCTCAAATAAATTTTAAAGCCCTGCGTGAAATACATGGTCAAAATATGGTAAGAAAATATAATAACATGATGGATGAGGATTTAGCAGAGTTAGGAAAGAAACTGAGAAAAAAATGAATATTTTTATAGAACATAAAACTGCATCTATCAAACAAGTGGCAGTATCAGGAGCCACAGGAAACAGGATTTGGAAAACACATGAAATGTAGCAGATAATGACAAAAAGAATTAAAAATGTTAAAAGGAAGAATGGTAGGTATAGAGGAAAAGATTATATATATATAGTATATATATATTCTGTATCTTAAACATCTTATAATTTAATATATCTGACAAATTGATAATTGCTAATCATAAATAAAAGTAAGATTTTTATTATAATAAAACAAATATGCAGATGAGGAAGACCTGGGTCAACACACTGAAAAGACTCACAGATCCTGAAAAAAAAAATTGATAGATATCAACCAATGCTGAGAAAAATTTCAGTAAAATTATTGTACTGAAAGGATCAAGAAAGAATTCTAATACTCTCCAGATCTACCCATGCTGTTGCAAATGGTAAGAGTTCTTACTTTTTTACAACTGTGTAAATTACCATAGCTTTTTTATCCACTCCTCTGCTGATGGGCACTTGGGCTGTTTCCAAATCTTAGCTACTGTAAATTATGCAGCTATGAACATAGGGGTGCATATATTCTTTCTGATTGGTGTCTATGATTTTTTAGGATATATTCCTAGAAGTGGGATCACTGGGTCAAATGGCAGTTCCATATTTAATTTTTTGAGGTAACTCCATACTGTTTTCCACACTGGCTACACCAGTCTGCATTCCCACCAGCAGTGTACTAGGGTTCCTTTTTCTCCGCATCCTCACCAGCACTTGTTATTTGTTAATTAATTGATGGTCACCATTCTGACAGGTGTGAGGTAATAACTCATTTTATTTTTTAAATTTTTTTATTTTTTTTGTGATAACTCATTTTAGTTTTTATTTGCATCTCTCTGATGATTAGTGATGTTGAGCATTTTTTCATATGTCTATTAGCCATCTGTATGTCCTCTTTGGAGAAGTGTCTATTCATGTCCTTTGCCCATTTTTTAATTGGATTGTCTTCCTGATGTTGAGTTGCACAAGTTCTTTATATATTTTGAAAATTAACCCCTTATCAGGTGTATCATTGGCGAATATGTTCTCCCATGCAGTGGGCTCCTTTTTCATTTTGTTGATGGTTTCTTTTGCTGTGCATAAGCTTTTAGTTTGATGTAGTTCCATTACTTTATTTTTCCTTTGTTTTGTTTCTCTTGCCCTGGGCTTAGGAGATGTATTGGCGAAAATGCTGGTACATATGACGTCTGAGATTTTACTACCTTTGTTTTCTTCTAGGACTTTTATAGTTTTTCAACTTACATATAAGTCTTTTATACGTTTTGAATTTATTCTTGTGTATAGTGTAAGTTGGTGGTCTAGTTTCTTTTCTTCCTTTTTTTTTTTACAAGTGTCTGTCCAATTTTCCCAACACCATTTATTTAATAAACTATTTTTCCTCCATTGTATGCTCTAGTCTTCTCTGTCAAAAATTAATTGACCATAATGGCTTGGGTCGATTTCTGGGGTCTCTGGTTCTATTGACCTATATGCCTGTTCTTGTGCCAGTACCAGACTGTTTTTATTACAATGGCTTTGTAGTACAGTTTGAGGTATTGTGATTCCCTCCAACTTTGTTCTTCTGTCTCAAGATTGCTGTGGCTATTTGGGGTCTTTTTTGGGTTCCATATAAATTTTTGGAATGTTTGTTCTAGATTTATGAAATATGCCTATGGATTTTAATAGTGATTGCATTGAACTGTAGATGCTTTGGGTAGTATGGACATTTTAATGATGTTAATTCTTCCAATTCATAAACACAGTATATGCTTCCACTTGTTTGTATCTCCCTCTATTTCTTTTGTCAATGTCCTATAGTTTTCTGAGTATAGATCTTTTACCTTCTTGGTTTCTTTTACTCATAGGTATCTTTTTTTTGTCACAATGGTAAATGGAATTATTTTTTAGTATAAAAATGCCATTGATTTCTGGATGTTAATTTTGTAGCCTGCTACTTTGCTGAATTAATTTATTAAATCTAATAGTTTTTTGGTGGAGTCTTTAGGGTTTTCTATGTACATATATCATGTCATCTGTGAATAATGATAGTTTTACTCCCTTCTTTCCAGTTTGGGTGCCTTTTATTTTTTTTCTTTAACCACAGTTCTTGTGAGGCATTAAATGTTCAAAGTTTCTCCAATTGGGATGAAAGAGCCAACACCAAACTCCTTGCAGCTCCAGGTGGTGGTAAGTCCACCACAATATTGGCAATTTCGTAGATTTTCCAAACCTCCTCCTATTTGGAAAAACAGTAAAATATTTGAAAAAGGAAAAAAAAATGCATTCTTTGGTCCCACTTATTTTTCATGTTTGACTAATGTTGCTACTACACACTCGTTATTTTGATATTGACATCTGTTTCATGTTTTGCTTATTCTTAAGTGTTCACTTCAGTTGATGTGAACTTCTCAACCTTTGGGTGACGTCTGTCCTTTGAACCGCAAAATTGCCTGTGGCTTCCCCAGGAACCCATCATGGGAATAACGGGGTTCATTGCCTTCCTCGGGACCACATTCATTTGTCTTCTTTATAAGGTTGACATTAGTGTTGGAATGCCCTGCCTGCTACTGTCTTCTGGAAACCATCTCACACTTCATTGCCTGGGCCAGAGGATTAGCTCAGGGCACAAGATTCTCAACAGCACCCATGTTCATATCCCATCAGAGCACCTCTGATCTACCATTTCATGGCCAAGGGCTTACATTCAATCCACCTGTCTATTAGGCTGCAGCTCCCTCCATTCAACTTTAGAATTAAAACAGAATGTATGTTTTGGGGACTGGGGGTGCATCTCATAGGTGCTTTGGGATAAAATTTGAGAGATGCATGCGGATGCAAGCTTTGAAAATAATCAAATGTGTGAATAAGGGAGCTTAAACAACAGAGAACGTGTTTTTTAATTTACAGCATTTTATTAATGGGTTAGTCAAGATTTATTCAGAACCCACTGAGTATAGATGTAATAGACATGTGAGAAGATTGCAAAAGATAGAGGAAGATACATTTTCTGCTTGCAAAAATCCAACTCATTTAGTCTAATGGAAGACACCACCTAAAGACATATGAGCACAACTAAGAATACAAATCATGAGGCTTTATTTTCAAACAGAACAAATTGGAAGCCAGAATCCAGGCAATCTGACAAAGCCTTCAGACACTCTGTTCTGTCATGCCTAGGGTGGGCCTGGTCTTCGTGGTACAAGATGGCTGTGGACTTCTAGACATTTCATTAGCATTCCAGACAGCAGATTAAAGGAAGGAATAGAAGAGGCCTTCTCTTCCCTTTTTTGGAGACTTCCCACAGATCCCACACAAGATTTCTGTCTAAATCCCAGTTTAGTTACTTGGCTGCCTATAGTTACAAAATAAGCTAGAGGAAGGAGGGTGTTTTTTTTTTAACCAGCTAAGTAATGAGCCAGCTAAAAATCAGCATTCTTAATAGTGAAATAGGGGAGAATGGATCAGTTATTAGGACACAAAATGTAGGCATACACAAGCACATGTATACATAATTCTTCTTAGAGAAAGGACCATCACTACTAAGGCACCATAAGTTACCACTTGGGGCTGAGAAGATAAAGCCCAAGTCAGGATCTGAAGGTCTGAGGTAGGGATGAATTTCAAATGCAAAGATTCTGACATTTGTTTTTATGTTTAAGAAAGAAGTGGGAGGAGTAAGTGGAGAGAAGATAAGGCACTAAGAATAAGTGAAGTGACCAGAGAACTCTAACAGGTGGTGCAGTGAATTTTTAAAAATAAAAAGAAGGAAAGAGGAAAGAGGAAGGGAGGGAAGGGGAGGGGAGGGGAGGGGAGGGGAGGGGAGAAGAGGGGAGGGAAGAAAAAATACTTAGGTGGTAAAGCAGCTAAAGGGGTTTGTACAACAGGGGCGGCCAATATGCAAACCAGCCTCCATTTGACCCTACTTACTGCATTCATGAAGCTCCTTAGAGAGTGTGTGTTGTGGGAGGAGGTTAAATCTAGCAAAAAAAAAAAAAAAAAAGGCTAGAAAGGACTCTTAGCCAGGTCAGTGTATCCTACAGGGGACCATGTACATGACATAACATTAAGAAGAAGCAGCATTAAGAAGAAGAATCATTAAAACAAATGTGACTAAGCAAACAAGAGACCCCCTCAGAAGTCACAAACATCCTGGGGGCTCTGAGAAACAGGAGTACCACATGTCATGAAATGGGATTTGGAGCTAATTTCTTCTAGAGCAGAAAAGGCACTTCCATGTGAGTAAAGCTGCTATGAACTTCCACTATTCTCTCATGTCAATCTCCCAACGTATGTGTGAAGAGGATGAAGAAATGTTTATTTGAGCTTTAATAAAATATAAGCTTTATAATGCAGAATAACACAGTTAAATGCCATCCAGCTGGTGAGCAGTTAAACCAGAACCAGAGCTTCTGCGTGTCACGGCCTCCTTCAGTTAGGGAGGAAGTGTGTGTCATTATCTCATCAGCTGAGAGAGACAGTCTACAGTGACGTGCTCAAATGCATGACTGAGGCTACACTTGGCAGAAGAGAGCCCTGATTGATTAGTAATGTCTGCTCTGGGCTTTGGACTTGAGGTGTCAGCTGTCATGCAGTAGATCTGTTGTCCTCCTTAGACCATGATGACACTCTAATTGCTGAGATTTACAGCAACACTATTAGGTGTAATAGATGTAATAGACCATGACTGTTCAGGCTTGCTAAGAAAAGCAATTTTAATGTTACATATTTTTAAGTAAAATCTTATTTAATGTGGAACAGGAAATCAAAGAAACATAGCCTCTATGAAGATACCCTAGTTTACTGATGGCCTATAGACATACGAAAAAATGCTCAGTATCACTAATCATCAGAGAAATGCAAAATAAAACCACAATAAAATATCACTTCACCCCTATAATCAATAAATCAATAAACAACAAGTGTTGGCAAGGATGTAGAGAAAAGGGAACCCTTGTGCTTTGCTGGTGGGAATGCAGATTGGTGCAGCCACTGTGGAAAACAGTATGGAGCTTCCTCAAAACATTTAAAATGGAACTGCCTATGACCCAGTGATCCCACTTCTGGGAATTTATCTGAAGAAAACCAAAACACTAACTTGAAAGAATATATGCACCCCTATGTTCATTGCAGCATTATTTATAATAGTCAGGGTTTGGAAGCAGCCCAAGTGCCCATCAGAGGATGAGGGTATAAAAAAGCTGTCATACATTTATTCAATGAAATACTGCCCGACCATAAAAAAGAAGGAAATCTTACCCCTTGCAACAGCATGGATGGACCTGCAGAGCACTATGCTAAGTGAAATAAGCCAATCAGAGAAAGACAAGTACCATATGATTTCACTCATATGTGGAATCTAATGAACAAAATGAACTAACAGGCTAAAAAGAGACAGACTCATAGATAGAAAACAGGCTGACAGCTGTCCGGGGATGAGGTGGGGTTGGGAGGCTGGGTCAGGGATCATGAAATCATCAAAAAAGAAAAGAAAAAGAAAAAAAAACTCAAGGACACAGACAACAGTGTGGTGGCTGCCAGGGTGGGGGTGTGGGAAAGTACAGAAGGGTACAGGGAGGATAAATGGTGATAGAAGGAAACTTGACTTGGGGTAGTGAACACACAATACTGTGTCCAGATGGTGTGTTGTGGAATTGTGCACTGGAAACCTGTATAATTTTATTAACTAGTGTCACCCCAATAAAATTAATAAAAAGGAAAAAAATGATACCCTAGTTTACCTAGTTCAACCTACAATGTCATACTTCTATAACTTTCTATAAAAATATCAGCCACCCTTGGGATTCCTTGTGCAGGTGGAATAATAATAAGTAAGGCAACATTAAATAACATGGGCAAAGTTTCTACTGTGTGCTGCGTGTTATACTGAACCCTTCAGAGATCGGATATAATTCTCTCAGCAACATGCAAGGTTCATGCTACCATTATCTTCATCTTTTAGGTGAGAAAACCAAAATCTTGTCCAAGATTTCAGTAAGAATCTTGCCCAAGGTCCTACAGCTGGTAACCCACCTCTCACTGCCTTTAGGAGTGAGCCCAGGGAGGCCAACCATGGCCTCACCAATTCACAGGAGCAGTAAGAATACTCATTCCATGTCTGAGTCCTTTCTGGGGACCCAATCAGTGCCAGCATGGATTAATAGCTGTAGAAGCAGCTGGGAGGGTAGGGAAATATTCATTCTCAGACATCTTATTGGTTTGCTTCCTAATAAGAAGGGAATCTCATAACTGAAATATGGAAATTCAATTCTTTTTCTGAATATACTTCCTTCCCAAGGCACTCCAAGGAAGAGACCAAATTTCCTTAGGCTAGAATTGGATTGTAGTAACTAAGGTGTCTAAACAGACAATCACTGTTCTTTCTCCCTGAGGCATAAATTGGAGATTTGTTGACACTTCCCCTTATGGGTGTTTCAGTCATTGGAATACCATTTTGTCACTAACATTCTGGTGGGGAGTATTCAGAATGATTAACAAAGACAAATCCATGAACCCCCATCAGTGGGAGATGATGGGTCACAGGCGAGGGAGGCACTTCTTAGGGTGCACATCTCTTCTCCTCTCGACACAGCAGTGTGGGGAGATGAGTGCCATCACCTGTTCCCTACCACGATGTGCTCACTCACTCATTCCTTCTGTCTCTCCTTAATATTATCGAGAGCATATGATGTGCCACGCCCTGTTTTAGGCACTAGGGAGATAGCGCTGGATAAGCCCTCTCAGAGTTCACAGGTTCTTGGGAGGAGACAATACACACTGAACATCACTAAGAATAATGGTAGTAAAATGTCCTGGAGGGGTAGTGACTCTCAGAGGGGTTCAGCGTACCTGTACAGTTTACACCAGGATCGGAACAGCCCTTAGAATAAACCCTGCTAAGGTGATGCAAAGCCCACAGGTTGTGAAGAGATATGACCGTCTTCCTTTTAGAGGGGGGTCACAGGCTGTGGGATTTATCATAAAAGGCATCATACGGTCTCTTTTCCACCCCTGACCCAAAAAGAAGAAGGCTTCCATCTGGCCTGGCATTAAACATTTAAATAAAAATGATGCAGTCATGAAGACTTAGAAGACAGAGAATAATAAACTCCAGAGCTTGCCTTGAGAATACGTTTTACCAACAGGATGTGTCATAAATATGAAATGGCAAAGAAAGATGTTCCAGGACGTGTCCTCTGTCCTTTGTTAGCCAGACAGATAATGACTTACCATCAGGAATTTTTCCCCCATTTGAACATGAGCTGCATATAACTTCCATACTTCTGTGAAAAGGGAACCCATAAATCATAAGTTATTGTTTCCTAGAAACTGGGACTACACAAGGGAGAGCCAAACAAAACCCTTTGTTTCACGAGTTTGCAACTTTTTAATTAAATACCACTTTAAACTCACACATGCGTAAGCCAAATGGAGCCAATCCATTCTGCTTGGGAGCCTGGCGTCCAAGTTCCTGCTTCCGCCACTGTTGCTGTGATGGGATAGGATTCTTGCATTTGTTTCTATTTTTTCCCTCTTATCAATTTAGGTGAAATTAGAAACACAGTTCACGGGACAGGGACTAGTTCTTAACATTTCTTTTATAGTTATCTTGACCAAGGACCAGGTTAAACATATCAGATTATAAACCAATAAGAAAGAACAAGTGGGAGGGAGGGAGAAAGGCAGGAAGAGAGAAAGGAAGGGAAGCAGGGAGGGAGGGAAAAGGAAGGAAGGAAGGAAGAAAGGAAGGAAGGAAGGAAGGGAGGGAGGGAGGGAGGGAGGGAGGGACGGAGGGAGGGAGGGAAGAAAGGGGGAAGCAAAGGAGAGGAGAAAGGCAGGAGATTTCTTAGCTGAGGGGCATGTAGACATAAAATACTTTATCCGATCCCCACATATCACTGAGGCAGAATCTCACCAATATCCTGTCTCCTTCCTCCTTAGCATACTTCTAAATTGTATTTTCCAATTTGCATAAGGATATGTGACAAATTCCCCACAGAATGTGCACAGAAGGGATGCGTCAATCCAGAAATGACCCCTAAAATCTCCTGCTCTGTTCCCCATGTTTGCTTCTCTCTCTCCTGCTGCTGCTACATGCAAAGGGTCCAGTGGAGGTCCCTGAGACCCTAGAAGATGGTAGAGCCACACAGTGTAGGCCCCTGGGTCCCTGAATGACCTCCTGGAGCACAATGCCCCCATCCTCATTCAACTGTAACCTGAGCAAGAAAGGTAAGACACCAAAATATCAGGGCTTTTTCTATAGCTAACCAGCCCTGAACAATCTACCCCTGTCTGAATCAGTTTGGGCTGCTGTAATAAAATACTATAAACTAGGTAGCTTAAACAACAAACATTTATTTCTCACAGTTCTGGAGACCAGGAAGTCCAAGATCAAGGTGCTGGCAGACTTGGTGTCTGGAGAGGGCCCAATGACAGACTGGTTCATCAGTGGCTGTCTTCTCTCTGTGTCCTCACATGGCGAAGGTGGTGAGGAGCTCTCTAGATCTTTTAGAAGGGCACTGATCCCATTCATGAGGGCTCTGCTCTTATGACCTAATCACCCTCAAAGACCCCCACCTTCAAATACCATCAAATTGGAAATGGAAGCCCAACATATACATTTGAGGGAGAACACAAGTACTCAGTCTATAACAACCCCTTTGCTCCCTTGTTCCATCCATAGCAGGTGACATAACAGATGCCTTGTGGATAAATTCTCATGTATGCTACCCTCAAACACTTATGCCATGTCCCAGGCAACACTAACTTCACATTCAGAGGACATTCCAGAGATATTACCTAAGTACTTAAATGGTAATTTATATTATTAGCCAGTTTGTCATCTACCCTTCACCACAATTCCTATTTTAAAAGGCCTTTGTGAATGAGTCCCTGACTCAAGTCAAGATGAGGAAGGTTTCCTAAATCGGGGCTCAGCAGCTTTTTTTTTTTTTTCTGTAAAGAGCCCAAGAGTAAACATTTTAGGCTGCTTGGGTCTCTGTCCCAACCATGCAGTCCCCTCATCACAGCACAAAGCAGCCTAGACCACACACAAATGAATGGGCGTGGCTGTGATCCAATAAGCTCGGATGCACAGAAACAGCCAGGCTCGGCCCCTGGGCTGTCGTTTGCTGACCTGCTCTAAATCATTCTCACATTTTCACTAAATATGATGGAGGCCACATGTAAATTCCAGTATTAATTCTGATCCCTGAGACATTGGCTCATATTTATTTGGTTTTTGGTTTTAAGCATCACGCCTTGAGTAGTATCCGCTATGATAAACGAAGCTGTAGACAGTATTGACTTCTTCTCTCCCAGCACTGCACTGTGCCTGGCACAAGGTACAATGCAATACATTTTAGTTCCTTTCTCTTTCCTTAAAGCTTGCTCTTGAGGTCTAGACGTGAAGTCAGACCTGAATCTGAGTCGCATTTCTCGGTCCGTGGCTTTGGTCAGGTCCCTTTCTCTTTGTGAGCCTTGGTCTCCAAATCTCTTGGTGAGCCTTGTGTAAAATGAGAGTAACAATATATAACTCATAGGATTTTTTTGGAGGGAGAACCAAATAGAATAATGTATATATTTCATGAAATGTAAAGCTCAGTACAGAGGTAAGAGACTATTATTATAAGCTGCCTCTCTCTTCCTGAATTCTAGATTTACTCTCTTCCCACTTGAAACGTGATTTTTTTCCCTGACAAATCCCACGGATGTCCACTAAATCCCCATTTAGCCTCGGCCAGGAGGCTGCTGGGAGGAACAGGCCGCCTCCACCTGTGTTCTGATTGACTGCCAGAAACCTGAGCCTCCTTACAGCCACTAACTGGATCCAGAGAAGGCAGCTCCAGCTGCCAAAAAGGGTTGCTGCTTTAGAGAGATAAAATGCAATAAAGATCTTTTTTGTAATGGGCATTCTCAGTATGGTTTGACCGGCCAATGACACAAGGCACTTGGCCTTGGACCCGATGTTATTTGACATGAGCTCTGGAATTAAGGTCCTATTTCCTTCAAAAGAGTGTTACCCCTAGCAGTCCACAGCTAAAACCTTCAAAGTGCACAAAGAAAGACTCCTTTTAGTCAAGTATTAAAGTGTCGAAAAAAGATTTGTGGCTGGAATATTTACCCCTTTGTTGCAAGTTTTCATAGTTGCTCCATTCAACTGGAAGTTGCCACTTGAGATTCCAAAGCAAGCCCAGTTTCACCATCATGGACAATTGTGTGCCATCTAAGAATAGTGCACATTTACCACTCTAAAGGCAACAAAATGCT
Organism: Plecotus auritus; assembly: GCF_963455305.1. Classification (NCBI taxonomy): domain Eukaryota; kingdom Metazoa; phylum Chordata; class Mammalia; order Chiroptera; family Vespertilionidae; genus Plecotus; species Plecotus auritus. The sequence goes on along the minus strand of NC_137773.1, from coordinate 133,985,579 downwards.
CTGGAGCTTCATCGATGACGCCTACATTAAAACTTGAAGGAAAACATTGTAATTGGTTCTTGTCAACGTCATTCAGCCTGCCCTGACAGTGTCTAGAACAGTGCCTGGCAACACAAGGGCTCAGCACACTTGCCAACAGACTAAGCCCTATGAGCTGAACATTGTCCTATATCTGATAAGGCAGAAATGGTAAATATCCAACAAATGTGCCATAACTCCTTCCCCTGTGCTCACATCTGGCATCAATGTATATTTTTTTTTCTTGATGAATTAAAATGGAGCACGAGTAACACCTTGGCCAGGTTAGCTTTACTGAATTTCTGTACCTTCAGAATGGTTGTCCCACTGTTAGTATTTGTCTCTCCCCCAATCATAGTAAACTGATCCATCTCCTCAAGATCTCAAACTAAAAACTTGGTAGCATCTTTGAATAAGCCATTAATATCTAATCTATCAACAAATCCTATGAATTCTAATGCCCAAAATAAAATTTTAATTGCTTCTCTTCAGCTCCATCATTATGGACCCTCATCATCTTGGGTCTTAACTATTCCAGCAGCTTTTTAAGTGCTCTCTTGCTTCCATGCCAATACCCTAAGCTGTTAAAACAGGTCGTGCCAATGGCTCACTGGTGGACCACATAACCTGTGTGGTTTGGCTCTTCCTGTCCTTTCCAACATCAGCTCAGCCCACGCCCCCCTCCATCACTGCAATGCAATTGCAGCTTGATGGCCTTCTTTCAGTTCTTGGAAAACAGCCAGCTCTTTGTCCCACTTAAGGCCTTCTTCACACATGCTTTGTTGTTACCTGTAAGTCTGCTGCCCATGACCCTCATTACTAAGACCCTATTCTTCAGGTCATAACCAAACTGCTACCTCCTCAGAGAGGTCTTTCTGAATCACTCACTGAACCACCTTCTTCTCTGACCTGACATTTTCTCTGATGACTTGGATTTACTCGGAGTTTTACAAACATAGAAGTTGCAACTTTCAGTAAAAAAGGAAGCATCCATTAAAATAGTTGCATGATTGTTTCCTAGCAATCGCTACATTTCACAATGTTATATTATTTTTTGTTTTTATGCCACTTCTCTTACCTATTATGCAAGTGACCCAGGCATCCGGGCTTTGTTTATTGGGTGGCCTGTGTTTGCTTTAGGTTTCAGGAATCTAATAAGGGGACACCCAGAAAGATGAAACTAGATCCCTAAATGCCTATTCATTCAATAATCCTAAAATAATTTATAATAAAATTGGAAACAAAGGGTAATTGTGAATGGTCTTTGTCTGTCTGTCCCCCTTTTCAGAGAGCCTCCAGGGGTAGTTTTCAGACAAGACATTTGGATGAGGTTTGGCCCATGTAGGTCCCATTGTTTGTGGTTCCATTGGAAGAGTGAGTCTCTCTTTCCCCAGCCCCCATGAATTCTTTGAAAATGCCAGTCAATGAAGGGTGTTCCCTGCAGAAGAACTTTGCCCTCAGGGAAGAGTTCCAGACGACAGGTCATAAATTTAGAAGGTCCTTGGTCTCAGAAGGCATTCTGAATGATTTCAATACAGTGCAGAGGAGAGTGAGACCGTTGTTCTAACACTGTTTTGCCAGCCCTAGCTGGTTTGGCTCAGTGGACTGAGTGTCGGCCTGTGGACTAAGGGGCCCAGGCTTGATTCTGGTCAAGGGCACGTACCAATGGAAAAATATCCTTGGGTGAGGATTTAAAAAATAAAATAAAAACTGTTTTTCCAGAGGGTTCAAAAAAAGAGAGGTCTGTGCAGGAATACAGGACAGTGTATCTCTTAGAACATCTGCTTATTTTTTGGTCATCCAAATTATACATACTTTTTGCATAAATAAAGAGGATCTTTACTTACCCATTTGACAGGTAGGTAAACTGAGCCTGAGGGGTAGAGGGGTGCTACTGAGTATAATGCTAAAGAATACCTTGTAGAGGAGATGCCCAGTAGGGAAGTCTCCAAGTACCCCAATATCCCTTGTTTCTCTTCATGATTAGAATCTAATCCTGATATCTTAAGTGCTCAGCACAACAAATGGGGACCTCTTGTCTTAGATAAAGGAGATACCTTCAGGGTGAGAGCAGATGAAGTTAAGGCCACCATAACAGAGGGACATGGGGAGCTCAAGTACTTTGGATAATTTCCATGAATCCTGCTTTAGCTGACATTTGCATCCACCCATTAAATATTTAAGGCAGAGAATTGCGTTGACTTCCTTTTGAGTCTGGTGAAGAGATACAGGAATGGTTCCAGTCATTTACTTGTTAAACGTTATTCCTCTTTGTGGCCTGTGACTTGGTTTTGTAGCCCCTCTCTATTCTCAGCATTCTGAATAAAAACTTACATAGTAAATACTCATTACATATTTGTGAAATTGCTATTAATGAATATGATTGATTTACCACTTCACTCTGGCCTGAGACGTTCTCTGACTTTCTGGGATTCATATCACTTCTAAAATAGGTTATTTTTTCTTAAGCAATAAGTGAACCACCTGTCATTTCTACCATTGAAGGAAAATTTTACATGAGAACATCATTGGTCATAATCTCAAGACGTTCCTCGGTCTCTCTGAGATGAATCGTGTGCAGAACTTGGACATCACAAGCTTCCCCACGCTGAGGCCAAAGGAGGAAGGTACAAACAACTAAGTATACAACCTGTGGACCAGAGCCCAGTGAAGTCACTACTTTGAGGGCCCGGGACTGTCATCACTGTCCTTGCAAGTCCAGGCTTATGGACTCTTGTGTGGACGCTGCACACCTGCAGCATCTGGCTTGTGGCTGAGAGCTTTGACTACAACAGGTGGGATTCAACTCCAGCTTGACCTTGGGACCACAGTAGGCAGTGTGTTGAACTTCTGTGAAGCTCAGTGTTTTGTTTTGTTTTTACTGTGAAATGGGAGAGATTACAGCTACCTCAGAGTGCAGAAGATGGCAGACTTTGATGTACATAGAAATTGCCCGGGGACTTGTTATGGTGCTGGTTCAGACTCAGTGAGTCTGGGAGGAGGACTGAGATGTTGCATTTCTTTATATATTATTATTATTATTATTATTATTATTATTATTATTATTGATTTCAGAGCAGAAGGGAGAGGGAAAGAGAGATAGAAACACTAGTGATAAGAGAGAAACATTGATGAGTTGCCTCCTGCACCCCCCACACTGGGGACCCAGCCGCAACCCGGGCATGTACCCTGACCAAGAATTGAACCGTGACCTCCTGGTTCATAGATCGATTCTCAACCACTGAGCCACGCCAGCTGGGCAGATGCTGAATTTCTAACAAGCTGCCAGGTGATATCAGTGCTACTGTCTGGGGACCACACGCAGAGAAGCAAGGTTATAGGGCATTACATGAGATAATGATAGAAATAAAATGAGGTTATTATTAGTAAGCATTATAAAAATATTAATAATTATTAGTAGGAGCATTTTGGTTGAAACACATAAAATTACCACCAGCCAGGTTTGAATTAGACTGTTTCTGACAGGTTCTTTTTAGGCAAGTTTTGTGATTATATCTGAAACCTCCTTCAGACCCTCCTCATATGCCCCAATGTAACTACAGAAGCCAAGGGCACAGTGAGAAGATATTTTATTACCCATGTATTTATGTATGGGTTTTTGGGGTTTTAAAACTGGCAATTAAAACCTTGTAAATTTGTATTATCAACAAAATAAATGTACACGGGTTAGTTACTCATTGCTAATAAATTTGATCATTCATTTATAAAACGAATGTTCGCCCAAGAATCACAGAGCACTCTATAAATATTGCTCCAGAAAGCCACAAACCACCTCGACAAGGAAGGCACACAGCACCCCTGAGGAGTTAAACAAACCCTCCAGGGCCCACAGGGGTGGGGTGGGGGGAGGCAGCCTGAATTCCAGCCCTCTGTCCCCTTCCCACACTGGGTTCAGCTTCTGGCCCAGAGGGGCTGACTCTTTGAAGCATGATATCCGTTTGGAAGCATTTCAAGTCAGCCCACCCGGAGGCCCCATCCTTAGATAGCCCAAGAACCTGTCTGTGTGAGCAGAGAAAACCATATTTCTCTCTTTTGAGAAGTTGAGGAGCACTTGCCTCCCCCTTTCCTCTTTTCCTACCCTGCACTCCAGGCAGTTCAGCTACTGTTGAGAAAGGAACTCTCAAACCAACTGGCCCAACTATGGAGCTCAAGCACAAATTAAACAAATAAAATTGCTTTATCACCAGACTCCCAATTCAGTATCCCCTTCTACCCATCCCCACTGAGGGTCCTCTTACTTCTTCTCCATCAAAGAACTCAATCAACCCACTTGTCATTGTGTGCTGGTGCCTTGGATGGAGCAGGGCTTAGTATCTGGCAACACTGGATATGAATTCCAACCCAAGGCTCCAAGGACCATGGGATCTCATGTGAACTGGGATTTTACACAGATATATAGACACTCACACACGTACACACACACACACACACACACACACACACACACACACACTGGGGTGGGCAAAAGTAGGTTTACAGTTGTGAATATGCGAAACACAGTTTATTCTTATATTATTACTTATTGTATTATTTTCCATAAAGCGATAAGTAAACCTACTTTTACCCATCCCTGTATGCACACCTGCCACCCATACACCTACACAAATCTCACACATTCCTGGGCAACCACACCCACCATCCACACAGCCCACATGCATAACTCAGCCATACTCTCCTTCTACCCATGTTCACAGACATTCACATATGCATGTACACACATATACATCATACAAATTAAATGTATAGTCCCAAATCCTATATTATGCTAAAATTTAAACACCATTTTATGAAGTCAAAATTCTGGATAAATATATACCAGTAAAACTGATCTTCTCTCTGTCTGTCTTTCTCTTTCTTGGAGGAAGGACAACTGGAGATGGGTCCCTCCTTGGCTGGTGCTATCAGCAGAGCTTTGGGAGCCTTGTGGGTCTCGTCCCACCAGATATCACATCTACTCCCTCTGCCCAGGTTCTCCACCAGACCATCTTTCTGAAACACCTTCCTGTGGCCCATCTCCACACCAGCAAGATCACTTTTAAGAGAAACCCAAACCTTGGCTTCCACAAAGACTGAATGTGAGGCCATATTTTTGTTCTCAGCCTCAGTCTACTTATCCCACCACCCTCCCTCCCACCACCCTCCCCTCCACCTTTGCCTACACAGCTGGAGCAAGTTAGAGGCTTATCACCATCCATTATCTCTTAGTCAGCTACTGATTTCCTTATAATTGGTGGCTGTATCTGTATTCTCCCCCTCCCCCTGGATTCAGCCTCAGAAAGAGGAGCATTCATCCTTCTTGATGAGTTTTATTCCAGTTCTACATGTGATACTGTTGTAATTAGCTAGTTATTAATGGGAAATGAGTAAAAGGGAGGCCAGACATTATAAATATGGCCATTTGGGCAGCTTCATCAGGAAGCTGCAATTTCACACTCCCTAGGGAACCACAAGCCCATTCCCTGGAGACCACTGGGAGAAGGAACTGGACAAAGGGGAGAATAGATGCACATCCAGTAAAACTGGGATGACACAGGGAAGGTACTTGCCTGTCAATCTCACCTGGGGAACTATAGATTGGATTGACTAGAGTAGACAGGGCCATTGCAAGCTACACTTCTTCTAGGGCAGGAAGAAGGAAGGGGAACCTTAGAAGCTCAGGGGTTTAATTCCACAGAAATAAAGCTTTCTACAATATCTTATGTTCCCATTTGAGTCTCAAAAAATTCCTTTTCTTGGGATATTGCAAGAAGTCCCACAAGCAACAGATGGAGATGTGGAGCTCTCCCCACCTGTACCATATGCAGGTATGAACTTAATGAGAACTTGAGAATTCCATTCCTCTTGGCTGCCTCTATCAGATCAACAGGGAGAATGATAGGATTTTTGAGCAGAGAACCAAAAACAGAAGACATAATGGATAGTAAGCTTGCTGAGACATGTCTATGGAGGGGAGAGGCTCTAGAAAGCTGCTTAATACACTACCTATGAAAGGATTTCTGGTCTGCCCTGGGATTGGAATGAATTATCCCCACTGAAGGCTCTGAGACAGTTGTCACTCTGGCTACCAGCCCTGGGACTGTTCTTTCCTGGGAGGACAAACGTCTGCTATGAGTAATGCCACAGACCATTTTATCAGTCTGAGTTTGGCTTGCATGTGACCACCCTGAATCAGCTATCCAACCATAAAATTTGCCCTTTAAAATGAACAATTCAGTAGTTTTTAGTGCACTCACAGTTGTTCAACCATCATTATCATCTAATTTTAGATTTCCATTACCCCACAAAGAAACCCCATGCACAGTACACATAAGCAGTCATGCCCATCCCACCCATACCCAAACCCTAGGCAACCACAAATCGACTTTCATTCTCTCCATGGATTTGCCTATTCTGGACACTTCATAGAAATATAATTGCATAATATGTGGCCTTTTGTTACTGGCTTCTTTTACTTAGCATCATATCTTCAAGTCTATCCATTTTGCAGCATCCCTTTTTGTCCACTGTATGGATATACCTCTTTTGTTTATCCACCTACCAGTTGATGGACACAGGCTGCTTCCACTTTTTGGCTATTAAGAATGCTGCTGCTATGAACGTTGGTGCACAAGTTTTTGTGTGAATATATGTTTTCATTTCTTTCAGGTAGGTACCTGGGTCATATGCTCAACTCTATTTTTCACATTTTTAGGAACTGCCAACTATTTTCCAAAGTAGTTGAACCATTTTACATTCCCACCAGAAATGTTAAAGAGCTTCAGTGCCTGCACATTCTCACCAACACTTGTCATTGTGTGTCTTTCTGATTGTCAGGCTTGCAGCTTTCATCTGGAACTTTATTTCAGAAAACAAATAAAGGGGAGGAAAGGGGGGTATCCAGAACACTTAACTCATGAAATTGCCATACAACTCTCACTAAACCTCCAACTCCTGAGCAGGCAAAGCTTGTTGGAAGAGAGAAGTGGCTGTGTCTGAGAACGAGGCAGCACTGTGTTCACCTTCTCAGCGCTAAGATTGGCAAATGGTGCACTTTCGCTAGGTTATTCCCCAGCTTTGGTAGCCTCACAGGTAAAATGAAGGTGGTCTAGCCCTAGCCGGCTTGGTTCAGTGGATAGAGCGTCAGACCACAGACTGAAGGGTCACAGGTTCGATTCCAGTCAAGGCCATGTACCTTGGTTGTAGGCTCCATCCCCCACCCCAATCAGGGCCCGCACAGGAAGCAACCAATCTACGTGTCTCTCTCACATCAATGCTTATCTCTCTGTGTCTTGCCCCCTCCCTTCCACTCTCTCTAAAAATCAATGGAAAAATATCCTTGTGTGAGGTTAACAAAACAAAACCAAAAAACCAACAAAACAAAAACACACAAAAAAATGAAGGTTGTCTATCCATTATTCATCAAAATGAAATGTGACATATGTGTGAACATATCTGGAAGCTCCCACGTAATGCAATAAGCAATCTAGAAAGTTCCTTTTGAATGGTTCTCCCTGAAGTCATGTAGTTTTGTGGCAGATCCGCCACCAGATGAAAGGAAAATTTTGGTCAGTTTTTGTGAATACTCTATGTGTGTGACAAGAATGGATGTTCTCTTGTTGAGTACAAAGGTTTTGTATACACATACACCAAGCAAGTTAAATGTATAAGTCCAGTCCAACTTTTCTTAATTCACTTCTTGATGTCCTTGTTTTTGTTTCTGAGGAAGCTGTGGACAGTTTCACACTGATTGTTCATTCCTCCACTTCTCCCTGTGTTTCTGTCATGTCTTTACAGCGGAGATTCTCTCTAGTCCTCTCTTAAGTGCTCTGGTCCCCTCCCAAGTTCTCTAATGCTTTCCCACAGCCTGAGAACAAAATAATGGCATGTGAAGGCCTGGGAAGCAACAGAGTATTGTTGCTCATAGTGGAAGCTTCAGAGACACACAAACCTGAGTTCAAAGTTCAGCACCACTGCTTCCCAGTTTGTGAACTTGGGGAGCTAGCTTAACCTCTCTGAGCCTCAGGGTAGCTTCCACTCCAGAAGGTTGGGCAAATTCAATGAGATGAAATACACTTATCACCGAGCAGGGATTGGGAATCTGGAAAGGGTTTAGTAAGTGCCAACTTTCATTGATAACAATAAATAATCAACAACAGCACAGATGCTAGCCTTCCTGGAATGCGTAATATGCTCTGGGCACTAAGCCAAGTGCCTCAGATGCATCAGCTCATTTAATCCCCACAGCAAACCTGTGAAAGCAATGGGATGCCATCACCATTTCACCCATGAGGCCACTGGTTACAGAGGGATGAGGCAGCGGGCCCAAGGTCACCTGCCAGCAGTAGCTCTAGGACTGCTCCTCCACCACGAGAGCCTGGGCTCATCTTTTGATGATAAAGTGGGTCATGGAACTGACAAAAAGACACACCGAAAAGGGGACTATTTGTCTCACTTCCCTTCCTGTGGCCTCCCAGAAGTGCCCCACAGCACCAGGCTCAACGCTGGGTGGCTACTGTGGTTCTTCCTTTGTCTCAGAAAGAAGAGAGTCCGATAGGATCCAGCTGCCAGCTCCCTGCAGCCCTCCTCATGTGTTTCCAGAGTAGCTCCCGGGGCTGGGACAACAGAGACCTTATTAGTTTCCTGTTCCAAGCATAGTCACAAACATCTGAGAAAAAGCTGGAATGGGAAACCAAGCAAACCTTTAAAATGTGCACAATGAAAAGGCACTGTTGGGACACGTTTATGCATAGCGTGCTACGTTTTCAAAAGTTAACACTCTTGGACATAAGCCCCAGTTGCCTAGTGCAAGGGTGTTTTTTTTTGTTTTTTTTTTGGGGGGGGGAGGGAACAAATATATAATACACAAATATATTCCCACTGTAAAAATAAAAATAAAAAGGACCCAAACAATAAGTATGATGAATAAAATGAGAAAGTTGGTCATTACTCCCTACCTCCAGCCTGGACCCACATCTCTTGGGTATGTGGTAACCACCATCAATAGTTGGCTGTGTCTCCTCCCACACTTCTTCCTTTGTATTTGAATGCATGTGTATATTTGTGCACACAAACATGTTTTGTTTGGAAAAATATTTTGTTTCTACACAAATGGTGTCACATTTGTTTTCAAAATAGCTTTGTTTGTATTATTCATTTAACAATAGGTTTGGGAAATCTCTCCACGTTTGTACACACATACACATTGACATCATTCTCTATTAACTACTGAAGTGTTTCCCATGGCGTGGTGCTACCATAAATTATTAAACCTTAACTTTCTTGATGGACCTTGGTCATCATGGTCTCCAAGGATCCCTACCTCCTGGTATCGTGCCCCTGTGTAAATGCCTCCCTTTGAGTGTGGGCTGGCTAGGGAATCCATAGAATAAAGTGAATGTGTTGAGATATCACTTTTGTGATAGGAGACAAGAGACTGTAACTTGCCTTTTGCTAGCAGACTCTCTTTCTGGCGTATAGAAGGGCCCACATAGCAAGGAACTAAGGGCAGCCTCTGGCCAACAGCCCACAAGGAACGGAATTCTGCCAACAACCATGTCAGTTTGGAAGCAGATCCTTTCCCAATGGAGTCCCAGATGAGTCTCCAGTTCTGGCCAACACCTTAATTGCAGCCTGTGAGAGACTGGAGCAGAGGGCCTCGCTAAGCTGTGCCTGGATTCCAGATCCACAGAAATTGAGACACTAAATGTGTGTTGTTTTAAGCTGCTAAATTTGCGGTAATTTGATATGCAGCAATAGATAACTGGTACAGTTGCTAATTGCTTTCTACCACAAACAGCCTTGGAACAAATGTTCTTCTGCATATAATTAGTGGTGGATTCTAGGAACAAGTCCTAGACCTGAGATTGCTCAGTTTAAGGGTAAGGATATTTCACATAGATAAATACCAGTAAACTAACCTTTAAAAATATTTAGTAAGTTACATGCATACAAACAATATGAATGTTTCCACTTCTCTTATGCCCTTACCAAGTCATTGATCACTTAAATAATGTCAGTCTGAGAAAATCAATACTGCATTGCTTTGATTGCATTTTCCTGATTAATAGTCAGGGTGAGCGTCTTTTTTAATAAATCCACTGGCCATTATTTTTCTCTTCTTCATTTGAGACTTACCTCTTGATATCCTTTGCTTTAATCCTATTTCACTTCAACAATTGCAGCTATGAATATGAATAATGTATCTGGAGACACACAGTGGCCAGCAGCTCCAGTGCGATGCTGAGGTTAATCACCCCAAGTGTTATCCAATCTCTCCACTGTGCAGTTACTATGTTGTCCCTTGAAACTAATAAGAAATTTATGGGAAGATTCTTAGCAATCATTCAAATATCCTGCTCCTCGTTAAAATATCCCTGTGGATTTTGTGTCCTTTGATGATTCTTGCATGAACAAAACTTTATTATGGTGGATGCAAAATGATGATTTTCCAACTCCAGCACTCCCTCCACATTTACCAGTCCACATTCAGCCTTCTTTGGTAGATAATATCTCCCCTCTTGCCTGTTTCTGTATTTATTATTTGTATGAACTCACAGTTTCCTGTTTTTTTCTCCTGTTTTATAATTTATTACTGTTCTTATTTTGGTGCCCAAATTTTTCCAGATTTTACCAGTGGAACCCTTTCAAGTTGACTATTATTTCCTTGGGATATGACTGTCTTTAAAAAAAAATCACTACTTTACTTTCTGACACAACAAAATGTTCTAGGTTCATCTTGTAATAACCTGTTCCAGCCCCAGAAACAGCCTTTTCTTTGAGAATCCTTGGTTTCTTCAGGTGGGCCAAGGTGTTAGAGACTAAGACCTGGGCACCAAGTATGCTTACTAAAATGGACCATTTTAAGTGAGTTTGAACTTTTTTAACCACTACCACAATCGAGACATGGAGTTTTCTTCACCCCCCAAAGTTCCTGTATCTTGCTTGCTATTATACAATTTCCTCTGTCCAAAATGCCCCCATGTCCTGTCTCCCACACAGTCTGCAAAACCCAGATCAAATCTTCTTTCCTTCTTAGAATTGTATTCAGCTTCCTTAGTCAAGATTCCTGGTTCCCTCTTCTTAGTTCTCATAGAACAGAGGGTAAAAGTGCTTGTTTAGTAGTGAAAGTGCTCTAGTGAAGATGGGTTCTCTTCCCACTGTGTGTCCTTGGGAACCTCTCTCTCTGACCATTGTTTTCCCATCTGTAGAATGGTCACTCTTGAACTATTCTCATATTCATCACCTGCAATCTTATCAGTTTAATTCCCAAAATATTTCTCGGATTTTTGTGCTTCTGTACATCTCCACAGCCATCACTCAGGTATTTCTCTCCTGGAGATCTAATCTCTCAACTTCTAGTTTTGGCCCATTATGATGCATTCTTTACAACACAGCCAAAGTCGTCTTTAGAAATGCCGATCAGCATCATTATTCACCAAGTGTTGCCCACTCCAGTGGCTTCTCAGTGTCGTGGTGAGCAAGGCCTCCCTCCCCACATGGCTTGCAAGGACCTTCTGGATCTGACCTCTCCTTACTGATATCTCACTGAGTTCTCTTGCTTTCAGTGAATTCATCCAATTCTCCATACATTGTCCTACTCCCTTTTGCTGGAATACTTTCCCCATCTCATCTGCTCAATTCCTCTTTATCTTTCATATGGTTACATCCTCAAAGAGGCTTCTGCAGACTTCCCCAGTGAGCTCAGATTCTCCCACTGTGCACTCCTGTAGCTCTGTGTCACTTTTTTGGTAGCACTTACCATTGGGGTACCATCTCATTTATATTTTGTGATACGTCAGTCTCTCTGACTAGAATCTAATCTCATGACAGAGAGCACTGTGCCTCTCCTGAGACTGGCACTTCGTGGGTATTATTTGAAAGAATGACAACCCCCTAAGAGTAAAAGGAGATAACACACACATGGCCAAGCAAAGTAAGACACATGCAAAAAGTACTCAATGCTAGAGGTTCAGTAAGACATTGCTGTGTAAGGGAGAGGTTTTTTTTAATCCTCACCTAAAGATATGTTTTGTTTTGTTTTATTGAGAGAGAGAGAGAGAGAGAGAGAGAAGAGAGAGAGAGAGAGAGAGAGAGAGAGAGAGAGAGAGAGAGAGAGAGAAAGAGAGAGAGAGAGAGAGAGAGAGAGAGAGAGAGAGAGAGAGACATGGACTAGTTGCCTCCCATATACATGCCTGACTGGGGATCAAACCCACAACCTACGTATGTGCCCTCACTGGAAATTGAACCTACAACCTTTTTGGTGCACGGAATGATGCTCCAACCACTAAGCCACCAACCAGGGCTAAGGAAGGGATTTTTATACATTGTTTTTATCACTCTACTTGCCATTTTCTATTGTGAATTCTCATTTAGATGTCTCTACTATTCTGAAAATACCTTGAAGGTGCAAACCAAGTCAGAGTCCTGCTATTGCTCCAGCACCAGGTACAGTGTCTGTGCTTAGGAAGGGCTCCGAAAGTGCCTACTGAGTCAATGAGAGGTTAAATGAATGAAGTTATTTAACCTCCAGATACTTTTATTTCCCCATGAGAAAAGAAGAAAATATAAGCATATAACTCAAGGGCTAGTCATGAGGGTTTAGCTAGAATTGATATTTGCAAATGCTTAAAACAGTACCTGGCAAAATCAAAAGTTCTGTTTGTTCAATGAATTTATATAAATATGCAGGGCACCTACCAGACAAATGTAAGGAATTTGAGTGGACAGGCCCATCACAGATGTGTGTAGGATAGAGGGGAACTTGTGGAGGGGTCATTTCTCTCTTCACCCACATAAGACAGCATCTGCCTCTGTTTCGGAACACTCCAGAGTGCTCATCATCAACCTCCTAAGTTCACTTCAGTTTTCTAATCACCCTTTATACACTTTTAAAGATAATTATGAACTGTGAGATAGAATGGATTTTTTTTCTTAAATTTCTCCCCACTGCTCATTAAAGTCATTGCTATTCAGTCTTGTTTATTTAATCAAACCTAATTTGAATTACACAATATTAAAAACATAAAATTTATAAATGCTCAATTTAAAGTTTCCCCCATTTATTTATAATTATTAGTTCTGAGCACATACGTAGATTTTTCTCACTTCCCCCCAAAATAATTCCTCAGCCCTAATACAGTCCCTTCTCAATACCTCGTTTTACATGAAAACAAAGCTCTATCAATTCTCTAACTTTAAATAAAAATTTGATGAATGCCTCATCTTCCCAACAAACTTAGTGATTGGCAATTGGTCGCTTAGCACCACGACAGCCAGAGTACCTGAGTCACTTGCATCCAAGAGGCTTGCCTGTGAGGGTACAGCGCTCTTGAATGAGTCAGATGTGAAACCCTATCAGTGACCATTTGCTCGGGGTGATCCTTTCAGTTGTGAATGAGAAACTGAAAGATGGCAGCTGTCTCTTTAATATTCAGTTCATAGTTATGAAGTCATCGACATTTTTCACTTAAACTTTATTGGTGTGAATTCTCCTCTAGGAAACGGAATTATGCTTTCAATTCCTTACATCCCCGAACATAATCCTTTTTCTTCTGAAGTAAATAGGGCTGTGTCTTGGGCTTTTTCTGAACGCCTTGTCAAAGCAAAAAACCTTTTCTTTAGGGCCAGCATTCATCAGTTAAGCCTGTCTTTTACTCTAACTGAAAAAGAAAATGGTCCAGCCTTCCAACTGGCTATTCTCTGGTTGCCTTAATTCATGGGAAGCCAAGAAGGGAAAAATTGGTAGGTTCAACAGTGTTGGACAAGGATAAACAGAACCATATCACATTAACTGTAATTTACAGCATTTCAACACATCCTTGCTTCTGCCAAGGCCAGCAAGAGCAGCCCCCATTGGAAAAAGAGGGAGAATGAGGTGGGGCTGGGAGGTTGGAATAGAAAATCTGGATTTCTATTTTCTAAGTCGGAGTTTGAGAATTAGAGACCCATCAGCACTTTCTTGAATGTTTTGCTTATTCATGCTATGAAAATAAATATCACAAAATATTTTCTGGACTCTGCCTTTAGTCTGTTGCTAAAACCAAAGCCAGCGTGCTTCCAAACAGACTCACCAAGGCTCGTTTCACAAGACGGACGTTGGCCGGCTGGCAGGCGGCCACCAGAGGAGCTATTGAAATTCAATTCAAAATGATGTATTCCACATGAAAATGCCCATTTATGAGCATTCATAAGGATGAGAAAGTTCACAGGAAGATGACAGCAATGACAACTCCTAGGACGACCAGTGTTTCCTGGAGATGATTACCCCTAAGCACACATGTACTCCCAGAGCTCTGCTGGAGAGTTTGAGAAAGGCTGGGACTGTTTGTGTTCAGATGGAATCTCTGTATGTGAAGCTATTTATTACAGGCTAAGTAAACAAATACATGCAACAGAAGGCTGGTGGAATTTGTAGTGAAATACCCATAGCAGGGTCGACATTGTGGATCCCAAACCCCAGGCTCAGACCAGAGCCCAGGGCTGAGGGACCCTTTTCTAATGAGCACTCCCTAACACAAGCAGGGAAAGAACATCTGGAAGTTATGTTCTCTCTGGAGAACCCCAGGAAACACTGATACCATTTTTTCCAGTACATGACCTCGAAACCATTTTTCTAGCTAAAACGATGGCTCTGTTATTGATATGGAATTTAACAACTCAGCCCTCAATATTGTACTTTTTTAATTTAATCATCTTTCTCTCCAAGGGGATTGAAACAATCTCAATGATGGCATGGACTTCATCTCACTCACTGCTGCCTTCCCAGGGCTTGCAACAGCATCCCCAGAAGCACTGTATGGTCAAAATGCATGTGCCTGGTCACAGAATTCTTCTAGAAAATTCATCTGCAACTTCTAGAAAATGCATCTGCTATCTATTAGTGAGATAGATAGCACCATAGATTTTAAAAAGAAATAAAGGAAAAGGAGAATTCTCAGCAATTAAAAAACCTCTATTCAGAAATATTGTTTCATCCTCTGCATTGGGAGAAGACCAATCATTATAACATATTAGTAGTGGTCATTTCTTAGGTCCACCTCTATTGAACACTAGCACTTGAAGCAGCAAAGTTTGAGAATCAATGGCCTAACCTAGCCTGGCATTGCTGAGAACCTATGTATAGAAATCAACTCAGATTAGGAGGCCTGTCCTCAGCTTGGCTGACTAATGGCAATTAATGACCACAGGACACAGGTCCTGCACGAAGCCATTCCATAGAGTTGCACAATGCTCCGAAGCTAGGGATATCCAGTCTCCACTGCCACATGGGGCTCAGTCTTGTGTTTGGCAGGTGGAGGCATCATGCATTCATTTGATAGTAGTAGCTCGGGGCCTTCTTATGTAGCAGCTAGGTACTGTCCTGGGCCCTGGAAATACAGCGGGATAAGATAAAGTCCCTGCATCATGGAGATTATTTTATTCTTGTGGGAGAGAAAGACAATTTTTAAAACGCATTATAGAAGGTCAGTGTGTGATGGGAGGTATGAAGAAAAGTAAATGGAGGAGAAGGTACTGATAATACTGCATTTGGGTGGACTTCTCCAGGGAGAGAACATTTAAACAAACACATGAACTAAGTAAAGGCACAAACAATATGAGAATAGGGGCCACTGCCATCTGAAAATATCCCCAAAGGCTTTTTGGTCTCAAGCAGCATCATACAACAACATAAAAAAATCAGACAAGAACAGTCCATGACACGGTCATATCTGAATGCTGAAAATCATTGGAAACATTTTTGTTTCTTCCACTAGGCTGTAAGTAAGGAATATGCTAAAATATCTATGTCTGCCTAGTCATAATAAAAAGCTATGAATAAGTTACTACATGAGACCCAAGTACATATACATTTGCAGGAAGTCTTTACTCTGTACTCCTGAATATTATTTTTAAAATTTTTTCCATACTCAACAAAAGAGAGGCAATATGTTTTTCAGTAGAAAGAGCGCCAACCTTGGGGGACAGAGAGATGAACAGGGAAGTCTTGATTCTGTAACGCCTCAGCCACGTCACCATGCATAAGTTGTCTCTGAGTCAGTTTCCACATTTGCAAAATGGAAATAGCCATGCTGGGTTTGTAGGGTTGTGGTGAAAATTATTTATGATAATGTTTATAAAGGCCTCGCCCAGTGGTCGGCAAACTCATTAGTCAACAGAGCCAAACATCAACAGTACAACGATTGAAATTTCTTTTGAGAGCCAAATTTTTTAAACTTAAACTTCTTCTAACGCCACTTCTTCAAAATAGACTCGCCCAGGCCGTGGTATTTTGTGGAAGAGCCACATTCAAGGGGCCAAAGAACCGTATGTGGCTCGTGAGCTGCAGTTTGCCGACCACGGGCCTAGCCTATTTGGCTGATGGTGGTGGTCAGATAGTAATATTTGCCATGTTATACAGAAAATCAGAAAGAAAAAATACTTCCCCTAAAAGCCAAAAAGTACCACCTAAGGAAACATTTCCTTCACCCTTCCCCTATCTTTAAGTTCTAATCCATTAGCACCAATGCTCACAGACCAGGCCACTTGTGGATGAGGTATAGATGATACAGCTGCTCTTAGGTACACACACACCCATGCACACACACAGTATATATATTTCTGTTTTAGACATGGATGTCTGCACACATAGTCTTCTGAAACTGTGGAGCTTCTTCAGTCTCAAATAAAACCAACTCACACTAAATGGTGTCAACTCCGATCTGAATTAGTGACATTAGAAGCCACAGAATATTTTAATGAAGTTAACCTTTTAAAGTATGTAAATCAACCTTCTAATTAGAATGAGAACAACCCATTGCCACCTAGAGGAGGATGAACTTCACTGAACTTAAATTTTTTTCATTTAAACATTCATCCTCCATGCAACCATTTATGCATTTATCCAACCAAGAGATATCTGCTGGGAGTTTGCTATGTGCCAGGCACCAGTTTACACACTTAGGTTTCCGTGATAAATCAGACCACTTTGATGCTGACCTCATGGAATGTATATTCTAGTGCAGAAGATAGAGAAACACAATTAAAAACGATTTTATGAGTCATATGAGGTATTGATAAGTGCTATGAAGAAATTTTATTCAGGAGAAGTGGAGACCAGTGACAGAGCAGTGGAGGTAGGATGGGGTATTAAACAGGGTGGTGAGCACTAGTGGACAGAGCGTCGGCCTGTGGACTGAAGGGTCCCAGGTTCAATTCTGGTCAAGGGCACATGCCTGGATTGCGGGCTCAATCCCCAGTGAGGGCTGTGCAGGAGGCAGCCAATCAATGATTCTCTCTCATCATTGATGTTTCTATCTCTCTCTTCCTCTCTGAAATCAATAAAAAATTAAAAATTAAAAAAATAATAATAAAAAAATAAACAGGGTGGTGATGTGTGAGACGACAGATGAAATGGAAGAGTGAATGTGTGAAGACCAGGGAGAGAGAATTCTAGGCAGAGGGGAGAGCAAGTGCCAGGGCTCTGAGGAAAACGTGAGCTAGAGTTTTTTGAGGCATAGCCAGAAGGCCACTATGGCTGGAGCCATGAATAAGAAGGAGAGGGAAGCAGGGCCAGATCACCCAAGGCCTCATTGGCCATAATAAGGATTTTCTAATTTATTCTAAGTGTGAAAGAAAACCTTTGAATTTTATATATATTACTGATTTCAGAGATGAGGGGAGAGGGAGAGAGAGATAGAAACATCAATGATGAGAGAAAATCATGGCTCAGTGGTTGAGCATTGACCTATGAACCAGGAGATCGAGCCTACAACCTGGGCATGTGCCCTGACTAGAATCAAACTGTGTGACCTCCTGGTTCATAGGTCAATGCTCAACCACTGAGCCATGCCAGCTGAGCTATTTGTTTGTTTTCTAGTAAGGAAGTGATTTTATCTGATTTTCTTTTTTAATATGACATTGTTATGGGAGAAACAAAATCTGTGTGCTCTGTTGCAGGATATGGCAGGGTCTAGAAATGGAGAAGGGAAATGAGATAACAAAACAGAGAGACTCATTAGGAAGTCACTACAACAGTACCCTTGAAAGAACTGACAGGGACTTAGACCAGGGAAGTAGTAGTAGGCGTGCAGTGAGAAGCAATCATATTTTAAAGTAGAGGAAACAGAACCTCCCGTTGGAGATGTGGGTGTGAGAAAAAGGGAGAAATCAGGGACAGCTTCTAATTTTCAGCCTGAGCACTGGGTGCATTACTGAGATGGGAGACAGGAAAGGGGAAACCAGGAGTGCCTTTGTGGCACATTAATTTGAAATGCTCCTTACAGATAGAGATGCTGAGCAGGCAGATGGAAGTGAGACAAAGATGCTTAGAGGTCCAGGAGGAGCACTCAGTCACTGTGGAAAAGACTTCATTTTTTTTTCTTTCAGGAAGTAACATCTTACCAACTTGACTAATTGAACTTATCTAGAATTCTATACTCCATAATTACTGAATACAGATTATCTTTTAAGTACATATGGAACTTTTATTAAAATAGACCATATGCTGGAGAAAGAAGCAAATCTCAACAAATTTCAAAAGAGTATATTTTTCATCTCAGTGGACTTAAACTAGAAATTAGTAACAAGAAGATTAGAAAATCTTCAGTGCTTAGAAATTAAGCAACCTATACTAAGTTTATTTAACCTGTAAATTATAAAAAGGAAAATGATTTAAATGGAAATGAAAAATTACTTTGAACTAAACAATAATAAAGCATGTCATATCAAAATGTGTGGGATGTAGCTCAAGCAGTGCTTAGAGGCAAAGTTTTAGCTTTCAATACATATCCTATCTAATAAAGATGGAATATGCTAATTGACCATCACTCCATCACAAAGATGGCTGCACCCACAGCTGAGGCCAAGTTCCCATAAGGAGCCTTAACAACGAGCAATCAGCAGGGACCTGAGGCTACACCCTCCCCCACCCCTGTAGGGCTTGACAGGGGTCCTCAAGGTGCGCTTCCCATCCTGGTGCTGGGCTAGGAGACCTCAGGCTGCTCACCCTGCCCCAGCGCCAGGCCGGGGGACCTCAGACCGCACCCCCTGCCCGGCGGGGCTTGACAGGGGACCTCAGGCCTTGCCCCAAACCCCAGCACCGGGCCAGGGGACCTGAGGCTGCGCCCCCCTGCCTGGTGGAGCTTGATGGGGGACCTCAGGCCATGCCCCCACCCAGCAGGGCTTGACAGGGGATCTCAGGCCATGTCCCCCACGTGGCAGGGGTTGACGAGGGACCTCAAGGCACGCCCCCGCCCCGGTCTGGGCCGGGGCACCTCAGGCCACGCCCCCCATCCTGGCGCTGGGTCAGGGGACCTGAGACTACGTCCCCTGCCTGGTGGGGCTTGACAAGGGTGGGACTGGCCAGGTCTGGATCTAGCCCAATGGGGGCGGGGCCCGCCGGATCTGGGTCTCAGGTGATTTTGAGGCACATGTGGGTGGGTGGAAACTTGACTCTGGGTCCCATGGTGCGTCCCTGACTCTGACAGGAGGAAGGTTTTCATATACATTTTCCTAATTTTCTTCCATCTCTGACACTTCTATTATAGAGAAAGGGCAAATAGCAATATTAAATTATTTCTTCTAATTAATCCCCTTTTAATGTGCATGAATTTCATGCACTGGGCCACTAGTATTAGAAAAGAAGAGTGGAAGTAAATTATATGAGCTTCCACTCAATAAATGTAATAGCAAATTAAACTCAAAGGAAGTTAAAAAAATTATACATATCAGAACAAAAAGCAAAGAAATAGATCGCCAATGTACAATGAGGAAACCTAACAAAGCCAAAAGTTGATTCTTTGAAAAGATAAATAAATTGATAAATAAACCCAGAGCAAAACTAATCAAGAAGAGAGAGAACACAAATCAAGATTTTAAAAGGCCACACACAACATTGCAGATTACATAGACATTAAAAGAATCATAATGGCTTATGTTGAATAACTTTATGCCAATAAATTAAACAAGTTCGATGAAATGGATAAATCCCTTGTAAAACAAAACTTGTTAAAACTAACACAGAAAGAAACAAGAAATCTGTTAAAGAAATTAAATCTTTAACTAAAAATCTTCCCACAAAGAAAACTCCAGATTCCAATGGTTTCATCGGTGAATTTTTCCAAACATTTGGGGAGAATTAATAGCAATTTTATATAAACTCTTTCAACATTTAAAGAAAGGGAACATTTTTAAACTCATTTTATGGGGTCAGCATAACCCTGACACTACAACATGACAAAGCCATTACAAGTAAAGAAAACTACAGGCCCATCTCTCTCATTAACAAAATGTAATAAAAATGATTTCTTGAAAAAAACAAATTTCTCTGAAGATATTCCTTTGCTTCGTGTCTGTTTTGCTCAGCCTAACTTGACAGTTGAGATACCTTCGAGGCTCAAAGAAAGGTTTCCAGAGAGAAACATTTTCAGTAGAATCTTGCATTAAAAAATAGATGCCTATAGTTTGCCTGATATCCCCAAAGGATATATTTATGTCCCAAGGACAAAATTAATCACAATTCCTCTATATGGGTCCAGCCCATTTTTTGGTCCATTTACAGAAAACTATTTAAATTAAGATAGTAAAATGACATCAGCTCCGCTCACCCACATCATTTGCATAACAAATATCTGCTAACACAAAGGTTGGTAACAGTGAGATCATTCCCCACTGTATTCTCCTGATGAGTTGCAGGTGAAAGCAGGCACACACTCACGTACTCGGAAATACTCAAATACTAGAAAGACTTGTAACCACTTGGCACCAATCACAGTGATAAAAAGATGTGATTTTGTTCAAGAACAAAGAGCAATACGCCATCTCAAGTTATTTTTATATGATAACCTATAATTATTACTATAATAAAAAGATAGTAGTTTAATATTTCCTTGCTTATGAAATTGTCAAATTATCTTTGTGTGCCATTTTATTCATCTGAGTACCCCTGAAATATGCTCACTTTGATTTGGCCATTTTGGAAGAGGGACCAGCTAGGCCAGTAGTCGGCAAACTGCGGCTCGCGAGCCACGGTTTGCCGCTCTGTTGACTAATGAGTTTGCCGACCACTGACCTAGACTCTCGATTCCAATAATTACAGGCTGTTGTTGTTCCTTCTGATTAAGCCCCTATCCCAGTGGTCGGCAAACTCATTAGTCAACAGAGCAGCACACCTCGGCTCCCAAGCTGCATATGGCTCGCGAGCTGCATGTGGCTCGCGAGCCGCAGTTTGCCAACCACTGATAGGTTAACCTATCAGCAATGCAACTAAATAATCAAATTGATGATTTATTCTATTGAACTGACCTGACATTTCATATGTGCTTACAAACCAGTCAGCTGCAGTTGCTACAGGGCAATGGTTCTCCAAGTGTGGTCCCCAGATCAGCAACACGAGCTTCACCTGGGAACTTGTTAGAAATACAAGTTCTCTAGCTCAGCTCAGACCCATTACATCAGAAACCAAGTCAGAAACACAGCAGTCTGGGTTTTAGCAAGCTTATCCAGGTGGTTCTGATCCCCTCTCAAGTCTGAGGGCCACTGAGACAACCACTGAGTATCCAAGGGTTATCGAATTCATTCTCTTCTTGCAACACACATGCTATTTGGGGCTCACATATACAACAGCTTCCCCTGAGGCACAGTTTTCAAGGGAAACAAAAGGAAAAGTATGTTGGGGAAATAAAAGGCTACAATGATGTGAAGTCTCTCTAACTACTCATAGAGAGCAGTGCTTGTCTCTCCGTTTTGGCTGCGGCATAGATAAAATTGTTTATAGACGTAGGCATAGTCTCTGGACCCGTTGGCTTTGACTCCACTCTTGACTTAAGAACACAGAATGGCAAGTTAGTGGGAGTGATGGTGCTGTCTACCATCATGACTTGCCTGTGGAATGAGGGGTGGTTACAAGACTAGGCGCTGAGGCCTGGGTTTGAAGTTCACCTCCCCCTCTTAACCTTTTTGTGCCTCGATTTCCTTATCTATAAAACAAGAACAATAATTGCTCCTATCTCAAAGGGTTGTGTATTAAGTGAAAGAAAATATACGTACAGCATTCTTAGGATAGGACTTGGCACATAGTAAGTCCTTAATGAATATTAGCAATTAATATTACTAGCATTGATATTATTAAATCAAACAAACATAATCTTTTCATAAATTTCATTTTATGATAGATGTATCAGACTGGGCCCTTTTGATAACAAGTGACAGAAACTTATAGCTAGATTAGGCAAAAAGAGAGAATTTACTGGTCTCTGGAAATGGTGGCCTCAGGGATGAATGTAACCAGGACCTCAGATACACCCAAGACCCTTTCTCCTCTCTGCTTCTCTCGGCATTGCCTTCATTCTCTTAGGAAACAAGACTAGCTTCTTCCCCACGTGTTTCTAGTTTTACAGCCTCACCATTTCGTGACCAGAGCTGACGATCTGATGAAAACACGCCAAAGACGGCATGGACCAGCCTGGGCCACTGCGCTTCTCAGGACCAGCTTCTCTGGCCAGGGAGGGATGCCTTTCCATTCCACACACCAGACGTGGCAGTAGCCCCAATCGACCATGCGTTTTGCTGAGGATTTATATCCCTTTAAGGTAAGCCTGGAGCAGCCTTCCTGAACCATATGGCTTGAGAGAAGTAACTCACCATTTTGTTCTCTCTTCCTGATGTTGCTGTCATTCTCACCACATCACAATCTGGTTCTTGGTGAGGGTCCCATCTTTCACGATTTTTGTGGAGTTTGACCCCAGGCTGAAAATGGGAAGTGTTTATTTTACCTGACAAAGTACCCATGGCTGAAGGGCTTGGAGCGCTGGCGTACAGTACTTTCTCCCCCTCCAGATGGGGCTGTAATTATAATTTAACTGTCTGGGTCCAACTTAAGGTGAGGAAAAGATATATTAAGTTTACACACATGTTATTCCCCCGCCCCCACCCACATCCCTTCAGCTCTCCACATTTCAGACACAACCACCTTTTGGGGGAGATGCATGTGTGTATGGATGTGTGTGTACACACCCGTCGCGTTACAATTCTCATTTTGCAAAGTTTATGCAAAAACCAAACACCTGGGTTCAGAGTTTCCTAAAGGAGTCATCTGAAGTAGGTGCTTTATGCCAAAATGTCACAAAGATTTATGTGCTTTCATTTGTGCATTAAATTGAGGACAGGTGGGAGAATGCTCAAGCCTGAGAAAAACTGATAGCTCATTTTTCCCTCCAAAGAGAGATGGCTGTTATGACTACTACTGGTTCAGATAAAATAGATACAGACCTTGTTTAAAAAAAAAAAAAAAAAGGAAAAAAAAGGAGGGTTCATGTTTGAAAAGCAATATTTCAGCAGTCAAATGATTACCTCTGCGATCATGTTTCTCACAAATGGGGACGCTGACCTGGGATCCCAAGGCGAGTCCAGTCCCAGTTCCAACAGCACAGGCAGGACTATACCCAACAGCCAAGCAGACGGCCCGGCCTCCGTCAAGCTCGTCCAGAAAGGGTCTCTGAAATTGAAGCAAATGGCGGCCTCAACACATTCCATTGTAATGGCTTGCAACAGAGTCAGTTACACATATGTAACCACTCATTTTTTAATTTGATTCTTGTTTCAAACACCTTTTCAGGACCCAATACATCTAAAAAATGTCATCACTTGATAGGTCACTACTCTATGCCTGGCCTTGAAACAGCCGATTGGATGTGCTGAGTCTTCACCTGGATTTGAAATAAGAGTGTGAATTTGCATTTCAGAAAGGGAATACTATTTGGAAAACATGGCCAAGCCAGGTTTTTCACAAGAGAAATGAGCACCTGAGAGCCGGTGGCCAGCCTCCCCTGGGGAGGGACACACCGCCTGTCCCTGGGATGACCTGGAGGCAGATGGGATAAATCAAGGCGATTCTGTGCACAGCCATCCCTTGAGGTTCAAACTGAGCTTCTGAATTAAATATGTATCAGACCATTGACTGATTTCTGAAGCAAGAATTTTCTATTTGGAAGCCAGAGCTATGTTCACACTGAGGGGCCAAGGATAGACCATTAGTCCCTGATTTTGTATGACTTCATTCAATTGCCTGAATGCAAATGAACTTTGAAACTGTAATGGTTTCTGATTTCTTTTTCTTGTGTCAGCAATTACAGTTCTAGTGATCTGTCTGTCATTTAAAGTGACCACTAAATATAATAACCAGATAGTAAGAAATGTTCAACGAGCAACAGGAAAACTTCAAGATAAAGTGCCTATAACTCCCAGACATTTCTACATGAGCTTATTTAACAGTTCAGCTTGTGATACGCATGTGTTTGCGGGAGTGATAACTATGGCTGTTGAAGGGAGGTAGATAAAGAAAGACATTTTATAAATTGGAGATAAATGGTGTTAATAGTTCAATAAGATAAATGCTAGTCTCTGAAAATGAATTCCAGAAGGAATTGCAACACAGGAGCTGACACTACATTTTTTATTTTTATTTTTTTGTATGCCAGAAAAACACACTATCTCGCCCCCAGATTGGAGAGAGGCCTATGAACAATATTGGGATGATACTCTATTTAATTTCTGGAATGTGCATCTTTTTTGCTTGTATTACTTTTTAGCTAAAGTTTTCATTAAAATTCCACTGCTTGGTGAGAGTTAAACATGGTTACTTTATAATTAAAACAAACAAAAAAATCTATTCTCCATGGTTTAAAAAGCATGCCTTGAAAGACAGCCCTACCTTAAATTGCACAGTTCTTTGTAATAATGGATCTTAACTGTTTTAACATACTAATAACTGCTTATAGTGTCAGTGAATCCATGGATGGTCTAATGCCCAAATGCTGTACAAAGTTATGGAGTTGGGTTACCACCCTCAGCTCTGCCCTTTATAACTGCTTGAGGAATGGTGGGTCCAGAGGCCTTAGTAATGCCCAACTGCAGGGTTATAGAGTCAGGTTACCACCACCAGCTCTGCACTTCGCACTTTCATCTATACTCTCTAACTTGATCCAAATAACAGTCCTCTGAGAGTCTTATTCCTCAAGCCTGACCTGAAAACCCAGAGCTGACCACAGCCAACTAGTCCAGCAGCTTTTGCTTTCTCTATTCCCTCCAGCCTGACTCTGGTGCTAGCATCACCTTCCCAGGTAGGATCATCAGTAAGGCTACACCACGTCTTGCTTGGTAGGCTGAGTATTCAGAATGTGGTGTTCAGGTTACCAGTCTGTATTTCCACAATGCCTCATGGGAATAGTGCTATTGCTTTTCTCCACACATCACAAGTTCTCCAAGAGAAAATTCACTTGTGGCTTCTTAGAACCAGAAACAAGCTGTCTCAAACACCTCCCCACCATTGTCTCCCCATCATTGGCAATGAACCCCATCATGACTTAATAAAAACAAGAGCTAATGGTTAGGACTGGCTTTACACCAGGCTCTCCATACTTATTGACTTATTTAATCCTCACAACAATCCTACTGGATAGGTGGTATTATTTTCCACTTTCCACCATTTTTATTTTTATTTTTTTAGTTTGCTCATGGTCACAGTCAGTAAAGGTTAGACCAGGACTCAAATCCCAGATCTGAGTCCAAGTTCTGACCACTTGACTCCACTTATCAATAAGATAAGAAAATATACACACTTGCAAATAAACAAACGTGTGTGTGTGTGTGTGTGTGTCTTGACCAACAGTTTTATTTCTTTTACTGATGTGAATATGCAACCAAGAAGATTGGGAATACCCCAATCAGTTGATGGGATGTAGAGTTTGAGAAGGAAGCTGTAAGGAATAGAGGTGAAGAGAGGCAGTGGCTGCTGGGGACTCAGCCATGAAGGAAAGCTGCAGACGGTCAACTTCTCTTCTGTGTTCACCACCAAAAACAGGGTGTTTGGGGGTCCCATAGGAGGAGGCTCTGTGTAGAGGTGAAGTGATGGTTCCAGGGGGTAAGGAGTGAAGAGCAAAAAGGAAGTGCCATGTGATTCTACTCAGCTGTAGCTGGAAGTCTAAAATGGCTCATAACCAATGGCTACTGTCTACTGGGGAACATTAATTGGAGACTATTGCTGTTTACAGTCTCATGATCTATTGTTGTGCTACCTACATGCCTGTATCAGATGGTTTACAGTAAAGCATACAATAGGGGGCTTGGTTCTAATGACAGCAAGGCAAACTTGACAAGAGTTGGCCTTTTCCTGTACACCCCTGAAACTGTGGATGAAGTAGAACACACAGGCATGCCTTTGTCAGTGGGGGCAACGAAGCCAGTCTGTTCACCAGTATGGAAAGAGGCTTCTGTTCCTTTGGTGGTGCACTCCAGAATGTAGTAGACTTGAATTTAAGGATCATGTTGTTCAAACAATATAGATTTTTAAGTAGCAGACTCACCCTCAATATAGGCAGACACCTACACTAGAAGGTACATTAGGGAACAAGGATAGAAAAGGAAACCTAGGATTCCTATCTCCCAACTCATGCCTACCCAAAGCATGACCCAATTGAAGGGAATGATACCAAAATTGATCTGAGTGGGCATAGTTGCATTTGACTGAGTTAAATATGTACAAGAGGGATTCCACTGCTATCCTCCCAGGCAAGGCTGGTGCTGAATTGCACATTGGTGTGCTGGACTAGCCAGTGACAGTTCTAATTAATTGGACAGTGCCAAAGTGCCTTGCTGTAGCAGTTTAAAGTTTTGACCATCACCCTCTCTGAATGCACATGTGATGCTGTACCTGTGGACCTGCACATGCACATATACTACACATACATCTCCAACACTGCAGCAAAGGCATTATGTGTGGGAATCCTTTGCTTTAAGGTGCATTTTTTATCCTCAAAGCCTGGCTCAAATACTGCCTTCTCTGGGCAGCCCTCCTTACTACTCTCCTACTGGGCATTATCTCTCCTTCTTTATAGTTCTGTCCTTGCCATTTCTTCCACTCTGCCTTTTATTATAGGTGATTGGAGATTTGACATCCTGTCTAGGAAGTGAGCTCCTGGATCATTAGTGACCCTTTTTTCAAGAATATTTACAAAGTCAATTTTTAATATATTTTTCATAGAAAATGAAATACCAAATGGGTGAATGAGTGAGCCATTTCATTTATGTGCGTGAAACAGAGATACAGATAATGAATTATGTGTGAAAACACTAGTTATGTTAGCATGAAATGCTTTATCTTCTGAGGGTTCAATGTGGCCAAACCATTTTTGTATGTGTCCCTAGTCTCTCCTTCCAATTCCCCAACACCAACTGCCACTCTCAGAATGGTAGGATAGAAAACCACTGAATTGCAAAGGAATCATGACACTTGGAATTTGGAATCTATCCTGGTAGAGATGAGAGGTGTTGAATCAAAACAGCATATACATATGAGTTTTTCTAAAGAAGTTATAAGCATAACCCATGGACACAGACCATAGAGTGATGAAGGCCTTGGGAGGTGAGGGGGGCAGATGTAGGGTGGAGAGGGTCAATGGGGAAAAAGGGGGATATCTGTAATATTTTCAATAATAAAAAGATTATACAAAAGGTCTCTCTCTCTTTCTCTTGCTCACCATCTATTTTATCCCTCTAAATTCCTAATTACCTCAATATCCTACCAGGAAGCAACTTTTTCCCAAGGCCCCATTGTGGTCCTTGGAGGAGAATTCCAGTACCACCTTCCTCCATGGAAGTCAAAGGGCCAGAGCCAGACCCACCTTTCACAGACTCAGCTTAGAGAGGGGGCAGGCTCTCTCCTGGGACCTTGAACCTTGATCTCAGAACTCAACTGCAAGAGCACCCTCTTTGATCAGGCTGGCCGGCCTGTTGCTTTGCTTCCCTGCCTGCTCCCATCTTCCTGACCTTCCCAACAGTACCTGCCTACCTTTCTACCTTCTTATTCCTCACTGAGAAGTTCCCAATAGCCTCCTAATACATTCTTCAAGGCTTCAATTAGCCAGGTAAGTTCACGTTGCTAGCAACCATACTTCTAACCAAGAAGTGCTTCCCAAAGAAGTGTTCTTTACATGCTCTGACTCCACATGTCCTGAGATAGTTTCAGCTGCTACAGACAAGAGCACTGATCTGATAACTAGTCTTGTCAGTAGCAAAAAAAAAAAAAAAGAAAAAAAAGAAAGAAAAAAGAAAAAGGAAAAGAAAAAACTATTGCATGTGAGGGGTTGTATCTTCTGAAGAACATCACCTCTGCCTGTCTGAATTAAGCTGTCCCTCAATATCACCTGTCTAGCCCAGCCGGTGTGGCTCAATGATTGAGCATCGACCTATGAACCAATTGGTCATGGTTCCATTCCTGGTCAGGGCACATGCCTGAATTGCAGGCTTGAACCCCAGTGTGGGGCTTGCAGGAGGCAGCCAATCCAAGATTCTATCTCATCATTGATGTTTCATTTCTCTCTCTCTCTCTCTCCCTCTCCCTTCCTCTCTGAAATAAATAAAAATATTTTTTCTAAAAATATATTTTTTAAAAAAGAATGAGATGTGGTTGTCCCAAGGTAGTTTTAAAAATATGTATATGTATATAATCTGCCTATATTGTGGGGTGTCTCCTTGCAAACAGTTTAAAAAGTCACTCAAATGAAAATATTCTACACCACACACACACACACACACACACACACACACACACACACCACACACCACTACCACCACCACCACCACCAGCAGCAGCAATAGAAGTTACTTTTGCTGCTTTATCAAAGATGAGAAGGTTTTAATCACCATGTTGTCATGGACAAATCCATTCACTAAAGATAATTAATTTGTTTCCTTAATGAACCTGACTCTCTCACTCAATGCCCTTGGGAAAGCAGTAGTACTATTACTTAACTACCTTTAGGGGTATATTGAAAATGACTCCATTCAATTGGATCAAACTGGTTAAAGTAGTCAAATCAAAACTTTAGAGTTCCAACCCAAATATTCTTTTCTTGGTTCTTATACACATAATTACATATGATTTACAATGACGCACAAAATTTCCGGAAATAAAAGCAGAAATCTCTATTCAAAATTTCACCCAATCCAGAAAAAAAAAATACTTGTATACCCAGGCAACAGAAGACAGATATCACAAAGATGGGACATGTGAGTTTTCCGAGTCCATCTTCACTATCCCCTGAAGCCCCATAAAGGGAAAGCAAGGTCTTGGTGGTGCCCAGGAGTAAATAAAGTTCTCAGAGGTTCTAAAACCTTTTGTGTTGCTCTACAACTTCCCTCCCAGTGATCGTGTGATTAGAAATAATTCCCCACAGTAGGAAGCAATCTGCAGAAGAGCAACCTCAGAGGGAGGCATGTGTGTGGCAGTGGCAGGAAGAGGACCAAACCATGTGGGGTCTCAGAGAAACATTCAAGGTGAGCAATGTTGTGGGAAACAGCTACAATTATGTGCTGGAACTAGAATGACCATAAAAATGTCTAGAGCAGGGGTGTCTGGCCCTGCCACTGCATTAGGTGTGAGTTAATGAAATGTTTGACAGAATATAGCAGGCTAATTTTTAGGTTGATAATTTTGTATAGCCTGAGAATGATGTTATAAATATCCAAATAGCTCTTGACAGAAAAAAGATTCCCCACTCCTAGTCTAGAGGCTGAGGGATTTGCAGCTCAGGACTTGGCCTCTAGGGAAGATGGGAAGGTAGAAGTATTATGTTGGCTCATGAGGGAAGGTTAAGCAACCCAATATTAAACTGCTTATCTAAGCTGAACTTGTGAACTGCTGAGGTTTCTCCATTCTGGGTAATAATAGCTGCACACAATTATCAGCTCTAAATAACAACCATTGTTGAAAGGAACCTGGGCCAAAATACTGATTGGGCATTTGCAAGGATTTATGGGTGAAATCAGCTCATGCAGTTGAGCCTGGCCATATTCTTCCCCATCATCACCCTCTCAAAAACAAAACAGAAAAGGAAATGAAAAAGAGAAGATGTTCTCTCCAACTACCAACAGACAGATGGGCTTCTTTGGGTCAAGTTGGATCCATGTTCAAAAAGGAGAGGCTCATAGTCCATCTCCCAATCTAAACAGACAAATGAGAGCCCTCTGTCTTTTATGGAGGGCCTGTAAGACTCCCTGTGCTTGGGTCCTCATGTCTCTCTTCAGCCTACATCACACCTGTCCTCCTGTCACACCTTTGGTATACCTGTCACTCAGCCTTCAGCCACTTTCTAGACCTTACTTTCTTTACCCCTCCATGTCTTGTGTTTGCTGTTTCTCTGCCTGGAATGCTCTTTCCCATAATCGCTCTTCTCTTAGTTCTACATTTATTCTTTTTTTTTAAATCCTCACCCAAGGATATGTTTTTATTGATTTCAGTAAGAGAGGAAGGGAGAAAGAAAGAGAAAAAAATGGATGCAAGAGAGAAACATTAATCAGTCGCCTCCCACATGTGCCCTGAACAGGGATGGAACCCGCAAACTAGGTATGTGCCCTGACCAGGAATTGAACCCACAACCTTTTGGTGTACAGGATGACACTTCAACCAACTGAGTCACCTGGATGGGGCAAACATTTAAAAGTCAACCTCCACAAGGAACACTTTCCTGGAGACTCTTGAGTAGTTCCCATCCTGTTATCTCCTTGAGCAGACATGTCAAATTATGGTTGAGGGTCAAATCTGGTAGTCCACCTGCTTTGGAAATAAAGTTTTATTGGAACATAGCCATGCCTATTCATTTACACATAGGCTGTAGCTGCTTTTGTATGATACTAGTAGAGCTGAGTAGTTGTGACAGAGACCATATGGCCTGCAAAGCCAAAAAGAACTTATTTTCCTTCACAGAAAAAGTTTGCCGACCCCCATTCCATAGATTTAACACATCCTATATTTATATTCTCTCTACTCATTTACGATTATTCTGCTCAAAGCAGTATGTCCAAATATACAGGATCTTGTCTGTGTTATCCCCAACATCCATTACATTGTCTGGCACAAAGACTGCACACAGCACTAAACTAAGCAGGGGGATTACCATCCCTATTTTCATGAGGGAAATGTGGAGTGGGAATGGGAGAAATGTATCTGCTGGAGGGGCTTCACTGGAGTTGGGCTATTATTCCTTTTGCTGTAGTTTTCTTTATATCCCTCATCTGTATTGGTTGGTTTAGAATCTGTCCCTCCAACTGGAATGTGAGCTCCAAGAGGCCAGCTGCCATGTTTCCCTGTCTTATTCACCATGGTGTCAGCAGCACCGTGAACAGTGCCTGGCACTTAGTAAGTGCTCAATAAATATGGTTAGTGACTGAACAAATGAGTGAATGGATATTCTTAGCCTTAGAAGGCTGTGTTGCTGACTCTGCCTCAGAGTTGGATGAAGAAAGTGCTGTGTACACTGAACATGACTACAATCATAAAAACCAGCATATGTATTTTTTCTCCAAAGTACATGGTTATGTTCCAGTTATTCATGTCAATAGAGGGATGCTCTTGCTCTTGAAATCCTGAATACCAATGATCTAAGCACTCATCCTCTTTGAATAAAAAAGACCTCTCCTTGTGTAGCTGTGACCAATGAACTTCCTCAGTGGGGATTTCATTTTTACTAAATCAGTTTTCCCCTGGGAAGCAAAGAGAAGAGGTAGGCATGATAGGGGAAAGAGTTACAAATATAAACCTCAGGCCCAGGTTTGAATCTACCATTTATTGGTTATATAACCTGGGAATAAATTCAGTAACTCCCCCATGCCTCATTGTGCCCATTCAGCAAATAGTGACACAAATATCAACCTTCCTGGATTGTTTTGTGATAACATGTTTCGGAATTGGGAGAGTATGATGCACTGTGTAAGTCCATGAGGAGCTGTTCATATCAGCAGCAGCAGAGGCAGCAATAACAATAACTTCAGAACAGAGTTAGTGTTCAAAGAACTGGTATGATAGAGAACTAGTATACAAGTGTACTTAAGAACTAAGCTACCAAAGCATAACCCCCAGTTCTGCCATTTCCTACCTATCTGATCTTAGGTAACCTTTTTTGTTGTTATTGTCATTAATAAAAGTTTTGCTCCTCAAAAATTCCTCAGGCCCCTGAGAGCTTTCTCTGCAAATTTCATTCATAACCTCATAGCTGATATGGGGATGCTCCTAGGAATAAAATATGGGTCAGTCCCCCAGTCAATATCTCAGAACCTTCTCTCTAAATCATCTCAACCTGAAACCGGTTCTCTATCCCAGTCTGCAAAATGGCACCTTTCAATGATTGTCAGGACTATGCCCAATATACATGAAAAGAAGGGCCAAATGAGCTTAAAACATTAACACTTGGTCTGGGAAAGGCATAGAGAAGGTAGTCAGTGGGTAGAACCTTTCTTTAAGGTGCCAATGTCCCCACAAATCAACAGTACAGACCCCACTTCATCTCTTAAGATTATATTGGAAGTTGGAACTAGATTTAGCTTTTCTTGGGAGGGGAGCAAGAAGAGGAGGCATGCTGACATGGCTCTTCTCTGAATGGCCTCTTTCTTTCCATCTGTGAAGTCAAGGCCAATGACTAGACTCTCTGAAGGAACAGAATCCCACTTTGAGACACTCTGATCCGAGTTTTCACTGAGCCAGAGCTATCTCTTCCAGGTTGAATATTCACCTGTCTTCAGTCAGCCTCACTACTATAACCTTGGGCATAGTGGATTGACCTCATGGATTTTTCTCCATTCTTTTGAGATCTACTTAAATCCCTTCAGCCTGAGTGACACTTTGAGCAAGTTTTCATGAATGGGTCAGAGGAAAATGTGCCCACACCACACACCTAATCAGAGTATATATTTTTTTCATGTATGCTGCCATAAGCCTTTTTTATTAATATATTTAGTCAGTCTCAGGATTATGCTTAGATATTCATGTTTCTAAAACTTCATCCTAAAGATAAGGCAAGCAGGAATTTGCTTCCAAAGCAACTTACTGTTGCTACCTTTAAATAATTGAAGGTTTTAGCACAGTGATTTACCCTTAAGCCTCTTGGTAATCCCAGCAAACTCTAGGTGTCAGAAACTGGAAGGCAACGCTCCTGCATTTTGCCATGCACCCAAGACCTAGCGTTAATGGAGTCTAACTAAAAACTAAAGACCATTTCAAAACCGGAGAATGAGACATGGACAAACCAAGGACCCTACATAAATCCTCTGTGGAACCAGGAAATGAGCATCTAGTTGAAAAATGTGCCTGTTTTTTTCTCTCCAAACCCCTTCCTACCATCTCCATGTAACATTAAGATTTAGCCCTAAATAACTGCAGCATGGGATAGAGCCACAAAATACAGGCAGCGAAAATCTTTCCTGCAGCGCACCAATAAAGATAATCCCCTTAATGCCGATGGTGGCACCATTTTTGTCACTAACCCCAAAGGGCCTGACAGAGATGGGGAGAGAGTGGGTATCCCAAGAGCAAATAAAGACCCCTCTGGGATTAAAAAGTCAGCAGCAGAGGGCACTTCTGAAGCCCCAACCCCAGGCAGGCTGGAGAAATGGTGCGCATGTTCTAGATGGGGTACTGCCCTCAAAGGCAGTCAGAACAGAGCCGTCTGGTGCCAGAAGCCATTCATCAGACTCTGCAGAAAGGGCTGTCAGTTCGGCCTGCAGGCCTCCAGCCAGCCTGTCAGGATCCAGGCTCACAGCCAGAGTGTCAGGGGCTGCGGCTGGTAGCCAACCAGAACTTTGATGTCGAAGGGTTGGCCAGATGGTATGTGAGGGTGGCCAATGGGCTATGACACCATCCACTCTGCTCCCGGGTCAACAGTCTGAAAGTGAGCTGGCCACTGGAGTATCTCTAATAAAGATGGAGGTAGACATTTTGTATTGTTAAAAAAATTGTTCAAATTATTTCAGTATTTGTTTTGTTTAAATTTCCATTACACATGCTTTTCATTATGCAATTCAATTAGTGTATAAAAGATTTTTCTGTTTAAAATTTTTAAATGAACATAATTGTTCAATTTGGAAAGATTACAATGCTTTTATTTAATCAACACTGCA
This sequence comes from Plecotus auritus, assembly GCF_963455305.1. Taxonomy (NCBI): domain Eukaryota; kingdom Metazoa; phylum Chordata; class Mammalia; order Chiroptera; family Vespertilionidae; genus Plecotus; species Plecotus auritus. Next base: position 133,951,640 of record NC_137773.1, on the reverse strand, counting down.
ATAAATACATTGCTCTATAATGAACCCCATACTTTTAGGCCATTAACCATTCAATAAATTTGCAATATGGACGGTTCTTTATGGAGAAGAAGATAAATAAAGCTATTGAGATGAGTGTATGACAGCTATGATGCTAAGCAGCAAATTATAGCTTTTTGCTTCTCATCCACTAGAGTTGTACCTTGATTACAAACATATGCGAGTGTAATAAACAGCATACGTTTCAATTATTATTTTGAACATGAGGTACACTGGACATTCAAGAAAATCCCCGCACCATCAGTGCCTCCGTACTCCATGGCATCCTCCCACCAAGAAGCTCTTTCGCAGTTTGTCCAAAGGTGCATCTGTCGTTTGCCTTATCAAACCAGACTGCGCCTGCCGGGACAGAAATGATCTCAGGCCAGCAGGACCAGCTGGTTATACTGGGGATCTCAATATTAAAGCCACTCCCCTCATATGATGCTCCCTGACACTCAGAACCATTACCTGTACCCTTTCCATCTCAGTAGATCTTGTGAGGTCTCAAAGCAGCCGAGGGCATGTCTGCCATGGCAAAGAGCTTCCAGGCCCTGCCTTCCATCCTTTCCGCTAACACATCAACTACAGTTGAAATGACAAACTTCCCCATGTGCATCACCCTCATCTAAACACCTTCTGTTCCTTCTAACGCTGATTCTTCTACAGTGCCAATGAACCCTGATTTCAGACAAAGCCACTTAGGGCTTGGAGAGGTTAAGGGTTGGCATCGAGGCCCAGAACCAAGATGAGAATTTAATTATGTCTCTAATCCAATGCATGGTATACAGTTATTATGAGATATAATAACTATTTTAGAGAACAAAATTTAAATTGGCTTAATATGTAGCGTATAGTAAATGCATAGTACCTAGCATATAATAAATGCTGAATGAAAGACTCTGGGTTTCAGAGTTATAGGTGTAGAGAAAATCTAAACAATTCAATTGCTCAGTCAACAAATATATATTGAACATCTATTATTTCTGGATACCACTCCAGGCATTTGAAATTTCTGCCCCAGCACTTACTTTGTAGTGCGTGCGTGTATGTGTGTGTGTGTGTGTGTGTGTGTGTGTGGTGGCGGGGGAGGCATAAAATCAACAAGTTTACAAATATATATGTATATATAGTATTTCAGATTGTGAAAAAAATAAGGAGAGGTGAATGAAATGAGTGGTTAGGATGAAGTGAGGGCTATTCAAGGAGGTGATGTTTAGGTAAGCTCTGAATGAAGATTCAGGTGATGGGGCACACACAGTGGTGCCTGAGACACTCTAGGAAGTCAACAGACATTTAGTAGAGGTAAGCCAGTAATCCAGTCAGCAGCCAGATTTGTTTGTTTCACCATTCAATCATTTAAGAGGACTTGCTGTGTGGTAGGTACTAGGGGAGAGAGAAAAATTGTCTTTAGGTTCAAACCAGTTTGTGGTCCTTCTGCATTATGAATCTGCTAATAAATGGTTGGCAGGCTGGCCTTTCCTATATTCCAGAATATACCAGGGCCCAGATCTCTCTTTTGAGAAGAAGAGCATGGAGTATGAGAGAGAAGAGGAAGTTAGGTTCAGACCTAGGTGACAGATGTGTGAAAGGACCCCTGGCCAGTGGTTGAATCCATGTTTGCTCATTCAGTGAGAGGCAATATTGCACATAGTGAATACAGGGGTTAGGAGTTGAAGAAACCTGGCTTCAAATCCCCCTTGTGCATTTTACAACAGTGTGTATTTCTTCCTGAGTCTCTATTTCCCCATATGTAAAATGGGAATAATAGTCTTCACCTCACAAGGAATTACTGTAATGATTTAAAATGACATGTGTAACATAAAGTTAAACTTGGCCACTCTTACCAGTTATTTATCCTGTCAGTACATAATGATCACTATATTATGTTTTCAACATTCCCACACATTTGCAAATCCCCCTTAATAAAATATTGGAAACAATATTAAGAAAGATGATATATGTAAAATACCTAGGATGGAGGAGGCATTTGACAGATTATAGTTATTTAAAATTTTTCACTTAGAAATAAATTCTCAATTCCCACTTGGTACCAAGCTCTGCCTATGGATTAAGATAAAAAGAGTCCTCCTTGTCCTTGAGGAGTTCACAGTGTCCTATATAACTAACCATCACCATTATATGTCTCCTCATATTATTCCTGGGCCCTATCCCAATTTTTGCTTCTATGATTTTTTAGTACTTTGTATGTGTTTATGTTGTAAGCCATAAATAATTTAAAGAACCAACCAGGGTATAATTGAATGGATAGATGGAGGGATAGCTTGGTCATCCAAGGGAAATCTAAGAGTATACGCAGAATCCTAAGTCACTGGTCAATCAAAATAAAGTGGATGGCTCAGCATTTCCATGGCTGAACTGGGCTTTTGTTTCTTGAAAGCTCTACCAATGGCTATCCCTTTAGTCTTCCCAGTGCCTGTTCCTCTGGGAACAGAACCTATCTCCTTGGCCAAAGAGGTTAGGTCATAAACCAAGCTGAGCCAATCATATGACACCATCACTCCAACCACAATGATTGGTTTCTCAATGAGCATATGACCCAAGCCAGGCTAGGGATAGTACCCAGAATTTTCTCCCTATTTATAGAGCTCACAGCTTAATACAGTAAAATAAGCACCATATCTTTCTATTCCTTCTTCTTACAAATTGCCTGAAAGAGAGTCAACATGCAGAGTGAAGAAAAAAGATCAGGCGGTTTTAGGCCATCTGAATCTTAGGCTTCAGTAGTCACCCAAGCCAATTCCCTTTGTTTACAAAATTGTATGTAAGTCTTATCATATACAACTGACTAATGGGCTGATACCCTCATTTCACTCTGCCTATTGGCATGCCTCTCTCTCATCTTCCTTGAATGTAATTCTTTCAAATAATTAGACGTGGAGGGCTCCAAAGGGTCTGGGCCTCTGTTAGAATCACTGAAATTTAAGAAAAGTTATTATCAATCTAGTTGTGATAAAAATGAAAAGCAGTAACACAGAAACTTATAAAAAAATTAAATTATTGTAATAGGCAAGGATTTCTGAAACTGGTCATAAAAAGCACTAACCATAAAATTAAAACATTGATAAACTGGATTTCATTGACATTAAGAACATTTATTCATCAAAGATGCCATCAAGTTGGTGAAAAAAATGGGGAAATATGTAAAAAACTGTAGAAATCTAACAAAGGACTTATATCCAAAATAAATATGTAACGCCATCAAATCAATAAGAAAAGGACAGAAAACACAATAGAAAAAAAACAAAACAAAAAACACATGGACAAGATTTGAACAGGAACTTCAAAGAAAAGGACATCCAAATAGCCAATAAGCACATGAAAAGGAGTTTAACAACATTATTTTTCAGGAAAATGCAAAATGAAACCCAGGTGATATATTATTACAGATCCATCAGAATGGATAAAAATAAAAGTCTGACAATACTAAGTGTTAATGATGAAATGAAACAAAACTCGCACAGTGCTGATGAAAGTGTAAATTGATACAACTCTTTATCAAAATAATATTTAGTAATTCCTGATAAATCTAAATCTAGCCTGTGACGCCACAATTCCACTCCTATGTATATATCCAAAAGAAATAAAAACATATGTCCACCAAAGACATGTACAAGAATGTTCACAGCTGCTTTATTTAAAACTAGAGGCCTGGTGCATGAAATTTGTGCACTGGGGGAGGGAGTGTCCCTCAGCCCTGCATGCACCCTCTCGCAGTCCGGGACCCCTCAGGGGATGTCCGCCTGCTGGCTTAGGCCCGATCCCCAGCCTTAACGCCACCTGGCTTCTGAGTGGGGGGTAGGGGGAAACGGGAGCACCGCTCAACCAGAAACCAAGCTCGCTGCTCCTTAGCGCTGGCCCCGCCCCTCGCCCATTGGTGGGAGGGGGCCAATCAGGGGGCCAGGCTGGCTGGGGGAGGGGCCATGGGAGGTTGAGGCACTGCAGTCGCGCCTTGTCCCATCTCTGCAGAGGCGCTGGGACTGCAATGCTCCCTCTCCCGCTACCTCTGCAGAAGGGGCGGTGCTGTGACCAGGCCAGTGCCGCTGCCTCTTCTGCTCCTGCTGCCTCTGGGGAATGGGGGGCCAGGACTGCCATGGCTGGCCTGGCAGTGCAGGCTCGCTGGCCCCACCTTCCACCCACTGGTCTTCCCGAAGGTCATTCTGCCATCCGATCTAATTAGCATATTAGCTTTTTATTATATAGGATTGTCCCAAACTAGTAACAGCCTAAATGTCCATAAACAGGGAAATGGATAGATAAATTGTCATGTATTTATACAATAGGATACTGCACAGCAATAAAAAGTATTGATATACACAATAACTCAGGTAAATCTTAAAGACATTATGTTGAGCAAAAGCCAGACAAAAAGGAGAACATACTGTATGATTCCAATTATATGAAGTTCAAGATCAAGTAAAGCTAATCAATGGTAATAGAAGCTAGAAGACTGGTTACTAGGAAGAGTATTGACTAGGAATGGATGCTGAATATTTTCTGGATGGTAGCAAACAGGTGTAAACAATTTATTTGTACAAAATAATAAGCAAAAATGCATGGATCTATACTTTCAGGCACATGACCGAAGCCCCATTTACTAGGTGAGGGAAAATTAGGAATGATGATATTTTAAAACATATCTTAAATGTCTTCCAAGAGTCAATCCCTTTATAAGCAGGGATGAACTTTCCAGTGTTTTCTGTGAGGTATTATTTGAAAGCCTTCATTCTCCCACTAACAATCATGCTCCTCACACTTATATGCTTCACTGGACATTTGTATCTCTTAGGTCATTTTAATGGCAGCTCATATGACGGACAGTTCAGGTGTTTTGGTGCCCAGTTTAGAGTTGAGGAAACTGGCAGAAAAACTTGCAAGGGCCTGGGAATAGTCCTGGATTACAGAAACTAGAAGACCAGGACCAAAATGTCATGACAAGTAGTGTCGAGCTTGTTCTCTCTCTCTTTATCCATGTCTCTTCTTTCTCTGCTATGCTTTCTCTTTCCCAGTTTTCTCTTCATCCACATTCTTCCATGTCACTTCCTATTTGTCTTTTTCTCCATTTTTCTTCATTTTACTCCTTCACTCCAGTTTACCATGAATCTACCACTCTACTGCAGACTGAAACTTCTTTCAGATCTTCCAGAGTCCTGTGTTGACTCTCAGTTCTGCATTTCCTCGCTGGCATCTTGGCATAGAACACATATAACCTCCTCTCAAACTCTGCCTGTGGTTTCCATTTCTGACCCCCTTTCTGGGAAGAGCATGCCAATTCTCCTTGAGGAGACCACTTTCCTCTGGTCTCCATCTATCTCTTCCTTTCTCAGGCTCCATAGATCTGTGCATATATGGCCAGTAAGAGCATTCAATTCCCCAGGATGCAGTGATTGGATCATAAATGGGCACTATGACCCATGCCAAGCTAATGATATCAATGCCAAAACTTTTTATGCTGAGTTGTGATGCTGGTGGAATAAGTCTAGACTTGTTTGGGATCATATTTGCTACCACTTAGGGGTAGATTGCTTGAGAAATAAATCAACCCAGTAGTAATCAGAGCTGAGGGATTATGATAGATTATTAACCACTTTCAGCACCTGCATCCAGTCATGACTGGGGTTAGACTACTCTTAGTCATCTGAATTTTATAAACCAATAAATGACCTTCTATAATTAAGCAAGTTTAAAATGGCATAGTATATTATTCCATCACTATCTCTAATTTAATTTTTGCTATATGCTTGACTTTGCCAGGTGAGTTTGCAATTTCTCTAAAGAGGCAAAGTCCATTTTTCTACCCCATAAATATAGGCAGACCTTGTGACTTGCCTGAGCCATTGGGATGCTAGTAGCACAAATGGAGATTTAAAATGACGTGATAAAACTTGCTCGCTCTTACACTTCTGTTATTGCCATGACAATAGCCCTGAGCTAGTCTGCTTTAGGACGACATAGCCATGGCCCAATTGTCAACGTGGTCCTAACCAACAGCCGCCTGATCACAATGCAAGTAAAAGAGTCAGCCAAGACCAGAAGAATCACCCAGTTAAGCCCAGTATAAATTTCTGACCCATAGACTTGTGAGCTAAAGAAATGCTTATTGTTTTAATTCACTGAATTTTGGGGTGGTTTGTTACACAACATCGCTGTGTCAATAAATCATTGATAGTTGGTTTTCCATCATTTACAACCAAGGAGTCTAAAAATAATATTACCTTTATAGGCACCCACAGCTGCCTGAATTTTTCTCATTATATAATTTTACATGCTATTTTTAGTAATTTTTTTTATGGAGCTGTATATTCCTCCCGATCAGTACTGTCCAATAGAACTTGTACAATGGTGAAAATGTGCTATCTCTGCATTGTCCACGTGGTAGCCACTACTACATGTGGCCATTGAATAATTGAAGTGGGGCTATGTGACTGAGAAACAGAATTTTAAATTTTACTTAATTTGGATTAGTTAAAATTTAAATAGCATACCTGTGGTTACTGGATACTATATTGGATAGCATAGCTCTAATGCCTAAACACTTTAAAAGTAAAAATTGTATCCACTTTGTTCATTATCATATATTCAACTCAAGAGAAGGTGATTAATTCATTTGTATAATATAGAAATAAATTCTTCTGACTCCCTTAGGAATTTATCACTGCTTCATAAGCAGCTTCTTCAGATCTAATGGGTGAATGATCTTAGCTCTCACCAATTTGTATAAACACTATATGCCATAACCCAGAAGCATTCTTTTGGAGAACAAAATTCTCCTGGTCACAGCATCCTGAACTCCCCAAGATTCAGCACTTCTGTTGGCCAAAAAGAGCCTTCTGGAAACATCCAGACAGACATGAAAGTCCAGTTATTCCTACCACATGTGTTTCTCTTCTCTGACAAACATGCCTTCAATGCTTCCTGCTTCTGGTTGGATCCAGGAGGTCCAGGCAGAAGAGGGAACCAGTATGGTCAGTTAAGTACAGCTTCAAATACCTGCGGAAACTTCAACTGTCATAAAGGCACCTGCCTGATCCTTGCAGTGATGGGAATGGTGAAGCATCTGCAACAATCAAGTTCAAAGGTGTAGTGGAGGATCGTGAAAGGAGAGAGGATGGTCAAGTTTCTAGGATGGAACTCTCAATTTCATAGGTGGCCATGGGGCCACATAAGCAACTCAATCCCTAATTGGTGTCACACAAAAAAAGGAGACTCTGAAGTGTTCTGGCATATGTAGGACCCATGTTTCCTGATAGAAGATGTTAAGGATTTTGTAGAAAAAGCTTCCCAATTCTGTTGATCCTAAGATATAAGTCCAAAATGTTGGTGTAAGAAAAAAATGCCCAACATGAAATAAATGCCCCCAAAATATTTAAATAATTGCTTTAAAAATAATTACTGTTGTTTGCAAGATCCCTTAGTCAGCAATGGTCATCTCTGAATTTTTTTTATATTAGTGATTTCTCCTCTTTGTGTCTTCTACAAATACACAAGCTAGAGGGAAGTCTTTCCAAGGCTATATTAAAAGTCTTTTTAAGCCATGTAACAGAAGTCTCACATACAAGATGTTTTTCTAATCAAATCTAGTCCCACCTAAAAAGGCTTGTGGAGTCTGTGGATTTGTGTTTCATACATGGTGTATCTCATTGTCTTAAGCTAACTGGATCCTAGAAGGAAGGGAAGTTTTAGTAACCCAGTCCAAGGGAGTTAAGCTGAACAGAGAAGGGCAGAAAATGAACTTTGGCGAAACAGAAGAATAACCATCACAAAGAAATTGCACGCCTTTGAGTCTTGATGAGAAGCATGGATGCTAGAAATGCCCCCTTCCCCTGCCCTCCCTCCCCCCCGCCCCCGCCAAATAACAAAAACATTGGTTATCATGATAATATTGTCATTATTAATAATAATCATTGATTGCTCGATATATGCCCAACACTTTAATAAGTGCTTTACAAGATCTATACCTTGTTCTTTAAAACTCTAGGGATAGGTGTCCTCATTATGTTCAATTTACAAATGAAGAAACTGGGGCTCAGATAAAAAGAATTTGCCCACGATCTCACTCCTAGAAAGTATGAGAGTCAAGATTTGAAGCCAGGTCCTCTGGCAGTAGGGCCCATGCTCTCAAACTCTGAGTCATAGGGTAGCAGTTGGTGAGTGCCTTCAAGTCCTGGAAAGCCAAATACCTCTGCAATGAGAATCCCTGGGAAGCTGCGTCAATGTTTTCTTAACAACCCTAACTGCACCTGAAAGCAAGTAAACATTAAAAACTGAGGTTGGTTTTTTTGTGTTTTGTTTTTTTTTACACACCAGGAAGTCTAGACACCTGCTTTTGTATATTTTCTGGAGGGGGAAAAATAGGCTCATTGTATGAAATTCATTTCAACCATTTGGAGAGGTTTGAGTAAAGATGGGTTAGGTTTGCAACTCAGTGGTGAGACATAAATGTTTAACACAGGATCTTCCTCCTCACCCACCCTTCCCCTATGGATGCTTTGAATAATGCCAAGTCTGTTTTAAGCCCTGCTGATTGACTCAAGAAAAGGATCAGCATGTTTTGAAATATTGGTCATAGGGTCTGGCGGACGGGAGCATTAAAACGCAGGGTAAAACTCAACAAGCTACTTCCTGTCAGCTGCTTCTCAAGACTTCATGGGCTTATAACACTTAATAAAAAAACATGAGCTGCAAATAATACGTGATTTCAACTGCAGTTTTCATTAAATGAAGTAGGCGTTTGGAAGACAGTTTCTTTCTTGTTGAGGAGTACATAAACATTTAGTGTGTGAGATGTTCATTTCCTGCCTCTTCATTGAGGACCCACTGTGCGTTAGGCACTTTACGGTTGGTTTGATTCGTATAAAATGATGGCCACCCAAACCGCTTTGACCTATCAAAGTGGCAATTTCATATGGCCCAACCCAAGGATACTACCTGTAAGGTAGGCTAGATCTTATTCCTAGCTCATTTAGGATGTCAGCTTCATGAGGACAGAAGCTCATCAGCTTAATCACCTCTAAGTCCTTAGTACCTGCAACAGGGCCTGGCACATAGTAGATGCTCAGTAATAATTGGACTGATGGATGGATGGAAATCTAAGGCTTAGGGAGCTCATCCAACAAGGAAGGGGCCAAGCCAGGTTTTGAACCCCAGGTCTGCAGCAAAACCTCCCATTCACCAAACTTACAGTTGGTCAAAGGGAGAATGCATCACCTTCTATCTTCATTTCTAGGCCTGTCTGTAAAAGTCACACCCCGTGTCTGTGGCAGAGGAAGGACCTGGGACACCCCGTGGTCACAGAGCCAACTGCCTTCTCAGGCCCCACAGGGGCAATGTGGCTGGCAAGCATTTCCAATGCCCTTGATGCTGCAGGTCCGGAGGGAAGGGGACGGCCAGAGGCTGGACGGAAGGTCACGGTCACACGGGAGGAGTGGCTGAGTGCAGAGGAGGTCTGAGGTTTCAGCGAGGGCGCGTGGAGCTGTGTCCAGGCTGCACTGCCTCGTTAAGTGAGGCCCCCGAGGGCTGAGCAGGAAGGTGGAGGGGCAGAGCCGGCTGGGGAAAGTAAACCCGGAGGAGGAAGACGGGGAAGCAACCCGGGCTGGAATCGTTTTGTTTTATGAATAGTTTATGAGGCGTATCAGGAGTCACACTAACGGCCGAGGGCTGGAATGTTTTCTAACTTTAAAGTGGAAGCCGCCCACCAGGCCGCGAGTGTGGGAGAGGCGAAAAATGAAAAGCACGAGGCCCCTCTCGGCGCTGCCCAGCTACCTTGTAAAACAGGGTCCTCGGAATGTTCCATCGCCTCTGAGCTCTGCACGGCCACTGTGCGCAGCTAAATGCTTTCAGGTGACTTATCTCAGTGCCCATTAAAGTGTCCCAGGCTGGGCCCAGGGCTGGGGAGAAATCTGGGAAGGGCCCCGCAGCCCGTGGGGTGACCACGTCCACCCCAGGCGCTTTGTGCACCAGAACCATGCTCTGGTCACCATTGGGGAGAGGAGGGGCGGGGAGGTGGTCTTGCTGAGGGAGGCTGGGGGGAAGAACACACAAGGAGCCTCAGAAAGAAATCTTTATTTGTTCAAATCAGCCTGGTGCCTTTAACAGCTCCCTCTCTGCCCACAGGCGAAGCCACAGGCGCCCCATAAACTGACCCCTCCATCCAAGGCCTGGGGAACGCCTCCTCCCTGCCTTCCCCACCCCTCAGGATGGAGCCCACACCACCACGGCTGACCCTCAGTGTGTAGGTTGTTCCTGGGCCCTTCACCCATCTGGAACTTATCCCAGCACCATCCCTCGGGGGCTCCAGGACAATGTTGAGGAGTCCCCTTTGCCCCACTTCCCATAGTCAGACCTGAGCCCAACTGACTTCTGGACCCAAGCCAGGGTCTGACCCGGGGCCTCTTGCTCGCCTGCAATGTGAATTCACTTTAGTCCGCAAGCTAATGCAATAGACATTTCTGCCATACAGGCCGCATAGCAAGTGCTGGGAGACATCCCTCCCTGGGGCACCTTTCAGCCTCGACCATGTGACACACTGCCCTCTCTTCTTCCACTCAGAAGCTCTGAAAACCTGGCTCTCCAAGACAGCTCACACTCAACCCTGCTCTCCATCCCTTGTCCCTCAGTGGAAGTTCAAGTAGATGTTTCTTCCTGATAAGATGTTCTCCCACTCTGAGTCTAAAGGTTTTCCCTTTTCCAGAAAGGTCAGGAAGTTTTTCTGAGGGTCAGACACATTCAAATGACACCTGCTCTGTCCCCGAACACACTGTTCTTTTGTTACTCGGGTGAAGTTGGTTTATCTAGAAGAGAAGACTGGTAATCTCGCAGCTCATTCTGGGGCGCTGGTTGCAGAAAATCCCTGTAGGAGATGGATATTAGTGAAGCTATTATACATGGCATTTGGCCAGGGAATTCATAGATCTCTAATTCTGCTTGCTTTCTTGTTTCATTCATTTATTCATTCAAAATTAATGAGTGCCTGCCCAGTTCTGTATAATAAAATAGCAGGGGGGTGGAGGGAGGCAGGTGGGGAAAAATTCTTATGGAGCTCCCAGCGTAGTGAGGGAGAAGTAAAATAAAACAAGTACACAAGTAAATGAACGTGATCATTAAGATATTAACATTATGAAGACAATAATGGAATGGAGAGTGAAACGCAGAGGTAGAGGGATGGAAAGTGGGGGAGGATTACTTATAGCCACAGAGAGTAGTGTAAGGATAATCAGCCCTACTCTGGTCTCCAAACCCAATACAGAGTCCTGGAGAGTAGATCTGAACTCTGAGAAAAACCAATTTCCCTAAACAGGGCCAGTCTGATGGGCCAATGACAGTCTACTGGAAAGGCTAAACCCAGACACTCAAGTTGGCATTTCAGTGTGAGGAAAGAGCAAACGCAAGCGCCATTAGCAAAGGACAGGGGAACTAAATGAGGAAGGGTGTGTGAGTGTGAGTGTCCGCATCATCTGGGCTCCCACAAGCGGAAACTGCTGGAGGGTAACAGTCCTTCCCAACCAGCTGCAGCCCTGGACAGCAGGACCACCCACAGCAGCTGCCTGGCACCTTCCTAAGATGGAGAAACCAATAGCTCCCCTAGAAGTCAACAAATAGATCCTGGCAGGAGGGTGCTGGCATACAATAAGTTTTGGAATTTGGGGCTGTTATCAAGTCTCAAACTATTCCAGTTTGCATCTTAATTTAGGTGACTAAGGGCATAGTTAGTCATACACTGCAGGGGTTGTGGATTGGAGCAAAGCAGTAGATGCCTGGGAAATGTGAAAATGAATTTCTGGCTTGAGTCAAGGGCATAGGTCTGGCCTCAGGTGAATGAAGATGAGAGGTTGTTAGGCTCATACTTCTATTACACAAGTCTTTGCTCCTAATGAAAACTTTATCACAAAAGGCAAGCCACATTTGAGCAAAGGCTCCATGAAGATATAGCTGTGAACAATATTTCAAAGATGCAGCAGAGATTTACAAGGATCCTCCTGAAAATACCAGGTAGCCAGGTTATTTTAGGAAGAGGGAGATACTAGGGTACCTAGAGAAGCAGAAGAAAAATAAAGGAATGCTAAGAACAGGAGGGGGTGTGCTTTCAAATGAGGGTGATCCAGGGCTGAGAGGCAGTAATCAAAGGATCTACTCATTGATATAGTGGCAGTAATATTAATAATGCCAGCCTGTGTCATTTCATTAGCATTTACTAGGTTCTAGATGCTAGGTACACATTAAATTATTTAATGCTTATGTCAGTCTTCAGTCTTTGAAGAGATGTGTTATGATTTTCATGATTCTTCTAGAAGGGAAACAGACTTTTGTATTGTTTTAACTCCCCCAAGATTACACAGCTACTAAGCAGTCCAGACCCAGGCCACTGGGCTTTGGAGTTGCTGCACAGCAGTGACCCCCACAGCTGGAATCTGGTGACCACCAACACAGTGATCACTATAGGACCTCATGGAATGCAGATTTCCATGCCCCGCCACACTGTGGGATCCAAATCCACGTGTGGAGCGTGGAGATCTGCATTTCAAAGGTCCTTGGTGATTTTTAAACACACCCTGGCTCAGGAAGCAGCAGTGAGTAGATTGGTTGGAACAGAGGAAGGTGAATGGCTCCTAATAAACCAGGAGATTGAGATCAGCAGGATCATTAAAAAACAACAAAAACAGCCCTTCCAGAAGAGATGAGGGAGGAGACCTACCTTTGGGGAGTGCTGAAAGGACCCCATTTACACAACAATGTCAATGGCTATTCATCTGGAAAGACTAGAATAAACAAAGGCTGTCTCCTCAGTCCCCAGAGACCTGGCTTCCTTGGTGGAAGTCGGGAGGGAGGTTAGAAAGGAGGTGTATACAGATGAAGGCAGAAGACACAGCCTTTTCAGAACTAAGGTCTCAAACGCAACAGTTTGGCTTCTGGGAGCAAGAGATGGAGGACTTGAGACCACGCCTGGGACCCAGCGGGGCTTATATTCCCCTAGACCAGTGGTCAGCAAACTCATTAGTCAACAGAGCGGCAAATGGTGGCTCGCGAGCCGCATGTGGCTCGCGAACCGCAGTTGGCCGACCACTGCCCTAAACCGCCCAGGGCTCAATCCATCATAGCGTGGATTAAATAACACAGCTTTCTTTCTTGGGAAGAGAGGCCCAAATGTTTTCTGAGGTCTTCAGGATGCATTCTTAGGAAGGCAAGCCACTGAAAGGGCTTTCCCAGTTTCCGGCACTTTCTTATTCCCAGGCTCTCATGTTAGAGGGGTCTTGGCCCTAAAGCTGTCTGTGTGAGCCCTGGACAATGTCTTTTGTGCCACTGGCTTCATCAAAGGACCGAGCCTCCACCATGCAACAGCGGTGGGAAGGCGGGAGGTGCTGTGGGGGTGATGGGGACTGGGCTTTCATCTTCCTACGGAGGGCTGCCTTGGCTCTGCTCCTGCCTGCCTTTCTGGGCCTTGCGATGAAATAGTGGGCCATTGTGGGGGAGCGGCCACGCCACCCCGCCCCCAGAGGCCAAGATTGTTAGGCCCCAACCTATGGACACTTCGGGGCCAGTGAAGAGGCCCCCAGGCGGCAGCCCTTTGAAATCCCCTCCTCAAGAGGTGGAAGGCTGAAGGTGGCAGGGCCAGGTCCCTCTCTGCAGAAGGAGGAAGCAGGACCTGCAGACTCACACCCTTGCCCTTGGAACCTGGGGCTTTTCTGAGTCTCACCACATTGGGAGGGAACATCCCAGTTTAAAGAAGAAACATGTTGTAGGCCTGGCCAGGGACAAATGTTCACACCTGTCTCGGGTAAAACCTGTCACATGGCAGAGCTGTGTGAGCCAGCCCACTTCAGTTACACCCTGGCACGTGGCACACACACACCCGGCTCACTCCCATTCCCTGCTCTCAAGGGGCTCACTGCCTGACCCAGGCCAGCCCCACCCGAGGCCAGCAGACAGGACAGACGCAGTCTGATAAGTGAATCTGATGCTGACGGGTGGAAAGTGTGTGTGCAGCCCATTCACAGGGACCACGCCTTGGGGTGGGCATTTGCTAACAACCTGAGGAGCAAGCAGACTGGCCCAGAGGTGGCCCCAGTTCCCGATGAGCGCACTGCAGCTGTCAAGCATGGCCCAAGGGGAACCCGAAGCTCTCTGAGTTCCTCTGCCAAAATGCCTCAGCCCGGGATGGAGCTCAAATATTTGTCCACTTGGACTCAATTAATTCCCTGGTGCAGCACGGAGTGCCCAGCAGGCTCTTCCAGAGGCAGCCTCCTCAGTGTAGGGTGCTATGACTGTTCTTAAAATGGGTGTGTGTGTGTGTGTGTGTGTGTGTGTGAAAGAGAGACAGAGACAAAGACAGAGAGAGACAGAGAGAAAACAGGGACCAAAGACAGAGGACAGTCACTGACCACACTGACCTTTTCCAGAGTGGCCCACCCTCGGACAAACCCAGCACAGCCAACCAAACCAAATCCAGGCGTTTTCAAGGAGAGCAGCACATGTGGTCACCTTGGAAACAAGGCTGTACACAGCAGAGCTAATCCTCTTCTTCAGCACACCTGCAACTTTTCCACAGCCTGTGTTGTTTGGTTTTGCACCCCCACCCCCAAGGAGCATTTAAATTAATATAAACAGTTCTTAGCTGGTCCTTATGGCAACAGCAGCAATATGGTAGGAGGGCCCCACTCAGACAAAGATTGGCATAATGCCTTCTTTGTGTCATCCTTCCCGAGGGAACAGGGACAACAAGACCGTCCAAGAGGGTTCTGGGGTGGTCCATCAGTGGCCGGGGCTTCTGAAAGATTGGGGCAGGGACAGGGGTGCGTTTGATGGCACTGTGTCTGTAGCACACGCAGGCCAAGCTTCAGCGTGATGGAGATGGGAGGACGGGCAGAGGAGCATCGCTTTTGCCAAAAGTGATGCATTTAAATAAAAGTAAGAAAGGCGGCCAGAAGGGAGGCTGAGGAGTGTGGGAGTAGAGAGGAGAAAAGCAAATGTTTCCACCACCAGGAATGGGGAGGGAAACCTAGCATTGAAAAATACAAGCCTAGTGATACCCGCTTACAAGTTTCTGCCGTGGCTGGTAGGGGCAGAAATAGTCCCTGCTGAGGAGGGAAGTATCAAAGCTGAGGTCACAGACTGAAATGTCTATCCATGATGCTGCAGATGGCTGAGCTGCTGTGCAGCTAACTGCTCCCTTCTGCACCTACTGTGCATCACCCAGTGGTCACTGAAGGTGACACTGTGAATAAGGTGGACTTGGAATCTGTGATCTCCTCTGTCCCCCTATTCGCACCCCCCTCTAGCCCCCGACAGTGAGAAGGCTTTATTGATGCACACATACATTTCAGGGGATAAAAAAACAAAAAAAGCAAGTCACAGCCCAGGATCTCAAGGTATGCCTTCCGTATCACTGTCAATCTGCACCAAATAAACCTTTATTTTAAAACTAGAGGCAGGGTGCACAAAATTTGTGCATGTCGGCGGGGGGGTATCTCAAACCCAGCCTGCACCCTCTCCAATCTGGGACCCCTTGAGGGATGTCTGACTGCCCGTTTAGGCCCGATCCTGGTGGGATTGGGCCTAAACGGGCAGTCGGACATCCCTCTCACAATCCAGGACTGCTGGCTCCCAACCGCTCACTTGTCTGCCTGCCTGATTGCCCCCTAACCACTCCCCTGCCAACCTAATAGACGCCTAACTGCTCCGCTGCTGGCCCGATTGCCCCTAACTACCCTCCCCTGCAGGCCTGGTCACCCCCAAGTGCCCTTCACTGCTGGCCTATAACCCCTAACTGCCCTCCCTTGCCAGCCTGGTCACCCCAGCTGCCCTCCTCTGCTGGCCCAGTCACCCCCAACTGCCCTCTCCTGCAGGCCTGGTCACCCCTAACTGCCCTCCCCTGCTGGCCTGGTCTCCCCAATTGCCCTCCCCTGCAGGCCTGTTCCCTCCTAGCTGCCCTCCTCTGCTGGCCTGGTCACCCCTAACTGCCCTCCCCTGCTGGCTAATTGCCCACAACTGCCCTCCCCTGCCGGTCATCTTGTGGCAGCCATATTGTGTCCACATGGGGGCAGCCATCTTTGACCACATGAAGGCAGCCATCTTGTGTCTTGGAGTGATGGTCAATTTGCATATTACTCTTTTATTAGATAGGAATAGATGCCTGGTGCATGGATTCATGCACTGGTGGGGTCCCTTGGCCTGGCCTGCAGGAATCAGGTCAAAACCGGCTCTCCGACATCCCCCAAGGGGTCCTGGATTGCAAGAGGGTGCAGGCCAGGCTGAGGGACCCCACTGGTGCATGATCAGGGCTGGGGAGGGACTGCAGGAGAGCTTCAGGGCTTATCTGGTCCAACTAGCCCAGTCCCAATCAGCCAGCTAGCTAACGTACCAGTTGGAGCATCTGCCCCCTGGCGGTCAGTGCACATTATAGCCACTGGTCAAATGGTCAAATGGTCAGAGGGTCACTTAGCATATTAGGCTTTTATAGATAGATAGATAGATAGATAGATAGATAGATAGATAGATAGATATTTCTCCAGTGAGTTCACACCTACAATAGAATCCACCAGTCTGTTTTCAATCCAGGGACCGTATGGGAAAGTCCAGGTAATCTACTAGTCGGTGGTGTTAGGAAAGTTTCCTCTCCAGTAGAGACTTTTTTACAAACAAATGTGTATAGATGTACTTCTCACAATAAAAAGGCCAAGGGGCATCAGAAAAGGGTCAAATAGCCCAAAAGTATGGTAAGTCCTATAATTTAGTAAAAAGTATAGAGGAATCAGGAAGATGGGATGTGGGAGCATTTGCTCCAGGCGAGGTGTGGAGAGGTGGGTAGCCAGCCAGGGCTCCCCACGGCAGCGTGATGCACCTCAGTCCTACAGGATGAGTTTGTTCTACCTCGTAAAGGGCTGGGGCTGCAGTGTGGTGATGGGAAGACACTGTTCCAGGTGGAGGAGGAATTATACAGCCAAAGGCTCCGAGATCGGGCAGAATATGGTTTGCTGATGAAACTGTAAGATGTTTGACAGAGAGGAGAATAGGCATGAATTGTGGCAATGGTGAGAGCTGAACATAGGCCAGGTTGTAAGGGGCTGACAGCCACCCTGAGATGTTTGGACCTGGTTCTGAGAGAAGGAAACTGCTTTTCTGACTGCACTGGTAGGATAGAGGCCAGGGGTGTTCCAACTGGTCTGCGTGAGTGGCCTGAGGAGGAGGTTGCAAAACTGGAAGGAAGGTGAAATTATCTAAAATCATGGTCTCCTCTATTCTTTCCACACTGGCTCGTGAAAGATAGAAACTTCAGGCCGAAGAGAAACAGATCAATTGCCTGCAGGGCTATTAGGTTACTGGCACTTTTTCCCCATTTCATTTTGATAGCAGGTGGGAGAAGGATTTATGCTGGAGGAGAAGAATGGTTCCCTGGGCATTCCATCTTAAAGGCATCCTATATAATAAAAGTCTAATATGCAAATTGTCCCCTCAACCAGGAGTTCGACCTGGAGTTTGACCACTCGCCATGACATGCGCTGACCACTAGGGGGCAGCACAGAACATGGCGGGCGCCAGAGATGTGGCGCTGGCAGCCAGCGGCAGTGGAGGCACTGCCAACCACAATGGGCCCCAATGAGAGCGGGACTGTGGCAGGATGGTGGAGCAGGTGAGCAGGTGGTGCCAGGACAAGGTGGGTGTGAGCGGGGCCTGATCACCCCACCGATCACCCCACGGACAGTGACCAGCAGTGGCGGCGAGGGGCAGGGCTGCCATCTAGCTCCTAGGCACCTAGGGAGCCAGAAGGGGGCCCGATGACTCAGGCAGAGGGGGGTGAGCAGGGGCCCAGGGGCCCAGGTGCTGCCCGGTATCCAGAGGTCAGCTGGTACCTGCCCTTCCACACCAGACACTCGTGCTTTGATCGCTGGCCAGGCCTAGGGACCACACTTGTGCATAAATTTCATGCACTGGGCCTCTAGTCTTGTATAATAATGTGTAACATCTGGTGGGCATGGGCTGAAGATGTAATTGATTGATTGACTGACTGATTGGACTGGTGGCTCAAGGGGAGTCAGGCAGGTTCTGTTCAATCTCACTTTGGAAAGTACAAAGAGGGAGCAATGCTGAGATATGTGTATGCTTTGATGGTAGATTTCTTGATTCCCTTCTCCCCATCCCCTCTACAGACTCAAATCCAGGCCTACTGACTTAGCAGGAGATCACAGTTAGGGATGAGGGCTGCTTCAAAGCATGCGCCTCATCATTAATGAGCCATGAGTCAAGAGTGAGAAATTCTAGCTCAAAATTGGGAGCCCAAGATATCTGGATTGCAATCTCAGCATGACCCCTTCCAAACATAGTGACCCTGGCTTGTTTACTGCACATTTTAATAATTAGCATCCTCCTCTGTAAGGTATAGATCAGGGGTGGGCAAACTTTTTGACTCTAGGGCCACAATGGGTTCTTAAACTGGACCGGGGGGCCGGAACAAAAGCATGGATGGAGTGTTTGTGTGAACTAATATAAATTCAAAGTAAAGGAGCGGAGGGGAGAGCAAGAGAACCCTCCGCTCTTTCGGCTCCGCGGGCCGGATAGAACAGCCGAACGGGCCGGATCCGGCCCGTGGGCCGTAGTTTGCCCACGGCTGGTATAGATGATCATTATAATGCACATAAAATGTTTAGTGTGGGCCCAGCACAGTCAATAATCAATAAATGATAAATAACTACAATGGTTGGGATTTTAGTAGTAGCAGTTTTAGCATTCAATTAGTATTAATTCAAGTCTTCCCAAGACTAAAAAGAGCCATGTTTACTAATAAATAGATGTTTGGCTGCACAAGCAAATGCTGATGTCAAGCACCACACACTGCCTATATGATGCCAAGAGAGCAGAAAAAGACACTGCAAAGCCTCACACAGTCACATTAGCAAACAATGCCATTAGGAAGAAGTGAGGGTGCCAAGGATTGAGTTAAGCATTCACTTTTAACTGGCAGCAATGGTATTGTACTAATTTATAATCTCAATGGCACAACGTGAGATAGAGTTGTGTGAAGTGCTAAAACATGGAAAACGTCTTTTCACAAACCCTGGGCAACCATACAGGGTGATGAATGGCAGGATAAAAAGAAGCCACCCGAGGAGCAGGGGGGGAGTTGTCTTCCCAAATACATGGACATAAAGCACTTTCCACACCTCTCAGCACCTGGTGAGATCTTTATGACACCGGGAAACTCCACGTATGATGTATGACATGAGGCAGGAGTAAAGACTGGACTTTTATAGGCTTTGGCTTTCTGAGTGTTTATGTTGTTGAACAAATGAGAGCTGCTGAGGAGCTGAAATCATGAAGCAGTACTTGAAAATCAGGGACCTGGGAACAGATGGAGACAACACCTGTTAGAGGTGCCACGGGGGGGAAGGTGATCTATGCAGTCTGGTGTTTGGATGCCAATGGCCACCTATGGTTTACATGTCTAGCTTCACCAAAGTGGGATCATGTTATGCATGTTATTTGATGCCATGTCTTTTCCACTTGAAAATATATGTTGGAAAGCCTTACATCTATACTAATAAAAGCGTAATATGCTAATTAGACCGGACAGCTGAACGACCTTCCAGACGACCTTCCGGATGAAGCCAGGGCTGTGAGGGCCAAGGCAGCTGCTGCAGCTGCGAGAGCTGAGCCCCTTGCACGAATTTCATGCATGGGGCCTCTAGTATCAATATAGTATCAAATGTGAAGCTATCTTCTTAGAGTTGTATAGGGTACTACTGTAGGGTGCAAATACCTTTTGCCTAAATGTAAATAATTATCTACTGTTTCAGTGAGGATGGGGCTACATTATGCTGCAGTGACAACAGACTCCAAAACCCTAGTGGTTTTTACTCTTCAACATTAGGCAACCATCAAAGATTGTGACATTTACCAACCTGTCTTCCAGAGAAATTATACTAATTTATAATCCCAATGGTAATATAGGAAAACTGCCCATTCCCCCCACTTCCCTATATTTTAGGAAATAATAGCACAGGAGCAGGTCAATAAAAAGCATGGCCTTGACTGAGTCATTGGACGACAGTCCTTCTTCCTTACCCTCAGCCTCCTGTCCTACCTTCTCCCCACCAGAAGAATCGCAGACATTCTTTACAGTAGCCTCTGTGCAGACACAGATCTGCTTGTTGATTATATTGTCCCATTTTGACTCCAAACCCTTGGATTCAAGAAGGCTGATTTCCTGGAAGAATGCAGACTCTCCAGCACCATCCTCCCCACCACACAAGTATGTGCCTCTTCTGACCAGCAAGACTTTTATTTTCATAGCTTTGTCATTAGCTCTAGGCAACATTATAAGTGGGGAAGATGAAGAAGAGGGAGGAAACGATGATGTATAGGATGTTCTTCAAAAGTCACTTTTTATTCTGCAGTTTTTATCACCAACAATGACTTTTATCTTCAAGGAAACTACCTCAATTCCGAGAAGAGACGTTTCCAGTTTCAGCTGACCTGCACATGGCCACGAGATAATGGCCACATCCCTGCAAATG
The DNA here is from genome assembly GCF_963455305.1 of Plecotus auritus. Taxonomy (NCBI): domain Eukaryota; kingdom Metazoa; phylum Chordata; class Mammalia; order Chiroptera; family Vespertilionidae; genus Plecotus; species Plecotus auritus. The sequence continues at coordinate 133,931,097 of NC_137773.1, read as the reverse complement.
CAGGATCTAGGCTACTGAAGAGCCATAAGAAAATGATTTCACCATCAGATCATGTGTCTACACAAGTGGTGGGGATACCCCAGCCACAGACCTCCTCTGTTCTTTGCCTTCTTCCCACGGTACTTGTACTGGTCTGACCCCTACCTCACCTCCAGATCCAACCGAGTGTCTCAGAACCACCCAGATGAAATCTCATGCCACATTTAGATTTTTTCTTTGGGAGAGTGGTTGAATGCCAGGTCACCAAGCCTGCTGGCAAGGCCAGTCCTCTTCATAATGAATTCCACTTGCTGGGCACACCCCATGATTCTGGGTGGATAAAGGAGAGAAATTTGCCCTCAAGTAACAATGCCATCTGATGGAATTTTTCTCGTCATCCCTCTAGAGGTCCACTCCCTGGCCCCCTCCATCTCTGCATTGTTCTCTTGGGTCACAATGACAGAACAGGCTGTTTCTAAGGGTCTCTCCCAGGGGGTGGGGACATGCAGGTGATATCACCAGCCAGGTATCTCCCTGGGAGGGAGAAAGGGCCAACCCTGGCGGGCTCCTGCAGGAGGTCCCCTAATCAGATCATTGGTTGGCCCCACTATGGGACATTCTTTTCTTTGTACAGAACATTCTCTCCTCCCCAGATTCCCTCTGATAGAAATGCAGAAGGAGAAATGCCAGGCCATAGAATTTAAACAGAAGGGCCTTAGACAATTTATCTCACACTTAAGCAACTTTGCAGTTTATATTTGTAAACCTCACTTATTTACTTGTCCTGTTTTTGTTAAAGTAAACTCATTTGGAGGCACCACATAAAAGGGTTTTGTTTACATGGCCTCTGCTTTCAGTTTAGATTCCTGGTTTAGTCTATTAAAATGAGTCCCATTTTATTCTCCCAAAGAAGAAGAAAACTCTAAATAAAGTTCTGAGCCTCCCAGACATGGGTAACAGGCCCCAATTTTTGTACAAAAGCCTCAAAGCATGGCAAGAGAAGGGTGGGGAGGCAGAGAGGAATTTGTGGGAGGCCGAGGCCTGCAGTGCTTGCCTGGGTACCCAAGTTTGGGACCTGCCAAAGTGTTCTCGCCGGGAAACCATGAGAGGGTTCCCTCAGGACAGAGCTGAGCGCTCTAACTCATGTTGGCTCAGTGGGGCTTGCAGAGACTTCTCAGAGTCACATTTCCCCTGTCACCTGACACCAGGCCCCTGAGAATCAGCTTCCCATTATGTGCTTGTGGGATGCCTTCCACTCATCACAGGACACAGTCCTATTGCCTACAAAGAAGGGAAAAGACGATGGCTGACTGGCATTCTGTCACCTGCTCCTGTATTCCTCGATGTGTTTGTGTGTTTAGGGGTCTTTTAGAAGCACTGGGGGCAAAAGTCCCTGCCATGGGGTTTATCCACTGACAATATTGAGCAATTCATTCATTTTTCTCCCTTTTCCCTCAGCATCTGGTTTCATTCCTTTTTCTGGGCGGTGGGAAGACAAGTTACCTCTTAGCAAAGGAGTGAAGCAGGCCCAGCTGGTGTTGCTCAGTGGTTTGAGCATCAACCTATAAACCAGGAGGTCATGTTTGATTCCATGCCTGGGTTGTGGGCTCAATACCTGGTAGGGGGCATGCAGGAGGCAGACAATCAATGATTCTCTTTCATCACTGATGTTTCTGTCTCTCTCTCTCTCTCTCCCGCTTCCTTCCTCTCTGAAATCAATAAAAATACTTTCCAAAAAAAAGAAGTGAGAACGTGTTCATGTGCCTTTCTTCAAGATTTGAGACTCCCCTGTGGACTTTTGGGGGTACCCTCTCCCCAAAGCCATTCTTTCTGCTTTGCAGGCTGTGGCTAAGTGAAACGCACAGGTAAAGGCCTGTGTGATGGAGTTTGGGAAAGATATCGCCCTGTAAGCAGCCTCTTGAGGAGGGAAAAGAACTCACAGCCACAATCAATAGGGAAACTATGAAAGTATGATGAGAGTATTCTAGAGAGTATCATATGACTGTTAGAATGAATTATCTACATCTGAATATCCTGAAGGAGAAAGCTCTGGGACACATAGTCCAGTTCAGAAGTGTATGTGCAACACTGTGTCATTCATGTTAAAAAAATTTAAAGCTCCATCTCAAAGGCACTATGCTGAGTGGAAAACAATCTCAAAGTCAAATATTGTATGATTCTATTTATATAACATCCCCAAGTGACAGAATTATAGAGATAGAGAAAAGACTAGTAGTTGGCAGAGAGGTATAACTGCAAGGGGTAGGTGATGGAATAATTTGAGTAATTTATACTATATAATAAAGAGGTAATATGCAAATTTACCATCACTCCAACACACAAGATGGCCGCCCCCATGTGGACACAAGATGGCCGCCACAAGATGGCGAGCAGGGGAGGGTAGTTGTGGGTGATCAGGCCAGCTGGGGAGGGCAGTTGGGGGGAATCAGGCTTGCAGGGGAGGGCAGTTAGGGGCAACTAGGCCAGCAGGGGAGAACAGTTAGGGGTGACCAGGCCGGCAGGGGAGGGCAGTTGGGGGCGACCAGGCCAGCAGGGGAAGGCAGTTAGGGGTGACCAGGCCTGCAGGAAAGGGCAATTGGGGGTGACCAGGTCAGCAGGGGAGGGCAGTTAGGGGTGACCAGGCTGGCAAGGGAGGGCAGTTAGAGGGGACTGGGCCAGCAGGGGAGGGCAGTTGGGGGCGATCAGGCCTGCAGGGGAAGAGAGTTAGGGGTGACTAGGCTGGAGTGGGAGGACAGTTAGAGGCAATTGGGCCAGCAGGGGAGGGCAGTTAGGGGCTACCAGGCTGGCAGGGGAGCAGTTAGGCATCGATCAGGCTGGCAGGGGAGTGGTTAGGGGGTGATCAGGCTGGCAGGCAGAAGCGGTTAGGGGCAATCAGGCAGACAGACAGGTGAGTGGTTGGGAGCCAGCAGTCCTGGATTGTGAGAGGGATGTCCGACTTCCCATTTAGGCCTGATCCCACCAGGATCAGGCCTAAATGGGAAGTCGGACATCCCTCGAGGGGTCCCAGATTGGAGAGGGTGCAGGCTGGGCTGAGGGACACCCCCACCCCCATGCATGAATTTCATGCACCGGGCCTCTAGTATATGAAATAATTTTGTATCTTGATTGTGATGATGGTTATACAAACCTGTATGTGACAAAATGGAATAGAACTAAATGCACACTTTTACCAATGTCATTTCCTGATTTTGATATTATAGTACAGCTATATAAGTTATAACTGCTGGAGGAAACTGGGTGAAGGTTACAAGTCTCAAAACAATACCACATATTTCCATAGAAATATGTGTAAGTAAATGAAAACAAACTAAAAGTAAAAGGATATGTACCACAGTGATTGCTGTGGTCACTTTGCCAGAATGGGAGTACTTGGGATAAAGGTTAGTCAGAGGGTGCTTAGCCTTATCTATAATGTTAGAATATTTTTCTAACTGATGTGCATCTATGTATTTTTGTGTAACTTAAAAAAGCATTACTAACTTTGTAAAGTTAGCCAAGATCAGCAAGTATTAATTGAACATTTACTATGTACCAGGTTCTATGATTGCAACAGTGAAAAGCCAGATATACAGTCCCTGTCCTACTGGAGGATGGACCAGCCTTGGAAGTAGCCACTAAACAGATGGTCACACATGTGATGGTGCCAGAACCAAGAGGCATTGGGAGATGCAGAAATGTGGAGCAGGGAACCTAGGATTCATCTCTCTAGATTCCACGACTACCTTCTACCCAGTACATGTTCACTCACTCACACACTCAATTATTCACTCATCAAACTTTCTGGACTACCCTAAGGAAATGGAGATGAGCAACTAGGCTTCCTGCCTCAGTTACAGAAAACACACCCAAGAAACAGACCAATAACAAGTCGAGGCAATGAACTTGCCTTGGGGTGAGGCTTCTCAAAGAGAGAGAAATAGCCTGAACCTGGGAGAATGAATAGAGCTCTTGTGCTAGAGCTGGGCCAAAATGGCTCACAAAAGCCAAATTTTAATTTTTTTCTGGAATTCTGTGAACCAATTGTTGTTATTAACAATTAAATGGTACACATTTATATTTAACTTACGTTAAAAACAAAGACAATACATCCTTAAGCTCCATCACTTCCTACTTATTGTATTACCTTTTACTATTATCTATACTCTTGAGGTTATTTACATCTTTGGAAACTATACAGTGAAAATACATATAACGGTATGCTACTGAGCATCCCTTCCCAACTCTGTGTTCACGTTGGTAGCCTGAAACCAATCATGATGTGAGTATTTACACTAGATATTAGTAAATGCTACAAATCAGGATCCCCCCCCCTTACACACACACACACACACACACACACACACACACACCTCCAGAGAGTTGGTTGTTAAACATTTACTGGCACAACACTGGACCAAGAGCGAGTTCTGCAGAGGATGCCTTGGGCACAGCTATTGAAACAGATCCTCCCTTTTAGTGCTGAGCAAAGAGCAGGAACACAGTAGATACTCAAGAGCTTATTAAGGGGCAGGAAAAGGGCAAGACAGGGCACCATATATTTCCCTGATTCTTTCTGGTAGCTTCAAACCATGTACCTGATGTTTCTCTTGCAAAGGATGTCCCTTTATTCATCTTTATTTTTCCTGGGATGACGAGGGGACACAGAACTCCTCTAAGGTCCTCCAACAGGGCTCTCCTAATTTGATGCCAACATCGCCAACTCTGGATTGTTGGCATAGCCATCCGGGAAGTTCATGCCTGGGCAGGGAATCCCACCTAGGTGAGCTGGTGACACCCAGAATTTGTACCCCAAGACAGTCCACACCCAGATCTCAACTTTATCTTAGCCTCCAGCACCAAGCCTCTCCCTTCCCAGCTCCTTTGTTTTTCCTTTTATAAACCCTCTGCCTGCTACTTGGAATGTAAGATGAATGCTCCCTTCTATTACGCACGGGTCGCACACTGCCAACTTCCCAGGATCCTGGCCTCTGCATGATTAAATCCCTTTAGGTTAATACAATGTTTTACAACCTTTACTTAACTAAAACCTCCCATGGTGGCCCACATAAAACTAAGGACTGACTTGCTGTAGTGAAATGGGGCTTGGACAAATTCACACAAACTCTTCGATACGAATAGTGCCCTCCTGGAGCTGTGTGAGCCATTGGTTCTTAACTTGGGGGACTGGGTCCCACTGAGTCCTATCCATCCTGCTTCAATCATCCCAACCCCCATCACCAACTCTCAGAGCCCCCTGGGGGGGTTCCCCAGAGCTCTATATATGGGAACATCTTTCTTTTTTGACTGCTCAGTATCCATTTTCCCACCTGCTAGATTCAGCACTTGGATTGTCCTTAGGGAAATCGCCTTGCTTCCTTTCAATTTGATGGGATTTAATGTGAAAAGACTTCCAACCAAGGGTCTAGGAGTGGAAGGTCATCAGAGCCAGTGAAAGATTCAACTCCAAAACGTTTGTGAGAATTGCTGAAAAAAGACATTGTTTCCACAGGAGTTTCGAGAAGAGGTGATATAAGCCTAAAGCTGCAGGCACCCTTCTTGCTTGACAATAAACTACACATGAAGCAAAACAGAGCTGAGAGAAAACCTGAGTCCTAAAGACAACTTTTGAGCACCTGGATCCATCTACACCTGAAGTCCTGAAGTTAGGCACTCCTGTATTTTTCAGTTGCATGAGCCAGTGAATTCTCCTTTTTGGCATGAATCAGTATGAATTGGGTTTTTACACAGTGTGGAAACGGCTCGGGACTGGAAGGACCACTGAACCACAGCATGTTATTGCTAGAAGACATCATATGCATAACCTCTCCCAGAGGCCCCTTTACTTTTTATCACCAATGGATTTTTTTATTATTAATCCTCTCTATTTGTTCTTTGTTTTTGTATATTATGTCTACTAAGAAAAAACGTATGTTGTTAATCAATAAGGGGATCATTTCCCAATTTCGTCAAATTACAATGCTAGCAGCCATCATGACTATTCTAGATGCCGTAGACTTGGATGTGAATCTTGCCTGCCTTGTAATGAGTGACTTTAGGCAAGTGACCTCACCTCTCTAAGTGTCCTCTCCTCATCTGCAAGATGAAGTGTGAGGGCTGCTATATGAAATAATTAACAAAATGCATGTGAAACACTATGTGAGACTACTAGGTGTTAATTAGTATTAAAATTCTCATTATTACCAGGTCTAACCTTCACAGCAACTGTGCAGGTGGTGTTATTATTCTCACTTTCAGAGGAGAATGCTGAGCTTCAGGGCCGTCACAGTACCTTCTTGGTTTATGGTAGGGATAAGACTGGAACCCAGGTCTTCTTGTATTGGAGAGCATGCTTTCTCACCATACTCACTGATGGGCACACATAGAAGGAGGGAGGGAGAGAGGGAGAGAGAGAGAGAGAGCTCATTAGAGCAATGCAAAGCAGCATCAACTTGGCATAATATGTATTCCCCAAGTATTCATTCAGCACTTACTAGGTTCCAGGTGTTATTCTAGGCACTGGATAATGTTTTCTAATTAATCCATTATTTCTAATGAGCCTATTTGGCATTAGCTTGGACAACTGACAGTTTATGACACAGTTTTAGAAAAATACTGAAAAGAGCTGAAAGGAATTCCTGTTAAACATGAGGGCCTGAGCACACATACATTTATTTCCATGTTCTCCCTCCAATTACACCCCCAACCCCTGCCACAAAGTGGCAGTCAGGGTACAAGGAGCCATAACCCTGCAGGACCATGAGCATGAGATATCTGACTATGGAAAACAAGAGGGGTCACCAGAATACAATAACATGAGTTTCCAGATTGAAAGGGCCCCCCAAATGCCCAAGAAATGAATGAAAAAGAGATTCACTCTAAGTTAATGTCCTAGAAGCTGTCAGAGTGAGTGAAAAAACTAGCTGATTTACAAAGAGAGGAGCACAGAATGGCAAATACTAAGAGAATAGAATACCAATGGGTTTGTTTTCACTAAAACAAGGAAGTAAAATCAGGAAAAAGAAGCTTCAGAGCCCTAACCTGTTTGGCACAGTGGATAGAGCAACAGCCTGCGGACTGAAAGGTCCCAGGTTTGATTCTGATCAAGGGCATGTACCTTGGTTGTGGGCACATCCCCAGTAGAGGGTGTGCAGGAGGCAACTGATTGATGTTTCTCTCTCATCAATGTTTCTAGCTCTCTATCCCTCTCTCATCCTCTCTGTAAAGATCAATAAAATATATTTTTTATAAAAAAAGAAGCTTCAGAAACTCTCTTACCCTTAGTTTCATCATCAGTAAATTGGTGATAAAATGCTAAAGTATAGATTAAAGGTAATTATGTTTATGGAGGGGCAAGCCATATAGGAACTGTTCAGTAATGCAATGAATGGGGAGCTTCTCAATTACTCATCAAAACCCACCTAGGTTTGCACATAGCTCCCATCGCTGTCTGTTCTCCTTTGGGAGGAGCCCAGGACTCCAAGGACGAACCATAACAGCTCAGAAATTTCCTCCCTGATGGAATAAGAAGCTAGACCTCCAAAGTTTTCAGTACAGCCCTCCCACTGAAGGTACCAGACCTCGGTTGGGCCCAAGTGAAAAATCCAGTTGTGCAATCCTGCCTCATTCCTCAGATGTCTCAGCCATCCACATCCTTGGCGGGGGAAGTTACGGGGAAGGCCTGGTAGGGCTCCAGACGCCCTGAGGAGCTGCTCCTCACAAATCATGGGCTGAGATGGACAATGAGAGGCCTCAGTTGTGGCATGGCCCTCCACCGCTGGTTCCCACCACCACCACCAAAACTCTGCCCCACAATAACCCCACATCAGCTGTGCAATCCATTACTGCCCCCAATGCTGTCAGTACGTTTTTGCTTAAAATAATCCAGGCTCTCCAGCAGCTCTTCGCTTGAGCTGTTGCCACTGCCAGCTTCTCCCTGGCTCAGTTCACCCTCCACACTTTACACTGGTTTTCATCCCCAAAACACAGACCTGATCTTATTATTCTCATGCTCAGGAACCTTCTGAGGTCCCCTATTTCAAAGGCTATAAAATCCCACTTCCCCAGCATGTCATGTTTGCCCCATTGCTGCCTCCTGATGTTTTTCACTACAATCACACTGGACTCGTCTCCACTCACTGAGCACCTCCTGCCACTTCCACCTCCAGGCCTTTGCTTGAGCTGTTGCCTCTGCCTGGAGGGCCTTTTCCTTTTGTCTTGTGGTCCAAGTCCTACCCATCCGCCTGTGCTCTGCCTGTGCACCCACCATGCCTTGTGAGAGCAGACTTTATGCATATTCACTGTGGAAGTTTCTCTCCAAGGAGAACCATAGAGAACAGTGACCTCCATGCATGAGGCTGAAGGCCTCAGAACACTCAGCGCAGAGGAGAGCCTCTAGTACCAGTACCAGGCATGTGTGATAAATCAGTAACGCCGCGATGTGATAACATCCTGAGCACTTGGATGCCCTTCCCATTGCCTCGAGGTCTCTGTTTGTTCTTCATTAATCAGAGTCACTGGGGGGGAAGATACTCTATTAGTCAAATATGCATTAATTGCTCTTGGTCATGGTGTCCCATTTGCAGTTAAACTTTGTCCTATTTATTACTATCCAGTAGAAACACGAAAGACGTCATGCTCCCCAGTCAGGAGCACAAGCCAGAAAGAGATGGGGAGATTTAGGGAATCAGAAGGGCCTTGAACGCAGCGCAGGGGACCCTTTATTCCTTTTAGACTAACAGTACCTCTGCTAACCAACTTCATTTTAAGCCATGTTACTTCCCCACCACCACGGCCATCACCCCATCTCGCTCACCCTGAAGAGCAAGTGGCTGGCACTGAGCAGCATGAAGAGTGGCAAGCACTCCCTTCTTGCCCACATGTTTGGATCTAATTTTCTTTTAAGTGGATGCACCTCTTTCTGTATCCTGTTCCTACCTTCTAAGATCCTCAAAGTGAAATGGACACTGTGTCCACTGAGACTTAATGAATCCATACCTGCTTTGTGGATTTTCCTTGAAAGGTAACTATCATTATTAATGCCTCCAAAATAGCCATAATAATAGAGAAAAACAAAAGCTATCAATAATAATATATGAAAAACCAATCACAATCGAATCCCAATATGAAGAGTCATCTGGAAGACCCGTTAGGAACCCACGTGAGAAATAAGTGACAGCCGCTGATGTTATCGCTGGTGTGGAATGCGCGTGTGTGTGTTTGTATCTGCTGTCCCTTCTGGTGATTTTTAGCTCTCCTAAAGGGAAATCTATCCAATCAATTGTCAGTGTCCAAATAGTCCCCTTTCTCTGCTCACTCTGCTTTTTGGATCTTGATAGGGGTCAGGGGAAGGTCTTCAAAGTGTATGTTTTCTTTTTCCAAATGTGAAGTGTTTGGATGAGGCTGAAGATGACTCCAGTGGAAAGGCACCGCTCCTCATGACTTGTTTTTGATCCTGGAGTGAAGCAGAGATCTGATGTTTACCACAGGCTGGCCAGGAAGCTGCCTCTAATCACAGAGCTCGGGATGCGCTGCAGTGGCCGGCAGGCTGACGGCCCATCCTGTCAGCATCGCCTGATGTGCTTATACCTCAGTGTTCTCACAGTTTACCTGGGAGACCATGGATCCCACGGCCGCCTAGGGGGCCTGACTCCAGCTCCATCAAGACTGAGTGCCATTAATTTCAGGAGACATGGCCCTGCAAAGGAACCACAAGGCCTGGGCTCGGATGACTGGAGGGGTCATCTGGTGTTGGGGAGGGTTGTGGTCATGCAGAAACTATGTGCATGTGGCCCCGAGTGGTCCTGGACTGCAAAGAAGGGAACTGTCTCTTGGTGTGTTTGACACACATCGCGAATCATGGCCAACTGGAGAAGTCTCCATATTAACGTTCTCCTAATGAGAAGACCCTGCCAACACCACCACCAAACCAAGTTCAGAGAGAAAGAGAACAAAGAAAGCAAGATGTTCCCCCCAGATGTTGGCAAGATGAGCAGTATGTGAGGGTCCCGAAGCCTTCAGCCTAATTCACACCATGGTCAGGTTTATTTTAAGGCTGGAATTCGAACTTGAAGGCTTGCTGCGGTGCCTGTCCTTGTCCCTCCCACAAGGGGCCCTAGCTCATTGAGCGCCATTCCATGGTCCCTGAGCCTCCTTTCAAAGGCTGCCTTTTGCCATGGAGCTCCCATGGGACCAGAGAGGCTATTTCTGTCCCTTATATAGAGGTCAGTGCAGCAGCAACATGAAAGATGTGGATAAACGAGCCTTCACTGCAATGTGCTCACCCTTTGACATGTTTCTAGCATCTTAGGTGCATTGAGCCTTGTGCTGAGGGGGAGCTGTCAGGGCAGAGGGGTGAAGGGCAGCTTGTCCCTGGTCAAGTCATAAGCATCAACCCTATGAAGCCAGAAGAGAGACTGTCACTATTGTACAGAGCAATGGGTCTTAAACTTCAGCAGAATCAGAATTGCCTGGGGCAGGGTTGTTCCAACAAGCTGGCCCTACTCCTGGAGTTCTTGATTCAGTAGAGGTAGGGGATGGAAGTGCTGAAAATGTACATTTCTAACAACTTCCCCAGGGATATGGAAGCTGCTGGTCCTAGGATCACATGTACAGGTGAAACACTGAGGCCCGTCAGCAGTCAGTGGTGGGTCCAATGTATCACTAACAGGTGGAGCGCAAAGCCAGGATCCACCAAGGCTGTGGGCACCTCTCCATCTGAGGGGAGTTCACACTATATTAAGAATGCCTGTGCCCTGCCTTATTTTCGGTAGGCTATAACTGGGTGCTAATTTGCATCTAGTTTTCAAACCTGGAGTGAAATAATTCATAGCTTTTATAGACTTAAAAGTTATAAAATAGATAGTACATACTCTGTGTCACTTTTATGCATTATTTTTTTAAATTACTCATAGCAAGCCTGTGTGATAGTGATGTTATGTAATATTTAAATAGCACTGATTCTGTGACAGGAACTCTTCTAATTGCTTTAGATTAGGGATCATCGAACTGCTACCCATGGACCAAATCTGGTCCACCACCTGCTTGATAAAGTTTTATTAGAACACAGCCATGCACAGTTTTCTAACTATTGCCTGTAAATGCGTTTTTATGCTATTGTAAATGGATTGTTTTCCCAATTTTCTTTTCAGATTGTTTATTATTAATGTATAAAAATGCAACTGAATTTTGTGTATTGACTTTTATATCCTGCAACTTTGCTGAAGTTAAGGGCTATTTTATCCCATTGTAGAGATAGGGAAATTGTAACACAGAGAATTTAAGTAATTTGCCTAAGTCACTCATTTAGTAAGAGTGGAGCTGAGGTTATAATCCATCTGATCTGTTTCAGGAATCTCTTCTTTGCACCATACTCTCAACTGCCTATCCTAAAAAGTAATTATTATCTGGCCAAGGTCTCACTTATAGACTGTGGTAAATCCAGAATTCAGACTCAGGTCTGACTCAGAAGGTCTGCTGGTACAGACAATAGCATTCTGATAGCCCTAGGACAGTGGTCGGCAAACTGCGGCTCACGAGCCACATGCGGCTCCTGAGCCGCGGTTTGCCGCTCTGTTGACTAATGAGTTTGCCGACCACTGTCCTAATTCATAGGTCGAAGTTCAACTACTGAGCCACAGTGTTCCTCTTTTAAATGCTTAGGTCAGTGGTCGGCAAACTCATTAGTCAACAGAGCAGCAAACCGCAGCTCGCAAGCCGCATGCAGCTCACGAGCCGCAGTTTGCCGATCACTGCCCTAGGATACCCCAACCACAAATCCACCAACTAAATAGCTTGGTTATTCAGGGAAGGAAAATTCACTTTTTGGGTATTTTTTTTTAATAAATTGGTGGTATGGAAGAAGTAAATAAATTCAGCCAATGGGTGGTTTGGTTGGTACACTGATTTCCCTAGACAGTCCAGGGGATGCATTTATTTTAGATGAAATGTTTTAGGGTACCGCTAACTATGGATTCTATGTTCCTCCACTGGTTAAAATTTTGAGCTGAATTTTAAAAGACAAGAAAGGAAGGTTAACAACTTGAACAAATTTCCCCTGAATACTCCCAATGTGCATTTTAAGCCTCTCACCTTTAAAGAGCCACGTGGAGTTGGCTGTTTAATGAGGAATTTCCCCCTCTGAGCCGCAAGGTGAAGATTCCAAATCCTGAGAGAAGCCCCGGGGTAGCTTCCAGCCTTAATTGCCAAATGAAAAGACACTAAGTTGCCTCATTTGAATAGTGGGGCTCCCAAGTTGCCCAAGAGGTGGAGGTGGTACCTTACAAAGGAATGCCATGGACCCATCCCAAAGACCTGGGGCACCAAGGCCAAAAGGCAATGAACTTGAACCAAACAAGCCTCCTCATTGGCTGCTGCCGTTGAAGTTGTAAAAGGCTCTGCCCAATGGCTCAGGGCCTGAGTAAATGTTGGCTTGGCTGACCTGTCCACTAAGATGAATGGGCCATGACTAAGGTGCAGGGATGCCAGCCCTTCCATTAACAGCAAAGGCATGCAGGGGCAGCAGAGAGGGTCAGCATACCAAGGACGCAAACAAAGATTTCTCTCTAGAGCAGTGGTCGGCAAACTCATTAGTCAACAGAGCCAAATATCAACATACAACGATTGAAATTTCTTTTGAGAGCCAAAATTTTTAAACTTAAACTTCTTCTAATGCCACTTCTTCAAAATAGACTCGCCCAGGCCATGGTATTTTGTGGAAGAGCCACACTCAAGGGGCCAAAGAGCCGCATGTGGCTCGCGAGCTGCGGTTTGCCGACCACTGCTTTAGAGGATGAGTTTAGGGAGGAGGGGAGGAAAGAGGAGAAGACAAATCTGGATGTCCTCGGGGGATGGGCTACTTAAAAAAACCCATCTTCATGATAGCAATGTGGCCCGAGTCAAGAGCCCCTGATGGCATTAAGCAGATGTAAGCACATGGACACATCTATAGCATTCATGAGACTCAGCTTTCCCCTCTGTAAAACGGAGTTCACACTTCACTTTGCTCCTAGTAAACTACCAGGAATAGCCATAAGGATCAAATGACAGGAGATAGGAGAAAAGGAAAAAAAAGAAAACTTTACATAGTTTCTAGGGTATAATTTTACACAATAGAGGCTAAAAACAGGGGACAAGAATTAAAAGGGGCTTGTGCTTAGTTACAATACTTTAATTTTTTTGGGGGGGATGGCAAATTCACATAAAATTTCTGTATTTGTTAAATATATTTTTCACTGATTTCAGAAAGGAAGGGAGAGGGAGAGAGAGATTGGAACATCAATGATGAGAGAGAATCATCAAATGGCCGCCTCTTGCACGGCCCCTACCGAGAATTGAGCCCGCAACCCAAGCTTGTGCTTCAACCAGGAATCGAACTGCAAAGTCCTGGTTCATACCTCAACACTCAACCACTGAGCCACACCAGCTGGGCAATTTCTGCATTTTTAAAGGCTTGTACACATGTAATATATACACAAATCAGTGTACTCATAAAGAGTTGCAGCTCAATTAGATGCCAAAACACAAGCCTATTCTTTTCCCCATTTGCTGATTCAAACCACTTTGTGGAACCAATTCTTTCTCAGCTCTTGGGGAAAAAAAAAATCTAGAAATAGGCCTATACATTTCCTGGTTTCTCTGAGACCACAGAATGTTCCCTTGACACTTATAGTGACAATTGTGCTATTTCAGAAATTGTGCCATTTTGATAAGTGATGTGCAGTTCCATGAGATGGTCAAAATTCCACTTACAGGTAAAGCTTCACTCTGCCTGAGGTTGGGACCTCTAATAGGGGATAAACAGCTTGATTTCTGCTCCTGATCATCTCTTCCTGCCTGTCACTGGTTTCTGACTCTTCCAGGCAGAGGGCGAGGGGGGCAGAGGTGGGGAGCAGCAAGGAGAGATAAAAGGCAGGAAAGGTCCTTCTGGGTCCACAGTAGTTTAACCAGACATCGACCTTCTCTGCCATGCAGATGTTTAAAGCCAGCCCTTTGGTGAAGTTGATTTGCTGGGTTCCTTCCATCACTGGAGTTCTCTCCTCCCAATTCTTTCCTGCAGGCCAAGGTCTCTGTGCTGGCTGCTCCACACTTTTCCTGGCTTCCTGGTGGGGTCCACCCTGGGCAGAGTCTCTTTTGGAGTCCCAATATCCCTGGTGGACAGGAACCTCCTTGCATGGCCTGCATCTGGCCCCAGAGGAAAAAGGTTCTGGGAGTGCGGGCTGTGCTCAGAGCCATCTCCTTCCCAGGCCTCCATGACTCCAAAGTCTCCGGGCCATCCAAGCAAACCCTTGTGGGAAGAGGGGAGGTTGGGGAGCGACCCCACAAGCTTGAAAACTTGCTCATGTGCCACGGAGTAAGTGTGGGATAAGGATTGAGGAGAAGGTGACAGTCACAGCCTGCTCACAACTGTCTGAAAACTTTTTCTCCTTATTTCTACCTCAGGCTTCTCAGATTTTTCCATTCAGCTTTTCAATTGTCTAACCCTTTTACACCCTCTAATGAAGGTCAAAAGTTGTAAAGGGAAGCCCAGGTCCCTGGTGCCAGAGGGAAGCCGGTGCCGGCAGCCAGGGCGAGGATGGCCTACTCTTGTATGAATTTCATATTTCATGCATCGGGCCTCTAGTGTGTGTGTGTGTGTGTGTGTGTGTGTGTATGTGTGCATATATGTATGTATATACATATATACATATATGTGATATCAAAATGAAGTGGCCCCAAGACAACAGGCATTAAATAATATTGGATTCCTTGCTCAACCAAACAAAAAGGGTTTTCTTATAATATCCTGTGGTAGTGTGGATGAAAAGGGGTCACATACCAAGCCTGACAAGCTCAGGGGAGGCTTACATGGTGGGTCTTACAAATTCAGAGACCAAAAACAATCACATAGGATGGTCTGAAATTAAAACTTCTTATCTAAAAGCCAGTCTGGTGGCAGTCATGTCCTAGGGTGGTATCTTCCTTGACAAAGGTCAATCTTTACCTTAACTGAGTCTGTCTATTGTCTTTTTTACATCTAAGATAACATGCCTTTGAAATGTCACAGTAATCGCTTTTTCCCAGACCCCTCAGGGCACAACCTCCACCAGAGCAGGAGACCTTGGACACTGTTATCTTGTTCCCTGAAGACCAGCCCTATGTGCTATTAATTAACTATCTTGTACCCACCCAAGTAAAAGAAGTATTTGTCTCTTCATTTTACTTTTTATCCAATCCCAGAATTTTCCCCACTTTGCTTTCTCCTGTCCCCTTAATCTACCACCAATGGGATTCATGTAACGCCCTTATGTCTCTTATTTTATGTATAAAATTAGGTGTAAAAAAGCCATTCTTCAGAGCACTTTCTCAATCTGTTGAGATTTTGTTTCCTGGCAATTGTCCTCAGTTTGGCTCAAATAAACTTTTATAAGACTTTTTCTTAGGCTGGACATTCTTCCGTCAACAGTAGAAAAGGACTAGAAGCAAATATGCTGTGTATTAATCTTGGATCATTTCAAGGACTAGAACTAGTGTACTTTTTAAAAAGGAAATTAAGATATTATTCTTAGGAAAACATGAACAATTCCAGAAAATGGGAGACTACATGAAAGAACAAAAGAGAAAGAAGGGAGGAGAGGGGCAAGAAGAGAAGGTGGAAAGGAGGGTAAAAGGAAAAAAAGAACAAATTTGACAGAAATGGAGATGGTTGTTGTCTTTGAAAGTGTGCTTTTAAAGTGATGTCCACTTCTGCATGGTAAATGCATGGATTTAGAGCTAGTATTGCAAACATCCACCTCTTTGTAAAGGGTGGGAAGTATGCTAGTACCAACTGTTGTGTTTGGGTGAACAGACTGATTCGTCTTTGCATAAATCCAGTCACAGGCCAGCTCTGTTGAAGGAAAGGAACTCAGAATCAGGCCCATTCAGAGGGGACCGCTGTGATATGTGTTTTGTATAGGCAATAAGGAAGGAGATGTGGAGAATTTGAAAGTAGCTGCATAAACAGGATTGCAGAGACCATCTATAAGCTGTTTAACATTAATTTAACAGCATCCACTTGAATAACGTGCTAATCCCAGAAAATCAGGTCTTGGCATCAACTTCTTACTATAGCTAGAAAAAGTAGAAGCACAATTGTTTTTCCTAAATCCTAACACTTGGACTTGTCACTCTGTGCGACAGGATAGTAGGCATCAGGCCCAAGGGCACTGGAAGGGTGATAAGCTGAGGAGCTGCGGGTGGGCTATTCTCTGTGCTCCTCCAGGCACACGTTCTACCTTTCTCCCTCTTGCTCTGTACCCCAGAAGGTTACCTTTACATTGTTCATCTCCTGGGCCTTCCTATGTTTGAGTTGGGTTCAATCAATGGAAGGTGCCAGGAGGACAGGGGAACAGCAGAAGAGAGAGAAATGGAATTGTTCATTCATTACTCATTTATTCACTCTACTGAAGGCCACAGTACTTGGCAGGTAGCTCTTTTCTACAATCACAGGTCTTGCCAGTGTCTAGCAACTGCTCCCTCTACTTGCCCCTTCCCATCCTACTGGCTGCAGAAGAAAAGGAGTTTAAGGACAGAAAGAGTAGATTTTGGGAGATTAGGTGAGTACTATTCTATGTCCAGGAGGGCGACAGTGATGGTTTGGTTTAGGGTGTACAGTGTAGAGAAATAGATAGATTTTAAAAACATTAAGGAGATAAACTATGCAACCCATGGTCATGGATTAAATGTGAGGATAAGGGAGAAAACTGCTAGGTTGTAGGTCTGGGAAATCAGATGGATAATGGTCCATTAGCCATTATAAGAGCACTTGGATTCAATAATCTCTCATGGAAACTCACTCTGAGAGTTACCCCATTGGGGAGGGAGGGTGAGAAAGACCCTCAATTTCTTTGTGCCATTCAGGATGAAACTGCAGAGAAAGCAGCAGCCAAGCCTCAGGAGGAGAGAGTTTTAGAGGATGTAGCTCTGTGTGGTTGAAAGGTCCATTTCCACATCATGCATTTGAGTAGGAAGTTCTTTTCTAAAATTCTAATTTGCATCTGCAGAAAAGCCACATACTGTTTTTCTTACAACACCTAATGAAGACAGATTAGGCAAAGTAACTTTAAAAATTTTTTAACTTTTTCTAGCTCTCTAAGGATCCAGAAAAATTGAATGTTAGATTTATAATTACTGTGTTTTGTTTGAGAGAGAAAGAAAAAAACTTATACGCAAAGAACATTTTCATAAATCATGTCTATGATTTTAAAAATATGGTTCGGATAGACACAACTGTGCTTTACCCTGCATCTGTTTCACATACACAAATGTGTCAGGTTTACATAAACCACACTGATACAGATGAAAAATAAGGGAAGAACAAGATAAAAATAGCTCTTATGGTATCAGTAACATCTTTTATTATTATAATATATGATACCATTGCCATCAATCACACTCTTATATTGCATTGGCTAGTGACCTCAAGCCCTATGAAGGAAGAGCTTGCCAACATCCAGGAATCAATTCTTTCAGCCTAAAAAAAAAAAAAAAAAGCTCCAGTATCATATGCTTGGATTTCTGGTGACAATTTCAAAGATAGTGAAATGAAACAATCTCATCCCCCAAGTGTTGTTCAGGTCCTGATTTCAGATGCCTTCCTTTCACACGATACTCTCCCAGGGCAAGAGTGGTGAAGGGAACTGTCAACCTGCCCTTTTCTGATGCTACTATAGATAGATCATCATAAATGTAACCATCAAACCCGCCACTGGGAGCTTCCCAGGCCTGAAAGATAACCCTGATTTTGCTGATTTGTACTTTTATCAACGCCCTGGCCTACTGTCCCTGACTAGCAGAGCAGATATGCAGCTGGAAAACTCAACTCAGTTTTCCCCCCTAACTAAACCATTTAGCTTTGGTACCACAATTATAAAAATTATTGAGGTCTCCAGGGGGGATTTTTTTAAATGAATGTAAACTTGACCTTAGTTTACTAAAGCACAGTTTTTATTCTCACACACTTATTTAAATTCCTCTTACTGCTTTACTCTTCATACCCTCATCAACTATAATCTTGAAGTTGTCAATGTAAGAAATGTCTAAACCTGGTAAAGAATTATGAGTTTATTTGAGCCAAACTGATGACCATTGCCTGGAAGCACAATCTCAACAGATTGAGAAAATGCTCCAGAGCAGCGGTCGCCAACCGGTGGTCTGCGGACCACTGGTGGTCCATGAGGTCCGAAAGGCTGGTGACCGCTGCTCCAGAGAATGGATATTTCGTAGTTAGTTTTATACCTTACAATCAAAGGAGAAGGCATAAGGAGGGTTACATGAAATTCATTGGTGATAGATTAGGGAGGCAGGAGAAAGCAAAGAGGGAAACACTCTGGGATTGGATAAAGAGTAAAATGAAGAGACAAATACGTATTTTACATTGGTGGGTACAGGATAGTTAACAATTAATTTACAGCACATAGCGATGATACTGGGGGAACAAGAGAACAATTAGGGGTCTGGGGTCTCCTGCCCTGGTGGAAGTTGTGTCCGGAGGGATCTGGAGAAGGAGATTACTCTGACATTTCAAAAGCATCTTATCAGGCATGTTATCTTAGATCCGTGGTCGGCAAACTGCGGCTCGCGAGCCACATGCGGCTCTTTGGCCCCTTGAGTGTGGCTCTTCCACAAAATACCATGGCCTGGGCGAGTCTATTTTGAAGAAGTGGCGTTAGAAGAAGTTTAAGTTTAAAAAATTTGGCTCTCAAAAGAAATTTCAATCGTTGTACTGTTGATATTTGGATCTGTTGACTAATGAGTTTGCCGACCACTGTCTTAGATGTAAAAAGACAATAGACAGGCTCAGTTAAGGTAAAGATTGACCTTTGTCAAGGAAGAAACCACCCTAGGACCTGACTATCTGCCATGAATGCTTTTAGTTAAGAAGTTTTCATTTCAGACCATCCTCTGTGGTTACTTCCCCGCTCTGTTTTTATAAAGTCCCTATGCAGGCCTCCTTTGAGCTTGTCAGGTTTAGTGTGTGGCCCCTTTTTTGCCCACAAAGTTTGTTGATCTCCAAGCAGGCACTTGATTGTTCTGTCAGAGGCAATTCTATTTAAGGAGAAGGAATTGTTCTGTGATGCAAACATTTACCCCAGAGGAAATGTTTTACCAACTTTAATCTTCAAGTCTTGAGGTTGCTTAAAATTTTACTTTCACGTGAAATCCCATTTTAAAGCATTCGGGTTTTGTACATGTGAATTAGAGGGTCATTCTTTACTCCAGAGCAACTTGAACAAGTGTAGATCATTCTTTTAGGTGTTACATTTTACTTTTTGAGTCTTTGTTTGTCGATTGCCCATTGCATTTTCATAACAGTTGTGTCAAGTCTCCCGGACAAGAAAAGATGAGCGTTTGGATCCCTTTGCCCCTGGTTGGTCTCATCACTCCAACCTTATCATGTCTACCAAGGTTGGTCCAATAAGAAATAGGGTCCAACCCATGGAGAAATATGCGGGGGTGGGGGGGGATAAGAAGTCTCCTTCTGGAGAATGCTCTTTCCTGTTCCTGTCATCCTACCACCTCACAGGGGATGCCCTCATCCCCTCTAATAACTGCCTCAAAAGATATTTGCTGTAGAGGAAAACTCCTCCTGACCTCGCTAAGCACTCTGCCTCATATTGCATTTCTACCTCCCAAGTGCTCTCCTGGAGGTCAGAGGACAAGTTCTTGTGTGCTTGTCTTCTTCAAGGCTCCTCCCTCATCCTATCTAATAAAGAGAGAATATGCTAATTGACCATCACTCCGTCACAAAGATGGCTGCACCCACAGCTGATGCCAGGTTCCCATAAGGAGCCTTAACAAGCAATCAGCAGGGACCTGGGGCTACGTGCTCCCTCGCCCCTGTGGGGTTTGACAGGGGACCTCAAGGTGCACTTCCCGTCCTGGTTCTGGGCTAGGGGATGTCAGGCTGCTCCCCCCACCCCAGTGCCAGGCCGGGGGACCTCAGGCCATACCCCCCATCAGGTGTGGCTTGACAGGGGACTTCAGGTCATGCCCCCCACCCAGCAGGGCTTGACGGGGGACCTCAGGCCATGCCCTCCACCCAGCTGGGCTTGACAGGGGATCTCAGGCCATGTCCCCCACCTGGCGGGGCTTGATGGAGGACCTCAAGGCATGTCCCCCGCCCTGGTCTGGACTGGGATACCTCAGGCCATGCCCCCTGCCTGGCAGGGCTTGACAAGGATGGGACTGGATGGGTCTGGATCTAGCCCAATGCGAGGGGCAGGCCAGGTCTGGGTCTCATGATTTTGAGGTGCATGTGGGTGGGCGGGGACTTGACTCTGGGTACTGTGGTGAGCCCCAGACTCTGACAGGAGGAAGGTTTTCATATACATTTTACTAATTTTCTTTCATCTCTGACACTTCTATTATAGAGAAAGGGCAAATAGCAATATTAAATTATTTCCCTAATTAATCTCTTTTTAATGTGCACGAATTTCTTGCACCAGGTCACTAGTGACTGAATAAAAACATTTGGTGGTTAACTGGTAGAGTTTTTATCTTGGTTTTTCCCCTTTTGATACCTGTTTACCCATGGAAAATGTGGATAGTGCATACAAGTAAAAAAAATGAAAAACTAACAACGAATCCCATCACCCACTGACAGTTATTAACATATCCGTGTTATTTTGTTCCTGTCCTTTTTTTCAAGGCGTAAACTGCTTTTGTTGTTGAATTATTTTAACGTAGCTGTGATTATACTCCATGTACTATCTTATAGCCTCAGTTTTCTTTTTTTAGTTGAATCTGTGTTTCAGCCCTCTCCAGAGAAATGATCATGTGATCACTTCCTGTAATGGATTATGGTTGACATACTATTCCAGCCTGGGTCTCTAATCTGTCTTTCCTGTACTTTATATCATGTCTCTCCCCACCAGTATTTTGGTATTTCTGCTCTTTTAGCCAATAGTGTGTGTGTGTGTGTGTGTGTGTGAGAGAGAGAGAGAGAGAGAGAGAGGAATGAGAGGTTGAGTATGTGAAGGCTGAATGTGTGAACAAGAATATGTTTGCCTGGTGGAAATCAACTTTATAGACAGGAGTCTATAGAAATTACACTGTCTAAGCCAGCCTGCTGGACTCCATATCCTTAATTTTCTTATCAGATACATTTTCACACAATAAAATATGATGAAATAAATTCTTCCTCAATGCTATGATATGTCTTTAGTATTTAATTATGAAGTGCTGAACTTTGAGATCATAACTATACTTTCTGGTTCAGCAATACCAAGGAGAGATCTCAGTTCACAATGTAGCAAGGCAGGCCAATGGATTAAAGAGTTAAACCAATTTCTTCAGTGTTTTTCCTACTTTTTTCACCTATCACTGACCCAATGCTTCTCAGGAAAAACAGAAAGTCTTCAGTCTCAGAACATACTGAGTGTCTTTCAGTTCCCCAGGATACAACACTCCTCATTCCCTAACCTCCAGGCTTTTTCACATTCTGTTTCCTCTGTTAGAAATGCTCTTCTCCCTCCTGATCCTCCCACATACACCCCAGCCCCAGGGGAACCTGGCAATTTCCTGTCAACCTTCAGGCCTCAAATAAATTATCACTCCCTCTATAAAGGAGATGGGTCCTTTCCCATGTACTTTCTTAGCACCATGTACTGCCCACATCAGCATCTTACACACTAATTATCCAGAACTATATTCCAGTCTTCCCTGCCAGGTTGGAACACCCAAGAAAACAAGGACCATGCTTTGCTTGCTCATCATTGGATTTTTAGCATGGTGGACATTCAATAAAGTTTTTGAACGAATCAATACATGAAAGCATATACATAAAACAATCAAGTGAAGTTAAGAGATTTTCCAAGTCTTCTTGTATCTCCAAGATGGCAATGGCCGATGTACCTAAGATGTTTTTCCATTGGTTTGACTTAAATGTCATCTACCCATTTCCTATTCTTCTGGACACTGCACCCCAAATGTCCATTTATGAAGTCATTCTTTCCCTATTCTCAGGCCATGTGGATTAAATAAGGCTGATTCCACCCTCACTTCCATGAGTGGAAAGAAGGCCCAAAAGAAGTTAATGAAAGTAAGCCTTGAAATTTTTGGTGGGATTATTGGGAAAAGGAGTTTATCTTTCTGCTGGGACTGCTGAGTTGGTAGAATGAGGCCCGGAGTGGTTGATATCATCTTGCTTCCATATGGGAAGAGCCTACCTAGGAATAAAGACAACACAGAGAAAGGCAGAGCCAAGTGGTGGAGAGATATGGGTTGACAGTGACTCTGTTTCAGCACATTAATTCAGATTCATCAAAGCAATACTTTCCTTGAACTTGGTCTTTTCAGTTACTTTTATAACTTTTGGTTATAAAAACCAATTTTTTTAGATCAGTTAGACTTGGATTTTTATCCCTTGAAATTGCCTTTCATAACATTTTATTCCATTATATGCAGTATATGTATGTTGGGGGGAGGGCAGGAACAGGACCCCAATCAAGGGGTCCTTCCTAGACTCCTCCCCAGCCATTGTTCCTTCCCTGTAAAGTTAGATGGAAATTGACCATTTGGTATCTAGGTCCATGATAAACCATTTCCAAAGAGATTTCGCGATCAGATAGTCTCTCCTCTCATGACAATCAAGGCCTCAGAGGTATGAAAAATATGGGCTCACCCAGATGAAAAGGGCTATCCTCTCTCAGAACTCATGACTATGTATCAGGATAATGATCTTCAACTCTGCTCTGAAGAAACATTTACAGGCAGCCCCTTCAAAATCACAAAATCTACTTAGCCAGACATTCCTGGTCAGGGAGGGAACCAGAGAAATCTCTTTCCTACAGGCATTTACATTCTTTCAGTTCTGAAATATAATGCTTACAAAATTTTAATTTCACCCTCAAATTCCTAAATGCCTGTGATGCAGACCCACTGGGCCGATGCCTCATGGCCAGTGCTGGCCCATCCTTAAGAGCTCAGGCACCTCCAGGTAAGGTTCCTGCCTCCATAAAAACCATGGATGTTGTACTTGGATGGAAATCTCTGGGAAAAGATTATAAAACTCAGTAAGGAAATAACCACACCCCTAATTCCACAGACCCACAACGATCTACTTGGCAGAAGGACACCTACATGAGAAATTAGAAAAGGAAAGCTTTCCAATAGTCTGCTAAACCTATGAAAACCTAGCTCAATCCAAAAGGGTCCCATAAATATAGTGAAACACTTTTGTATACACACACACACACACACACACACACACACACACACACACACAGTCCTTCAAACAAAGAGCAGAAAATGGCAAAAAGAGCTTTGCTTTTCTGGTCTGGTAATTTTTACCAAAGTTCTTACAAAGTTAAAAAGCTAAATCTCAATGAGGTAAACTCAACAGGAGTTATCTTTATTTAAAAAAAAAAGAAAATTATATGAAATTGAGACTGTCCAAGAAGGTCTTGGGATATATGGATGGTTATCATTGCTTCCAACATGAGAAGTGGGGAAGGCATAAAAATAAAGTCAGAGTTTGTGTCCTATCAAATAAAAGAAAATACAAACATCATTAGGTTATTAACTCCCTATAATTCATTGATGCTCAATCAATGATTTACGCCACAAAAATGTCTTGACCTTCAATAAGGTTATTGGCAAAGTTAATGCCCATCACTGGAAATACCTATTAATGCATAATGATCTTTTGATAACCTATAAGATAACTTTTATCCCAGAAAAAGGACTGTCATGTACGAAATATTTGTGTCTCCTCCCCCCTCAAATTTATATGTTGATATGAATGGGCCTGGAGCAGGGTAATAAGATGAGGGAGCAAGGTTTAGGTCAACCTCTCCAACCATTTAGTTTGCAGGTTGAATTCAGCCTGGAAGCTCTTGAGCCAAAGCTGGCCCCCAGCCTGGTTTTTGTGTGTGTGTGTGTGGTTATTTTATTTTTTTATTTTTTGTAGATAAAGTTTTATTGGCACACAGCTATATCCATTATTTACATACTAGAGGCCTGGTGCACAAATTTGTGCATGGGTGGAGCTAGCCAGCCCGCCCAGATGAAGGCCCATCAGCCAGGCTGGCCAGGGGGAGGGGCCACAGGCAGTTGGCAGCCGTCCCCGCCCCCAATCAGGGTGTTGGGGGCCGATCAGGGGCCGGGCCACTCGGGGGAGCAGGAGGCTGATCAGGGCTTGGATCATGCTGGTTGGCTGCCACAGTGAACGTCATAGCCACCTGTCGTTCTGATCGTTCTGGTCATTCTACTATTCTGGTTGCTGGGCTTTTATATATATAGATTATCTGAGGCTGTCTTGCACTTTGATGACCTAGTTGAGTAGTTGTGAAAGAGACCTTATGATTCACCAAGCCAAAAAAATACTATCTGGCCCTTTACAGAAATTATTGAAACCCTAATCCCCAGTGACCATATTTGGAGATGGGACCTCTACAAAAGTAATTAAGGTTAAATGAGGTCATAAACTTAAGGCCCATATCTGATAGGACTAGTGTACTTATAAGAAAAGGACTCCAGTGTGTGTTCTCTCTCTCTCTCTCTCTCTCTCTCTCTCTCTCTCTCTCTCTCTCTCTCTCTCTCTGTGTGTGTGTGTGTGTGTGTGTGTATGTGTGTGTGTGTGTCTGGCGTGTGTATGCATGCATATAGGCAAGGTTGTGTGAGCATGTGAGGACTCAGCGAGAAGAAAGCAGTCTACAAACCAAAAAGAGATCTCACCAGAAACTAAATTTGCCAGCACCTTAATCATGGACTTCACTCAATCTGGTATTTTATTATAACAGCCTAAGCAGACTATTACCAACCAGGAGGGGAACATAAAAAAAATCATTAATGACTCCACACTTAAGTCCCTCCTCCTCCTCCACTGAAGCTCATTGGGGTCATATGTATAATCCAACCATACCACCTCTATTCCCAGAAGCTCATGGCTTGGCAGTACTGCCTAATGGTTAGGAGCCTAGTCCAAAGAATGAGAACATAGATTGGATTCCCAGCTCCATGATTTGTGGCCTGTGTGGTGTTTAGAAAACACCTTGGCTTTCTCATGGCAAGACAATGGCATTGTTAATAATAATTCCTGTCCTTAGGATTAATGATCATGTTCAGTGAGATAATACCTATGAAATACCAGGCTTATCATTCAGCTTCCATGGTGGCTCTGTGAGAGACACCTTCTTGGAACTGATACCCCTGTGGACACTGGGGAGAACAGGTTTGTGTTACCCACTGGGTGTTCTGTCCCAAGTTTAAGAGTGGTGACATTTCCAGATAGAAGATCTGGTGGTATTTTCATTGGGCTAAATGGAATATACCTGAACATGGTTTAGCTGAAGATGACAAATCAGGAATAAAAAGAGACATTGTAGGGAAGAGCAAGACACAAGGCTGTTCTCAATGAGCCATAAACTCAGTGAGGACAGGGGCCAGTTCTGTTTTGCTCACCGCTGTTGATGTGGTGCCTAGTATAGTGTCTACCACAAGTAGGGCTGGATCAAGATCTATTTAGCAAAGGGGGAAAAGAACACATAACTGATTACTGACTGATTGCCATTTGGCAAGTCCAGTCAGGGCCACGTTGTGGACAGTCTTGGCAATGACATCAGTGAAAAAGGCAAGGTTAAATGTCACCTTGCTTGGGGATCACAGGTTGACATTGATGCAACGAGTTAATTAGAATCTTACGCTTTGTTCTGACTGGGTATGTAAAGAATAAAGCAACATGGACTTTAATAAATAAATTCACTCTAAGCCTCAAAACTGACCATGACCGAAAATAATTGTCATTCCCTACATGTTTTCACTTAATAATCATTTCCACTGGCTAATGCCTAAATAAAGGAGAACAAGTATCTGGCACCCGACTGTTTTCTGAGCACATAGCAGATATTTCTAATCAATCACAACACTATTTTTTTCGTGGCTCAGCCTCAGATTATTTTTCAATGTGGCATTCCAGGGAGCCACTGACAAGCAACTGGAGTTGGCCTTCGAGGTAGACCCATTCTGTCTCTCTTCTCTACATGGGTTTCCTTTTACATCATGGCAATAGTCATTTGTTCTTTTTCTTTGTTCCCCAGCATCTACTCTTCCTTCTTATGGCATTCTAACTTTCATTTGAGGATGCACTTCTCTTCTACTCCTAATTTATTGGCAACCAGGGACATTGACTCAAAACCTGGATCCAGGGTACAGCACACAACCAGTTGGCTCAGTCCAATTCCCTAGCCACAGAGACTGCTTCAGGGGTTGTATAAGTCAAGCCACTCAGAGCCAACATTCCTGGGCTTTTGTTGAGCTGGTGGGAAAGCTGACTCTCATTCTCAACTTGTTATAATCATGGGAGCTTAGAGTAGCCAGGCAAA
Organism: Plecotus auritus; assembly: GCF_963455305.1. Classification (NCBI taxonomy): domain Eukaryota; kingdom Metazoa; phylum Chordata; class Mammalia; order Chiroptera; family Vespertilionidae; genus Plecotus; species Plecotus auritus. Next base: position 133,904,779 of record NC_137773.1, on the reverse strand, counting down.
CAATGAGCAGACTGAGAACAAAATCAGCATGGCAGTAGGCAGAGCAGAGAGATGGGAAGAAGCTAATTCCTAGGGATCACATTTAAGCTCCTGAATCCAAGCATACCTGAAGTCGGATACTACTGGACTTGCTGGTTATAAGTAAAAATTCCTCTTTTGTTTTTACTTAAACTGGTCTGAGTTGGGTTTTATTCCTGATTTATTAAACTGCTCCTAGCAACAAAGAGAATATGACTTAAAGCAACAAATCTCCAACCCTTTAATGGGATGGATCTCAGAAGATACCCTGAAGACCACTACTTTCCAACCTTGTCTTGACCTGGTTGAGGGCTGCCATTTGTCCTCTGGAACTGGGAAATGCACCAGCTAATACAATGAAATTCTTGGCACCACAGAGGTAAAAAGGGCCTTAAGAGGCCTAGAGAGCACCTGGGCATCTGGGGCCTGGAGTTCCTCTTCATCCTTCTTGTCATGTGAATGTCCCCAGTCCTGGTATGCTCACCATCTTCCAGAAAAATCTTTTCCAAATCTGCTACCTCTGATTATTCCAAATTCTTCAGTACTATACTGTTTGGGAGAGAGGGGAAGGCTAATGTACATTCGACCACACTCTTCAGCAAGTACTGCTGGCCCACTTACTTGTTTACTCATTCATTTCTTCATATATCCAGGACATACTTTTCAGTGGTCTCCATGTGTCAAGCATTGGTTCAGGTACTTGGGAGACATGAGTGAACAAAACAGATAAAGCCCCTGACTCACAGAGCTTACATTCTGGAGACAGAAGAGAATCAATAAACAATGAACATGATGATAAAATTATACATAACATTAGAAGGTGACAAGCACAGTGGGGGAAAAAGGAGCAAGTTAAGAGCAATCAATGACTTGGTTTTCCCAACCTACACAGGGTGGTCAAAGTGGGCCTGCCTGGCAATAGAACATTGAACTCTAACTTGAAGAAGGCCAGGAGTGGCCCATGCTGAAAGTGAGTGGTCCTGTGACCAGTTCATTAAAACGATTTCCCAAGTTCTCGAACTTCTGACCTATTTACTCTGCCCCAACCACCAGTATTTGGGGATAGTTCCGGACTGTATCTATACACAGACCAAGTTCAATAAAATTTCTTTCATTTTTCTGCTTGTTTTAAGTGTTTAAGGTGGTGAAGAGTGGGGAGCTGTCAGATTTTGGCAGCGGGAAGTTAAGGAGTAGTGTTGGTGGAGACGTGCCGACCTCACAGTTTGTCTAAACACCGCCCTGCCAGGGTGTTGATGCCATAAATGTCTAGGAAACTGAGTCAGTGCTAAAGGATTCTGACAAATGAGTGAGCACAACAACACCTGATAGGAATTTTCTTATTTAAAAAAAAAAACAGCAGCTGGAGATCCTGCCTGTCATAGAGGGAGCCTGGCTGACCCTGGGGTCCTAGGGAGCAGCCACTGGGGGCAGCCTCCTTGGCCCTAGGCGGCCCCTCCGAGGGGCTGATGCCTGGCCGCCCACCCCGTATGTGCTGGGCTTTCTTGTCTTGACCTGTGTTCCCACTGGCCCGCTGATTTTGAGATTTATGTGCTGGTGCCACACTCACACTCGATCCTTTGAGGAAAACATAAAATAAGTCCCAAGGATTGGAGAGGGAGGGGCCACTCATCAGTGACTGTGGGGAAAGTCAGAGGCAGCTGCACAACCTCCACAGTTCAAGGTGCATCTGAGGCTGGAGCCCAAGTTCCTGGCCAATGCCACTGGGCAGCCTGCCCGAGCCTCGTCCCAGAGGTGGCTATTCAGGACTTCCCAGTGAAAGGCTAACTAAGGTGCTGACTCCTCCCTCCCAAGTGAGAGAGAGATCAGAGGAGATTTAGTATAGGAATTGGCTCACATGCTTTTGGAGGCTAAGAAGTCCCAGGATCTGCTTTCTGCCAGCGGGAGACCCAGGAAAACAGATGGTGTAATAGCACAAAGCAAAGGCCCGGGAATCCAGGGCTGATGGTGTTCAGTCCCAGTCGGAGTCTGAAGGCCAGAGACGCAGGAACACAGATCTCCAAGGGCTGGGATAAGTGGGTGTTCTAGCTCAAACTAAAAAGGCAAATTTGCCTTTCCCCTACCTTTTTGTTCTATTGAGGTCCTCAAGGAATTGAATGATGTCTGCCTTCCTGGGTAAGGATGACTTTTATTCACTTTACCCATTCAAATGCTGATATCTTCCAGAAATACCCTAAAGAGCATACCCAGAAATAATGTTTGCCAACTCTTTGGGCATCCCGTAGCCTAGTCAGGTTGCCAAATAAAATTTACTATCACAATAATTAACTTTGACAAATTTCCTAATAACTGGGCCATGTGGTCCCTTGCATAGAATCTAGGGATGGCTTGATCAGAACACACCAGGACTCTCCAAGTGATGGTTTGACTGAGTTATGAAACTGAAAAGACCAGGGAAGGGATGACTTCAGGCCTGGCTGGTTCCAAGTGCTCAGAAAAGATCCCCGGGACCTGTTATATCTCAATTTCTCTGCACTCCTCCCTCTGTGGTGGCTCCACTCTCATGAACATTTTACCCTCGTGGCAGCAGGATGCCCACTATAGCCTGACCTGTGTGGCTCAGTGGTTGGGCATTGACCTATGAACCATAGGGTCACGGTTCAATTCCCGGTCAGGGCACATGCCCAAGTTACATGCTCGATCCCCAGTAGGGGGTGTATAGGAGACAGCCGATCAATAATTCTCTCTCATCATTGATGTTTCTATCTCTCTCCTCTTCTCCCTTCATCTCTGAAATAAATAAAAAACATATATATATTTAAAAAAAAAAGATGCCTGCCACAGCTCCTGCCTACATCACTGTAGGTCCTAGTCCAATGGGAAGGAGGATGTGCCTTTTTTGTGACATTGCTAACAAAAGTCTCAGTGTATTTTTAACTGAATAATAGGCCCATTCCAATCATTGCGGCCACAGGAATAGGATAATACACTGGTCAGGGCTGCTTCGCTGCTATTGGAAGGGGTGATGGGCGGAGGAAGGTGGGTCATGCCAGCCAAAACCACAGTGACCATTTAAGAGCAAAATCAATGTTGCCCACTCAACAAAGGCTTGAGCCTGAAGAATCAAGAACATAACAGGAGTGATCAGATAAGCTTGGCCCTGATTTGTTGAGTGACCTTGAGCAGGGAACCTCTTCTCTCTGAAAACCTCCAAGGTTCTATGCAATGCAGAATGTTTTCCCCTATGGACGCTTCAACAGCTGCTTCAAAATATCTACTCCAAGACAGTTTTTCAGCTATAGACCAAACACTCCATGGAACACAGCAAAAGAAGAAAAACGGGACGAGGGTCAGCACAACCCTACTGCTGCTTTATGTCTTTTCTGGCAGTTACAAAACAAACCACCAAATCACTTAGGATAATCTACTTGGTTTACAAATTTCATGGTAGCATAAACCGCTCGTTTGAGTAGGTCCAGATTAATACCCTTTAACACCAAGAGAGTGTTGTGCCAAAGACAGCAGCCTGAAGAAGAAGTCCTCCAACATCTGACAAAAATGGATGGGAAGAAAGAACACAGACTAACATACCACTGGGCCAGATAGACTTGTCTTTTCCCCAGGGAGGAAAATCATTTTCTAGTGGTCAAGTCAGGGGGAGTGTGGAACCGTTATCAATATTACGATGAAATTATATTCTTTGCTGCAAGCATGAAGCCTGTAATTGTTGATTTCATCCTCTGATGTGGCCAATTACAGATACATATATTGGTAGTCACTCAGCAGTGCTCTTGGCATTACCTAACAAAGAGTTGGCTAGAAACACTCAGTGTCTATTGGGAAAGTGGGACAAGCATGAGGTGGAGCAGCAGTTGATCCACCGAGATTATAATTGCATTAACAAGCGGGGACTGTTTCTCGCAGTGAACCTATTGTCTCTAGATCTAACAATGGAAAGACCTGATCTTCATCTAGAGAATAACAATGTTTTCTATGGCAAGGCCTCTGATTTCTTCCAATGGAGGCAACCTACTCAACAATTAAAGGAAACAACATGAGGCCACATTTGAACCAGAGCTTTGGAGCTGAAGAGGGAATTAATAAAATGGAAGACACGTAAGTCTTCCAAATGTAGTCTAAAGTTAAAAAGATGGATGATAAACACAAGAAACTAAGAGACTTAGAAGATGGAATGAGAAGGCTAACATGAATCTAATTCAAGTTTTGAAAGGTGGTAAAAGACAGAATAAGGGAGAAGGACTATCAAAGAGACAATGTTACCCATTTTCAAATTTAGGATTAACCACAGATGTGTCATAGTGAAATTGCCAAAAAGCAAAGAAAACAACACAATCTTAAAAGCAGGCAATGATTAAGCATGGATTGCCTACAAAGAAACAGTCATCAGAATGACTACTGACGTCTTACCCACCAGAATGCTCAGAAAAGTGGAATATCTTTACTGGTAGTGGGCTGAGAAAACTACTACTAGGCTGGAGACCCACACCCTGTGAAACTCTCTTTTAATAATGATGGTAAAGCCCGGCTGGTATGGCTCAATGGTTGAGCGTCAACCGAAGAACCAGGAGGTCACAGTTTGATTACCCGTCAGGGCACATGCCCAGGCTGTGGGTTCCATCTCCAGTGTGGGGCATGCAAGAGGCAGCTGACCAATGATTCTCTCTCATCATTGGTGTTTTTATCTCTCTCTCCTTCTCCCTTCCTCTCTGAAAGCAATACAAATATCTTTAAAAATAATAATAATGATGGTAAAATAAAGACAAAAAGAAACAGTATTTATCCACAAAATAGTAACCTATAAATTGCCCTTAAAACTTAAATTCTAAAGGATGTGTTAGATAAAAGAATGTTTTTTTCAGATGAAAAATCCCATATAAGTAGAAAGAATAAGCAAAGACATTAATAAATATGTGAGCTGATCCAATGTTTGTATAAAGTAATAATATACCAAATAGAATGGGGCAAAGCAAAAATAATAGCGGAGCCTTGGCTGGTGTGGCTCAGTTGGTTGTCATCCCGTGCACGGAAGGTTTGATTCTTGGTCAGGGCACATGCTGGGGTTTTGGGCTTCATCCCTGTTAGGGGGCATGCAGGAGGCAGCCAATCAATCTTTCACTTTCACATCAATGTTTCTCTCCCTCTCCCTTCTTCTCTCTCTAAAAAAATAAATTTAAGTATTTTAAAAAATAGTAGCTGAGCATTAGCCAGTTTTCTCAGTGGTTAGAGTTTCAGCCCACATACTGAAGGGTTGTGGCTTCGATTCCCAGTCAAGGGTACATACCTCAGTTGCAGGTTCAATCTCTGGCCCTGATCTGGGCGAGAGTGTGAGGCAACCAGCCTGTGTGTCTCTTTCACTCTCTCTCTCTCTCTCTCTCTCTCTCTCTCTCTCTCTCTCTCTTTCTCTCTCTTTCTCTCTCTCTCCATCCCCCCTCCCTCCCTCCCTCCTTTTCACTCTCTGAAAAAGTAGTAGAGCGAATATCCTCAGGTGAGGATTAAAAACAATTTTTTTAAATAGCTGAAACAAAAATACTGGCCTGTAATAGTAAAAAAGACTCCAGCTGAAACAAAACAAAAAAATGGATCATAATGGAGGGTGAGCTGAGAATGAATTTATCCTAAACTTGGTGGGTTTTTCAGAAAGATGGGAAATGTGTTCATTAAATTTGGACTTTGTTAAGTATGTTTATTAAACCTGTTAATCTAACTACTAAAAGAATAATCATGGAACATACATCCATAAGAAATAGCAGAGAGAAATGGAGTAAAAAAAAAAACACCAAAATCCAAAAGAAGGCCAAAAAGGAGAAGAAAGTATCAGAAGTAGAACAAACCAGAAGTATATGACAAGATAGAAAAATAACTGTAAACATATCAGCATTTTCAATGAATATAAATGGTTTAATGTCTACAGATAAATTACAAAACTGCCAGGCAGATTTGGAATTTAAAAAATTCAATGATGTGTTCCATATAAAAGCAAAAAGTAACAGACCTGCAAGAACTGGGTAAATCCACCAATATAACAGAAATTGTGTTTAACACACCTCTCAATCATTGACAGATCAAGCAGACCAAGAAGTCATTACAAATTGAAAAAATACAATTAACAATCCTGATTTAATGGGTTACATCAATCACTGAGCTCAGCAATTGGAGAATACATACTTTTTTCAAGCACAAAAACCGGCCACACATTATGCCCTAAAGCTGGCCTTGGAGAATTCAGAAACTTGATATCAGTTGCACTACATCCTCTGACCAATATTCACTTAAGTGAGAAAATGTATGGGGGAAGGGAGGATAAATGGAAAAACTATATATATTTGGAAATTAGAAAAACAACAACAAACAACTAATGTGTCAAAGAAATAATAATGAAAATCAGAAAATACTAACATGTGGGAAGTATCTAACTTTGTATTACAGGGCATTTTATTTTCAATGCTCCATTAGAAAGTAAGAAAGTCTCCAAATTAATGAACTAACATTTAACAGACAGATTTAGGAAAGAAAAGACCAAGATAAAAAACTTAGAAAATAAAAGCAAGATAAAGATAAAAGCAAAATTAATAAAATATAAAATGAATATACAAGAGTGAAGATCAACAAACTCAAAAGTTGGGTCTTTTAAAATACTAATAAGTAGAAATTGGTTGTCAATATTAATCAATAAAAAAAGAAAATATGCAAATAAACAATATTAGGAGTGAAAAAAGACATTATTACAAATGCTGTAGAGATCAATAATTAATAGGTTATCATGGACCGCTGTATACCAATAAACTTATACATTTCAATAGAATGGATACTTTCCTAGAAAAACACAATCTATCAAAATTGACTTAGAAAAGAACATAGGAATATTCCTATAACCATTTTTAAAATTATACCAAATGTTACAAAAGAAAACACTGGACCTGGATAACTTTATAGGCATGTTCTACCAAACAGATAAAACAGATAACTTGAAGTTTACACAATTTGGTTCCAGAGAATTATTTTTATTAGGCCAGCCTAATCTTGACTGCAAACAGGGATAGTATAACAGGCCAGTTTTACTCATGAGCATAAAATTTAAAATGCAAATAAAATATTGGGAAACCAAATTCAGAAATAGATAAAAACAATAAAACACCATTACCAATTCTGGTTTGGTCGAAATATAACCTTGATTTAATATAGAAAATAGATGAATGCAATTTGTCATATTAACAAGTTAGAAAAAAAAATCTCCACATTTTTTATCCTAGTAAATGCAAAAAGAAAAAAAAAAGGTTCCATCAAATTCAACCCAATGAAGTGAACCTATAATAAAACTACCACAAATAAGATACTTAGCTATAAAAGTTGAAAGAATTCCATCTATAAATATTTTTAGAAATCAATATAGAAGAATTTATTACTTCACTAAGAAAAGCAATTTTAAATAAGACATAATAAGCACCCTATGAGAAACCATTTAAGAAAAGATTGAAATTTTTGACAATTTTTAAATTGAGAATTTTTCATGAAAAACAACAACCTGGAAGAACATTTTGGCAACCCATAATTAACAGAGGATTAGTATCAAGAATAAAGGATTCCTATAAATTAGTGCTAAAAAGTATTATCTCAATAGAAACAAATCATAAACAGGGTGGGAATAGACAGAGCACATACATCTTACAAATTGGCCAGTCTCAATTAGTAATTAGATAAATGTGAATTAGAACCATATTGAGTATATAATTTTGAACTGGGAATAATTAAAAAGTGTGACAGTACTAGATGTAGGCAAGGATGTGGAGCTTATTACATTGTTAATGGAGTATGGATCGGAACAGCATTTTAAAAAATACTTTGGCATTACTCAGGGAAGGTGACCGTGCTCAGGCGCCATGGACCAGAAATTCTAATCACTGGTTGGGAACACTTGCAAGAAATGGTCTCTCACAAGACTCTTAAAATGTGTGCCAGTGAACATATACAAAAATCACATGGCAAGATTATTCATAAAAGTGAAAAGCTGGAAACAATCTAAATGTCCATGCACAGCAGAATGGATAGATACCTAGTGGTACATCTCTACTATAGATATTATATAACGGACACCAGGACTAAACTAGAGCCTGGTGTATTATCACAGGTGAATCTCAGAAACAGTAAGTGGAAAAGCAAGTTACAAAAGAATGCAAGCAACATAATGCATTTGCATCAAGTTCAAATTCGGCAAATTCATAAATTTGTTGTTTAGGGATTTGTAAGTAGTGACATGGCAATAAAGAAAAGCAAGGAAATGAGAAATTCAAAATTCTGAATATTGGTTACCAAAGGTAGAGGGAAGGAGGAGACGCTTCAGGGAAGTAGTAAGAGAAAGCTTGGAAGGTAGTGGAAGGTGTGTGTGCATGTACTTGTGTGTGTGTGCGTGTGTGTGTGTGTGTGTGTGTGTGTGTGTGTGTGTGTGTTTAGGTGGTATTTGGGATTCATGTCATTATTCTTTAAAATGTGCTAACACATTTTTTCAAAACTTGGTATACTTGGTATATTTGACAATTAGAAGAGCATTTAATAAAATTACAGTCTTTTTTTGTTTCACTTTAGGAAGTCTCTTAAAGAAACCAGGATAGTTTTTAAATGTGTTTTAAATGTCTTATATAAAGCAGCAGCACTGTGTCCTTAGAAGAAATGCTGTAATTAAAAGGATGTTGGTTATATTGTAAAGAATGGGGAATAACAGTAGTTATATCACTATCCTTATGTTGTAAAAAGTAGACGTATTGGAAAGGAATAGCATAGCATAGATTATAAATTATTTTTTACAAGTTATGTGTTGTTTTTTTAAACCTGAAAAGAGAATTTAATAAATGTACAAGAATAAAATAAGTTTATGCAATTTTACATTTTTTAAATATATTTTTATTGTTGACAGTATTACAGATGTCCCCCATTTTCCCCCTTCAACCCAGGCTCTACCCCCCTCTAGGTCTTCCCACACTAGTGTCTGTGTCCATGGGCTATGCATATAAGTATATAAGTTCTTTGGTTTTTCTCTTCTTGTCCCCTTTCACCCTCCTTCTCTAAGATATGTCATTCTATTCCATGCCTTGGGACTTAAATACCTGAAAAAATATCATTCAAAAATACCTTAAAAACACAAGATACCTTAAAAACACAAGATACCTACATAGGTCCTACCTAAAAACATATATACTGAACATGACTGAACTGTCGAGGAGGGAATAATGGCAGCGGAATAGACAGACGTGTTCCGAGCCTTGTCCCGGAGCAGAAAGAAAGAACAGCTGAGGGTCGCACAAGGAGTGTTTGTTGGCTGGTTGGGAGACAGCTGAATTCCAGAAGGAGGTGGGGGACTGCTAAACGGGGTTCCCCTGACCTGGCAGCACCAACTGCGGCTGGGTCCCCTCCCGGAGCTGCGGGCTTGGACACGGAGTCTGCGCCATCTTGATCCGGAAAGTGGAGCTTATCGGAAGCCTGAGAATCCACAACTGCGGCACCCAAGGAACGACTGCGAGCCCCAGAACAACGCTCCCCAATTGGCGCAAACACACGGGTTCAGAGGAGCTCTACACTCCACCACGGAAAGGTCAGATTTCGCCTGGGATAAGGTGAGGTCTCTGGTCCCGGCGGGAGAGAGGAACGCGCGTTTTGCGGGAGCTGGAGGACCAGGGAAGTCTGTGCCTAGAAAAATCTGTGGCTGTAGGGGCTGGCGTGATCTGTGATTGTGGAAAGGGGTCCTCAGAGCTGCTAAGAGAAGGGCACTCTAAAAAGCAACCCATTTTGATCTGACCTGCAGGGACACCCTAAGAATTTCAGGCAGTCCAGACTTACGCGCAGCCCCTGCGTTCCCTGGGTGCCTGGGCTTACGCGCAGTCCCGGAGTTCACACAACTGGGCTTTTTCCTCTTGAAATTCTTGCTTCTGATTACTAAGCCCAATACATAGGATCACCCAGTTGGGGACACCCTGGGAGACTGCAGGGGAAAGTTGTTTTTCTGGAACCTGGGGATTGGAGCAGGGAGTGACCATCGGAGAGTCAGCTCTGAGGCAGCCCACTCCCACAAACCGGTAGTGAGTGCCACAGGGAAAGAAGGCTCTAACACTGCCTAGAGAGGCCATAGATAGACCCGGAAGTCAATCCAGAAACACTGCCACCCAGGGGCTGAATCACAAATTGACTCTTGTGTAATCAAAAATAAAGGAATACGAGAAATTAAGACACACCGCCTGCTTAAGATCAGGACTGGCTTACAACACTGAAGAGCAGTGGATCACAGGGAACTGCAATACTGTCTGGACTGAGAAACAGGCGTGCCAAACAGAAAAACAGAGGAAGTGAATGAATTTCACTACTTCACATCTTATTTTTACCTTTTATTTTTTTATTTTTTTTATTTTTTTTTATTTTCATTTTTTGCATCTTTTAATCAAGAAACTTTTTTTTTCGAAACCAAGATGGCGGCATAGGTAAACACCTAAACTGCTGCCTCGCACAACAATTTCAAAACTACAACTAAAAGACAGAACGGACACCATCCAGAACCACAGGAAAGCTGGCTGAGTAAAAATTCTACAACTAGAAGGAAAGAGAAAACCTCACAGAGAATTGGAGGTACGACAAAGGGGCTTTGTGCGCGCAGAGAGGAAGGGCGGCTGAGAGCCTGGCTGACTTTCTCTGGCGGAAGGGGGAAGGAAGCCTCCGACCGCACTGAACCCCAGTTCTGACTGCACTGAACCCCAGTTCCGGGCGAACCCCTGGGGAACCACGCTCTTACGGGGGGAGTCTGGACTCTCGGGCGGAGACTCGAGCTGGGAAAGGCAGAAGTCTGAAGGCGCACGCGGGCCAGTGCGCACAAAGGCTGCGGAGGTTGCCACAGGCTTTCCCTAGTGGAAGGGAGTCAGAGGATCCTGACTGCACTGAGCCCCAGTTCTGACTGCAGTGAACCCCAGTTCCAAGCGAGCCCCTGGGGACCCACGCTCTTGTGGGGGGAGTCTGGACTCTCGGGCGGAGACTCGGGAGCCGGGGAAGGCGGAGGACTGAAAGTGCACATGCGCACAAGGGCAAGGCTGACAGGAAGCCAAGACTGAGACTCCACCCCATCCAAGCTGAGCACAGAGGCTATTGCAATTTGGCAAGTCTAATCCTATAAGGCTGTCTCCAGCACCGAACTTCTCCCAGCATAGACACAGCTGATCCTTACAGCCAACTGGCCCGGAGGTCAATTCTTCCCAGTGATACCAACAACAATAAAGACTTAATTACAACAAGGCTGTACACACAGTCCACAAAGGGGTGCACCAAGAGTGTCCACCTCAGGTTAACTGGGGAAGCAGACCCACTGGGCCATATTGGAAACCTAGCACAAATATCTACCTTACCAACTCAGGGAATCAATGAAAATGCGGGGTCAAAGAATCAGATCACAAACGAAAGAAATGGAGGAAAACAAACGACTGGATATAGATTTCAAAACCACGGTTATAAGACTTTTAAGAATATCCTAGAAAAGGCCGATAAATATAACGAGACCCTCGAAGATATGAAAAAGGACCAACTAGAAATTAAACATACACTGACTGAAATAAAAAATATTATGCAGAGACCCAGAAACAGAATAGAGGAACACAAGAATCAAGTCAAAGAATTGAAATACAAAGAAGCAAAAAACACTCAACTGAAAAAGCAAAAAGCAAAAAAAAAAAAATCCAAAAAGTTGAAGATAATGTAAGAAGACTCTGGGACAACTTCAAGCGTACCAACATCAGAATTATGGGGGTGCCAGAAGAAGAGAGAGAGCAAGATACTGAAAACCTATTTGAAGAAATAATGACCGAAAACTTCCCCCACCTGGTGAAAGAAATAGACTTACAAGTCCAGGAAGCCCACAGAACCCCAAACAAAAGGAATCCAAAGAGGACCACACCAAGACACATCATAATTAAAATGCCAAGAGCAAAAGACAAAGAGAGAATATTAAAAGCAGCAAGAGAAAAACAGTTAATTACCTACAAGGGAGCACCCATACGACTGTCAGCTGACTTCTCAACAGAAACTATGCAGGCCAGACGGGAGTGGCAAGAAATTTTCAATGTGATGAATAGCAAGAACCTACAACCAAGATTACTCTACCCAGCAAAGCTATCATTCAGAATTGAAGGGCAGATAAAGAGCTTCACAGATAAGAAAAAGCTGAAGGAGTTCATCACCACCAAACCAGTATTACATGAAATGCTGAAAGGTATTCTTAAAGAAGAGGAAGAAGAAAAAAGTAAAGAGAAAAATTATGAACAACAAATACATATCTATCAACAAGCGAACCTACAAATCAAGTGAATTAAAAACCTGAGGAACAGAATAATCTGGTGAATATAATAGAATCAGGGGCATAGAAAGGGAGTGGACTGATAATTCTCAGGGGGAAAGGTGTATGGGGGGTTCATGAAGAGAATGGACAAAAATCATACACCTATGGATGAGAACAGTGGGGGGGAGGTAAGGGCAGAAGGTGGGGTGGGAAATGGGTGGAGGGGAGCTATGGGGGGAAAAAGGAGAAATAATTGTAATAATCTGAATAAAGATTTATTTTAAAAAAAAAGAAACTTTTTTTCTTTTTTCATCACTTGATTTTACCTTTTTAATTATTACATTTTTATTTTCAATCCGTATTATTACTACTGCTATTTTATCTTTTTTTTTTTTTAAAGTGTCATTTTATTTTCTCTTCATTTTATTTTGGGATTAGGGTTCTACATTCTATTTTTATCTTTCCTTTAGCATCATTTTACTCTATCTCAACTCTACCTTTAGGCCATCACTCTCTTCCTAACCTCCCCCTTTTCAGTGTCCTGTTTATCTTACCCTTTTACTGCTTTAGATTTTCCCTATTCTTTCTGTTTACCCCTTGTTAAAATTTCACCCTACTTACATATCTAATCTCCAATCCCCTGCTCCAAGTCCACATACACCTCTCCCTTCACTGTCTGAGCTATCCATAAACTTGTCCTTCTCTCTGTCCTTTTGTTGTTGTTTGCTTGAATGTAGATTATATCAAATTTTTATGCTTTTTTGTGAGATTGTTCTGCTTATTCTTCTTTTGTTTATTTTTTTGTTTGTTTTGTGCTTCAGCTTTCCCTTGCCTCACTCCATATTAGTTGGTGTTGTAGTTTGTACTAATCCCCAGGCACTTGTTGCTGGCATTTGCTGGGATTAGTGATTGTTCTATTGGAGTTTTATCCCCAATATATATAGTCTGTTCCCCTTTCTCTCTTAGTCACTTTCTTGTCTCTCTTACTTTTTTTTTCTTTACTTTCCCTTTTCCCAATTTCATTTTCACACTCCTTTTTTCTTTCTTTCTTTCTTTCTTTCTTTTTTCCTCCTCTTCTTTCTCTCCTATCACCTAATTTGCCTTTCTCTGGTGATCACCTTTATTGGAGGTTATTAATATCGTGAATACATTCCTGTTCAGTGCCTTGTGAGTTGTACCTGGTAGTGCTGTATTTTGTGCCTTTAAATCAACCCAGGAGAGAGAGAACTACATAACCAGACACCCAGAGAAGAGAGACCATGGGGAGACAAAGAAGCAGCCCGCATATGAAAGAAAAGCAGGCATCACCAGAAAAGGAAGTAAACGAAATGGAGGCAAGCAACCTTCCAGAAAAAGAATTCAGAGAAATGGTCATAAGGTGGCTGAAAAGAATGGAAGACAAATTCGACAATATGAGCAAGAACCAAGAGGAAATGAAGAAGAACCAAGAAGAAATGAAAAATGACATCGCTGCTGTAAAGAACTCAATAGAAAGCATCAAGAGTAGATTAGAAGAAGCAGAGGACTGCATCAGTGAGCTAGAAGACAAGATGGAAAAAAATACCCAAGTAGAGCAACTTCTAGAAAAAAAAATTAAAAGGCAGGAGGAGAGTCTAAGGGAACTTTGGGACAACACGAAACAAAACAACATCCGCATAATAGGGGTTCCAGAAGGAAAGGAAGCTGAGCAAGGAATAGAAAACCTGTTTGAAGAAATAAGGACAGAAAATTTCCCTGATATAGGGAAGAAAAAACCCACACAAATCCAAGAAGCTCACAGAGTCACAAGCAAAATGAACCCCAAAAGACCGACGCCAAGGCACATTATAATTAAATTGGCAAACACCAACGACAAAGTAAGAATCTTAAAAGCAGCAAGAGAGAGACAGAAAGTTACATACAAAGGAACCCCCATCAGACTAGCAACTGATTTCTCAACAGAAACTCATCAGGCCAGAAGGGAATGGAATGAAATATACAAAGTCATGCAAAGGAAGGGTCTGAATCCAAGAATACTGTAACCAGCAAGGCTGTCAATCAAAATTGAAGGTGAAATCAGGAGCTTCACAGACAAAAAAGGACTAAGGGAATTTATTACCACCAAACCAGCAATGCAAGAAATGCTAAAGGGTCTGCTGTAAAAAAAAAAAAAAAAAGAAAGAAAGAAAGAAAGAAAGAAAGAAAGAAAGAAAGAAAGAAAGAAAGAAAGAAAGAAACAGGAAGCGAAGAAGTAACACAGGGGTAAAGAATAGGAATGGCAACAAATAAGTACCTATCAATAATAACTTTAAATGTAAATGGATTAAATGCCCCAATCAAAAGACATAGGGTAACGGATTGGATAAGGAAACACGACCCATATATCTGCTGTCTACAAGAAACCCACCTCAGAAAAAAAGACGCACACAGACTGAGGGTGAAGGGATGGAAAAAGGTTTTCCAGGCAAATGGAACTGAAAAAAAAGCTGGGGTAGCAATACTTATTTCTGACAAATTAGATCTCAAACTGAAGGACATAACAAGAGATAAGGAAGGCCACTTCATAATACTAAAGGGAACAATCCAACAAGAAGAAATAACTCTGGTAAACATATATGCACCCAATACAGGAGCACCCAAATACATAAAAAAAATTCCTGGAGGATATCAAGGGAGAGATTGACAGCAATACAATCATAGTAGGAGACTTTAATACCCCACTATCACCATTGGACAAATCCTCTAAACAAAACATCAGCAAAGAAACATCAATCCTAAATGACTCACTAGACCAGATGGAATTAATTGACATCTTCAGAACATTTCACCCCAAAGCCACAGAATATACATTCTTCTCAAGTGCACATGGGTCATTTTCAAAGATAGACCATATGTTGGGACATAGGCAAAGTCTCTTCAAATTCAAGAAGATAGAAATCATATCAAGCATCTTCTCAGACCACAGTGGCATAAAACTGGAAATCAACTACAATAAAAACAACCCAAAGAAATCAAACACACTGAGACTAAACAGCATGCTATTAAACCATGACTGGGTTACCAGAGAGATCAAAGAAGAAATAAAAAACATCATGACAACAAATGACAATGAAAACACTACAATCCAAAATCTATGGGACACAGCGGAAGCAGTCTTGAGAGGGAAGTTCATAGCTCTACAAGCCTACTGCAAAAAACAAGAAACAGGGGTAATAAATTACCTAACCCAACAACTCAAAGAGTTAGAAAAAGAGCAACAAGAAAAGCCCAGTTTAAGCAGAAGGAAGGAAATAATAAAGATCAGAGCACAGATAAACGACATAGAGACCAAAGAAACAATACAAAAGATCAACAAAACCAAGAGCTGGTTCTTTGAAAGGATAAACAAGATTGATGAACCTCTAGCCAGGCTCACCAAGAAGCAAAGAGAGAGGACCCAAATAAACAAAATCAGAAATGAAAGAGGTGAAATAACAACAGATCCCGCCGAAATACAAAGGATTGTTAAAAAATACTACGAACAACTCTATTCCAACAAACCGGACAACCTGGAGGAAATGGACAGATTCCTAGAAAAATATAACCTTCCAAAACTCAATTAGGAAGAATCTAAACAGCTCAACATGCCAGTAACTATGGAAGAAATTGAAGCAGTCATCAAAGAGCTTCCGGCAAACAAAAGCCCGGGGCCAGACGGCTTCACAGGAGAGTTCTACCAAACATTCAAGGAAGAACTAAAACCTATCCTCCTCAGACTATTCCAAAAAATTCAAGAGGAAGGAACACTTCCAAGCTCCTTCTATGAAGCCAGCATCACCCTAATACCAAAACCAGATAAAGACAACACAATGAAGGAGAATTACAGGCCAATATCCCTCATGAATGTAGATGCCATAATCCTCAACAAAATTCTAGCAAATAGGATCCAGCAGTACATCAGAAAGATCATACACCATGACCAAGTAGGGTTTATCCCAGGAATGCAAGGATGGTTCAATATCCGCAAATCAATAAATGTGATACATCACATAAACAAACTGAGAGATAAAAATCACATAGTCATATCAATTGATGCAGAAAAAGCATTTGACAAAATCCAACACCCTTTCTTGATAAAAACTCTCAACAAGGTGGGAATAGAAGGATCATACCTCAACATAATAAAAGCTACATATGATAAACCCACAGCTAACATCATACTCAATGGGCAAAAACTAAAACCATTTCCCCTAAGAACAGGAACAAGACAGGGATGCCCACTCTCACCACTCCTGTTTGACATAGTACTGGAAGTATTAGCCACTGCAATTAGACAAGAAGAAGAAATAAAAGGCATCCAAATTGGAAAAGAAGAAGTAAAGCTGTCCTTATTTGCAGATGACATGATATTGTACATAAAAAACCCGAAAGACTCCATCAAAAAACTAACAGACTTAATAAATGAATTCGGCAATGTAGCAGGATACAAAATTAACACCAAGAAATCTATGGCATTTCTATACACCAACAGTGAACTTACAGAAAGAGAGACTAAAAAAGCAATCGCATTTTCCATCACACCAAAAAAATTAAGATACTTAGGAATAAACCTAACCAAGGAGGTAAAAGACCTATATGCGGAAAACTACAGGACACTGAAAAAAGAGATAGAGGAAGATGTAAACAGATGGAAGAACATACCATGTTCATGGATTGGTAGAATCAACATCATTAAAATGTCCATACTACCCAAAGCAATCTATAGATTCAATGCACTCCCCATTAAAATACCAACGGCGTATTTCACAGACCTAGAAAGAACTCTCCAAAAATTCATCTGGAATAAAAAAAGACCCCGAATAGCCACAGCAATCCTGAGAAAGAAGAATAAAGTAGGAGGGATCTCAATACCAGATTTCAAGCTGTATTACAAAGCCACTGTCCTCAAAACAGCCTGGTACTGGCACAAGAACAGATATATAGATCAATGGAACAGAATAGAGAATCCAGATATCGACCCAAACCAATATGCGCATTTAATATTTGACAAAGGAGGCATGAGCATACAATGGAGTCAAGACAGTCTCTTCAATAAATGGTGTTGGGAAAATTGGACAGATACATGCAAAAAAATGAAACTAGATCACCAACTTACACCATACACAAAAATAAACTCAAAATGGGTACAGGACTTAAATATAAGACGGGAAACCATAAAAATACTGGAGGAATCCACAGGCAGCAAAATCTCAGACTTATGCCAAAAGAACTTTTTCACTGATACTGACCCTAGGGCAATGGAAGCCAAAGAGAAAATAAACAAATGGGACTACATCAAAATAAAAAGCTTTTTCACAGCAAAAGAAACCATCAACAAAACAACAAGAAACCCCACTGTATGGGAGAACATATTTGCAAATGTTATCACTGATAAAGGTTTAATCTCCAACATCTACAGGCAGCTTATACAACTTAATAAAAGGAAGATAAATGATCCAATAAAAAAATGGGCAACAGACCTAAATAGAATCTTTTCGAAAGAAGACAGAAGGAGGGCCAAGAGACACATGAAAACATGCTCAAAGTCACTAATTATCCGAGAGATGCAAATCAAAACGACAATGCGATACCATCTCACACCTGTCAGAATGGCTATCATCAACAAACGACAAGTGTTGGCGAGGATGCGGAGAAAAAGGAACCCTCGTGCACTGCTGGTGGGAATGCAGACTGGTGCAGCCACTGTGGAGAACAGTATGGAGTTTCCTCAAAAAACTGAAAATGGAACTCCCATTTGACCCAGTAATCCCACTCCTGGGAATATATCCTAAGAAACTAGAAACACCAATCAGAAAGGATATATGCACCCCTATGTTCATAGCAGCACAATTTACCATAGCTAAGATTTGGAAACAGCCTAAGTGCCCGTCAGCAGATGACTGGATCAGAAAACTATGGTACATCTACACAATGGAATACTATGCTGCCATAAAAAAGAAGGAATTACTACCATTTGTAGGCACCTGGATGGAATTAGAGAACATTATGCTAAGTGAAATAAGCCAGTCAATGAAAGAAAAATACCACATGATCTCACTCATTTGGGGATAATGAAAAACATTATAAACTGATGAACAAAAAGATAGATACAGAGGCAGTAAAGCATCAAACAGACTGTCAAATTACAGCGGGAAGGTTAGGGAGAGGTGGGGGAAATAAGAGATCAACTGAAGGACTTATATGCATGTATATAAGAGTAACCAACGGATGCAAAACATTGGGGGGTGAGGCATGTATGGGAGTGGGGTGGGGGGGCAATGGTAAGATATGTACACATATAATACCTTAATAAAAAAAATAAAAAAAATAAAATAAAAATAAAAAAATAAAAAATAAAAAATAAAAACAAAAAAACAAAAAAAAATTAAAAAAATAAAAACATATATACTTTATATTATATATTATATATTATATATTATATATTATATATTATATATTATATATTATATATTATATATTATATATTATATATTACTAGAAGCCTGGTACACGAAATTCATGCATGGTGGGGAGGGGTCCCTCAGCCCAGCCTGCACCCTCTCCAATCTGGGACCCCTACTGGGATCAGACCTAAACAGGCAGTCGGACATCACTCTCACAATCCAGGACTGCTGGCTCCCAACTGTTCGCCTGCCTGCCTTCCGGATTGCCCCTAACCACTTCTGCCTGCCAGCCTGATCAACCCCTAGCCACTCCCCTGCCAGCCTGATTTGATGCCTAACTGCTCCCCTGCCAGCCTGATTGCCCCTAACTGCCCTCCCCTGCAGGCCTGGTCACCCCTAACTGCCCTCCCCTGCAGGCATTGTCACCCCTAACTGCCTTCCCCTTCAGGCCTGGTCCCCCCCCCAACTGTCCTCCCCTGCAGGCCTAGGTCCCCCCAAACTGCCCTCCCCTGCAGTCCCGGTTGCCCCCAACTTCCCTCCCCTGACGGCCTGGTCACCCTTAACTGCCCTCCCCTGCAGGCTTGATCACCCCCACTGCCCTCCCTTGCAGGCCTGGTCCCTCCCAACTGCTCTCCCCTGCTGGCCTGATCGCCCCCAACTGCCCTACCTTGCAGGCCTGGTCCCTCCCAACTCCCCTCCCCTGCTGGCCATCTTGTGGTGGCCATCTTGTATCCACATGGGGGCAGCCAGATTTGACCACATGGGGGCAGCCATCTTGTGTGTTGGAGTGATGGTCAATTTGCATATTACTCTTTTATTAGATAGAATAGAGGCCTGGTACATGGGTGGGGGCCGGCTGGTTTGCCCTGAAGGAGGTTCCGGATCATGGTGGGGGTTTCCTTAGGGCGGGGGACGGCCTGGGTGAGGGGCCTGTGGAGGTTTGCAGGCCGGCCATGCCCCCCGGCCACCCAAGCAGAGGCCCTGGAATCTGGGATTTATTTATCTTCTATAATTGAAACTTTGTAGCCTTGAGCGGAGGCCAGGGCCAGCCAGGGTGGGCGGGAAGCTTGGCTTCCTCCATCATTGGGGGCAACCCAAGCCTCCTGCTTGCTCCAGCTCTGTGGCCGCTGCCATATTTGTTGGGTTAATTTGCATACTCGCTCCTGATTGGCTGGTAAGCATGGCTTGTGGGTGTAGCAGAGGTATGGTCAATTTGCATGTTTTTCTTTTATTAGATAGGATATTTAATATCTCATCTCATATATTATATGTCATGTCATATGTCATATGTCATATATCATATATCACATATCATATATGGTCGCCCACTAAGCCAACATTGACGCATCCTTGCAATTTGGTCTGATAAGCCCCCTCCTGTGACATCATGGTGGCCTACTGGCGACAGGCTAGACTCAGCCACACCTGCTACTCCCAGATCTGTGCAAAAGCAGTGAGGGATGCACTGAAGACAGAATTCAAAGCAAACTTGAGAAGACATCTGGCAGCAGCATGAAAACTGTGAACGTGAAGAAGGAATAACATACCCTGACTAAAGTTGGCAATGGTACATTGTCAAGGTGGATATATGTAGGATGTATGTAGGTACATTGTCAAGGTGGATGTATGTTAAGTCAGAATGAAAACAATCGGATACCTGTCTGTTGATGGATTGACAATGCCAACACGTTGAAGCATGGTTCAAAAAATAATTACACTGGAGTACAAAACAAAGATAAATAAATGAAAAGATTTATAAATGAAACCCTTGGATAGAAAGACATAATATTATGCTTTTATTCTAAAACTACTTTATAAAATAAATACTATCTCATTACTTTGGAACTTGACAAAATTGTTCTAAAATTAATCTGAAGAATACTCAGTGAGAATTGCAAGAAAAACATTTTTTAATAAATGTTTATTGTTCAGATTATTACGGTTGTTCCTCTTTTTTTCCCCCCATAGCTCCCCTCCACCTGGTTCCCACCCAACCCCATGCCCTTACCCCCACCATTGTCCTTGTCCATAGGTGTAATATTTTTGTCCAATCTCTTCCCGCACCCCCACACCACCTACCCCCCCCCCAAGAAGTGTCAGTCCACTCCCTTTCTATGCCCCTGATTCTATTATATTCACCAGTTTATTCTGTTCTTCAGATTTTTTATTCACTTGACTTTTAGATTCACTTGTTGGTAGATATGTATTTGTTGCCATTTTGTTGTTTATAATTTTTATCTTTACCTTAAGAAAAACATCTTTTAAAAGAGTAATGCTATAGCAGAGATTTATCAAACTCCTGGATATTAAAATACATTATAAAGCTTTGGTGACTAAAACAATATGACATTTATTCAAGTACAAGGATATTATACCAGGATGGTCACTGGAATACTTTTGATCTAATAGCAGAATAGGAACAACCTAAAGGTGTACTGCCATGAGTCCATTTAATGAAGCATGTAACAGTAGCACACTGAAATATTATACAAGCATTAAAATTTTAAATTAAAGTTAATCCACATCTAGATATCTCACACTAGGTATCTCACACCAAAGATGATGAGAACATCTTAAAGGCAGGTAGGCAGAAGACTATATTATGAACCAAGAGATGGCACTTTAACTGGCAGGAAACTTCTCAAAAACAACAGTATAGGTCAGAGGAAAATTGAATAAGATACCAAAAATAGTGAGCAAAAATAAATAGTAAGCCTAGAATTTTCCCCTCACTAAATTACCATTCAAGAGTCAGAGCAAAGGGTAAAATAAATACAGTTTTATGCAGTCGGCAAGAATTCACCACTTGAAGAACCCTCGCTGAAAGAACTATCAAAGGCTGGATCAGAGAGAAGGAACCTGAACCTCCTATGAGACAGTGGGATGAAAGAAACAATGCTGTGCAAATTGGGAAAATCTAAAGCAAGGACTGGGTGTATAAATAATAATTACTAATTTTTAGGATAAAAAGGGTGAGACAAGAACTTAAGATTACAATAATATATAATTAAAGTGGGGTAATGAGAGTGAAACCATGACATCTATCCCCCTTTTAAGTTAAGCAACTATGTTAAAAATATTTTGTGGACTCTAAAAACTACAAGAGAAATATATAGCTTGCAAACCAGTCAGAGATAAAAGAAGAATTGTAAAGAAAAGAAATCAAGCAATTCAACAAAGGAAGGAAAAAAGGAGGGGGGAGGGATAAACAAGGTAAAGAAAATGCCCAAACAAAAGGGAGATATCAGTAATACTCTCAAGAATAGAGATTATTTTAAATAATAATAATAATAATAAAAATGTGCTAACGATCTTAATATACCAAGAGTTTAGACAAATCAGGAAGAAAAAGATGAAGACTCTAGTAAAAAAAAAAAAAGATTTGGTTAAACATGAAAATTTTATTCATAAAAGAATAAAACGAATTGCTTATAATGTGAAATCCCACTTACATTATAGAAACTCAAATGTAAAATGATAGGAAAAATAAATAAAAGAAAATGCCCAGCCCAGCTGGTGTAGCTCAGTGGTTGAGCGTCGACCTATGAACCAGGAGGTGACGGTTTGATTCCCAGTCAGGGCATATGCCCAGGTGGCAGCCTCAATCCCCAATTGTGGGGTGTGTAGGAGGTAGCAAGTGATTCTATCATTGATGTTTCTATTTCTCTCTCCCTCTCCCTTCTTCTCTGAAATCAATAAAAAAATATTTTTAAAAAAGAAAAGAAAATGCCCAAATGTATGTAACTTTACTCTGTTTAGGGTGTAGAAAGATAAAATGAAGTATCTCTCTTGTGTTAATAACAAGAAAACACAGACAAAATTTAAAAAGCATACTATTCTACGGATCTGGTACAGAGCAGGTTGAAGACTGGAATAATGGAATTACAGAGAGAAAAGAAACCTTCATCAGTGAGAAGAGCCCCAGTGTCAGTTTGGGTACAGATAGACAGGAGTGGCTTCAACCAAAAACCCAGGTAATTTGTGCGAATAAGAAGAAATCAGTCAAAACTCAGATGAAAGCATGGACCAGCAGGACTGAACCCAAATGACTTCTTCTCACACCCCTCTTCCAATCTTGCCAAGAAAGCATCAATAATCAATACAGGAGGGGCAAGAAAATAGGGTTCAAGGGCCCTGCTGGAGGTGAATTCAAAGATAAAACAAAAATATTTGAAATTATAGCCTAACCTCCTTCTAGCTCAAACACTAACAAAATAAAAAAGGGAGCAGTAGGTATAATGAGACTGACACTTTATGCCTGTGCTTTTTCTCCCTCAAATTCTAATTCAGTCATGAGAAAAACATCAAATACCGAATGGGGGCATTCTACAAAATGCCTGACCAGTACTCCTGAAATTGTCATGGTCATAGCATCGAGCGGAGTCTGAGAAACTCCCATAGGCCAGAGGGGACAGGGAGACATGATGACGAAATGCAGTGTGGGATCCTGGAACTGAAAATGGACATGACTGGAAATATGGAGACATCTGAACAAAGTTAATAGTGATGTGCCAAAGTCGGTTTCTTAGTTGTGACAAAGGTATAACAGCAATGTAAATTGTTAATAAATGAAAAGCCTGGTCAAGGGATATACACGAATTCTTTTTACTATTCTTACAATGTTTCTGTTGATCTAAAATCATTCTAAAATAAAAAGGTTATTTTTTAAAGAGAAAAGAAACACCCATTTACAGAGTGCAAACCATTTATGAATAAAACTAATATACTGAAAACTACAAAATATAGCTCACAAAAAATTAGAAAATACCTAACTAAGTGGAGGGATATGCCATGTTCAAGGATTGAAATTTTTAATATTGTTAAGGTATCATTTCTCCCCCAAACAGATTAATTAATTCAATGTAATCCCAATCTAAATCCCAGCATGCATTTTATAGAAATTGATAGGCTGATTCTAAACTTAAAATAATAGCCCAAACAACTTTGATTTCAAGGCTTACTGGTTAGTGAAAGTAATCAAGACAATGTGATAAGGGCATAAGTATAGCCATGGAGTTAGGACAAAATAGACTATATATACTAGAGGCCCAGAGCACGAAATCATACTGATAGGGTCCCTAGGCCTAGCCTCCTGCGATCAGGGCCATCTTCTGCCCGTTCACCAGTGCCCAGGCTGAACACCGCCTCCTCTGCCAGGCTGTCAGGCCGTTGGGATCACCAGTTCATCACCAGCTGCTTGGGGGCTCAGGCCTGCAGGAAAGCAGGCGCTAGCAACTTTCACCTCCATGCCAGGCAGCCGCTGATGGAATGCACTGCCCGCTTGGGGCCACTCAGGCAGGCACCGCCGCCACTGCTGCTGGGACTTGAGGTGCTGACCGAAGCTGTGGGGTGCACCCACGACATACCCACCCCGGCGTGAGCAGCCCCAAGCGGGCAGCACATTCAATCAGCAGCTGGGCAGCGCACGCACATGGAGGTGAATTCACCAGCACCTGCTTTTCCACAGCCTGAGGCCCTGAGCAGCCAGGGATGAACTGGTGATCCCAACAGCATGATAGCTAGCCCGGTCCTCCCACCACTCACCCCGATTCCCCAGTTCACCATCGCTGATCCATCAGAGCCTGCAGGCCAGAGGCAGAAACCAAGAGGTCAGCCATTCAGCCTACTCACCAGTCCCCAGTCCTGCCCTGCCCTGCTCTAGGGACCGAGAGGTGCTCAATGCACCTCATGGTGACCAGTCATTTGGTCGTCACAGCCGTCATGGACATTGGCTTTTCATATATATATATTTGGAAAACTGATTTACAACAAAAGACTCAAAGTGAATGAGTTAGTAAATGTCTTTCCAACAAATGGTGCTGAAATCACTACATATGTTTATTTTTAAAAATGAGCATCTAACCCTACCATCATACCATCATCAAAATTTAATTCAAAATGCCTCATAGACATAAATGTAAGAACTATAACTATAAAACTTCAGTTAGGAAACAATTTTTGCAAGTTTAGAGTAGGTAAAGATTTCTTGATTGGATAAAAGAAGTATGAATCATGGGAAAAACTGATAAAATGAAGTTCATAAAAATTAAAAACATCTGCTCTTTAAAAGTTATCAGTAAGAAAAGTAAAAGATACACTACATACTGGGGAGAAATATTCACAACATATATATCTATCAACGTATTTGTATCCAAAACATACAGAGAACACATAAAATTCAATAATAAGATTAACAATTCAATAAAAAATGAACAAAAAATTTTAAACACATAACTCACAAATGGCCAATAAGAACATAAATCAATACTTAGTTATTAGAGAAATTCAAATTAAAAGCACAATGAGATACCACTACCTATTCCAGAATGGTTTTTAAATTTTTTTTTAAAGACTGGGAAAGGAATTCAGTTCATTCAGCATGATTTTTTTTTTCAATAGTTTATTGAGTTTTTAGAGAGAAAGGAAGGGAGAGAAACATTGATGTGAGAGTGTAACATGGATTGCTGCCTCCTGAATGCCCCCCACTGGGGACTGAGCCTGCAACCTGGGCATGTGCTTGACCAGGAATTGAACTGGCAACCCTTTGGTGCACAGAATGATGCCCAACCAACTGAACCACACCAGCCAGAGTCAAAATGGCTAAAATTTTTAAAATTAACAATACCCCCTTTTGGCAACAATGCGGAACAACTGAACTGCTGATGGTTATGCAAAACAATGAAACAACTTTGCAAAAACAGTTTGCTTATAAAGGTAGGCATCCCTTTATCCTATAACTGAGACATTCTACCCCTAAATAGTTGCTTGAGAGAAATGAAAACATGTCCACAAAAGTTTTGTGCACAAATTCACTAAGAGGCTTCGTTCAAAGAAGTCCAAGTCTAGAAGTAACTCTGCTATGATTAACAACAGAAAGAGTGAATACACTGTAGACCACAGCAGATGGGATCACTGTCAGATCTCCAGTCCTTTGAACACACACTTCTGACTAATCTTCACCTTCATTCACTTATTTCACAGCTCTTTCTTAAGGGCTGGACACAGTTCCAGGTGCCACGAATACAACACTGAGCACATTTGTTAAGAAGTCCCTGCTCTTGTGGAGTACATTCTAGTGAAGGAACAAATGAACACAATAGCTTCAGATGGTGAGAAATGCAGGAGTTGGAAACGTGGTGAAGGGATTTCGTGTGACTTGGCGGGAGAGACAACCCCTTTGCTAGAGAGGCTGGGGGGTCAGAAGATCTTGGTTCAAGTATAGGAAGGTACTTAATGCTTCCTCCTCCTCTTTTATCCCCTATTTTCCTAACTTTACAGACTAGTAGTCCAGCTCTCAAGAGCTTTATATTCCTGTGTCTTAATTCTTTTCTTAGAGAGCAGGCTTTTAGCAGTGTTTAAGAACATGAGGCTCACCCTAGATGGTATGGCTCGTTGGATAGAGTGTTGGCCCACGGACTGAAAGGTCCCGAGTTCGATTCCAGTTAAGGGCACGTACCTTGGTTGCAGGCTCCATCCCCGGCCCTGAGTGCTTGTGGGAAGCAATCTATCAACATCAATGTTTCTCTCCCTGTCTCTTCCACTCCCTTCCACTCTCTCTAAAAATCAGGTGAGGATTAACAACAGCAACAAAAAGAATATGAACTTCTATCTTTTTTATTGCTCATTTACTCAATAAATTATAGAGCCCTATTAGCTACCAGGTATGAGGGGATAGGGATCCGCCTGCTGCTTCCCCTGAGGAAAAGAGGAAATGAAAGGCTAAAAGAAATCAACCCACCAGCACTCCATTAGTAAACATTGAAAGAAGGCAACCCTCACCTCAAAACTCTTTACTTCCACTTGTCTAAAAGTGATCATAATCACAACTATTTTTAGAATATAGTACTATATTGATATTTGCCAGAAAGTGGATAAAAGAAATATCCAAATATACAGCATTTTTTTTATGTAAATGGCACCTCTGAAAGGTGGTCCTCTGAGAAAGATCATGCCGTTTTAGGGGGAAAGCACTGCTGTGAGTACTGGTTCCAGATCTGACCTAATTTTCTGACTTTGGATTTCTAAACTGACCTAAGCTAATCATGGAAATATCAGTTTTGGGAGGTGGATAATCGTCAGTGATTACATATGAGTCAGAGTTACCCCACGACCTTGCTACTGAAAACAAGTTTCAGCCTAAATCTGCCCTTTTATAAACAAGCATTCATTGGCCAGGATGCACAAAACAGTTCACCCAGCCTGTACTACAAAGTGGGTGAGATCCCAGCTCTATAATTTCTCAGGCATACTGACCATCGTTTGCATGAAAGATTGACTCGAAGTAAAGAAAATGCTCCAATAGTCTAGAGTGAAGTTTGTGTGACCCATAGAATCAGCTTCAGATAAATAGAAACCTGTACAATGGTGGCCGAGTACAGTCTCATTTCAGGTCATGCCTCAGGGCTGAGCCCCAAATGAATAGGCTCCAGGTGGGTTTAAACAGCCTGCTTAATATGAAAATAAATTGTCCCTAGAATATTTCAACCCATTTACATATATCGACCATACTAGTTTCACCAGTGAGAGCCCATTTCTAACACTCATCAAGCCACTCATCTCACCAAAGAAAACCCATCTCTAGCATTCCCTCTGCAAATCCCCAGAGCCCCTGGTATGGAGAAAGGAGCTAAAGAGAGCCAAATGGGCTTTCTGATCAGAATGTTGGCTCCCTAACCTGGGTATGACTTCCTGAATTGGCTGCCTGCAGTTGTTACAGCTAGCAGCACGTTGCTAATATACCACTGCCTACCGTATATCATAAAACATAGACATCTCCACCATCAGAACATCACATCACCTGCCTTGCCTGTGTCCTCAGTCATTTAGTCACTTCATTAAACATTTGTTCGTGCTACTGTGATAGAGACTAGAGACATTCTGCCCTAAGGAGCTCAAAAGTTTAGATCTTAGAAAGCAAATAATTCTATGTCCTAGGAGCCATGTGGAGCACCGTCTCAAGAAGAATTCAAGCTCAGTGAGCAAAGACATTTAGGATTGACTAACATCTGCCATGGCATGAAATGGAAATTGGTCATACATATTTATGTGCTATTCCCATGCATCTTACCAACCTCCCCAGATATTTAAGATGACAAAGTAGACTAATTAACTGTAAAAGTACATTGGAAAAAATGTAAAACACTGCCAATTTGAGGCATCATTACTACCAGAAGTAGCTGCCAATTCAAGCAGAAAGATGGTATCACATGCCCATCTTCAGAGATTCAAGCACCCGAGAGATGAAAAGAAGATGAAAAGAGAGAAATGAAAGTGCTGGCAAGCTTTACTTACAGCAATTTCCTGTGAAGGAAGGTCAGTGCATACCAGGCTTTGCCAACCATGGCTTTCATTTAGCTTCTCTGAGAAACCACGCAAGGTTCCAATGGGCAGTTAAACCATAGGAGCATTTGTATTGGGCACCAGTGGCCTGAGTCATACCTTAGTGGCACGAGTCACCCAACATAATTGCAAGCCCCCTTTAAGAACAGGGGCAGTGCTTTACAGATGAATGGCCAGTGCCATCAGTCCTGCTATAGCACAGCATATGCATTCCTAAAAATCATTGTGCTGTGCAAAATTACGCAGTAAAAAACCACAGGACATGTGGGAAAAAAGGTGTTGGAACATAACACTCAAAATCTTCATCAGTGACACATTTTTAAAAAAGAAAGGAACCTCATAAAAATGGTAACACATTTTCACACATGTGAAATATTTGAGGAATAAATACTACAGTAAATATGACAGTTTACCTTGAAAAAGACCTGGAACTGGCTTGTAGCAGTGGGCCTGGAGAGGGTTGCGGCATGTAAGCCAAGCATGTCAAACTCAAAGGCTACCACGGGCCAAATAAATGAGGCATGTGGCCCGCGGGCCATGAGTTAGACATGTTTGGTATAAACCAGTGGTCGGCAAACTCATTAGTCAACAGAGCGGCAAACTGCGGCTCGCGAGCTGCATGTGGCTCGCGAGCCGCGGTTTGCTGACCACTGGTATAAACTATTCTATAAACTATTCTTTGCCGTGGTGGGAAAAAGTTATATGAAATGGAACAGAAAGCTGTAGCATCCATCGTGTGGATGGTGTGGTTCATAACATTCATGATGACTGGAGGGGGATGGTGGGTGTATAGGTATGTGCATTCTATGTAATCCTGCATGTCTTTGTTCAGCTAGATGCAGTTTCTGGAGTTCACAAGTGTTTGTCCTGGACAAAATTCAGCATACCCAAATGTAAAATAGGTTCAAATTGTTTCCCAATATAGCAATCTCATTGGAACAAGTGTAAATTTATAAAACAAGCATCATAGCAGAACTGACTAAATACAAGTATAGCCCAGAGCACAAAGGAACTAGTTAATAATATTTATCATTTCCTGAGAACTTAGTGAGCACTTACGCAAATTTTCTTAGTCAAGCATCACAACCAACTCAAAAAGGTTACTGTTTACAAAAGCGGAGTACTGGGACTCGGAAATTAAAATATTTGCCCCCAATTATTCATGCTATAGTGGTGAAGACAAGATTTGAACCAAGCCAGCAGGAATGCAATGCTCAAGCTCTTCACCACTGTGTCTACTGCCTTCCCGAAAGATGATTTACATGTAAAGTGTAATTTATCCACTCATTGATTCCTTTAGTGGTTCTGTGTGTCTCCTTAGCACACCAGCTACTATAAAATTGTGCTGTAGCTATTTGTCTCAAATGGCAGAGATCAATTCCTGTCCTACTAGGAACTAGGAATTGAGAAGAGGCTATTATCTAAGGTCCCCTGGGAGGACGGCTAGTTTAAGCAGCATGTGTCTGGTGCCCACATCTCCCAAGGACAACACTGCAGTCGGATGTAGACCAGCAAAAGCACCACAAAGCCATGGGAGCACCTGAGTGAGACCATGCAGGACTCGTCTCGGGACCACGTGGTTGAAAAGGTAACTGCAGACTGGGCTGAGCAGAACAGAACCTAGCATTTCCAGAAAACTTAAAAAGTGCCGGCTCTGGGCTAACATGTTGGATGCTCCCAACACAATCCTGTGTGCCAAGATACTAAGCTCAAATGACATGATGAATAATATTAATGTGACTTTGGCAAGTGAAACTGCTGCTAATCAAAAGGGTCACCATCAAGTAGCATTTTATAGACTCTGCAAAGGCACAGGCTCAGGGGGATAGGTATATTCGGAAGGCAGGTAGATATATGCCTTTGTATCTTGGCTACATCTCTTCATAACTGTGTCACCTTGGGAAAATTACTTAGCCTCCCCAAGCCTCATTGCCTCATCAATAAGGAGTGATAATGGGGTGAACCTAACAGGGTTGTTGTAATGATTAAATAAAATAATACGTGTAAAACTCTTAAGATATCAAGTGCTTAATAGATGACAGCTTTTGCCTTAGACATATTCATCATTGTCACCATTATTCCATCTGCAATTAAAAGGGATGAATACAGTCAAAGAAAAATCCCAACTCATTTTGCCTGGGGTTATTATCATAACTTCCCATGCAACAGGAACCAGATAAAGCCTTTCCAAGGAGGAGGAAGAAAAAACTGGATAAGCCTTATGATTAAGGATATAGGAGAATTCTCATTGGTCTAAAAATACTGGTTTTAAAATTCAGTTCAATTCTTTTCATTAGCGCTTGTCTTCTGAAAACCCTGGCTCTACTTCCTCAACTTGAAGGAAACCAAGGGCCACCAAATCCCAGAGAGCCAATTCCAAAGTGACTCAAAGAACCAAGGGAATCAGAGAGAATAAGCTCGCTGCTGTCCTGAAAAACTTTACAGCAGCAATTAGGGCCTGCTCAGTCTTATCCTGTCCCTGGTATTATAAAAAGCGAAGTACTCTTAGGGGACAAAGGGGTTATGGTTTGCCATGAAGTAAATCCAATATTCCTATTTTGACCAAGACAACTGCTCCCAATTGTACATTTTTAATGTAAAAGGGTACAGAGAATTAAACTCAGTATCTCCAAGGTATGTAATGCATTTCTCAGTTTTCAGGTTGTTGTAAATCTGGTATCAGATTCAAGAGAATAAACCTAGATATAAAAATACATTCTTTGGCCCTGGCCAGTGTTGCTCAGTGGTTAGAGAGTCAGCCCCACGCACTGAAGGGTCTCATGTTCGATTCCCACTCAAGGGCACATACCTGGGTTGCAGGTTCTATCCCTGGCACCGACCGGGGCATGTGCAGGAGGCAACCAATCCATGTGTCTCTCTCACATTGATGTTTCCCTTCTCTCCCCCTTCCCTTCCATGCCCTCTAAAAATCAATGGAAAAAAACATCCTTGAGTGAGAATTAACAACAACAAAACACACACACACACACACAAAACAAAAACTCCTCTCCTTTGATAAAGGACATTGCCCTCTATGTGAATCCTGTGGGCACTGATTTCTCTTTTGCATTTGGGGATCCACCCTCTGCCCCCCTTCCATCCACCAACTGCTACCTGGGACATGACCAGTTATGTCTCATTCCCCTGGCCAGAATGATTGGCTCCGAGATCCAATCAAAGTCAGTGAGATGCAGTCAGACCTTGGTCAGCATTGGTGGGATGGGGACCTGAGGCTTCCCCCGCTCCACTGGAGCCAGAAAGGAGGAAGATGATGCTTCTGCAGCTATTTTGCCATGAGGAGAGGTAATCCCTTCAGAGAACTCATCTCAGTTAGAGAACAGTGGCCGAGATAAAGAGAGGAGAGAACCTGGACCCTTGTGGCATCTTTAGAATATGTAGACCACCCACGCCTATAGCTTACATTCTCACAGAACACAGTTATATGTGCCATTACATTTGCTTCTTGTTTAAACCCACACCTTGCCCAAGCCCCAGAGTTTCCTATCTGAAATGCCTTCATTATGCCACCCCAACTGCCTAAAATCTAAACAGCCTTCAAGACCAGGATTCCTCTCAGCAGTCCCCTCTGACCACTCCTGTCCTGGCCAGTGCTCCTCCCTGGCTGCATTGCTGGCTGTTGGAGCCATCGGCCTACGACAAGACACAGCAGAGGGCCTGCTGTGTGCTCACCCTTTATCCCCAATGATGTTGGAAGCATGTGACAGGCTGGCGAAGCTCTCCCAGAGCCCAGCTCAGTTCCTTCCCCATAGGTGGTCTCAGGCAGTATTTAGCTAACTGATAAAGTTGATAAAAATGAGTTTCTGGAACCCAGAGAATGGTATTTAGTAAAAGAAAGATTTTCTTATTACTCAAATTGAAAAGATCAGAGCCATCAGCTCTCTTGTAGGGTCCACATCCTTGATCATTTGTAACAGGAGCCACCCCACAGCATCGCCAACTGTAATAAACAGGTACTATTTCTGAGTGATTATAGCATGAAAGGCTTCTTCAAAGTATTTTATTTCATCTTCACCACAAACTCCTGAGATACCCCATTATTAACCCCATTTTATAAATGGGAAAGCCGAGGCTCAGAGGCATGAAGTGGCTTGTGTGAGGTCACAAGGCAAACAAGCGGCAGAGCCAGGATCCGCACCCTGGCAGCCTGGCCCAGAGCTTGCAATCACCGCGCTGCACTTGCCTGCAAACCTCCCAGCCTCTCCACTAATGTGCACCGTAATTGCCTCCCCAGAAGTCACGGTCAATGTACCTCGCTAAATGCTTTTTATGTAAATAGTTTATAATTGCTAGGAATGATACCTCGGTCATTTTTATCAGTTAGATAAAATTATCTTTTCAAATACTTCAAAATTATAGAGAGTTGGTCTAATTTGAAAACAATTTCTATTAAAGGGCTGCATTAATAAGTGCGATGATGCCTCTAATGTGAATGGCCACTGTGCTAATATCATATCCATCACTTTTACAAGCCCTGACCAGGAAGCGTATTAAATCCATGGTCCAAGAGAGAAAAATGAGAAGCCCCCTTTAGGACACAATTGTCTTTTTAAATACAACCAACCAACTATCTGATAAAACTGAGCTTAATGGTCTCTGCAAAGATGAGCCCGAGATTGTGCATAGCAACTGAAGAGCCCTCTTAACAGACTGATGGGGTGGAATCAGCACTGGTTGAGTGATGGTGATCACTGAGGCCACCCCAACTGATGTAAACCACTCAGCACATGTGCCTTGTCACGGTTACCGCCCCTGAGGCTAAGGGTTCCGAGTCTGTGGTTTAGATTTACAATTCCACATCTCCTAGCTTAGCCCAGGGAGTCACACACATAAACACTCAGCTTCAGAGACTCCAACTATGATTACCCAGAAGAACATGCTTTTGTTTTCTTTTGTTTTGCTTTGTTTTGTTTTCACCATTTCTTTTAAATAAAAATTTTAGAAAGCTACTTTATGTTTTTTTTTGTGTGGCACGCCAGTGCCCTGGAGTGAGTGCAAGATGAAAGGTGGGAGGTTGCTGTATACATGTCTGGTCTCGGCTTTACACCTGAGAGGGTATAAAGGAGAGAGAAGAAAGAGGAGTGGGAGAGAATCATCAAAGTGAGGATAATTCTAGCATTTGGATATATTTCAGACTGTTCTCTAGAGGCATGCCAAATACTTCATTCAGTGTTCTACCAAAGAAGTAGTCCTCTGTCTAACATTGAAGGTAATGATGACTATTTTTTATTTTTGCCTACGTGCTCCCTTTAGGCTCTAACTTCTGTGTCAGCTATGACCTGGTTGTATAGAAAACATGCCCAGTATTCAGCAAAGAGGAATAGCTTACCATCTTCTGGCTCTCAGTATGTTCAGCACCTCACCCCCTGATCTCCACCCCCTCTGCTATCAGAGCTGTCCATCTAATGGGAAGAGTTCTTCAAAAAAATGGAATGATTCATCTTGAGTTCCCTGGAACTGGAGAGGGCCAATCAGATTACCATTTGGTCTGTGAATTAAAAAAGGAGTGGAATTCTTGAACAGATAGGACAGGTGACCATCAGAGTCATACTCAAGGATCTAAGATTCAGTTTCTATGTGAAGCTCTAATATAAGAATTCTGTCCCTGGGTCACCCCAGAGTTCCACCAATAAATTTCTACAGTGACCCTACATACTTCCCTACACATGGTTCTCTCTGACATCAACTTCAAATGTGCATGGATATTTATAAAAATCATTTCACAGAAACATATGAAAACACACAAACTCCACATATGTGAAGAAGACAAGCACATTCATAAAAATGTTAAGAGGGGTATCTCCAGGTTAAAAATTACAGATAATTTTTTTCATTATGGTGCTTTTCTTTATTTTTTTTCTTAGACTATATTTCACAGGCATGCACTGATAACAACGGTGATAAAATTTATCAGTTAGGAAACATACAGCAATACAATTAATCAGACCTTCAGTAATAATGGCAATGCTTAACTTCAAAAGTGCATTGGTATCTTTATCAGCTCGTGTGGTCTAAGGAAAAACTGATGAACAAGGCCTTAGAAATGCCAGGGAGCCCTGGCTGGTATGGCTCAGTTGGTTGGGTGTCATCCTGTGCACTGAGGGGCTGCTGGTTCAATTCCCAGTCAGGGCACATGCAGGAGGTAGCAGATCAATGTTTTGCTCTTACATCAATGTTTCTCTCTCTCTCTTTCCCACTCCCTTCCTCTCTCTCTAAAAATCAATAAAAAAACAACAACAAAAGCCAGGGGTTGGGGTCTTTTGGGGATCCAGGCAGCAGAAACCGCTTAAGACCTTAGCCACTTTCAGTCCTTGAGTGTGGCTCTAGTATCAAATCCCCAAAAGACAATTTATTGGTCTCAGGGCACCTGCCCACTCCTTTGTCTGTTGAGAAAAGGCCACTTTAACTGACAACCCCAGCATGACTCCATGTGGTAGGAGAGAAGGGGCTCCCCAAAGGAAAATTAGATGTTTTCAGTGAAGGAAAGGGTCCTAAAGGCAAGGAAGAAAAGCCACCAACATCCACCATAATGAAGACACTGAATAGCAACCAGCTACTAAGTGCTACACACACAGCTGAATGTAGACTTGATATAGATTGTTCCATTTAATAATAATAGGTAGTCTCCATAATTATTCTCATTTGATACCTGATAAATCTGAGGTTTTGAAAGATTAAATGCTTACTTAAGTGATACAGGTGAGTGGGAGGATTGGGGTTAACTTCCATCCATCTAACCATAGATCCCACATCCTTAGCCACTGCACTTACAACCCACCCAAACTTCCCCATCCTTTAGGATCAAATGTCAAAGATAATGGGCATGGTCAAGTCAAACACCATTGCCCCACCAGGTCTCATTAAACACAGTCACATTCAGACAAGTTCATTGGAAAGGCACAAAGAAATAATCTCAGAAATAAGACCAGATTTCATCTCCATTATGTTATCAGAAAGAGAAGAGAGACCAAGATGTGTGCGTGCCAGAGTCCATGAAAACCCTAAACATGTTTCTCTAAGTGTTCCTCTGGGTATGGGTATGTCATGGAAAGATAATCTGTCTGTTTCTAATCCACTTACATTTAATTTATTAAAATGTTTTGGAACAGTTATTTGAGTCCCAAAAAAACATTATAGATCTATTTTATGACTTTAAAAACATCAATTTCCTTTGAACAAAGAAGTTCTATTTGCCTCAAGTAATTTGACCAAAACCTCAAAAAAAACAAAAAAAAAAGTAAAATCGCTTCTAAATTCAGAACCAAAGATGCTTAAGCCCTTTCTAAACACCATAAACACTCAGATTGTCATCTGGACCCCTCAATCGTTGACCATCAAACAGAGAAAATAGCATCATCTAAAGGCGCAGTTGGGGGTGGGGAGGGAGGGAGCGGTTGAAGCTAGAAGACAGAGGAACTGGCCACTCACCAGTTGTGTGGCCTCCACTGATCCAGTTCCTCTCTCTGGGCCTTGGCTTTCCCTTCTTTAAAATAATAGAAATGTGTTTACGTCCTTACTTATGTTCTTAGTCCACAGTGTGTCTAAGAATCAAGAGAGAAAATATAAGAAAGGCTTGACCTTTTCATATATTATATGTATTACTAGATGCCCAATGCATGAAATTTGTGCAAGAGTAGGCCTTCCTTCCCCGGGCTGCCAGCATTGGCTTCCCTCTGGCACCCAAGACCCGGGCTTCCCTCTGGCCCCAGCTTTATCCAGAAGGCCGCCCGGAATGACGTCCAGTCTAATTAGCATATTATTCTTATTATTATAGCTAAAATTTAATCTCTATTATTATCAGTGCTACTAATGCTTCAAAAAAAGTATAAATAATCAAATCAGTATAGCCAGTGGCCTAATCAAAACTAAGAGGACGAATTTTCTCAGTTTATAGCAAAGATTGGCCATGCCAAAAAGATTTGCTCAAAGATCTCAGTTTACAGATGTCAGCAAAACCTAACTCTAAGGGTGTAGTTGACATTATCCATCACTATGGCAATGGGTTGACATGAGAGCATGCATTTGTGTGTTCAATAGTCTAAAATAGTCACAGCATAAATTGTGAACAAATTATCCAAATAAATCTGACTCCTGCCCTTCAAGCTCAGTAATAAATATCTGTGTTAGGCATGGCTTGCACAAAACCTTTCCTTGAATTTGATCATGATATAATTTTTTATTGCAAGCTCAAATAGGAAAGGTTAATGATAGAGCAAATGTGAAGGGAAAGAAGCTAATTTGGGTGAAACATAAACTTGTTCAACTTTTAGACCGCAGGAGAAATTATGACAGTTAATTTCATGTCTTTGTATGGAGTAATACACAGAGCTGTAATGGTTTCAAAATGAACTAGCAAATGAAGACGTAAGTCTTCTAAATACTCAGAAAGAATTTGTGCATTTTATTTAAAAATGTATATTATTCACTGACTCCAAGCAACATGTTTTCCTGTTGGGTGAACCATACGTTGAGAATTACATTTATTTCCCAATGTATTCCATGGGGCGATGCCAGAACGCAAGCTTAAGGGCAGGAAGCTCCACATCCATAGTGGATTTTCCACATGTCATTGCTGGTGGAAAGCAGCTCCCCAAAGAGAAAATGTCTGTTCCCGGGGACCACTAAAGGCAACAGTAATGCCAAAGGGGATTTTTATTAGGAAGATTCTCCCTCACCAACTATTCTAAATGTTTATCCTTATCAACTGACCTGCAACTGAGACCATCTAGTGAGGGCAGAGCAGTCACTGATGTTCTATTCTAAGGAGCTGGAATATGGTTCAGCAAAGGTAAACCAGTAGTCCATTCCTCCAGTTGCCTTGGAGAGCTGAGAGAGCCGGGCTCCCTGCCACCCACTTAGCACTCTCCACCAGGGTCGGCAAGCTTTTCCTTGGAAGGTTGGATAATGAGTATTTTAGAATTTATGGACCAAGAAGCAAATAGAAGATATTAATTATATAGTTAGCTCACAATGATTTTAATGGTAACCATTTGAAATGTAGAAACCATTCTTAGTTTGCAGGCCATACAAAAATAGGCAGCAGGCCAGATTTGGTGTACGTGCCATAGCTGGCCAATCTCAATCTGAAATCTAGACTTCTGAGGCAAGCTGACATGAGGGGATAATGTTTTGAAATAGTGCTTTGTTCTTGACTTCCCTCCCTCAATGTTCTCTTGGCCTCTTCTTCAAGCAAGGCCTCCCAGAGTTCATTGCCTCAGGACAAGACAAGTCAACAGAGAGAGAAACAAGAATCTGTTCCTGGCTTTTGGCATCTGAAAACCTTCAGTTCTCCCAACATGGGAAGATGAGTGAGGAGAGGACTCCTGTAAACAACAGATGTGGGAGAAGAGGTGTTGAGTCTGCACTATCAAATGTCCCTCCTGAGACCCAAGGAGAGACCTCAGCAGGTGGATGCTGGGGGTGAGGCAAGCCTGAACCTGGATTCATGGTTACATAGAAAGGGGACCCAGCACCAGTTCTCCTACCCTATCCCAGCCTGAATGCCAATGACAAAGAAGAGACCTCCGATCCTCTGGCTGGTATATGGGACCTGAGAATAGATAAATCCTGGGCCCAGATGTTGAGTAGAGGCCCAGGAAACTAACAGGACCCCAGAGAAAAAGTAACAAATCAAGCCTAAGACAACTTTACCAATACCCTCTGTCCCAGAAGGACATAAAAACAGCAAAAATACCACGAATCCTTGGAGAGTAGCAAGGACACAGGGCCAGTGGCTGAAAGAGGCCAAGTTGAATATGAAGAGACATTGCAAAAGGCAATAGGGAATAATTTAGCAGCAGCTCTAAGCATCCACTAGTAGACCAATGATCAGATGAGATGAGGGACATGGCCCGGGACACCAATAGAAGGGTAATGACGAAAGACAGGTCGACTCCAGCACAGAGAGACCTGACTGAAAAGGGACCATTTAGGACCAACCACACCTTGGCCCTCTGCTGTCTCTTAGAATTTGCACAGCTTCAGACAGAGAAGCTGGTGCTTTGTTGCTGTCACTGATGGATTGATTCAGAAACTGAGTGTGGTTGGTGGTTGTTTATAGCTTTACATTTCACTTACCTGAGTTTGAGGAGTGAGATTCCTACCCACTAAAGAGGCTAGTTAAAAAAAAAGCCCAGCTTGTGTGGTTCAATGGTTGAGCATCAACCTATGAACCAGGAAGTCATGGTTTGATTCCCGGTAGGGGCACATGCTCTGGTTGCAGGCTTGATCCCCGTTAGGGGGCGTGCAGAAGGCAGCCAATTAATGATTCTGTCTCATTATTGATGTTTCTATATCTCTCTCCCTCTCCTTTCCTCTCTGATACCAATAAAAATACACACACACACACACACACACACACACACATATGTGTGTATATATACATATATACAAAAGCAATTGTCTGCTGTGAGATCCAGCTCCATAATTATCTGTGTGTCTGAGATAAACTGACCACACAGAGCCCTGATTTTCGGATGTATTAAAGAGGAATTGTCCAGATAATGAATAGCAAATAGGTTTCTTCTTTGTGAGCCACGTTCGATGAATCAGTATATATATTAACTAGCTCATTGAGTTGAGGGTTCTGAGGTTGCATCTGGGTTCATCGAGAAAGGATGTCACCATCAATGACTGATGTTTCCCCAGGGACGTGGAGGGAAGAGGGAAAGGTGGTGGCTGACGCACGTTTTTTCTACTCCTGTGCAGGTACATGATGTCTGAGGTCCCTTTTCATTTAGAAAGTCAGCAGTTCTTCAAAATGCCTGACATCCAGAAGTTGTTCTAGAAAGTTTTATTGAGAAAGTTTTTCACCAAGAGTTCAGCTCCCAGCAAAAACTGGGGTCAGAGAGATGAAAGTGCTGGCACGGGCTCAGGGGAGATCAGGCAGACCTGCACCCCCGCATCTGGGAGGCAAAGCGCCTAGTGAAGGGTCTGCTCCTTCACAGCAGTGAGCACTGGGCCTTGCGGGGCCTCAGTGTGCCCATTGGACACTTAGCCCCAGAGAGCGTCAAGAGGCTCCAATGAGATAGCAAATAGAGGGGGGACCCAGCACACAGCAGGCACTCAATAGTTGCCTGTTTCCCTCCTTCAGGCATTGGGCCTGCATTTGCCAGCCGGACAGCTGTCCACAGGAATCTCTCCTCTCTGGAATGTGGAAATTACTTGTCCTTGGAATAATTCTTTTCCAGGCTTTCAAAGTACGGGACGCTCAGAGTAAAAAATTTTAAGTTGTTTTTTACATGCACACATCCGAGTTGCATAGGGAGCTTTGTAGGAAAGCAGACTGCCAGGCCCTGCCTTAGGACCAATGAACCAGAGTCTCTGGGGTGGAGCCTGGAAGGTTATGTCATCAGGATTCTGACACCCACTAGCATTAAGATCACCACGTTAGCAGCCACTTACTACCTCTCCATATACCCGACCATAGGCCCATCCCCTTCACCCCCTCAGGGAGGCCTTCCCTGAACACCCCATTTAACACAGCAGCCCTGCCGCCACCGAGGCAGCCCTGCCGCCACCGAGGCCTCCCTATCTCCCTCCCCCATTTTATTTATTTTTTTCTGTAACACTTTCCATTCATCATGCCATTCACATATTTTACTTATGTGTCTTATCTTACCCTACCCCATCCTGAATGCCAACACCACAAGGGCAGACTCATCGTTTTATGCACTGCCACAACCCCTGAGCCTCAACCAGTGCCTGGCACATGGTGGACACTCAGGAAATACTAGTAGTTCTTTGCTGTATCCCATGCTCCCATTTGACCTCAGAGGGCCCCAAACAAGGAGGTCAAAGGGATGAAAGGTAGTTGTGGAGGGCTGCATAAATGACATGGTTAAAAAAACACTAGTCTAAAAATGTTAAGTACTGAGTCCCAGTGACCTTTTAAGATAAGAAGCAATTGATCCCCTAAAAGGTCTCTCCAACCTTGCCAATTTTCAAAATTAAATGATAACTTATAGCCTTGTATTTCAGCTGTGTGGTTGGGCTGGGGTGGTACATAGCCTAAATCCAAGATCAGAGGGAAGGCTGGTGACTGCCTCTCCACAGTACTCTCCCTGTCTACTCGCTCCCCAAATCCAAGCTCCAGTTCCTGTTGCATTGTTCTGCCCACTCCCTGCCCATGCCCTTGACAACCAAGACCAAGCTGGGCACCACCCTCATTTGCCTCCAAAAAAATGAGGGTGCGGTTCCAAGCATCTGGAGATGAGGGGGGAGGCTGTTATTTAGCAAAAGAGACACATCGTTATTTTCCTGTACCAGGATCATGTTTCATTTAGCTGACTTGGCTTCGCATTTCTACAGCATCCCCGAGGCAAATAATACAATTAAGCAAAAGGAGAGGAGATTTAGTAACAATAAATTACACAGAACTAGTCATTCTTTTGCATGCAGCTTTAAAAGGAGCAGAGCCTTTAGAAGGATCAATCACCCTGAATCGCAAGGGTTCAAACATTATATATAAACTACTAGTAAAAACTGATGGAGATTTGAAGTGTACACACATACATACATACACACACACACAAGCCACAGAAACACTCATGGGTTGGGCCTAGACATTACTTTGTCTTTTTTTACAATCTAATAACCCAAAGACTGTTATAAAAAATAGTCTTAGAATACACATGGAAGAATCCAGGATAAAATGGGGAGGAAAAAAGCTACAGAAATTAAATCTATCTGAGAAACAGGGAAGGAGAAGAGCTTCTAGTAACAGCTCTGTGAGAGCAGATGAAGGACTGAAACAGGAACCAAGAGAAGTGCGTCATGCTATCAGCTCTACCATGCATATGTGTAATGTTAGGCAAGACAATTACTTTTATGGGTTTCTAGTTCTCGCTATATAAAACAAGTTGTTTGAACCTCATCACCACCATTTTTATCATCCCACGCACCATCTGTACTGCTATTTACTTACTAC
Source organism: Plecotus auritus (assembly GCF_963455305.1). Classification (NCBI taxonomy): domain Eukaryota; kingdom Metazoa; phylum Chordata; class Mammalia; order Chiroptera; family Vespertilionidae; genus Plecotus; species Plecotus auritus. The sequence continues at coordinate 133,863,795 of NC_137773.1, read as the reverse complement.
TTTCATTTAAGACAACTCTTCTTTATTTGAATGATTACTCATTGAAGAGGAAAATACGTATTTATGATTCTACTAGAGGCCTGGTGGACGAAATTCGTGCATGGGGGGGGGGGGGTGTCCCTCAGCCCAGCCTGCACCCTCTCCAATCTGGGACCCCTCGAGGGATGTCCAACTGCCCATTTAGGCCCGATCCTACTGGGATCGGGCCTAAACGGGCAGTCGGACATCCCTCTCACAATCCAGGACTGTTGGCTCCCAACTGCTCGCCTGCCTGCCTTCCTGATTGCCCCTAACCGCTTCTGCCTGCCAGCCTGATCACCCCCTAACCACTCCCCTGCCAGCCTGATTGATGCCTAACTGCTCCCCTGCCAGCCTGTTTTCCCCTAACTGCCCTCCCCTGCAGGCCTGGTCACCTCTAACTGCCCTCCCCTGCAGGCCTGGTCCCCCACAACTGCTCTCCCCTGCAGGCCTGGGTCCCCCCCCAACTGCCCTTCCCTGCAGGCCCGGTCGCCCCCAACTTACCTCCTCTGCCAGCCTGGTCACTCCTAACTGCCCTCCCCTGCAGGCTTGATAGCCTCCAACTGCCCTCCCTTGCAGGCCTGGTCCCTCCCAACTCCCCTGCCCTGCTGGCCATCTTGTGGAGGCCATCTTGTGTCCACATGGGGGCAGCCATCTTTGATCACATGGGGACAGCCATCTTGTGTGTTGGAGTGATGGTCAATTTGCATATTACTCTTTTATTAGATAGGATAGAGGCCTGGTGCTCGGGTGGGGGCCAGCTGGTTTGCCCTGAATGGTATCCTGGATCAGAGTGAGGGTTTCCTTGGGGTGTGGGGCAGCCTGGTTGAGGGGCCTATGGTGGTTTGCAGGCCAGCCACACCCCCTGGCGACCCAAGTGGAGGCCCTGGTATCTAGGATTTATTTATCTTCTATAATTGAAACTTTGTAGCCTTGAGTGGAGGCCTGGGCCGGCCAGGGTGTGCAGGAAGCTTGACTTCCTCCATTGCTGAGGAAACCCAAGCCTCCTGCTCGTTCCATGGCCGCAGCCATCTTGGTTCGGTCAATTTGCATACTCGCTCCTGATTGGCTGGTGGGCGAGGCTTGTGGGTGTAGCAGAGGTATGGTTAATTTGCATATTACTCCTTTATTAGATATAGGATTTGTTGTATCTTGCTACAATTTCTACATTTCTCATAATAAAGACTTATGCTAGTTTGGCTTAGGATTTTTTGACTTTACAATGGTGTAAAAGCAATACACATTCAGTAGAAACCAGCCAGGCCGAGCTCTGATGTTTGGTACATTAGGTACATGAAATGCACTTTTGACTTATGGCATTTTCAACTTATGATGTGTTTACTGGGACTAACCTCATCGTAAGTCGAGGAGCATCTGTAAATACATTTACTTAGAAAGGAAATTATTTCACTAATATGAATGGAAAGCTAGAATCACTGGTCTTAAAATAGAAGGCAATGACAAAAATAAGGACAATGGACTTCTGCTTTTAGCCATAATAGACTAGATTACTTCAGACCAACCCCCTTGCCAAGAACAACTTTAAGATCTGGATACAGTATATAAAGTATAAAGACAAAGAACTTCTGTTTGAAGACACTGGGGAGATACAAAGGCAGCTAGGACCTGAAGACAAGAGCAAAGAGAAAGGATACACCCTGAAATAAGTCCAGTACTTAAAGCACTGTTTTCCTGCAGGCATTTGCTGAGTTGTAAAACACAAGACTCCGAGGCTCAAAAGTCAACAGTCTCATAACAATTGAAGTTGGGGTCCACCAAACAGAGGGACACTGGCAAACATTTCAAACTCACCTTAGGACCATGCAAAGGCTACACATTAGAAGAGTAAAGCAGAAATAGCTTAACCTTCACAAAGACTAAAACCTAATTTCAGGCCAGCTCAAGCCCAGATGAAACAAGATGATCTGCCAGTACTTGAAACACCTGACAGAAGAAAAAAAAAAAAAAAAAGGTAAGTTTTGCTGAAAGAAGATAACATAATCCAGAGATTCACATTGGCTCTACAATTTGTTATACATTATTTCCAGCATTTACCAAAAATTACAGGCATGCCAGGAGATATAACCAAATAACCCAAACCTAAGAAAACAGTCAGAGCCATATGTGAGTCAGCCATTGGAGTTATTAGATACAGACTTCAAAATGTCTATGATTAATAAGTTCAAGAAAATAAATTGCAAGATCAAGAACTATAATCTTTACCAAATGAACAATGCATCTCTAGAATTGAAATAGAAATATATAATAACCAAAAATAAGAACACAACAGATGGGATTTATGGCAGAATAGACAATGCAGAAAAGAGGATCTGTAAACTGAACTGGGTCACCAGGAATATACAGATTAAACATGAAAAGCAAAACTATAGTTATTGCACAAAGAAACGTAAGGGACCCGTGGGACTTGGTGAAAAGTTCTAACAGGTATATGTATTTGGAGATCCTGAAGTAGAAACAAGAGAGAATTGAGTAGATGTGATACTTGATAAAATATATTAGCTAAGTTTTTCCCACAAACTCATCAAAGACATCAAGTTAAAGGTGTTTAAATCTTTACATTTCCAAACAGAAGAAAGAAAACCACAACTAGGCATATTGTAGTAAAAACTACTTAAATACAAAAACAAAAAATCTTGAAATCAGCCAAAGAAAAGAAACATTACCCTCAAAAGAGCAACAGTAATCATGAGAGCTGATTTTTAAACAAAAATGAAGGAAGCCAAGGAACAATGAAATGACATCTTTAATGTGTTGAAAGCAAATAATTGTCAACTTGGAACTCTATGCACAGTGAAAATAGTCTTCAAAGTGCACATGGAATTAAAACATTTCCAAACAAACAAAGCCTGAGAGAATTCATATTCAACATAAATGCAGTAAAGGAAATACTACAGAAAATTCTTCAGAGCAAAACAAAATGAGGTCAAATGGAAGCACAGAAAATAAAGAAGACAGTGGGAAGTCTAAATATGTAGGTAAAGCCAAATAAATATTGACTGCTCAAATAATAACAATGATTTCTTGTGCCACGTAAAGTACATGTAGAACTAAAATAGGTGCCATGATGATGCAGAATATGGAGGGAAATAGGCAACATTTGAAAACAACCTAAATTTCCACTGCTGGGTGAATGGATAATGAAAGCATGGCATATATATACACTGAATGGCCAGCTTATTATGATCTCTGAACGCATAATAATCTGGCCACTCAGTGTATATATATTAGAGTCCCGGTGCATGAATTTGTGCATGGGTAGGGTCTGGCCAGCCTGGCCAGAGGGAGGGGACATGGGTGGTTGGCCAGCCTGCCTGCTGGTCGAACTCCTGGTCGAGGGGACAATTTGCATATTAGCCTTTTATTATATAGGATATAAACTGAGTGGCCAGATTATTATGCGTTCAGAGATCATAATAATCTGGCCACTCAGTGTATATCCACAATAGAATAGTGTTCAACCATATAAATGAAGGAAATCTTGCCATTTGCAATAACATTAATTGATGTTGGGGGCATATTATGCTAAGTGAAATAAGCTAGATCAAATATCAGGTGATCTCACTTATATGTGGAATCTTAAATTTAAAAAAAAAAGCTAAGCTCATAGATAAAGAGAACAGATTGGTGCTTACCAAAGGCTAGGGTAGGGATTAATTACAATATTACCTAATATTGTAATAAATTAAGGATATATGTTTTAATTTCTAACATAACCATTAAAGGAAGAACAAGAAAGAATGTTATCTAGCAATGTAATAAGAGGGGGAAAAGAATAATAAATTCATTAATTGAAAAGAAGACACAAAACAGGAAAATTAAAATAGAAAAGTTGTGAGAATAGAATAAATTGTAAGATAGGAGGTTTAATTATTAGATACTGTAATTCAAAGACTAAATGTCCAACTGGATTATTAAAAACTATATGCTGCCTACAGCAGACAACGTAAACATAAAGGGACAGAAAAGTTGAAAATGAAAAGATGGAAAAAGATATAACATGTAAACACTGACCAAAAGAAAACACATGTAGCTAAACTAATAACACACCAAGTAGACTTTAGGGAAGGAAGTGTCACGAGTTAGAGAGGATCTATATATATAAAAGGCTAATATGCAAAGTGTCCCCTCAGGTGTTCAACCAGGAGACCAGAGTTAGATCACTCGCAATGACGTGCGCTGACCACCAGGAGGCAGCACAGAATGAAAGAAGTCCCCAGCCAGCAGCCAAAAGGCCCCAATTGGCCCTGATTGCTGGTCAGGCCTAGGGACCCCACCCATGCATGAATCATTCACTGGGCCTCTAGTAGTTTAATAAAATGAGAGAATTAATTCTTCTGGAAGATGCAACAATTCTAAATGTATACACCTAGTAACCAAGCGTCTACAATATAAAGCAAACATCAACAGAAATAAAAGTTATAGTAGTCAAATTTACAATCAGTTTGACAAACTCCCTTAATAACTGATATAACAGGCAGACAAAAAGTCAGTAAGGACATAGAAGATCTGAACAACATAACTAACAAATACAATTTATACACACACACACACACACACACACACACACACACACATACTTGACCCAACAACTATAGAACGCTTTGTTTTTCAACTATACATGGAACATTTACTAAAATTGGCCCTTTGTTGGGCCATAAAAACATATCTAAATAAATATCAAAGAATTAAAATCATGCAAAGGGTATTAGTTTTCTCCTGCTGTTGTAATGAATTGCCATAAACTTAGTGGCATAAAACAGCATAAAGTTATGATCTTATAGTTCTGTAGGTTAGAAGTCTACATAAGAAAATAATTCCACTTATAAAAACATAAAAAGTAATTCAATGCTTAGAAATAAATTTAACCAAGGAGTAGGAAACTTGTCCACTGAACCATAACAAAACATTTTTAAAAGAAATTAAAGATCTAAATAAATGGAAAGACATCTATGTTCCTGAATTAAAAGATTTAATATTGTTAAGATTATAATACTCTCCAAATTGATCTATAGATTCAATGCAAGCCTTATCAAAATTCCAACTGCTTCTTTTGCAAAAATGGACAAGCTGATCCTAAAATTCATATAAAAATGCAAGAGATACCAACTAGCCAAAACAATATTAAAAAGAAGAACAAAGTTGGAGAACTTACACTTTCTAATTTCAAAACTTAAAACAAAACTGCACCAATTAAAACAGTGTAGTGCTATCATAAAGACAGACATATGGACCAATGAAACTGCAAGTCCAGACATAAACCCATACATCTATGATCAAGTAATTTTCAACAAAGGTGTCGAGACAATTCAGTGGAGGAAAGAACAGTTTTTCAATTAATCATGCCGGACAACTGAATACCCACATGCAAAAGAATAAATTTGGACTCATACTTCACACAATACACAAAAATTAACTCAAAATGGGTCAAAGATCTAAATGTAATAGCTAAAACTGGAAAACTCTTATAAGAAAATATGGGTGTAAATATTAATGACCACACATTAGGCAAATTTCTTAAATATGACACCAAAAGAAGGAGCAACAAAGAAAATAGATTTGTTGGACTTGATAAAAAAATAAAAAAGTTTGTGCAACAAAGGACATTACCAAGAAAGTACTAAAATGACAACCTACAGAATGGAAGAAGATATTGTAAATCATATATCTGCTAAGAATCTAGTATCCAGAATATATATATGACTCTTACAACTAAACAATATAAAGAAAACAACCTAATTTTAAAATGGGCAAATGATTTGAACAGACATTTCTTCAAAGAAGATATACAAATGGCCAATAATGTACATTAAAAAATGTTCAACATTATTGTTCATTAAGATAATGCAGTATTGGCTCAAGGTTAGACAGAAGACCAATGGGACAGAATGGAATGCCCAGAATTTAAGAAAAAAAAGAAGTCTGTCGCCCCATTAGAAAAATGGGCAAAAGCCTTACCTTGGTACTTCAAAAAGAGAATAGTCAAATAACTAGTAAACAAGAGGAAAAGGTACTCCATTCCATTAATCACCAGAGAAATGTAAATCCAAATCACAATGAGATATAACTACACACCCACAAAAATAACTGGAAACTGTGGCCTAACAGAAATGCAGAGATGTGCAAAAGAAGGATTTGAACCACCTATAGCTACTAACCAGAAACTGAAAATAGAGTCTACCCACCATAAAATAGGAAAATAAATTGTGATGTATTACTAGAATAATAGAATATTATAGAATAGTATGGAGTAATATACAGCAATGAAGAAGAAAGAATTAGTTGTACATAAACAACACGGATGAAACTGAAATATAATGTGGCCCAAAAGAAGCAAAACACAAAAGAATTTATACTGAATAATTTCAATTACATAAATTTTAAATCTGGCAAAGCGTATCTAAGGTATTAGAAGTCAAGATAATGGTATCCTTTGTTGAGGGTTGGGGAGGAGACTGTTACAGAAAAGGGAGCTCTGTCTGAATCTGAGCAGTGGTTCCATAGTACTAGTATGTTTACTTTGTGAAGATCATCAAGCTGTATACATATGTGCCCTTTTCTGTATGAATGTATACATCAATATACAAGGTTTTTAAGTCAAACACTCCAGAGAATATCTGCAATCATCTTAGCTTTTAGAAATTATTTGAATCAAATGTTAGAGTCCTTTGGTATACGACATTAATATGAGTCCAGAACATAAAAAAATGTGAGTCCACAAATAAATATGCTTTTAGAAATAATAAATAAACTTTGTGAATTTAAAATCATGCTATTAAATTCCAGCAGGATCCTGCTGCCTGCTACCTCGGGGCCTGATCACTCTTGGTTAAAATGGTAAATAAGGAAGTGTTCAAGAAGCGGTTAAGATTTACGACCAAGCTGAGATTGCTTCTTAGTATATAATGAAAATAGGATTGAAAAAGAAATTGCTTTCTCAAAACGTAATAACATCCGTTACTATATATCACCTGAAATCTCTTGGCCAAGCACCAGGGCCCTCACCCACACTGTGGGACACACTGGCTTATTTGATCTCAAAGTTCCTTTCAAGTTGACCATCTGTGACTTGCTGATAGAAGGCCGCACAGTCAATGAAAGCTACAAATAGTACTAAACTTTGAAATAGTTTCACAAGGAAAATTGAGTCAAGTCCATTGGTTATAGGATTAAAATCGGTGTGCATCTATCAATACCCACCATGACATCACCACCCCCTTCACATACAACAAGTCTAACCTTGAGGGGAGAGGAGCTCCATTCTAACGGGTTCCCTCTCCTGCCCCACATCTGAGCTATCAGCTAAGCTGTCAGCTCTACCTTCAAAGTGCATCTGGAATCCAACTGCTTCTCCTCATCCTCCAAGTCACCATGACCCCTCACCTGGTGGCCTCCTGTCTCTCCGTTCTTACCTTTGTCCTTCTTCAATTTCTGTCAGACTCCAAGTCAGACTTTAGCATGCCTCTGCTCAAACCCCCCATCTCACACAGGGCAAAAGCTAATATCCTTGAGGTGGCCCATCAGGCCCTTCATGACCGAACAACCCATCACCTCCCTGAGGTCACCTCCTATGGGTCTTGCCCACCTCACCCTGACCCAGCCACAGGGATCTCATTGGTGATCTTCAGCCATCTAAACATGCTTCCACCTCCGAGCTGTGGCACTTGCTGTTCCCTCTCCCTGGGACACTACATTAGATAGCCCCTGGCTCGCTCCCTCACCACTTCGTATCTTTGCTCAAAGTTCACCTTATTAATGAATCCTTCTTTGACCTTTCATGCAAAACTGCACTCCCCCTCAATACTCCCACCCCCTCCCTGCTTTATTTTTGTCTCCTATCCATCACCATCTAACATTCTATGCATTTATCTACTTACCTTATTTAGACCTTGTTGTCTCAACTCTTTACACCAGGAGATTTTGTAGCAAGGAAATCAGATTCTGGGAATTGAAAGGCAAGAGATAGTTTAGACACGAACTTGAAAAGACACGAAACCCCCTTCTAGCTTTGGAGCGGGAACTGCGCCGTTGGGAATGGTCCGCTCGGGTAACAAAGCCCGTTTCTTTCAGTCTTTGGGGGCTGATAAAACCAGGAGAGGCAAACTGCTGACAGGAAGCTGCTGTTTACCCTTCAAACCATGACATTCTGTCCAATTCCTCTCCCTACTGATTCTGGAGGGCTTCCTGATTTACTGGGGTTGGGGGGAGGGGGCAGAAATCCCTCACTCTCTCACTCCCTCGGGCTGGGGGAGCACAGTCGTTCATTCAGCAAATATTTATCAATTACTATTTATGCACCAAACAATGAGCTGCATGCCAAGAAGAGAAGAATCTGGCACAGCCTTTGCTCAAGGGAAGCTTGCTGTCCAGAAAGCAGGGGCGGGTTGTGGGGGGTGGTTCTCGCAGCACCCGGGTTAAACCCACAGAGACATGAAGTGCGGCGTCCTGCTGGGTCCCCACAGATGTCAGGCTGCTGCCAGGAATTCGCAGGTAATAATTATTCAAGCTTGCTATCATTTCATTTTTATTTATAATTGAGAGTGGTTTGAAGGTTGTGCCTCTATCACTCTCCGATATGTTCCCTAACAGAAAATAAGGTACAGAAATTAAACACTGAGCCTGGGAATGCCCACGGAGGGGATGTGCCATGCACCAGGTCATCAGTGCGCAGGCTGGAAACAGGTTGAGAACCTCTGCTGAAAATTTTCCACCTCGGTTTACCTCGCTTAAATTCACGGTGGCAATAACAGCAGCAGCTGTTTGCTGCTGGGCACTGGGGCTTGCAGGGGCGGGAACAGGCAATGGATTAAGTTAGGTCATTTAATCCTCACGGCAGTAATAGGTGTAGGCGTTAATTTTTTTACTTTCAGCTTTGTTGAGATATAATTGATGTACAGTACTGCATGCGGTTAAGGTGTTCAGTATAAAGAAATGACCTACATGTATTGCAAATTATCACCACAATAGTTTAGTTACCTTCTATTATCTCATACAAAAAAAAAATACCTTTTCCCTAATGGTGAGCACTTTTAGGACCTACTCTCTTCGCATCTTTTCAATATACCATACAGCAGTGTTAACCATAGTTATCGTGTGGCACATGACACCCCCAATTGTATGCCTTCCAGTTATAACTGGAAGTTTGTACCTTTTGACCACCTTCACCCACTTCCCCCACGCTGGTGCCCCCACCCCTCTGTTAACCACATCTGATCTCTTTTTCTATCAGTTTGGGTTTTTGGTTTGTTTGTTCATTCATTTGTTTTTTAGATTCCACACATATGTGATATCACACAGTATTTGTCTTTCTCTGACTTGTTTCCCTTAGCAAAATGCCCCCAAGGCCCATCCATGTTTTCCCACGTGGCAAGATTTCCTTCTCTTTTATGGCTGAGGTGCGGGCATTATTTAACCCTCTTTTTATGTGCAATAATTGGCATTGGAGTTTGTGTTAATTCTTCTTTAATTTAGGGTGTTTTTCCTTAAAATGTAGGCTCACCTGCAATATCTTTTCCTAGTGGAGTCCTAGTTTATTTGTTACGTAGCCATATTAAATTATTTGGGGTCTCATCGCTGTGAATAAGTAAGGCATCCAGAGCTCTGCTAAACAAGTAGTACCCATATTCTCCCCACATCAAACCCCCTGCTAAAAAATAAGGAAAAAAACTCTGTGGAGTCACACATTACTCAAGTCCTGGCTTTGGACCCACCATGAACCTGGCCAAAATCTACCTTCTGTAACCTTGTCCCCAGCCACTAGTCCACATGCACCCTCCTTTAGGGCCCAAGCTTTCATGTCATCTGCAACCCTACATGCAATTGTATGTTCATGCTACTTTTGTATATGCTGTCTCTGCTGCCAGAATAAGTGTCTGGGACGCATGGGGATTGAGAATGGCCTCCATCTCTCTCCTCGTGCAGCTTACTGTCACTTTTAATGTCACTCTTACTGTCGCTCTTGTATGAAGCCACCCAACTTCTAAGTCTCTGCCTCTACTCTGTCACCACAGCCATGTGTAGGTATGTGTATGTATGAGATACATATATATATATATATATATATATATATATATATATATATGTATATATATATGTGTGTGTGTGTATATATATATATGCATATATATACACACATACATACACACACATACACACACATGCATGCATGCAAGGACACACATACCTTTTACAGTACAGACTACATTGGACTCTTCCATAAGCTTGTGATTCTTTACACTCAGGGATTACAGCTCATTATTCCATTATTATGATTAGATCGCTCAGTACTTTCCTTCTAAGAGGAAATTCAAATGAACATTTACTGAATAGACAAATGAGTGACCATCAGAAGGAAAAGGTGCTCTGGGAGGTGTTTACCTCCATTCTCCATTTTGCAAATGAGAAACCTAAAACCTGACAGATTCAACTACTTATTGTGCCTATTCTGCCTCATGCAGGGAGCAGTGTGGTCCACCGACTTCAGGATCAGAAGGGGGACTGCTTTACATTTTAAGTACAGTTTCTAGTTTTAGAAACTTTATTTTGCATTTCATAAAATTTTAACTGGGCAAAATACAGTACCTCAAAAGTGATTAGAAATTGGGCTTCTGAGCCAGACAGTCTTGAATAAAATTCAAGCACTGCTTGACCTTGGGCAAGTTATTTTCACTTCTAAGTTACTTTCACCTATACAATAGAGCTGCCCATCACTACCTGCCCCGCACATGTTGGAAGGCTTAAAAACCACAGGGCTTACACCTTAAAAAATGTGTAATACATGTAAGCTATTATTTTTATCATTATTATTTTGCTACTAATTTAAATGATACCTGGCAAATAGTATTAGCTAAATGTTTAGAGGTTCAAGTCTAACCATAGTTATATTTGAGGGGTCTTCACAATTGTTGCTATCTTGTTGGTTACAGCAAATCTCTCTGAAGTTATTAAAATGTTCAGTGTCTTTTTGTCAGAAATTTCCGATGGAGTACTGCTTTTTGCCACAGGATTTAAGCACAAGAATTAAAGCATTAGCAGGGGCTCTGAACACAAGGAAACGAATGCATTGCAACGTCTGACGGCAAGCCCGGTATGGCAAAGAGAGTGATTCAGATGCTGTTGCTGGGCTAGCAGAACCTGCTTTTAATGGCTGGAAGATGTTCATTTCCTGAGGCTTAGTCAGTACCCGGCACAACCCTTTTTTCCATGCATAAAAATGGAAATGTAAAGGCCATAACACTATGGTTAAGAATAATTTTCAACAATATTTTGTGGCATGTGAAAGCAACCCTTTTATCTTTTGCATCTTCACTTTTTATTGTCTGGGCTTTTATGAGCTGTGTGCTTGAACGAGGCCCAAATCCTGGGTGCCACACTCAAAATCATATGGTACATCTGTTTCTGACTGAGGATGTGGTGGGATTCTGCATATCAAAATCTTCCTCCCACCCCGACATCAACACACTCACATTCGGTAGAAGGAAAGGAAAACATGGCATCCATGCCCTCTCTGGAAAGGGGGTGTCTTGTTCACATTCCAAGAGGGTATATATAGGACAGGGCATAGCCCGAGTCACCAGGACGACCCTTGAAGAGAGCGTCCTGTATGGACATTCACATCCAGTAGAAATCTTCAACACCGGTGAGCACCTGAGCCTTAGCATTATCGTAGATGTTTACATAGCACCCCTGTGTGGAGCTTGAACTTGGCTGGCACTCTCTGGGCAAAAGAAAATGCTCTGTCATCATTTCAGAAAGCAAGCAAATGCCTTTTAGCATTTTTCCAAACATAGGATGGATTTCTGAGTAAAAATACTATTTATTGTTTTCAATTAATACAAAGTCATGTATTGAAGCAAGAACTACAGTGGTAGGGGTCCGGCTGTTCTTTGTGGAATGAAGTGAACTTCATCTGGCAGACACAGTATTCTCTTCCAAAAGGAACTCATATTTATGAAAATGTGTGCCAAAAGTTGACTGAGAGCCATCAATGTCTTCAGCCTGTGTTCAGTGATGTTGTCCAGAAGGGACCCAAACCATCTCATGATGGCTGGATGAAATGTGAGAAATAAGAAGTTGAGGAATGCAAATGGCATCATTGAGAACAGTGTATTGGCACACGGGGCCAATGGAAAGATGTGGTTGGAAATTATACTAGAAAGGTATGTTACGGTGAAGCTATGAAAGGTTTAAATGTCAAGCTAAAAAATTAAGAGTCTAGAATTAACACTCTGAACAATGGAGGGCCATTGAAGGTTTCCAGCGGATCACTTTAGAGTTCACAGGGGCTCCTGCCCCTTTGAACCTTACTGAAGGCCCTCATGATCACCTGCAATGAGTGAGAGAAAGTCCTACCCCCAGTTTCAAATACTGTACCTGGACTGGCTAAGCATGTGGCCCAGTGCACACCTGTTGGGTGTTTTCAGATATTTCTGTTCTCAAGCCCATCAGCTGCCCTGTTGCTACCCTCTCCTCTCTGCTGCATGGATGCTCAGACCAGGTGGGTCTTATAGCTCTTAATGGCTTATCCTTACTCCTTCCATTTGGGGGTTTGTAGAAATACCTCTCTTGGAGCAGGGGGTTAAAATGCTTGCTTGTTTGTTAAGTTTTGACCACTTGCTTCAGGCTATGCTGTCCAGTTTTTTTTTTGTACATAGTCCTTTCTGTATGTAGGAATGTGGAGATATTTTAAAAGATTCATTTACTGCCATTTTTCCAGAACCTAGAATTGGGTTTTGTTCTGCTTTTAGGTAAAAATCAAAGAAATGGGTGAACTCTACATCTGGTCTGACCTAGAACAGAATGGGGTAATAAGAAAATGTAGGACAGTAAGACAGTACACTTTAAAAAATAAATTCAAAAGAAGAAATAGCTCAGGCCTAGAGGTGACCATGAGAAGGGTAGCCCCAGGGAAAACACAGTGTCTGTGAGGGCTCCAGGCTTTCTCAAAAGGTGCCCTGGGAGCTGTCATCTGACTAGTCCAGGTAGGAGCTCCTGAGTCCTCACCCTCAGTGATAAGTGGCAGGGTTGATTATGTCTCCTTGGGATGTCCCACAATCTCCTGGTAAGAGTTCAGACTCAGCTCTAATGACCACATAAAGGCTAAAGACATGTGAATAGATGAAAAAATGGGAGTTTAAAGGGTCGGCCTTACTACCTGGAAATGAATTCCACAAGATGAAAATGGCTATGTTGGTAGGGCTGACTTGGGATGGAGTCCTAGTAGAAAGGTGACTACCTACCCATCATGGAAGGAAGTGTGTTCCCCTTCAGGGAAATATCTATCCTAATATCTGAGATGTGTGCTGAGGACCCTTATTCTTCTAACTCTGGAGTCCCAGGCCCTGAAATGAAGCATGGTGCCTCCAACCCTCCTTGGCAGTCTGTGACAAAAGCCTTTCTAGGACAGGAAGCAAGTCCTTCCCTTTCCCTTGTCTATGAAGCAAAGTCCAGAGAAAATTTCAAAACCTAACAACATGAGAGAAACCCTGAAGTACAATGTGAGCTATGTCAGAGACTAACCTTTGACCTGTCAGACAAAAAGGCAACTTCATGGAGGTCAAAGAATGCAAACCAAACCAGAGCTTTGGCCCCCTGGCAGGCCACACACTGCCAAAGGGTGGGACACGTTGTACCCAAGGATGTGATCTGACAGCTGGTGATGAGGCACATTTGAAGCAGTGGATCAGTGGACTTTTTCATCCATGAGCCTTAGCCCAGATACCTTCCAGGCCAGAGTTGTTTCGGACAAAATCATTACATTAACAAAAGTACCATTGGGTTATTCCTTGTTCTACCCTCATTCAAGGCCTCTCCCACTCTTTCCTCAGTGACATCCCTTTCCTGTTGACTTCAGGAGCCCACTGACTTTCTGCCTTGAAGGGATATCAAAGCATTGACTTTGAAGCAAGGGACCTTGGGAATATTTCTTAACTTCTTTTAGCCTAAGTGTCTTCATCTATCTGATGGGGAGGATACTTAGCTTATCATTGCTACAAACCTAGACAAGATAGATCCATACATGGGGAGACATGAAACCCTGTTGATGCAATCCACTCCCAGTGTTTGCCTATTGCCCTGGAATCCCATCAAATTGGCACCTCCTTTCACTCTCAAAGGCATCCTAGCTTGGAGGGTAAATTCTGTGGTCGCCCTATATACAAAGCTCCTAACACAAAACCCAGCAAAAACAGGCAACAGGCCATTTCAACCAAATGTGCTTTCATAACCTTCAGTCACATGAATGGTAAATGTTTAATAATATTTAAGTATTAGCCCACCAGAAACCTTACACTGGAAAGATATGTCTCTTGTAATAGAATCTGAATTACCAGTTTATTTGCTGAGAAGATACTGGGAGAGGAGGGATGCTGGGGCCATCACACCTCCCATGCATAAGACTGACCCCCAGTGGTCATTCAGAGCTTTGTGAGTATTCTCAAGCTTTAACTATCACCCCCAACCCTACCACAAAAATGCCAGCATAAATGGCTAGACACCACCAGAAGGCAGAGGTCTCAGCTGAAAGGTGTGTCTCCTTGGCAAGTACTTCCTCCTCAAGGCAGTTCAGAGGCTTCTCTCTGAACAGGATTACTGATGCTCCAGACACCCTTGGAACATCATTTTTTTTTTAAAAAGTAGATCTAATGGAGCTTGAGTTTTTATCTCTCTTCCCCTTTATTCATGTAAGTCCTAAGGCAGTATCAAGCCCTTCTTGGTCCCATGACCAGAGAACATTCTCTCTCCCCTCAACATGAACACAACCATCTTCCCACTCCAAGAACCACAAAGCTCCAGGAGAGAAATACCCTGGTGGGGCTCTTATTTTGAAGAAATGCTCTAACTGCAATTATCTATAGCTCTCCGTGCCATTTGCTTGCAGGAAAGTGCGAAATCCTGGAGACACTTGGCATTTTGAGTTATAGGACAAACTACCTGCAGAAGGCAGAAATCGACGGGAGCTGTAGCTCACTGTGAATTCTGACATCTGCTCACTGGTGATTAATGGCACCAGGAAAACAAGCCAGCAGGCACTGATGTTAAGAGAGAAAGCTATTTTAAACATCCCCCAATTCTAATTAAATAGTCCTTCCTATAACACTTGCAACCTAAAAATAGGTTTGATCTGTCCATTGGGGGCCACTTCAAGTTGACAGGAGAAGTTTAATTAGATTGCCTCAAGCGGGAAGGCTGTTCTCCAAGGTTTTAGAGACTGGCATTAACTCCAGGACTGAAGTCCCACTTACATGTGTATACGGTGCCTGCCAAAGTAGACGATGGGATTTCCTACAAAATCCTGACACCAGAGGAGGCTAGAGGAAAGGTACATTCACATTTGATCTATTAGGCCCTGAAAAATCCAGCAAATGGTGACCATAAATACGTTTAACGTTTAATACAGGGAGTGTTACATATGCTTGGGCTCCAACTCAACATAGAAGCAACAACAACATACATGACATGAATAGACACACTGCATATGCCGCTCCCTTAAGGTATCATTTTGATTGAATTAATGTCAACTTAGTCAAACAACTGGTAGGTAATTCATGAAACTGCTGGTCATTTGGTAACCTCGACTATTGACATATTTAAGGAACACACCATGGGTGAACATGGAGAATATCTCCAATATTTTGCTACTCAACACATTCTAATATCCTTGACATATATTTCTTCATATTCATTCAGTCATCCATTCTTTCTCTAGTTCCTATCAAGCACCTATTAGGAGCACACAAATGATGACTAAGTCAGACAAGGTTCCCATCCTTATAGTGATAAAAACCAAGGAAACTCTCCAAATACTGTGTGAATCTCAATTTCTAGAAGTAGCACTGTTGAGTTTGGGGTTTTGGATGCACATGGCCAAGTTGCTTCACCAACAATCAACCACACACCATCATTCATTTGTACCTTTGCCAATTGGACAGACAGAACACAGTATCTCAGGGTTATTTTAATTTTTTTTAATTACTAACTAGATTAAACATTTTTTCAATGTTTGTTAGCTATGAACTTATTTTGAGAGTTATCTGCTATGTCCTTTACTCATTTTTCTATTTACGTCCTTTTATATACTCTACACACTTTTCAGTTGGGTTTTTCCTTTCATGATTAAATAATTTTAAATGTTAAAGAAATAAACTCTGATTAACATAACTAATCCTCAGGGAAGTACAAATCAAACCCATGATGAGATATCACCTCAAACCCATTGGAATGGCTGTTATCAAATGATAAGAGATACAAATGCTGACTAGGATGTGGAGAACAGGGAACCCTGTATTATTGTTGGTGGGAATGTAAACTGGTACAACCAATGTGGAAAACAGTATGGAGGAATTGAAACAGATCTAGGAATTAAAATATAATTACCATATGATCCAGCAATCCCACTTCTGGGTATATACCCAAAGGAAATGAAACCATTATCTTGAAGAGATATCTATACTCCGATGTTTATTACAGCATTATTCACAATAGCTAAAGTATAGCAACAACGTAAGTGTTCATCAATGAATGAGTGGACCAAGAAAATATAGTACCTATGTATATGTGTGTATAGCTATAGATATTATTCAGCCTTAAAAAAGGAAAGAAATCTTGCCATTTGCAACAACATGCGTTAACCTGGAGGTCATTATGCTAAGGGAAATAAGCCAGACAAAGACAAATATTGCGTGGTATCACTTATATGAGGAATCTTTTTTTTTTAAGTCAATTTTATAGAAACAGAGGGTAGAAAAGTGGTTACCACGGCCTGGGGTTTAGGGAAAATTAAGGGCAATTATTAAAGGGCACAAACTTTCAGGTAAAAGATGAATAAGGTCTGAGGATTTAACATATAACATGGTTGCTATAGTAAATAACACTGTATTGTATAATTGAAATAAAAGAGTACAATTTAAATATTCTCACACAAAAAAATATAAATAAAATTTTAAAAATAAATTAACCCCTTTGTCACCAAGCAATTCTGTAAGGTTGTGGTTTCTCATTATTTTCTTTAAGAGATCTTGGATGCACTGAATTTTATTTAACTCAAATATAATTGTCTTGATAGTTGCTTCTGTCTTTGGTAACATGTCTAGAGACATTCACATCCCCAAAATTATGTGTTTTAAATGTTAATCCATATTCTCTCCTTGTTTAAATCTTTAACTCATCCAGGATTTTGATATGAGACAGAATCTAGTTATATTTTTCTCCAAATTCAACCAGTTGCCTGAGTTTTCTTTAAACTTGCCAAATGTTTCTACTGGTGTCTGGAGACATAGCCCAAATGGGGCCTCAATCGGCAATCCAAAGCATCAAATGACCGCCAATGGAATGACCGCAAGGCAATAAACAGGTTCCATCAGAAATTATCGAAGAGAGAGCCAAATATTTTCCCTCTGAGAGTATTATGTTTTTAAAATGTATTTTGTCTCAAAGCGATAGCAGGGGGGACAAATGCTATTAGAAGAAAATCGGAGAAAGATTTATCCTGATCCAGTGGTCAAGAAAAGTGAACACTAAATGGGACATAAATGGTACAAATGTTAGGTGAAACTGAACAGTTGATTCTTGTTTTTAAAGATCAAGAATAACTTTTCTCATAAAAATACACAAATTTTAATTTATTCAGATGGCAACTCTCTGTGCCAGGACAAATGTCCATGACCTTTCCATGGGTTAGACTTCTGACAGCCTCGTCAAGTTGCCAACTTCCTCGACTTGGAAGCTTCCCTGGGCCTAGAAAACACAGACCATGGGTGCTCCATTGCTGCCCTGGTTGGAGGCAGAAAGATGGACTTAATGTCCTGAGCTTCCTGCAGCCAGGTCTTCAGATGCCCATCTCTCAGACTGTCCTTCCTTTGTTTATTTCTTGTTTTCAAAAAATGATGGTCCAGTTCGCTCCAGATTTAGTTTCCCCTGCCTTCTTCTATTCCTTAAATGTTTAATAAGCATTTTCTACATGACAAGCACTGTTAAACCATCGGGATACTGTGATAGACAAGACAGACAGACACCTGGCCTCATGGGCCTCACATTCTAGAACGGGGTTGGCCATCTGTAGCCTGCAGGCCAAATCAACCCCACTGCATATTCCCACAAGGACCAAGAGCTAAAAATGGTTTTTAAATCCTCAAATATATCAAAGTCAAAAGGAGAATATTTGATTACACATAACAATTATATGGATTTCAAATTTCTGTGTTCACAAATAAAACCCTGGAGCACAGCCACATCCACTCATTTACATCTTGCTAACTGGGGTTGAATCATTGTGACAGAGGCTGTATGGCCACAAAGCTTAAAATACTTTCTATCGGGCCCTTTACTGAAAAAGTGTGCTGTTTAGAAGGCAGACTAAACAGGAAAATAAGATGATTACAGACTGAGGGAGACACTCGGGAGGACATCATTGGGGTGAGAGGCCGGGAGGCACTGGTGCCAGGACATGAGGGAAGGCATCACTGGGGAGATGTGAATTGAACTGAGATCCCAAGGAGGAAAAAAAATTAGCTTGTGAAGGGCCACGGGGGGGGTGGGAGGAGGGGTGCGAATTCCATGCAGTAGAAGTAGTAAATAAAGAGACACTGAGGCAGAAAGAGTCAAAACCAGCATGTGCTGGGGCAAGTGGGAATAGGAGGTAGGAAGGCCCGGAGGATGAGATGGGATGGGATGGGTTGGGATGGGATATGAGATGAGATGAGATGAGATGAGATGAGATGAGATGAGATGAGATGTCAGGCAAGACCTGATCACTCAAATCACAGGAGAAAGACTAGAAGCAGAGGGTAGCTGACTGCTCCAGAGGCTCCGAGAGAAATGAAGGTGGCTCAGACCAAAGCAGTTACATGGAAATCAGATACCAGAAAGAGTCAAGATACACAGGGGTGGGCAAAAGTATGTTTATAGTTGTGAGTGCACGAAACAGGGTTTATTCTTGTATTATTTATTACTGTATTTTATAATAATAATAATATTACTATTATTATTATTACTAACCTGCTTTTGCCCACCCCCTGTATTTTGAATGTGAAGCCCATAAAACTTAGTGCTGGGTTGGATGTGGGGAAAGGAAAGAGTCAAGGGTGGGGCCCAGATGGGATGTGCAGCTCAAACTAGGCAGTTGATTGCACCATCACTAAGCTGGGGGGAGGGGGGACTAGAAGTGACCCTTTGTGGAGTAGGGGGAGGAAAAGAGACCTTGTCTTTGAGATGCCCTAGGAAAGATGTCTGTGATTCAGGGGAAATGTTGGGGATAGAGACAGAAAACCTGACCAGCCCACCCTTTGAGGTTTTATGTTTACAGCGACTCACCCTGAAGATCCTACTCTGGAATTGGCCATTCCCTGCCCACAGGCCATGGGGCTTCAAGGGCCACCAGCAGCCAGATGCTCCAAGCATGCCCCCCTCTTCTCCCCCCAGCCAGAAGAACGCTCTGTGCACATCCATTTGGCCATCTGACAAACATTTATGAGCATCTTTTTAATCTTGTTATCTCCTGAAGTCACACATGTCAGTCACTGCCTACCATCCCTGGGCATGAAGCAGGCTTCCTGGGGGGAAGACGCGTTTTCATTACAAGAGGTCGCCACACCTCATTATCTGGGCTCATGAAAAATGTGGCCTGCTTGACTCGAAGTACATCTGGCCTGTGAAAATCTACCTCCTGCTCTCAGGGGGAGAGCTTGGCTTGGAAACGCCAGGGCGGGTAGGTAGACAAGAAGGCTCTGTGCACTTCTGCAGGCATTGCGACTCATTGGGGTCACTGCAAACCATCAGCAAGGTCACCTCTCAGGCAACACTGGCACTGGCTCCCACCGCCTTGGCAAGCCCCATCTTGTAAGTATGCAAGCATAAAATTACTCGATTTGCACCCCAGAGATCCCCTCTGAGTTCTTTCAGGCTGCGAGGACCTCCCCAAATCCATTTGACAGAAGTGGTTACCAGCCCCCTGGTGCTGAAGGCCAAGTGCAGACTCCAGGCACTCAATCTCTACCCCCACCCCATGGCCTAAAGTAAAGACATTTCAAGGACAAGAGAAACCGTCCAGTGACTGTCTTGACAAAATGTAAGGTTTCGTGCAAATGTGAACTGCCATGGAAATACCACAGGCTCCATAATGTCAGTGGCTGCTGTGAGGGCGAGTGAGGCCACACACACACAAAGGGGGTGAGCACCATGCCTGGAAACAGCAACCCCCCTATTTATTGAGCACCTCCTATGTGCCAGGTACAATTCCAAGTGCTGTGATCCTTCTTAGCAACCTGCTGGCTTGGTGCTATTATCCCACTTTTCAGGCAAGCGAACTGTAGTAAGCTACTTGCCCTGACTGCTCAGCTGTGAGCTGATGAAGCCAGGATTCCACCCATGCGGTCCAGCCCCAGATGCCTGAACTCTTCCTTGCCAAGCTCTGCTCCTGTCTGCACCTGGCCTCTCAGTGCTGTAGTAGAGCCAGCACCTGCGGGCACCACTGGCATGTCTTCTTCCACACAGCAAGGAGTCCTTGGCAATAGCTGTGGGATGCGTAGGGAAAGGGGCCATGTGTTGGAAGGTCATTCTGTGCCAGGAGGCGGGAAGCAGTCATTCCAGGGCTGACAGCACTGAACACATCCCAGCCGGGCAAGGTCCCAATAGCCCAGAGGCCAGCGAAAAAAGGCCTGGATCCCCATTCTTGCAATCCATCCTCAGGTAAACCCACTGGGGAAAAGGCCAGTTGGGTGGGCTTTGTGGTGTGGCCAATGTCTAGAGAGGGCCTTACCTTTGCAGATTCTGCAGAAGCAAGTGTCACAGCATTGGAAGGGCTGTGCCCAGTCCAGCCCTCCACAGCCCAGCAGCAGGCAGGGCTAGGAAGGTCTGTTCTCTTCACTGTCAGTGGCCTCTGTGTGCTCCGAAGCTACAGGACCAGCATCATTTAGAGCCACTGAGCTTGTCTACCACACCTTGTGTTATGTGTCTTCTTTCTAGTGGCTTCCCCCTCCTTCTGAGCTGGGTGATGTTATGGCTGTCCCTCTAGCTCACGCCCTGTGCTCACCTGTGTGCTTCAGAGAACTAACCCATGGAGAATGGCAGGAGGTCACAAGTACATCACATTTTCCTAAAGTGGAAGAAAGGGGTACAGACCATAAATTTGCACTTTTCTGACTTTATTTTTCCCTTCTGGTTTCCTTACTAAGATTGAAGGATAATCCATTTGGGTAACTGTTCTCTCAACTCCAATTTCCCCATCACAGAGCATGTGTGAGCACAGCCCAACAGCTCTTCATCCAGGATGCACAGAGAAGGGGTGATCCGGGTACAGACGGGTCAGTGGACATCTCCTGAATCACATGGGACTTTAAGCCAGATGAACCGCTAGGCCTGCTGCCAGTGCTAAGGTGCTATGCTTCCCACAGCCTCAGCTGAAGTGTGGAGGGTGGGATCAGCATCCCTCTTATGAATGAGGCATGTGTCAAGCCTTATAGTTAAGCCCTACAACTGCACATACAACTCATTGAATCCCTACAATAATTTTATGTGGTAGGTCCAAGGATTAGGGATGAGGAAACTAAATCACAGAGAGGTTGAGTAACTGATCCAAGGTCACACGGGTTGTTTATAGCAGAGCTGAGATCTGAGCCCAAGCAGACAGGCTCCAGAATCTGTGTTCTTTAAACTCTAGGCAGCACAGCCTCTTACAGTGACTCAAAATGATGAAGTGATCTGCCCACAGATAGAGGGAGGGAGAGAGAGAGAGAGAGAGAGATAGAAACATCAATGATGAGAGAAAATTATTTAATGGCTGCCATCTTTCCACCCCCCACCGGGGATTGAGCCCACAACTGAGGCATGTGCCCAGACCAGGAATTGAACTGTGACCTCCTGGTTCATAGGTCAATGTTCAACCACTGAGCCACACTGGTAGGGCCCATCCTTTGATCTTAACAACAAACCACAATGGGTTAGAGCTCAGAGTCAACTGGTGTGATGCACCACTGCACTGGACAGTCAATCCCTTCCCAGCCTCCAACTGTCCAAGTGCACTCTTCCCACTCCCCCTAAGCCATGAGGCCTCTTGCTTCCAGACTTTCAAGCCTCCTGGCCTTCATCCTGGTACACACACCTTCTCCTGTGCCCAGATGACCCCTGCTCATCATTCAATACTAAACTGAAACCTCCCTTTCCAAACCTGGCTTGTGTGCCCTCTTATATGAACACATATGAAACCTAAACCCCCCACGTCTGCCTATAATGCTGCTGGGGATGGCATGTGCTGTGCCCTTGCAGACGGTCAGCACCAAGAGAAAAGAGCTGGTGTCTTCACTTGGCATGCAACGGCATCTCAACAAGTTCTTAGTGGCAGGAACGTAAGGGGCACGTGGAGCTTGCCGCTGCCCCAGTGTACCTGGCAGGGGACTCACAGGGCCTTCTTTTGGCTCCTCTAGGGTATCAGCACTCTCACACCACTGGGCCTTTGGATATGCTCTGCCCACAGCTTAAACACTCTCTAATGTTCTTTCTTTCTAGTCATCTGTCTCCAAGACTGGGTTGAGTTGCCCTGTTTTAAGCTCTCATAGTCCCATGTGCTTTTCCTTTAAAGCAGTAATTCCCAAAGTGTGATCCCTGGACCCCTGGGAGGGCCCCAAGACGGTTTCAGGTAGTCCATGAGATCAAAAATACTTTTATAAACCACTAATCATTAAGAAAATACAGTACACCTGAAACTAAAATAATGTTGTGTGTCAAATACATCTCAATTTAAAAAAATACAAATCATAGTAGGTACTCAATAAATATTCAGAAAATGGGTGAATCAAAGCCTTCCTGAAGGGTTTAAGGGTCAACACGTGTGCCCGAGGCAAGCCCCATCTCATCAAAGGCAGTTCTAAATGCCACAGGTGGGCAGGGGCTGCTGCACACTCCTCCTTGAGGAAAAAGAGGGAGAAGGAGTAGAGGCAACCCCTCCCCTGGAACAGGGTGCCCCCTGGCAAAGCCTTCAGGCCCAACACGGTGCTATAAATGTGCGACTTCCCATTTGGCTCTGCGTTTTTCCAGTTTCTTGCAAATGCATCTGGAACACATTAGAAAGGGGTCAGACTGGTTTGGAAATGTCTGGGTAACACTGGACATGGGAGGTGGGGCTGGAAACCTGTGGGGAAGAGCATGACTCCCCAGCAGAGTTCATGGTTAAGGCTGATTGCTGCTGCTGCCAGCCCAAGACAGCTCCTGGGACTCCCCTCGCCTTTTCCACTCTCACCCTACCTGTCTGGAGGCCTCTGGCTCCACCTTCAACCCTCAGAAACCCCTTTCAGCCTGGCTTTGTAAGGAGATAGCCCTCTCCCCATTATCCTCCCATTGGCTTTCCTGACCCAAACCACAGACTCAGCCCAGGCCCTTCCATGAATAACAATGGTAATGACAGTAATCATAACCCATACGTTATTTCCCATCTATTGAGTCCTCATGACCCAGGTAGAGAGCTTTACACACAGTCACTCTTTTTGCCTTTGAATAAACCATCAAATCATGTATTTCTGTTCCCACTTCACAGATCAGGAAACTGAGGTTGAGTTGCCGTTTTAAAGGCAGCCTAACCCTCCCATGGTCATAAAGCTGAAACTCAAACCCAGAATTATCCAGCACTCAAGTTTGTTTAACCCCCATCCCACATTCATACCCCAGGAACAGAAAGGAACCCTAGCAGCTGATTCCTTTCTCCTGGATCAAGGAGCTACCCACAGCCAGGAGGAGCCTGGGAGCAGAGGGAATTCCCACGGGGGACCTGGTTACCTGTGCCGGCCAGCTCCTGTTTCACATTCGCCTCCTCCACCCTCAGCTGTAGCCAATTCAATTCTAGTTTCCAAATTAAATTGCCAGCACTATCCCCATGAGTTACCAGGACGTGAGCAGGTAACCCACTTCCTCAGCCCCCCACGCCCCAGAAGACAGGAGTACTGCAGAATAGAGAGAAGTTAATTTTCTCAAAATATTCCTTCGCTCAGACTATCCCTGAGAAATCCAGGCTTAATGTTTAATTCCAGGTTCGGAGGCCAACCCAGCCCACAGGCTCAGCATTTGAGAGCAGGGGCCCCCAGCGGCTGCCTTGCCATGGCTCTGGGCGGAGGACACACAGCCCTAGAAACCTGCAGGACAGTCAGAAGGGAAACCTGGGGAAAGGGCGCTGCTGCTATCACCTTCGCACAGACTTTTTCTGGATCTAGACCTGCGCTGGTCCATACAGCAGTCACCACCAGCCGCGACTATCAGAACGTGGCTCATCCGAATCTAGAAGTCCTCTGTGAAATACACTCCGGGTCTCAAAGGTGTAGCACAAGAAAAATATGAATCATCTCAGTAATGATGTTCATATTGATCTCCCGTTGCAATGATAAATAGTTTGATATATCAAGTGAACTAAATTATCAAAATTCATTTCACCTTTTTCTTTTCGCTGTTTTTAATGGGCTATTGGATGATTTTGACTTACACAGGTGATTAGCATTACGTTTCGATCTGACAGCCCGGCCCCGGAGAGAAAGCACTGTCACCCCCAAAGTCCAAGCCTGGGCACAGCCACCCTGGTGCTTCTTCCTCCCCCTAAGGCCCACTGCTCAGTCACCAGCCGCACCTCCCTCCCCTTTGAAGCCTGCCCTTCCTTGCTCCAGAGCTCCCCAGGATTCCCATTACAGTTCCTATCAACCCTAAGCCACCCTCCCAGCCTTTCAGGCTGCCCTGCTTGATTCACTGGCCCTGTCACTTAGCTAGTGACCCTGGAGGCCATCTCCAGCCTCCTTTCATCCCTCTGCCTTCCTGGCACAGCCATGAGGCCCCAGGTAGAGAACACACTCCCTCCTGTGCCACCCTTCCTCATGGTCATTACCTTCAGAAGTCTGCACATAATTGCTCCTTCCCCTCCTCTTTAATGAGCTCCTGGCTCCCAGGGTGCAGGGGACATGGGCCCAGACTTGCCCTTCCACTGGAGCTGGTTGCTGCCCGGCCACACCCACCTCACCTGTGTTCATGCCCAACAGGTGTAGGCCCACTGAGCCCAGGCTCTCACCCCGAGCTGCTTACCTGTTAGGAAGTGACAGGGACTGGATGCTCCCTGCTCCCAGGACTTCTCTCCAGGAGCTCCTGGCTGGCAATGATCACCCAGCATGCCCTTCCTCCAAGAAGTCAGGCTCCACCTCCTGTGGAAGCCCCTCCCACCTCCCCAGACTTCCTTTCCATTCACTCAGTGAGTCCACCCGTTTGCTCTTATGAACCCAAAAAAACTTTCCTGGGGTGCAGAAGGAAGCCCCTGTTGTTTGCATCTTGTCCAGGCCTATGAAGAGTGAGCCCTTCTTTAAGATTCTCCCAGAGCTGAGTTCAAGCTACAGTACTCTTCCATGTCCTGCCTCTCCCCTTCAATATTCCATCAGAACTCTTCCCCTTGTCATTGAAATTTTTTGTAAGCCACGTTGTAAGGATGGAATAATATTTCATCATCTGGGGAGCCTACGCCATCTTGAAGGGGAGAACAGCCTTTTTTAGGAACTCATCAGCACCACCAACCAGGCAGGCCTTGGAACTGCCCCGCGACCCAGCAGCCACTCCAGCCAAAATCCTGCTGCCCCACCCGCAGACCCACAGACCCTGGGACCTCCATCTCCAAAGGTGCACCGCTTGGCAGCAGTAAGTGCAACCTCCCCCTCCCCAGCGGCAGAACTCCGGACAAAACATTCACATGTTTCCCGTGCACACAGACATCCAGGGCACACCACTCCGTAGGCAGCGCCTGGGAGCCACTGGGAGCCCCCATGGGTGTGATTTTGTACAGACAAGGGCGTGCGGCCCTGCAGTAGAAATTCTGAACTCCCTCTTCCTGAATAACTGCCCACATTCACCCCAGCTGCTCAACCTCAGTGCCAGGACCCCTCAGAGTGCGTCAGAGCTCTGCGCCAGCAAACGCAACTCCACAGATGCAAATTTCCAACAGGCAGGCACCCTGAACCCATCTACCCACAGGGCACTTCTGGGAGCCACTGTAAACTCTTCCTGGGTGTGATCTTGGACAAACAGGGGTGCACTTTCCCCCAGCAGTAGAAATTCTGAATTCATTCATCCTGGATACCTGCCCACAGGCACCTCAATTATGTGGCTACACTGCCAGGGCCCTTCAGAGTGCTTCAGTGTGCTTCACAGGCAAACGTACCACCGCGGGTGTCCCTGTGAGCCGCCACTGGGAGTGAGCACATATCCACCACAGGTGCAGCAGCAAAAGCTGAGTCTGCCCACCCCACAACTACAGAACTCTGGACACCACAGTCATGCCTTTCCAGAGTGCAGGCCCTTTGAGCCCCATCACCCCAACAAATGGTTCCTGGGTGCCACTGTGAGTCCCTGTTGGGCAGGTGTGATTTCAATTAAGGGTACAAGACAGCAAAAATTGGGACACTTCCCTCCATGGCTTCTGACTTCTAGACACCACAGTTGTGCCTCTCAAGCTCGCAGGCCTACATCAAGAGACCCCAAAGAGCTCAAGTAGGGAGCTACACTAGATTTCCAAGTCCAGGAGAACTGAGAGATTACACCAGTAGCACCATCCCCAAAAGAACCTGGGTAGCAAAGCAATTGGATCTACAATTAAAACATTACAGGAAAACATGGGAAGACAAAAAAACAATCCCCAAAGGAAAGAACAAGACGAATCACCAGAAAGGGAGTTAAATGAAATTGAGGCTAGCAGCTTATCAGAGAAAGAATTCAGAGTAATGGTTATAAGGATGTTTAAACGGATGGATGACAAATACACACAACTCAATGAGAATTATAAGGAGCTGAATGAGAATGTTGTCAACATGAAAAGGAACCAAGAGGAGATGAAGAACGACATAGCTGCAATAAAGAACACAATGGAAGGCTTAAACAGTAGACTAGAAGAGGCTGAGGATCGTATCAGTGAATGAGAAGACAAGGTAGGAAAAAACACACAAACACAGCAGCAACTGGAAAGAAGACTTAAAAAGCAAGAGGAGAGCCTAAAGGAGCTTTGGGACAACACAAAATGAAACAATATTCGCATAATAGGGGTATCAGAAGGAGAGGAAGAGGAGCAAGGAATAGAAAACCTGTTTGAAGAACTAATGACAGAAAATTTTCCTGATATTGGCAAGAAAAAAACCATGCAAGTCCAAGAAACACATAGAGTCCCAAACAAGATGAACCCTAAAAGACCGACACCAAGACACATCATAATTAAATTGGCAAACACCAACGACAAAGTAAGAATCTTAAAGGCTGCCAGAGAGAGACAGAAAGTTACCTACAAGGGTTCTCCTATTAGAATATCAATGGATTTCTCAACAGAAACATTCCAGGCCAGAATGGAATGGAATGAAATTCACAAAGTGATGCAAAACAAGGGACTGAACCCAAGAATACTATACCCAGCAAGGCTATCATTCAAAATTTAAGGTGGAATCAGGAGCTTCACAGACAAAAAAGGGCTAAGAGAGTTTATCACTACCAAACCAGCAATGCAAGAAACGCTAAAGGGACTGCTGTAAAAAGAAGAAAGAGAAAGGCAAGAAGAAACACAAACATTAAGGAAAAATATGACAACAAACATGTACTTGTCAATAACATTAAACGTAAATGGATTAAATGCACCAATCAAAAGACATAGGGTAGCTGAATAGAAAAGAAAACATGACCCATATATTTGCTGTCTGCAAGAGACCCACCTTAAACAAAGGATTCACACAGAGAGTGAAGGGATGGAAAAACATTTTTCAGGCAAATGGAAATGAGAAAAAAGCTGGGGTTGCCATACTTATATCTGATAAAATAGACCTCAAAGTAAAGGCCATAACAAGAGATAAAAAAGGCCACTACATAATACTAAAGGGAACAATTCAACAAGAAGATATAACTCTGGTAAACATATATGCACCCAATACAGGAGCACCCAAATACATAAAACAACTTCTGGAAGATATCAAGGGAGAGATTGATAGCAATACAGTCATAGTAGGAGACTTTAATACCCCACTGACACCACTGGACAAATCAACTAAACAAAAAAATCAGCAAAGAAACAGCAATCCTAAATGACACACTAGATCAGATGGACTTAATTGACATTGTCAGAACATTTCACCCCAAAGCCACAGAATATACATTCTTCTCAAGTGCACATGGAACATTTTCAAGGATAGACCACATATTAGGACAGAGGCGAAGTCTCTTCAAATTCAAGAAGATGGACATCATATCAAGCATCTTCTCAGATCACAATGACATAAAACTGGAAATCAATTACAATAAAAACAATCCAAAAAAATCAAACACACTGAGACTAAATAACATGCTATTAAACAATGACTGGGTTACCAGAGAGATCAAAGAAGAAATAAAAAACATCATGGCAACAAATGACAATGAAAACACAACAATCCAAAATCTATGGGACACAGCGAAAGCAGTCTTGAGAGGGAAGTTCATAGCTCTACAAGCCTACTGCAAAAAACAAGAAACAATGGTAATAAATTATCTAACCCTACAACTCAAAGAATTAGAACGAGAGCAACAAGAAAAGCCCAGTGTAAGCAGAAGGAAGGAAATAATAAAGATCAGAGCAGAGATAGACAACATAGAGACCAAAGAAACAATACAAAAGATCAACAAAACCAAGAGTTGGTTCTTTGAAAGGATAAACAATATTGATGAACCTCTCGCCAGGCTCACCAGGAAGCAAAGAGAGAGGACCCAAATAAACAAAATCAGAAATGAAAGAGGAGAAATAACAACAGACCCACAGAAATACAAAGGATTGTTAAAAAATATTATGAACAAACTGGACAACCTGGAGGAAATGGACATATTCCTAGAAAAATACAACCTTCCAAAACTCAATCAGGAAGAATCTAAAAATCTCAATAGGCCAATAACTATGGAAGAAATTGAAGCAGTCATCAAAAAGCTTCCAGCAAACAAAAGCCTGGGGCCAGACGGCTTCACAGAGGAGTTTTAGCAAACATTCAAGGAAGAACTAAAACCTATTCTCCTCAGACTATTTCAAAAAATTCAAGAGGAAGGAACACTTCCAAGATTATTCTATGAAGCCAGCATCACCCTAATACCAAAACCAGATTAAAGAAAACACAATGAAAGAGAATTACAAGCCAATATCCCTCATGAACATAGATGCCAAAATCCTCAACAAAATTCTAGCAAATCGGATCCAGCAGTTCATCAGAAAGATCATACACCATGACCAAGTAGGATTTATCCCAGGGATGCAAGGATGGTACAATATCCGCAAATCAATAAACATGATACATCACATAAACAAATTGAGAGATAAAAACCACATAGTCATATCAATTGATGCAGAAAAAGCATTTGACAAAATCCAACACACATTTTTTATAAAAACTCTCAGCAAGGTGGGAATAGAAGGATCATACCTCAACATAATAAAAGCCATATATGAAAAACCCACAGCCAACATCATACTCATTGGGCAAAAACTAAAACCATTTCCCCTAAGAACAGTAACAAGACAGGGATGCCTGCTTTCACCACTCCTATTCAACATAGTACTGGAAGTACTAGCCATTGCGATCAGAGAAGAAGAAGAAATAAAAGGCATCCAAATTGGAAAAGAATAAGTAAAACTGTCCTTATTCACAGATGACATGATACTGTACATAGAAAACCCTAAAGACTCCATCAAAAATTATTAGACTTAATAAATGAATTCAGCAATGTAGCAGGATACAAAATTATTGCCAAGAAATCAATGGCATTTCTATATACCAATAGTGGACTTACAGAAAGAGAGACTAAGAAAAAAATCCCATTTACCATCACACCAAAAAAATTAAGATACCTAGGAATAAATTTAACTAAGGAGGGAGGAGAAACCAAGATGGTGGCATAGGTAAGCACCTAAACTGCTGCCTCGCACAACAATTTCAAAACTACAACTAAAAGACAGAATGCACACCATCCAGAACCACAGGAAAGCTGGCTGAGTGAAAATTCTACAACTAGAAGGAAAGAGAAAAGCTCACAGAGAATTGGAGGTACGGCAAAGGGTCTTTGTGCGTGCAGAGAGGAAGGGCGGCTGAGAGCCTGGCTGACTTTCTCTGGCGGAAGGGGAAGGAAGCCCCCGACCGCACTGAACCCCAGTTCTGACTGCACTGAACCCCAGTTCCGGCGAGCCCCTGGGGACCCACGCTCTTACGGGGGGAGTTTGGACTCTCGGGCGGAGACTCAGGAGCTGGGGAAGGCGGAGGACTGAAAGCGCGCGCGTGCCAGTGCGCACAAAGGCTGCGGAGGTTGCCACAGGCTTTCCCTAGTGAAAGGGAGTCGGAGGCTCCTGACTGCACTGGGCCCCAGTTCTGACTGCACTGAACCCCGTTTCCAGGCGAGTCCCTGGGGACCCACGCTCTTGTGGGGGGAGTCTGGACTCTAGGGCAGAGACTCGGGAGCCGGGGAAGGCGGAGGTCTGCGCGTGCGCGCAAGGGCAAGGCTGACAGGAAGCCAAGACTGTCTGCTCCGCCCTGAGACTCCACCCCATCCAAGCTGAGCACAGAGGCTATTGCAATTTGGCAAGTCTAATCCTATAAGGCTGTCTCCAGCACCGAACTTCTCCCAGCGTAGACGCAGCTGATCCTTACAGCCAACTGGCCTGGAGGTCAATACCTCCCAGTGATACCAACAACAATCAAGACTTAATTACAACAAGGCTGTACACACAGTCCACAAAGGGGTGCACCAAGAGTGTCCACCTCAGGTTAACTGGGGAGGCCGACCCACTGGGCCATAGGAAACCTAGCACACAAATTTACCCTACCAACTCAGGGAAGCAGTGAAAATGCGGTGTCAAAGAAACAGATCACAAACGAAAGAAATGGAGGAAAACAAATGACTGGATATAGAATTCAAAACCACGGTTATAAGGCTTTTCAAGAATATCCTAGAAAAGGCTGATAAATATAACGAGACCCTCGAAGATATGAAAAAGGACCAACTAGAAATTAAACATACATTGACTGAAATAAAAAATATTATACAGAGACCCAACAACAGACTAGAGGAACACAAGAATCAAGTCAAAGAATTGAAATACAAAGAAGCAAAAAACACTCAACCGAAAAAGCAAAAAGCAAAAAAAAAAAAAATCCAAAAAGTTGAAGATAGTGTAAGAAGACTCTGGGACAACTTCAAGCGTACCAACATCAGAATTATGGGGGTGCCAGAAGAAGAGAGAGAGCAAGATACTGAAAACCTATTTGAAGAAATAATGACCGAAAACTTCCCCCACCTGGTGAAAGAAATAGACTTACAAGTCCAGGAAGCGCACAGAACCCCAAACAAAAGGAATCCAAAGAGGACCACACCAAGACACATCATAATTAAAATGCCAAGAGCAAAAGACAAAGAGAGAATATTAAAAGCAGCAAGAGAAAAACAGTTAGTTACCTACAAGGGAGCACCCATACAACTGTCAGCCGATTTCTCAACAGAAACTATGCAGGCCAGACGGGAGTGGCAAGAAATTTTCAATGTGATGAATAGCAAGAACCTACAACCAAGATTACTCTACCCAGCAAAGCTATCATTCAGAATTGAAGGGCAGATAAAGAGCTTCACAGATAAGAAAAAGCTGAAGGAGTTCATCACCACCAAACCAGTATTATATGAAATGCTGAAAGGTATTCTTAAAGAAGAGGAAGAAGAAAAAAGTAAAGATAAAAATTATGAACAACAAATACATATCTATCAACAAGTGAACCTACAAATCAAGTGAATTAAAAACCTGAGGAACAGAATAATCTGGTGAATATAATAGAATCAGGGGCATAGAAAGGGAGTGGACTGATAATTCTCAGGGGGAAAGGGATATGGGGGGATCATGAAGAGACTGGACAAAAATCATACACCTATGGATGAGGACAGTGAGGGGGGGTAAGGGCAGAAAGTGGGGTGGGAACTGGGTGGAGGGGAGCTATGGGGGGGAAAAGGAGAAATAATTGTAATAATCTGAATAAAGATTTATTTAAATTAAAAAAATTTAACTAAGGAGGTAAAAGAAAACTACAGGACATTGAAAAAAGGAATAGAGGAAGACATAAATAGATGAAAGAGCATATTGTGTTCATGGATTGGTAGAATCAACATCATTAAAATGTCCATACTACCCAAAGCAATCTATAGATTCAATGCACTCCCCATTAAAATACCAATGGCATATTTCACAGACCTAGAAAGAACTCTCCAAAAATTCATCTGGAATAAAAAAAGACCCAGAATAGCCACAGCAATCCTGAGAAAGAAGAACAAAGTAGGAGGGATCTCAATACCAGATTTCAAGCTGTATTACAAAGCCACTGTTCTCAAAACAGCCTGGTACTGGCACAATAACAGACATATAGACCAATGGAATAGAATAGAGAACCCAGATATTGACCCAAACCACTATGCTCAATTAATATTTGACAAAGGAGGCATGAACATACAATGGAGTCAAGACAGTCTCTTCAACAAATGGTGTTGGGAAAATTGGACAAATACATGCAAAAAAAATGAAACTAGACCACCAACTTACACCATACACAAAAATAAACTCAAAATGGATAAAGGACTTAAACATAAGACGGGAAACCATAAAAATACTAGAAGAATCCACAGGCAGAGAAATCTCAGACATATGCCGAAGCAATTTCTTCACTGATACAGCTCCTAGGGCAATGGAAACTAAAGGGAAAATAAACAAATGGGACTACATCAAAATAAAAAGCTTTTGCACACAGCAAAAGAAACCATCAACAAAACAACAAGAAAGCCCACTGTATGGGAGAGCATATTTGCAAATGTTATCACTGATAAAGGTTTAATCTCCAATATTTACAGAGAATTCATACAATTCAATAAAAGGAAGATAAACGACCCAATAAAAAATGGGCAATGGACCTAAATAGATACTTTCCTAAAGAAGACAGAAGGAAGGCCAAAAGACATATGAAAACATGCTCAAAGTCACTAATCATCCGAGAGATGCAAATCAAAACAACAATGCGGTATCATTTCACACCTGTCAGAATGGCAATGATCAACAAATCAACAAATGACAAGTGCTGGCGAGGATGCGGAAAAAAAGGAACCCTCGTGCATTGCAGGTGGGAATGCAGACTGGTGCAGCCACTGTGGAGCACAGTATGGAGTTTCCTCAGAAAACTAAAAATGGAACTCCCATTTGACCCAGTAATCCCACTTCTAG
This sequence comes from Plecotus auritus, assembly GCF_963455305.1. NCBI lineage: Eukaryota > Metazoa > Chordata > Mammalia > Chiroptera > Vespertilionidae > Plecotus > Plecotus auritus. The sequence continues at coordinate 133,830,518 of NC_137773.1, read as the reverse complement.
GAATATATCCTAAGAAACTAGAAACCCCAATCAGAAAGAATATATGCACCCCTATGTTCACAGCAGCACAATTTACAATAGCTAAGATTTGGAAACAGCCTAGATGCCCATCAGCAGATGACTGGATCAGAAAACTATGATACATCTACACAATGGAATACTATGCTGCTATAAAAAAGAAGGAATTCTTACCATTTGCAGCAGCCTGGATGGAAATGTAGAGCATTATGCTAAGTGAAATAAGCCAGTCAATGAAAGAAAAATACCACGTGATCTCACTCATTTATGGATAATAAAGAACATTGTAAACTGACTAGAGGCCCGGTGCATGAAATTCATGTGCAAGTAGGGTCCCTAGGCCTGGCCGGCAATCTGAGCTGATCAGGTTCCCAGCTTCCCCGCCTCCTCCTTCCCTCGCTGCCCACATGCCACCATCCGACACAGTTCCCCATCCCAGCCAGGGTCTGGCCCCAATCTGGTGATCGGGACCTGTCGGCCTGGGGGAGTGACTGGGAAGTTGGCCGGCAGGCCCCATCGGCAATCGGGGCCTGTGGGCTGGGGGCAGCTCCTGCATTGAGCATCTGCTCCCTGGTAGTCAGTGCACATCATAGAAACTGGTCATTCCAGTTGTTCTGGTCGTTCTATCGTAACAGTTGCTTAGGCTTTTATATAAATAGATGAACAAAAAGATAGACACAAAGGCAGTAAAGCATCAAACAGACTGTCAAATTATAGCAGGAAGGTTGGGGAGGGGTGGGGGAGATAAGAGATCAACTGAAGGACTTGTATGCGTGCATATAAGCATAACCAATGGATGCAAAACACTGGGGGGTGAGGGCATGTATGGGAGTGGGGTGGGGGTGCAATGGGAATATATGTACACATGTAATACCTTAATCAATAAAAATAAATAAATAAAAATAAATAAAAATATTTCATCATCTGGTTGTATCATAATGTACTTAATAACATCTCCATTGTTGAAATTTAGGTCATTTCTAATAACACTACCATAAATACTGATGTGATGAACATGCTGTGACATGCACTTTTGTTCACCTACCTGGCCCTGAGTATTTCCTTACAATGGATTCCTAAAGGCGGGATTACTGAGCTTGACTACATGAGCCCTTTTATGACTCAGGAGCCACACTGACTGGCATATATATGGGAATACCTGTCTCACCCCATACTTACCAGCATTGGGTATTATCTCTTTTTAATCATTTGATAATATATTATGCTACTTCTTTATACATTACTTTAAATACTAGTGAGGAATAATTAGCACAGGTTTAGATGATGTAGCTCTGGCAAAAACAAGTAGGAGAAATGTTCTACTGAATTTGACATCAGCTGGAATTAGATATTTGTTTTCGAGAAATGCAGTATGATTGTGTTTAACCTGAAGTTTGTGATTCTAACTTTTGGCTAGCAAAATAATGCAGAGGCTTGAACAGCCCGGCTTTATGGAACGGGTAAGCAAAAGGGGAGGCAAATATCAGTATTTGAGTGGTTCCAAGTAACTTGTTCTTAACATGCAATACCATATGCCATCTTAAACCCCACAAGGGAGTATTAGTCCAAATTCTGTAGATAGGCAGACTGAGACTCAGAGAGGGTTTGTAAGTGACCTAGGTCACTCAAGCAGTAGCTGTGCAGCCAGGACTCAAACCCAAGTCTTTTTACTCTAGACTTGGAAGTAAAGGTGGCTTAGTCTGAAGGTCAGTTCTCTTATTAGAATAAAATAGCCCCACACCATCTGCTTATTTTACTAAATTCTTCAGCAAACTTTTTCCCATATGAGGGAAAACCTCATTTAGCAGTCACCTAAATTATCTTCTACTGAAAATCTAAATAACCTAACACATTTGCACGTGTTATATCCCTCAAAATGTAAATGTAAGAAAACAAAACGAAACAAAAACTCTGGCTCATTTGATTCAGTTGATTGGAGCGTCATCCAATGCACCAAAAGGAAGCAGGTTCGATTCCCAGTCAGGGCACATATGGGAGACAACTGATGTGTATTTCTTTCTCCTCTCTGTCTCTCTCTTCCTCTCTCTCTCTCGAAACAATAAACATGTGCTCAGGTGAAGATTAAATAAATAAATAAATAAATAAATAAATAAATAAATAAATGTATGTCCATGTGTTAGGATGAATATGTGTTAATGAGGAATTCCATTCACAGAGAACTAAAACAAAACAAAAATGCCATATTTAGAGTTGTAAATGGTTTGTGAAACCTCTCGGTGCTATGCAACGCAGACAGGATTATTTACAATATACCAAAATATATAAAACCCTGGCCTACAGAAAATAAAAATCAATTTATCAGAACTGATTTGGTAGCACAAATTTGAGTTCAGTCATGTACTTTGAAGTTACATTCAGAAGACGGAAAGCACTGATTATAGCGTGGGGAAGAGGGGCATTGGTGGTGGTTATTCAGGAAGGGAGCTCACTGAAGAATGGAACAGATCAACGACACCGACTTTAATACGTTTCACCAACTACTTTGAAAAATTGGTCAAGAAAAAAAGGTGGTTATCCGTTTTCATAAAGTGAATGCCTCAGACAGGGTGCTTAGGTATATTCCTGCCTAGTGTGAGCAGGACTTTTCTTTTGGCAATCAAGCCTGTCTGCCTGCCTTTCCTCCCTCCTCTCCTTCAACTTCTCTACTATGAATTACAAATAGAAATATAGCATTTTGGTTTAAAGCCAAAAATCTTCAACATAATTTGAAAGCTCTTAAAGGAGTGTATGAATAATTGTCCATTTTGTATCCAGAAAAACTTCCATTCAAGATTGATGGTCAAATAAGAAATTTTTAATAAAATAAAAACTGAGACAATTCTCACCAACTCACTAAAGGAACTTCTAAAAGCTACACTTCCAGGCACTGGGGAAAATGCATTGAAATCACAGAAGGTCTAAGAGACAGGATGCTGATAAATATGTTAGAAAATCTAAACCTACATTGACTATATAAAATAATTACAAAGTCTATTTTGGGGTTTCAAACAACTAATAGTCAAATAAGAGCATATATACTAGGAGGAGGAAATGGAATTATAATCTAAGAACCTCACATTGTTTGAAAAGAGTATCAAGATCCTGATCAGACTTTATAAGCATAAATGATTAGGTAATCTAGGACCGTGGTCGGCAAACTGCGGCTCGCAAGCCACATGAGGCTCTTTGGCCCCTTGAGTGTGGCTCTTCCACAAAATACTACAGCCTGGGCGAGTCTATTTTGAAGAAGTGGCGTTAGAAGAAGTTTAAGTTTAAAAATTTTGGCTCTCAAAAGAAATTTCAATCGTTGTACTGTTGATATTTGGCTCTGTTGACTAATGAGTTTGCCGACATATCCACTTTTTAAAAATTACACAGAAATGTAGCTTCAAAAAAAAAAAAGGAAGGAAAATGGAATGAGAAAGAAATCATCCAAAAAGAACAAGAAAGGCAGATAAACAGAAGAAAGAAAAAGCAGGACAAATATAAAGCTCAAAATATATCAATGATCATAATCAACATAATGAACTAAACTTTTCAAACTAAAAAAATCCAACTCTGAATGTTTAAAACAACACTTAAAGCCTAAGGACTCAGAGCAGTTCAATAAAAGGATTGAAAGAGATAAATACCAACCAAAAAAAATGATGTAGCCATATTAATGCCACACCCAATAGACTTCGAGGTGCAAATCATTATTAAGAACACTATGTAATAAAATTTCCCATTTGCAAGGAAGAGATCAAGTGAAGAAATGAGTGAGATGTCATCAATTTACTTTGCACCTTAAACACATCCACAGAAAGGGAGCAGCGCTCTCAAACCCGAGGGGCAAACTCACCCATTGGCTAAGCATGCATCACCTCTGGGAGCACATGATGCCTTGCCATCTGCCTCAAGCAGAAAGCTCTCCCCAAGCTCACCACGGCTTCATTTCCCTTGACTGCTGGCCAAGTAGACTGACTTCTAAACTACTGTGTGGCACAGTTCCTCACGCGCCCCAACTCAGTGGCCCCTCGCTTTTCCAGCCCCAGGTGAGAAACCTAGAGGAGCACAGATGCTCTGTGTCAAATAAGCATCTTCCAATTCTCCCTCTTCCCCAAGCCCCACCATGGGAGTCTTACTGAAATTCTTCATTCATGTATTCAACACTTCTGCATACTTACTGGGTGCTGAGCACGGTCCCAGATACACAGGGAAAGCCCCCCAGACTCCAGTGTGACTCAGGAGCTGCTTCTATCACCTCCTGGGAGGGCAGTGTGTGGTACCCATTGACAAGCTGCTGAAAAGTCCTCCACCCTTGGAAACCGCAATACCTGAGCTTTAAGTGTGAAGGTGGCCCACAGAAACCCTTTTCCAGAGTTCTTGCGAGAGGTAATTACACACGTGTCAACCATTATTTGATGTATCTATTTTTATACGTAAAAATTGCCTTTAATTATTGCAAAAGAAACTCATGTTCATCATAGAAATATTAAAACATAAAGATTAATAAAATTAAAAACTGACTCTGCCACTTAGAAAGAATTACCATGAAAACTTTGGTGTACTGCTGTTCAGACTTTTTTTCTATTTGCACACACATACATGAATAGTTTTACCCATTCACTTCCGTTATGAAATGGAACATTTAGTCTGAGGGCAAAAAGGAAATCAAGACCCTTGGATATCAACAAGCACCCCTTAAAAGTCACAGGTTCCCAGGATTAACTATCCATCTTTCACTGAAAAGTTGCAAAATTAGCAGGACGCTAAATAGCTAGAGAAATACTTTCAAATGGTTTCCCCCAATAGAAAAGGAAGCATAGCTCTTTGTACAGTTATCTGTGACTGTATGACAAATGGCCCCACCCCCCCCCAGATGTCACAAAAGAAAGCAATGAAAATGGCACTGTACCCTCACAGAAGATGTGTCTGAACTCATCAGAATTCCTCTCTCTCTCTCTCTCTCTTTTTTAATTGTGGCAAGAACACTTAACATGAAATCGACCCTCTTACCAAATTTTAAGTGTACAATCCAGTATATTGTTAGCTATAGGCGCAATGTTGTACCTCGGATCTCTAGAATTTCTTAGTCTCCCATGACTGAAGCTTTATACCCATTGAACAGCAACTCCCCATCTCCCCCTCCCTCCAGTCCCCTGACAACCACCATTCCACTCTCTGCTTCTAGGAGTTTGACTATGATGGATTCCTCAGGGCTAATTTCACTCAGTCTAATGTCCTCCAGTGTCCTCCATATGAAAACATCTGACGGGGTCTTCTTTTTAGGCTGAATAATATTCCCTTGCATGCACATTCCACATTTACTTTATTCATTCATCTGTTGAGGACCATTCTAGGTTGTTCCCATATCGTGACTCTTGTAAACAATGCTGCAAGGAGCATGGGAGAACAGAGATCTCGTCCTGCTCCTGATTTTAGTTCTTTGGCTCTATAGACCCAGAAGTGATATTGCTGGATCATATGGGGACTCTAGGAATCCAGACCCCAGGAGTCAGGCTTGAGCCAATTGTGCTGATTGTGCAATGGACAACAGGTGGGTGAGTCAAGCCTGTCCCTTTGGATTGCGGCATTCGTTCTGATAACAAGATTACTAGGCATATAGGCCAGGAGAGCAGAGGGCACAGATTGGGGACACAGGTTTCCAGATGGCCGCTTCCTTCTCACCTGAGGAGCCTAGAAAACTGCAGATTCCCAGGACTCACTCCAAGCACAGGAAATCTGAAAATCCAAGGGAGGGCCTGGGAATCTGTACTTTACGACTATCCCAAAGGATTCTACAGCTCTGTCACACAGGGCAAACTCATGAATTTCTGCCCTGAGATCCCCAGAGCCACCCTGATGGCTGGAGGCGTCCTTGGAGTCAAGGAGACATCTCAACATCTTCCAACAAGTTTGTGTCTGGTTTACTGCAGCTGGAGCTAGACTCTGTGACTGCAGTTAAAAAGAACCTTGACTAATGCGGCCCAGACCGCGGGCACCCGGAGCGCCTGCCGCATTGCAGCTGTCCATTTGCATTTTGTAGTCCTTGCTGTGCTTGTGTTGTACCTGCCTCTCTGTGGACTGTTTTCCCAGGTTTGGACACTACGTACAAGAAAAGGGCTCTCTAGAAAAAGACAGCTGATCTGTGAGTTTCAGATTCTAAACTCTGGGGAGTGTGCTCTAGGTAAGGTATTTTTTCTGTTTTACTTCAACCCCCTTTTGACCACTGGTGCTGTGCTATCACAGGGCGTGGAGGCCGCTGAGCAGGCGGGGTGCTGGGCCAGCGCTTCTGGGAGAACTGCCCTCCATGTGGGAAAGTTCTATAGCTTCTGTCATTTCAGAGATGTGGCTACTGAAACATGGCTAGTGCAACTGAGGAACGGAATCATTCATTTTATCCTAATGAACTCAAATTCCAATAGTCAATTGTGGCTAATGGTTCCTGGGTTCGACAGTGCCGTTCTAGATACTTCTCATAATTTGTTATGCAAGGCAAGAACGCCAGCTCAGTTTTACAGATGGGAAAAATGACATGCCTGAGGTCACCGAGGGAGACACGGCCAGGATTCAAACCCATATTCAACCCACCATGGAACTGCTTGTGGCAGATAACCCCCCGCCCCGCCATACACACACACACACACACACACACACACACACACACAGTGTGTAAAACATTGATAGGGTATAAAATAAAAAATTAAAAAAAAAAAAACTGAACATCCCATCGCTGAGGCTTCGGCTGTTTTAGTTACAAAACCAAAACAAAAAGGAAAGCCACGAAGCGGGACACACACTATCAATTCCGCCTAACCATGCATGTAGACTCCGGCCAAGGGCCTTGGCTTTCTCCTCCCGCCGTCCTGGCTCAACAAGGCCTTGTGGTCGAGTGTGTTTTATTGCAGGCCTAAAACTGCAGCCATCTCAGCCTCCAAGAACAAAAGTGATCGCGGGGTGAAGAGGGAAGGGGGCCAACAGGCTGTCCCTCCGGGCCCCTGGGGTGGACACCACGTCCCACAAGCCCGTCCAGGCCTTCCAAACCCGCACCGGTGTGCGCGAGCCCCACGCGGCCCTGGGCAGAGTCCCCAGCCGCCTCCTCCACTCGCTGCGCCCCGGGGGAACTCCATTTCTAACAGTTACGATCAGCCATTTAAATCACATTACCCTGTAAGTGGATATACAAATTGTCAGCCTTAATGAAATTTAGGAGGAAGCAGTGGGAGAGGTGAAAACACTTAGAACTGGTTTCTTGGTTTTCGAGACCCAAATTCAAGTGGTTTCAAGTGCGCGCTGGGAACGTGCTTGGGTGCAGGTTCTCTGCCAGCGTGCGGAGGCTCCCTGGGAACTCACGGTTATCTTCTCCTGGTTTGCCCTTGACTGCACCACGTCGCCGACCTCCATGGAGCTCCTCGAGGCAGGAGAGGATCTTACTCATTACTCCACCGCACCAAAGGCCTGGCACTCAGGCGCATTTGGGAAATGTGGGAGGAAAGAGTAAGAGCTGGCAGCCCTGTGCACAGCCTGAATCATGAGAGTCAGAGGGGCCCTAGGAAAGGAAATCTACCTCCGAGATGCCAGAAATCCCTCCCTAGACTGTGGGGGGCAAGGAGGGGGCGTCATAATTGCCCCCTTTCAGTCCATTCCTCCAGGAAACATACTCAAGAGAATGTGCTGAACCCCAGTGGATTAACTAATGGCTTATCTGCCCCTATATAATGTATCAGGCCCCTCTCTCCAGAGCAGAAGGGGTCCCGCCGACATGTAGGCTTGTGGATTAGGATAATAATATAATAGCTTCCATTTCTTGAGTGGTTGCCAATGTCTTACACTGCACACTTTCCTGTGTAATCCACACCAAACTCTGCACAGTGGACAGGGTTCACCCCTTTGAGAGATGAGGAAATAGAAGCTCAGAAGGGTCAAGGAAGTTGCCCAAGATTGTGCTAGTGTTTCTGATTCCAAAGCTCATACTCTTTTTGTTCCCTACCCTCCACCGCCATGCTGGATGGGGAACCTGGACAGGAAGTGTTGGGTATGTGGGTGTGTACAGGACACAGCAGTAAGTTTTCCCTACATCAATCACCCTATTCCTGGCCCAAAGCAGCATAGGCCAGTTTTTTGGGCATTCCTTTTATTGCCAAATATCAGGGCTCGAGGTCCTATTCTCCACCTCAATACAGCATCAATTTCTTGGGACACAATATTGCTGGACAGGAAATCAAACTCATTAATGCGTGACCCTGCCCAAACCATTAAGCACGTGTCCAGGAAGAAGGCCCAGAGAAGAGAAGGGATTTTTCTGAAGTCACACAACAAAGTGGTGGCCAAAGTAGAGCCGGAATCCAGACAGAGAAAGTCCTGTTGGGCTGGTCAAAAATTTGGATCCGGGATTCTCCCAGCCCTGGTCCATGTGCAGAGGCAAGTCTGGCCTCACACCCACCGGGGCTCTCCAATGGCACGGTTTCAGAACTTAGAGGAAGAGCTCTGAGGTGGTCTCAACTTGAAAACTAGGACAAGTGACTGTGGGTCAGAAATAGAATATTAGGTTTCTACCATTTCCAGCCTTCCATTTTTCTCTTCCTTGCAATCCTGGGACATGATCATCTAGTCTAGTGGATGAAAACAAGGGCTCTCGATTCAGACACCTGGCTTTGCTTCTTACCAGCTCTGAGTTTGGGGAAAGATATTGCTTTTCTGGGGCTTCTCTTTCTTCTGTAAAATGGAAAGAGTAACCCTTCTTTATGTTGGATGACATGAGATGAAACAAAATAATATAATTAAAAATACCCCAGTACATGCAAGTGCTTGGTAAATGGGAGCACTTGTTAATAAATCTGTGTTTCTAGTTGCACAGGTCTTTTTTCCACTTTATAGACGAGGAAACTGATTCCCAAAGGAAGCTCAGAGGCTTGCCCAAAAGGCACAGCTTGCTACTCACAGGAAGCAAAATGGGGTGAAGGGTGTGCCTAGAATTCAGGAGCCCGGACTGCTCTTCCCACCCTCAGAAACTTACTCCATAAAGAGGAGGTGAGTCCCCACCTTGCTGGTGTCATAGGTCTCTCCTAAGACGTGGGAAAGCGTTCCTCAGAGTTTCCCAGGGGCAAGGGAGGGTTTGGCATGTCTGAACTAAGGCTAAGTCCATCTTCTGACTCCCCACCCTCTGCTTCTTAGCCTGAACCTGATCAAGAACCTTTAGGAGCCCCCTCCCAGTGTATCCAAGGGAGTGTACTGCAATTTGCTGAACGGGGAGGCTCATGAGTCATTGAAAGCTGGTGATGGAAATGTGACTGGTTTCTCCCAGGCCAGCAATCACCACCACCACCATCATCTACAGCTGCTTGAGTGCCTATTTGGTCATCATCATCACCCTATAACATTATCAGATCCTCAAGATACACAGGAGAATACTGAATGAGCGCAGAGAGGTACGTAACTGGACAAAAGACACATAACTAATAAGAACGAAGCTTGGAGCCAGGTTTTCTTGACTTCAAATTCTTTGTCCTACCCTCTGAACCATGTTGACGGTGGGTTTTGGGGAATGGGAGGAGGGTTTCCTCCTGCAGGTGCTGTCACAGGAGAGAGGAGAGGTGAGGTGCCACTCAGTCCTGTGGAATCTTTCCCATGGGAGAGGCTGCTTGCAAAGATGCTGTACTACTTCTCCCACCCTTTACTGATCCCCTTTGCAATGTGACTGCCAGTCCTGTCATTGAGATGTGGAGTCTACCTTTCCACCTCTTTGAATCTGGGCTATCCTTGGCTTGCTTTGACCAATAGAAGGCGGTGGAAGTGATATGGTAAAAATTCTGACTTCAGGCCTCAAGAGGCCTTGAAGCTTCCATTCGCAACTGCACGGAGTGTGGTGTCCTGAAAGATGAGAACTCGTCAAGAGAAAGGCCCATCCAATAGCCAGAATCAACCATTGACTTGTGAGTGAACCATGCAGGGTCATCCAGCCCCTAGCCTATCTGCCAGGTCCCAAGCAATAGCATCAGAACAACACACTCCCCATACCCCCTCCCCCACCTAACTCAGCCCAAACTGTTGACCCACAGGATTATAAGCAATTACAAAAGTTATTGTTTTAAACCACTTAGTTTTTGTTACTCGACAATAGACAACTGATAAAGTGACCTAATTTCTCCCAGCCTTGGTTTCCTCATCTGGAAATAATGCTCACATTCTTGTTGATAACTTTGTTATGAAGAATAAATTGAGATGAAGCCTGTGAGTCATGGAGAAGTGGGTCTGGCATCAAGGTTCACCCTTGGCAGCTCTGGTTAGGGTCTCTGGGGCAAGTGACATGAGGTGAGCCTTTCAGTGGGTGAGGCAATGTGTACAGAGAGGGAAGCCCTGGGACAAGAGTATGAGGTCGAATTTAGAAGAAATCACACTGGCAGAGCAGAGGTGGGCATCTGGCTAGAATTGTCTCAGTAACAGGGACCTTAAGCTGTCTTGAATTAGGCAGGAAGCCCAGGATTGCAGGGGTTCCAGCCAAGGCAAAGCAACACCCAAATGTCCCCAAGATCATGGATGCCTTCAGGGTTTAGGAACTAAGGGACTGAGGATACAAGTGTGTCTACAAGGTCATTTAGGTAGGTCCTGAACATGTCCCACCCCTGCTGAATAATTTCCCATAGCTCCCCATTCCTCTAAGGGGGTGACTAGGACCTTCTTGACTGCAGCCTGGACTGCAATGCACCCCACCTCATCCCCCACTTTCCACTTCACTTTCACATTCCAGCAGACCTCTGGACTCATTGTTCCTGGGGATGGACTACATCCTCTCCTACCTCTTGGCCTTTGCACAAGCTGTGCCCTATTTCTTAAATGCTATTACCTACCCACCGAACACCACCCCCACACACACAAACACACACTTAACCTAGATAACCTCTACTTGTCTTTAAAAGCTCAGCTAAACATCACTTTCTCTGGGGAGCATCCTTGATTCCCCAAGTGTGGGTTTGGCTCTCCTCTCCAGGGCTACAATGGCACCCCATCCTTCCCTGATGCTCTGCCATTGTGACTGCTGGTTACTCCAGAAGGGCAGGGACCCAGTTTGCTTTGCTCACCTCTGTAACTCAACACCTAAATCAGTGCCCAGAACACAGCAGGTGGTCATTAAATACCCTTCCTACTCTTTAAATGGTAAATCAGTAAATGAGTTGGATGAATGGCCTGAAAGAAAAAGCAACAACAACAGAAAGAAAATCAGAGGCTCAGAAAAGGAAGAGACTTATAAGGGACCTTCCAATCTGTTCATCCTATGAGAAGGGGACCCTCCCCCCCACCACTTGTGTGTGGAAACCCAGTGATGGCCCTGGGCCTCACTATGGGAGCATGGCAAGTGGACTGAAGAGCCGTGAGAAGCAGTGTGCTGGATAAAAGAACTAAGTGCTGCATCAAACTCCAAAATGCCAGTGACTTAACCCAATAGAAGTACATAAGTTAGTATAACTAATAGAAGTACATAAGTAGTCAAAGAAAGGAGTTTCTGGTTAACTCACGGCTTTCCTCCACGTGGTGGGTGAAGGACTCACATTTCTCCCACATTATGGCTCCGTCAACCCCTAACACTTCAGAGTCCTCTGCTCCCAACTGGTGGATGGGAAAGATGCAACTGAGAACTCACCAGAGCTCCAAAACTGACATGACTTCCGGTCACCTTCCATTGATATAAACTACTCATGAGGCCATACCTGGATGCAAGGGAGCCTGGGAAATGTAGTCTTTGATTAGGTAGCCATCTTCGAGTATGAACTCACAATAATAAAGGGAGATCCTGAATTTGGGGTGAACAAATGGGCTCTTGGGTCAGGTTAATGCTCTCCAAACTTGTATTTCTTCCTCTATAATATGAATATAACACTATTACCTCAGAAGATTCTCGGGAAGCTTACTTGAGTGGGTGAAAGATAAAACCCTTAGCAAGTACCAGATGCATGATAAATGCTTATCAAATATTACATTCCCACCCCACTTTCTTTTTTAACTAGTGGAAATGAGATTTTTCTGAAGGTGTTGATCATCTCTGCTTTTCATACCTTCCTCTTTTCCTCTTTCAATCCTTTTCTGGTTTTCCTCCCTTTCTTTCTTATTCCCACCTCTGTAGTATCTTTATCTTTTTAAAAATATATTTGAATTAATTTTAGAGACAGAGGAAGGGACAGGGAGAGAGAAACATCAATGGGCTGCCTCCTGCAACCCAGGCATATGCCCTGACTGGTGTATGGGACGATGCTCAATCCACTGAGCCACACCGGCTGGGCCTTTGTAGTATTTTTATACATCAGGACTCCATGGTTGCCTCCCTGAGCACCTCCTTTGCCATCCCAATCACCCAGGCTGCAAAGTGGCTTAACTGCCACTTAGGGCCAGCCCCTCATTAGCGAGAGGAGCAATGCCAGCTTTCTAGACAGGACAAGTTACCGAGGAGCATCCCATCCCCTCTGCAGCCATAAAAAGGCAAGCCAGACAGCTCTTGACCTCAATAGAACACATCCCCACACACCTGCCAGAGAGAGGGGAGCTCCATGCCAGGGGTCCCGGATTTGCCCGAAGGATAATAACAAGTGTTAATGAACAGGAGTCAAAACATTCCAAAGAACCGTGAGTTCAGCAGCAGCCTTCTTTCCTGCCCATCTTTGATTTTAGCACTGCCAATATGCTAATGCACAGCATACATCTCTCAGCGCAGCCATGATCCACCCTTCATCCTTTCCCAAACTTGTTTGGCAGTGAAACTCTTTCTGTTGAACATCCCCTGGGTCTGTGAGTGATGGGATTGCAGCTCATAACTAAAATGACAGACCGGAGTGCATCTTCATTTAGCTATGTGGGAACAGGCTCACTAGGAAAATTTATTACTGTATATTTATTTTTAACACTAATTTCTCCTCTTAAGTTGCTATTATTGTTAGGCTTCAGAGCCCCTTTCAGGTTATGTCAGATTCAAGAATGGTGGCGGGGCTGATGGAGATGGATGTTTTTATTCACTCATTAAATATTTATCAAGTTCCTGTAATGTGCCAGATGTTTCTTTACAGCAAGAGACTAATTTTTTTATTTATTTTATTTCTTTGTTTTAACCTCATAGGCTAGCTTATGAATATAGACCCTTTAGTTTAGACCAAGGGTTTGAACCAGGGTGATTCTGCCCCCCCAGGGGACATTCAGCAATGTCTGGAGACCTATGTTGTTGTCACAGATGTGAGGATGCTATTGGCATCTAGTGGATAGAAGCCTGGGCTATTGCTAAACATTCCATAATGCACTTGACAGCCCTTCAAAACAACGAATTATCGAGCCCCAAATGTCAGCAATGGTGAGGTTGACACACGGACTTAGGGGAAAAACATCTTTAACAGCCATCACAATGCATGAGCCTGCAGGGGTCAGCTCAGTGACATAAATGGCTCACTAATCGGACATACTCAGCCCTGTCTCAAAGGGTCCATGCTGCCTGGACCAGCTGATTGCGATGCATTCAGGTGGCCAGCTCTTCCCAGTTTTCAAACCAGGAATCCACATTTGAAAGTGAAAATACTGATCTTTTCAATGCTGGCAGCTAATTTGAGTACTTTTAATACTTTGCCAGTCAAACAGAATACATCTGGAAATGTGATGTAGACAGGCCACAAGTTTGCAACCTCCCGGAACACTCGGGGTGCCTTCCTAGCATTGAGCTAACCACTGCTGGGTATGTTAAACAACACTGGCCCACATTTCCTGGGTTTGGTCTTCAGACTGATTCTAGCCTTCCTAGCTAACATTTAGTGAGCTCTTACCGTGGACCAGAACCTCCTCTAAGTATTCAAAACACATTAACTCATTTTATCTTTACAACAACCCAGGAAGTAGGTGCGATATTCTCTCCCGTTTTAAAGACAAATGCTCAGAGAGGCTACACAATTTTCCCAAGATAACACAGCAAAATGGCAGTACCAGGATTTGACCCCAGGAGTCTGGCTCCAGAGCCTATGTTATTGATTGCTAAGCCAATCTGCCCTGTGGAAGGTGCTACATCTCCGTATTCTATACAAGGAAACTTGCAAGGGATACCCCTGGCTTATCAGCCAACCTAGGCGAGCAGCAGTCCACCACTGGGGTTAGCCGGCATTCCCCGGGTGCACAGACCTCAGTCCCTCCATCTAAAGCAGTGGCTCTCAACTGGGGGTGATTCTGGCCCTGGGGCATATTCTGCAATGTCTGGAGACATTTCTGGTTGTCACCAATGGGGGGGTACTACTGGCATCTAGTGGGTAGAGACCAGAGATGCTGCTAAAAACCACACAGGACAAACCCCCACAACAAAGAATTACCCAGCCCCAAGTGCCAATGGTTCTGAGGCTGAGCAGCTCATCTAATTGAAACACCTGGCTGGCAACCCCTGCAACGAGTAAGAAACCACCTGCAGAATATTCCAGGTGATTCTGTCCGTTTATCTAGAACCTTCTTTTCTCTCCTTACATCATTTTCTCCTCGAATGTCATCATCATCTCGTGTCACTGTGCTAAATGTCCACACTGCCCTCGAATGTCATCATCATCTCGTGTCACTGTGCTAAATGTCCACACTGAATACTAATCTCCTAACACAACTCCTCTATGTCAGCAGCAGCAGAACACATAAGAAATGGAAAGATTAGCAATAGCCAACAGGAAAATGAGCATTAAAATACAAAATAAATCCTGGAGATTCGACCATAATTATCAACTACATGCCTGGAATGTGAATGTTCTCTTCTGGAGGCCCTAAACCATAATTGTGCTCCGTGCCCACACGCATCAGACTTCGATGGCCATACACACCATCTCTGCTAAACACACACATGACTGCGCCGATTTCATAAAATGATTTTAATAGAAAAGTACAAGATATGAACAAAAATAAATAATCTTTATCTCATTTCTAGCCCAGCAAATTGTACACTGCATATAAAACTGGTCTAAGATGCAATTTTCCTCACTCCTTTTTTGCTTTTGAAATACTGAGACAGCATTTGAATTAAATCTTCTTGATTCCAATTGATACATTTTTGTCTTAAAAAATCATACCCAAGCTTTAATCATTCCATATCCATTTTTTAAAGTTGGCTAACAAGATGAGGTTTCCCTGAAATAAAATATCATCCAATCATCAGATTTAAGCTTAAAGTTTGTATGAACAGGTAAATTAGAAGATCCCTTTACTAAGTTGTAATTCCTGCATTGCTGAATGTTTCCTGTTTTAAAAACTCATTTCATCATCTTACTTCCAAAATACGGCATCTGTTTTTCACCATCCCATAGAGAGAGGGAAGACTAAAAAATACTTTCTAAAAAAATAAATATTTTAGAAGTACCATTTACAGTGATAAGGCAGTATTTTAGACCTATGCCTTGGTGCGTATTTGCATTACATACGTGCTTCAAGTTCCAAGTACCTTCTCTATGTCGCTCTCTCCTTCTATTGAAACCACTCAGCCTTTGGGGGCTGTTTTTGCTAATGATCTCTTGGAGTCGGCCAATACCAGCCTCTCATTTGGAACAGTTATTCTGCGAGTGTCATATTGGATCATTCCAGTGGCTTGCAAAATGGTTTACAAAAACAAATTGAAACTTGGTATTGGCAAAATTGTCTGAGCCAAGGGTTTGGGTAGGCTACTAAAATATATTCAGTCAAGGAGGTCAGCAGCGAACAGATAAACTGAACCAAAACTTAAAGCAGTCTTCCTCTTACGTGAGTCCATAATTACTATTTTGAACATGGCTCTGTTTGCTGCTGCCTAATATAAATTTTTGTGTTAATTTTCCTGTATTGGGAAGATCTTGAATGCGTTCCAGGATGCGAAGGAAAAAAATATGCTGACACTCCTAAATCAAGTATATGTTTTTGCAATAAAGAACACTGGTCAATATACAACTGAGGAAAAACTGAAACAGATGTGAGGCCTAGAACCACAAGTGTTTGAATTTGCCCAGAAATGCTATTTTAAACACTCTATATGTTGGTCTACTGTTTTTTTGTGGAATAATGCATTCTTGGCATCCTTAAAAGGTTTCAATATGTTACAAGGTTATCCAGAAAGAAAGAAAGAAAAAAAAAAAAAGCGAAGGGCTAACGTATCAATCTGGGCAGCGCGGGCCAGACTTCAGCGTGCCCTTTTGGAAAGCAAGAGAACCCGTATTAATTGCACTTCACACAACGAGCCTTTAGTTTCCCATGAGTTTTCATTCTCTGCAGACTGAGGCTTGCTTTTCACGAAATGATTTTCAAAGGGGAACAGAGACACTCAAGTCCACAGTAACTTCAACTAGTGAGGTGCAATCCTTGCAGTGGTAAACACAGATACCCTTCTGGGGACTAAAACTCTGGTCCTGGGGAAAAGCATGTGCCTTTCCGTTCTCTGAGATGCTACAACAGCAACACGCTCTAAAACAATTAAGTTACATGCATAATGCTAAAAGAATGCGAACAATCCTATACCCAGCTTTGCGCCATCTGCTTGATTTTTTGAGGAACATATATAGGAAAAGAGAATTCCCCTCTTGTTCTGGTACATATAGAAATCTTTTGAAGCTTCCAAATAGTTTGGCTTTTGGTAAAAAAAAAAAAAAATTCTCCGCTCTTCTGTTATGCTAACATGTAGTCACCCTAAACTCTCCCTCATGGTTTCTCAAAAAATCTCCACATGAATTATCTGAACAACAATTGAAGCCACTTAACAATATACAAGTAACATTTTATTTTATATTCTATCTTCCATTTGGCATAAGCCTTTTGATGTTTGTTTTTTAAACCAGTGAAATATACAAATCACGCAAGACAGAAATATATACATTAAAAGTACAGAATAAAGGCCATAGAAGATATACATAATATCTGAATGACAAGTAGAATATTTTACATTAAATAGTTTCTTTTAAAAACTAGGATTGTTAAACTTAACTCTCTTCATAAACATGAATCACTAAGAAGGAACAAAATCTGGTTTAGCAAATAAAAACTTCATGGTTTTTGTATAATAAAAACCAAAAAAGTGACATTTTAAACTAATTAGTGCTTTTTAACTTTAAGATCTTTTGCTTGCAATTCACTGCAACTGAGGGGAAGTGAATATCCTTGTGCAATAAATTAAGAGCCACATATGGCTGAGGTGATGTGAAGGCCACCAAGCCTATGACGGCTGTAGGAGATGTGTATCTTTCCAAACTCCTTAAATCATGCAAGTCTGAGATAAGAACACGTTGGATGGCACTTTGTGGAAAGAGGTGTTCGGTTTTAAAAATCAGTTGTCTATGTCATGAGCTGGATTTTCCTTAGGGACTCAAATAGGTACTACTAAATCTACCAGGCACCGGTTTCCACTCTGCAGAATGAACTAAGGAGAGAGAAATGATGACTATGCTTCCTAGTTTTGAATCTCTCTTCATTTCCAAGACTATGACGAACTAGTAATGCCCTTTCAGGAAAGTGTACAGAAATGGAGGTTGGAGAAAAGGGCGGGGGCGGGGAGGGAGAGAAAAGAAATCTTCAAACCAACATGCATACCAGGGAAGAAGGCCTTCCGGATGCCTCAGACACGAGGCTGCTTCGTGATGCTCAAGGTAGCATCACACCAGGGCCACTGCCCACGCTCAACTTGGAAACCCCTTGTTAAAATCCCCATGCTCAACTTGGAAACCCCTTGTTAAAATCCCAATGGATCGCAACGAAGGACAACCATGTTCTAGACCGAGAAATAACCTCAGAGGAACATGTATTTCTAAATCACTGGCTGCACTGATATATTTTTATTTATATATACATATGTATGTATATATATGTGTGTGTGTTATGTACAAAAGACTGAGATATCAGGCACCATTAAACCACATTCCACCCCTCCCTTATATATGCAACTGCTCAGGTCCAATAGGAACAGTGTTAGGGTTCATCTGCAGTGTCCTAGGAAAAGCTCGAGTGCAGAGCCTAAACACAGGATCATAACAGTGACACGCTGCAACACCCCTGTGGACTCCATCAGCCAAGGAATGTCATTTAAACATAAAACTACGGCTCCTCAGAATCCAAGTTTTAGGGGAGAAAAATCCCTAAGTAGCAACTGTTTTCCAAGTGGAGCTCCTAATGGTTCATTTCCTATCCTGCAATCCAAGGGGACCCAGTGGAGCTGCCTTTGGAAATGGGGCCGGCCTCACCTCTGCAGCGGGGCAAGGAGGGCTCAGGCAGGGCTTGGGGTCAAGTGGGAGGGCGGATTTCATTCTTTCCCTGCAAACAGGTTTTCTGCTCTGGTGCAGCGCTGAACTGCATTCAATTACCTTGGTGTTTGGGCGGAGGGTCTGTGAATGGAATCCATTTATTATTTTGATTATTATCATTTATTAACCAAGTATCCCTAAGAAAATTACAGTATATTTTCCTTTAGATTCAAGCCAACCTCCCCCGCCCCTCTCCAAACAAAACGTCTACAACCCAGAGTCATTCGGGGATGCTTTCCCAATCTGATAACCTAATTCCTGTAACAGCTTCAAATCAGTCTTAATATAGGAGTTTTTAAGTTGTTTTTCTTTTTTCCTTTCTGAGGCTTTCCTCCCTGCTCCCCAAGTTTCAGTAGCTGTTAGAATGGGACCATCTGCGCATGGAATGTTGGAGAAGCATGAGATACATGATATACTTTTTTTTCTTTGAGGGAAATGAGATTCTCGCTCTTAAATTACCATTTTGAAAATGTTTCAGGCTGGCAGCCCCTGGAGAAAGGGGAGGGGGCCTCATTTTGTTTGTTTGTTTGTTTGTTTCTCAAGACCTTTCACCAGAGCATTTACAATTTATTTTGGTCACCGAGGCTGAATGGAGCATAGACTTGGACCAGCCCCTTCCAGCTGGATGCTACCTGCCCTGTACAATCCCACGGTTGACAAAAAGAAAACATATTTCCTTTACCCTCTAGATGTGCACACAACTAAGTCAGGGTATGTGTTATTTCCCCCTCATCCTACACCGTCAAAAGAAGTCTTACCTTTTCAAAGATCCACAAAATAAATATTTTCTTGGTTCCCACCCTCCATTATTGCCAAATAATAATTATAATATTAATAATAAACCACAGAGTTCTTAGATGGGAACAGAAAAAAAAATGGTTCCGGTTGCAATTCTCGGGGGAAAATAAAACAATATTAAAAAAAAAAAAACAAAAAAAAACAAGAATCACTGTACTTTCTATAAATAAGTGGGTCCTGGGAACGGGGCTGGGTGACAGGCGAGCGGCGGGCGCCCACTATTTGCACACGAACTGGTCCACGATCTCCGTGCACTTCTTGCACTTGACATAGCAGCACCAGTGGAACTTGCAGTGGCAGCGCTCGGTCTGCACGGTCTTGAACTGGTCATAGCCGCGGCCACAGCACATGAGCTCACAGCCGTCCATGCCCTCGGATGTCTTGTTGCACAGGCGGCCCTGCGTGCCCAGCGAGCCCGTGCTCTCGTTGCGCACGCAGTAGTCAGGGCTGGGGTCGATGTAGACCAGGTCCTGCGTGGTGGGCGAGTTGAAGCGGCTGTTCACCTGCACCAGCTTGCCTCGGCCATTGAGCCGCATGGCCGCCGCACTGTCATACTTCTCCTTCAGGGCATCACCCACCTTGCGGAAGTCAGCCAGCTGCAGCCAGCACGTCTTGAGGCTACAGGAGCCGGACACCCCGTGGCACTTGCAGGCCACATCGGCCAGGTTGTACACTGTCTGTGGGGACATGGGACAGTCAGTTTACAAACGCATGTAGGAGCCCGGGTGCAGGCAGGGCTATGTTAACAAAGCTCCCCTCCACCTTCTAGCTGGAGCCATGTTCCCCCCTAAACTAGGGGCTGGGCTGCTTCCTCCTCATTCTCCACCACCCAAAGTCGGGATTGCTTTCTTTAGAACTGGGGTGGGGAACCTTTTTTCTGCTATGGGCCATATGGGTATTTATAACATCACTCGCAGGCCATACAAAATTATCAACTGCTCTATTTGGTCAAACATTTAATTAACTCACCCCTCACAGGGCCAGAGCAAATGATTTCGTGGGCCTTATGTGGCCCCTGGGCCGGACGTTCCCCACCCCTGCTTTAAATAGTCAACAAAATAAATATGTTCTTAGCCCCTCATTATTACACATCATCATCATAAACAACCACAGCTCTTTAATAGGAACAGGAAAAATGTGTTCCAGTTGCCTCTGTTTTGTCGGGAAACAACATTAGCAGCAACTAATGCAGCCTGAATGCTCTTCCCAGAGATGGTGCGCAACTTTTTACCTGCACCACCTGGATTAATCCCCACAACCAGCCTCTGAGGGAAGTGCTGTTATCGTTCCCATTTCACAGGGAAGGAAAATGAGGCCCAGAGAGGTGAGTTACTTACCCAACTAATGGGAAGTAGGGGTACCAGGATTTGAACCCAGGCAGTTGGGCTTCAAGCTCATGCTCAGTGACTTGCCTATGGGTACCCAACTGATTAAGTGGTAAGGCTGGGAGGGGTCCAGCCCAGGTGGGATTAGGGCTCAGACCTTGACTCACTATTACTATTAGTGCTGTGTACCACACACTGTATTAAGAGCCTTTACATTCTTTTCTTTCATTTAATCCTCCCAGCAGTGTTATCACACAGGCTGGATCAGATGGTGACACAGGGGCACAGAGAAAGAAAGTGGCCTGCACAGGTCACACAGCTAGAGTGTGGGAGAATTGGGCCAGGATCTCAGATTTCTTCCCTCCTGCTTCCTGGACAATCCCTACCCCTCTCTCCACTGCCTAGGCCAGTGGTCACAAACTGTGGCTCATGAGCCGCGGTTTGCCGCTCTGTTGACTAATGAGTTTGCTGACCACTGGCCTAGGCTAAGAGCACCCACCTGGACCCAGGCAGACCTGGATTCTCTCCTGACTCTGCCTCTGAATTCAAGCTACTGGCATCCCCTCTCGGAGCCTCCACTTCCCATTTGTGTAGGGGACTGTGGCGGCACCAGCCTCACAGCACTGTCATCAGGATAAAATTAGAGGATGCTCGGAAAGTACTTAGCGTGCAGGATGGAATCAGTAAATCTGGTCTTTCTCCAGGGTGACAAGGGCATGGCATTGGGCCCTTCCCAATCACCTTAGCCTCGGGTCTGGCCTCAGAGCACTGTGCCCAGCAGTCTGGGAGGTGGCGGCTGCCTATTTATAGCCCTGACGGCCCACAGTGCCTGGACCCATTACCCTCCAGAGTCCAAGTGCTGTTGGCAGGAACCTGGAGGCTGGAGTGAGTTAGAAGGCTGCTTCCACCCAGCACAGCCATGACCTTCCTCCAGGGGTTCTGCAGGGGCTTTCTTAAAAAGGGGGCCAAAGTGTATTCCCTTGGCATAAAGAGTTTCAGGCACAGTTAGTCTAAGGAAGGGTTTTGCAAACATATTTAACCTTCACTCCCCCATGAGGAAAATAAAAAGCTATGTCCCGAGGAGATACTAATGGGATTTCCTGGCACAGTGTCCAAATTCCCTGCCCCACCCCCACCATCCTGGAGAAAAACTGTCTTTTATGTAACCTCATCCGCCAGGATACACACTCAGCTCACTGCTTGAATTAGAAAACTATGGCAGGGGGAGAATCCCTCAATATTAAAAAATGCAGATGTTAAATGAAATTATAATATTAAAGGTACTTTTCCAATTCTGCAAAATTCCCTCCCTTCACTTGGAAATCCCTTGACCTGTTCTCCTCGGTTGCTAAGCCCCTGATGATTTTTCTACATAGGAGAAGTGTAGGAAATCTTCAAAGAAGGATGAAAGCACCTAATATGAGCAGAATGGGCCCAGAGCGGCAGGAACATCTCATGTCCTATCTGAGGCGCTGGGCCACACTGCAGCGGAGAGTCAAGGTGTGCGTCTCTGATGAGCACAAGAGCAAGGTCTCTGGGTTCCCAGAGAGAGCAGGGTTGACATGCCCTTTGCACAGCCTTGGGTGGGCCACCCTGGGGAGAGAGAGTTCAGACACCCTACGGTGGACCACCTGAGGCAGAAGAGGCCACACTCCCTCTGGAGCAATTATCTGACCCCTCAGGGCAGCACAGGCAAAAATCTGCAGAGTTCAGTCCTTCCCCGACAGCACCAAATGTTTGGCATCAAATCTGAGTAGATAGGATAGCTGGAATGGTCTATGTCTTCTACTTCCTAATGTTTAGTATTTATCAAGCACTTTACTACTGGCCAACACTAAAGGAAGACCTTCGGTGGGACCAGAGGAAGTTGTTATTTTGTAGATAAGAGTCACGTATTGGTATTTCACATGGTTCAGCCTACTACATGATCCCCGTTAGTGCTCAAGATAACTTCAAGCTAATGCCATGGCCATTTAACAGATGTGGAAGTGTGGAAACTGAGGCTCAGAAACAGAAAGGTACAGACAGAATTGGATTTTAGATTTCACTGCTTCCAAAAGCTATATCCCTTCATCCCTAAGCTGTGATGTATGAGTTCAATTAAGGAAAAAAAAAAAAAAAAAAAAAAAAAGCACAAAGCACCTGGTTTACATCTCATTCCATTAATTCTCTTCCACAGCCATGAAGTGTTTCTCTAGGCCTCAGTTTCCCAGTCTCTAAAATGGGGGTGTGCAGCCAAAGGGTTCTAGGGCTCCTTCCTTCCAGTTCTGGATATTTTACTTTGTGATTATCTTCCCTTCTCCTTACCCCAAAATACAGAAGAGTGAAATCTCTGACCAGAAAGTCCCTGGCACCTACCTTTCCCAGGGGCTCTGTGAAAAAAACAATGACCCTGGTTTTCAATGCTGCCAAAGAGAAGTTTTCACCCCTTCATTTTAGAGCAGCCATAAAGTGCCATGTGCTTCCCCGCAGGGAAAAAGGGGTCCTTTTAACTGTTGTGGAGAAGCATTTCATGTCCCCACCAGGGGAAGGAGGGAGCAGAATGGGACACTCAGGAGGGCCTGAGGATTCGGTCCCCTCTGGGCACTTCTGAGTGGTTCTCTCATCCCTCCAGAGGCCCCCACAATTGGCCTGATGGTCAGACTAGAAAAAGGCTGTAGTTTTCCTATAAAAGCTCTCGCTCTCGCTCTCTCTCTCTTTTTTTTTTTTTTAAGAAAAGCCTTCAGTCCATCAAGCTTGCTCTCTAATGACATAGGGAAGAGAAAGAAAGGTAAGTCCTGGAGACTGGGGTGAGGGTTTCTCAGCTGGGCACTTACTGGATAAAGAACTCCCTCTCCCCAAGTTAAGCACAGCCACAGACCTGTTCCAGGGAGGAGGGCAAACACTACTAACTTTTTTACTTCCAAGCTGGGCTGGCCAAAGGCACTGGGGACTAATTAAAGGGGCAGAGAAAGCTCTTTGTCAGGCTCCTGCAGAAGCACCTTGGCTGGAGGGGGCCCAAGTAGCACTGACCCCCATGAGGCCTTTCTGGGGTGTGTGCCCCTCTCCAGAGAGGCCTGAGGTCTTGGGGTGAGGGTTTGGGAGTGGGAGAGAGCAGGAGGAACGGGAGAGAAAAAAAGACAAACAGGGAGAGAGGGAAGGAGACCAGAAAAGATAGAAAGGAGGTTGGAGACAGAAAGAGGGAGACAGAGATGCAGAGAGACAAAGAGACAGGAACCAGAGGCAGAGGGAGGGGTAGAGAGGCCGGAAGAGGCCTGGCTTGGTTGGGGGAGACAAAGGGAAGCAGCGTGGACTCCACCGGGCACTCACCCTGCGGCCGGCCTCGTTGTTGTGTAGGTTCATGAGGATGCGCGCGCTCTCGTAGGAGCCTTTGGCGTGGATGCGCTCCCGCTCGCGCGCGTCCACGAACTCCTTGGCAAAGCGGTAGCCGTAGTCGATGTTGTCGCCGCAGCCGCCCCACAGCCAGTCCCGGGGCAGGTCCTTGGGGCGCGCGGCGCGGCTGCAGCCGCAGGTGGACAGCTCGCCCTCGCGGCACGCGCGGCTCATGGCGTTGACCACCCCCGCGGCGCTCACCGCGTACGTGAAGGCCGTCTCGCGGCTGCCTGCGGGCGAGGACGCGGGTCACTGGGCGCTGCGGAGGGCCCCCCGCCCCGCCCCGCCCCTGACTCACAGCAGCCCCTGGCCCCGGGAGGATGTGGGCGGGGAAGCTGTGGAGATGCTCGCACACGTGCTGCCCCTGGACAGGGACCACGGAGGGCCCCATCCCCAACACACTCTCGGGCCCTGAGCCCGCCCTGCATCTTCCCCCCAAATAACAAATAACGCAGCAGCAACAAATAACAAAGGAATGGCACATCCCTGATACCTGCGCTCTTGCCTTTCAGAGCCAAAGGCAGGACTCTAGGCAGTGCTGGCCTGATTTTCTCTCCAACTCTTTTTAAAATATTGGAAACTTCTTATTTCCAAAAATGCACAAGAAAGAAGTCATTGAGGGGAAACTCAGAATCTGGGTAGACTTCCTCACATATATTTTAATGTTTGTATTATTTTCACATGGCAGGCACACAGCAGTTGCCAGGCCTGGAGCCTCGGAAAGTTTGAGGCCCCAGTGGATGGCAGCCACTGCGGCAGTCACACTGTGGCCACGCGGGTTGGCGGGTTCTAGCTCACCTCCCTGCCTCCTGCTGCTCGTAGCCTGGCCCTCACGCAGCACTAAGTGTGTCTCAGGATGAGGCTCTAGACTTTCCCAATGGACATTTTCTAAACAGATCCCTAGACCGTTATCATTGAGCTGCTTCTTTTTGAATCCCAAGCTGACTGGGCTGATACTTCTCATCTCGGTGAGTGTCTTTGAAAACAGCCTGCTGGTCTCCAGTGCCCCTTCTGCAACTCCCTGCCATCCCGCGCCTCCGTGTTAGAATATGACAGCAAGAAGGCAAAAGCACAATCTCAAGGGGAAAGACAAAAAAAAAAAAGCTTCTTCCTCCCAAAGACTTGTAAGGAATATACAAACCTGAAACAGGTTTCCCCTTCCCTAACGCTTGCAAAGACTGTCCCCCTGTAAAACAGGGGCCCTGTTTGTCAGGAGAAAAATGGAGGTCATCACAGACTGCCTTAATCTCCACTTGTACGTGAAGACATTTCTACGCCTAACAGAAAGCACTTAATAAAAATCTGTACTATGAGGGAGAAAGGGTTAACACCAGCAGGCCAGCTGAAGCTGGGTCTGGGGGTGAGATGAGGGGGGCTCACTTTCCTCAACTCTAAAATCAGAGTATTGAACTAGAAACCCTGGGGGGGGGAGCCCCCTCTGACACTAAAATCCCTGTACCAGAATCAGTTTCTTCTGCACTGCAAGTGCTTGCTAACTGTTTTGTGAGGAGCAGAGAGGGGTGGCGATACAACTCAGCCCCAACCAGAAGGGTCCTTCTGCAGGGGGACGGCTGTGCCAATTCAAGGACCCATCCTTTTCCTTGGATGTCTGCTCCAACTCGATCCATGGCCATTTCTGACCCCACCCCCACCCCTTTCAGGAATGGCGATGGTTCCCATTTACCACAGACCTTCCCTCCCACATTTTAAAAAATGAATAACTTGAGGCGTGTGCTGGTGGTTGGCAGCAGGATCCAGAAAGTTCCTGTGGGGCGTGACATCTATCTTGCTGGAATTAGTGAGGCAGAGAACATGGGAGGGAGTGGAGAGAAATGAGGAGGGAAGATAGATTCTAGGGAGTTATTTAAGGATGAACACATAATACAGAAAATGCTGTGGCCCTGGATGGGAGGCTTATGGAATAAAGAGGTAGCTAGAGGAAGAGGAGATAAGTGGAAATCAGAGATATGGAAAATCAGACCCTGTCTTGTGAGTATACAAAGCATAAAAGGTCTTTTATACCAAACACAATCATGCTGCTTGTTTCAGAAGTCTATCTTGAACATTTCCTTTTTTGTCCCAGAATACGAACCTGGTAGAAGTCTCCAAGCTAATTGGTCACTGCAGGGAAAACGTGGGTTTGAAAGGGGCTCTGGCTAATAGCCTGTGGCTACAGTCATCCTGGATGGAATACTGCTACTTCTCCTGGGTTTCCCTCCCTGTGAACCTACATCCTCTCCCATCCTCACACTCCTTAAAAATGGTGCCTTCCTGACATATCTTTTCACAGCATGGAAACAAAGAAGGGCCGGAGACAAAAGCTGGAAGAAAGGGTAGCATGATGAAAAATGAGAAAGTTTCCCAAATGAAGAGTGGGCCCTTCACCAGGCGATTGTGTACAGTGCCTCCGAGGCCATTGGTACCCTAGAAAAATGAGTTGGGGAGGGGGTTGGAAGTGGCAGCCCTGGGTTTCTCAGACACTGGCCCCATCACAGGGTCAGATTCTCACGGACAAGAATTGCTCTCCATGTCCCTAATGTCCCAAGTGCTTTGGAGCAGGCAAGTGCACACACACACACCTTTCATTCTTAAAGGTGTTCTGAACTTCCCCGCCCAAGGTGCCCTTAAATGGAAAAGTGAAAAAAACTAAGTCACTTTCCCACTAATGGGGTTGGGTCCATGTTCCTCTTCCACTAAAAGCTATTCTGTTTTTTCTTCTCTCCAAATATATTTTAAATTCGAGAGAGGAGAGAAAGAGAGAGAGAGAGAGAGATGGGGGGGGCGGGAGGCGGCTCTGTTGTTGGTGCTCCAACACAAGCAACCCAGCAGCAGCTTTCTGCCCTGAGACCCCAGGCATCTGGGGAACTGTGGGCAAGGGAGATGCGGCATCTTCCCAGAAGAGCAGTTGACTTGGAGATCCTATCTAGGAGGCTCCCTCAGAGGCTGTCCCACCCACTTCCCATGGACTCAGACAGACAGTACCACACAGCTAAGGACTAGAGAATGTACTTGCAAGGGACAATTAAATATAGGCCTTTGTACCAAGGGTTCTGCTTGTTTCCCGAGGAAGCAGGCTCTTTGAATCTTGGACCACATTTTAAATAAATCTCCAGCAGAACTCAAATCCACTTAGCAAATGATAGCTTATTCTGAACATTTTGGCCCAAAACAGGCTACATATAAAGACGAGAAGAGGATCTTAAATCAAAGCTGTGTTCCAGTGACTACACAGAAAAACAGTTCCAACTGCTGTTTCCCTGTCTGGTTACCATCAGAGGTGTGTGATTTTTGCTAACTCATATTCTTGTGAAAAAGTGCCCCCACAGTTGGAGAGGAAGGCCATGTATGGGGCACTCTATAAGCAAATGTAAGGGGGGAAGGCTGACAACATGCCATTCTGCTATCACTTTAAAAAGAAGTGTTTAGTTCACTCACAATATCAAAATGCAGGGGAACTGAATCTCCACCACACCCCCTGTTACCTACATAAGGCAGCCTATATTCAGGGAAAACTGTGTTTCCGAGGCTGAACTCCCAGCTCCTGATCCAGTATATACATTAGCACATTTTAATCATTAACAGGAAGGACAAAGCCCTAGGAAACTTTGCAGGCTGGGGCTTCAGACCATTTTCCCATTCAATTAGAGGACTGGCTTCCAGGCCTGTATTATTTTAGTTTATGAAGCCGCTTGGCTCAAACATCCACTGACAACTCTTTTTTGTTCTCAATGAATGCACTTTTCAGGATTTTTTAAAAAAGCATTGTATCCATCCGTGATGGATATTAAGCCAACTTTTTATCTTCAGTCAGTATAAACAGTTAATTGCTTTGATAGATTGCTTCTTATTTTAGGAGTTACTGCAGTCATATTAATTATAAGGGCTTGTTTTGCATAAAAGAAAAGAGGCCTAAAATATTCACACCAGAAAACGCACACAGGACCTAATCTGTCAGACAGTGCCCTGTGCTATTAAACCAAACCAGAGGCAAACAGATGTTTCAAATGCTTTGCCTTTTGTCCAGTTTTAATGCCATCTCCTCCCTGAATGGAACAACAAGTTCAACAACATATTTAAACTAAAGAATCAGATTGTGAGTGATACAATTAAACCTTTTCTTTTAAGTTGCTAGGTTGAGGTCTGAATGAAGGATGTGCTTTTATATCAATTGCCAAAATCGCAAATGTAAATTGGACCATTTCTAATTAAAATTCTTTCAGGGACTAAAAGGAAAGCTTTTAACATATAGATCTCCATAGCCTCAGGGACTATCTATATTAGGAAAATTAGAACCTGATTCATTTCCAACACACCCAGCATTCTGAAAGATGGCAACTATTAGTTTGCTGCTTGGGCCATTTGAATTGCGGCTTAAGTTAGAAAACTGTTAACAGCTAAAAGAGTTTTGGAGCTTAAAAGAGTATAACTGACTCAGCCTTCCTCATCTACTTTTGAGAAACCAAAATAAGTGTGCTGCTTCTATTGTAACCAAAATGTTTCTTAGAAAAATTACACGTTCAGAAACAATAATGGCGTCTTAGATGCTCCCCTCCTGATTGGGTGAAGGAAGTCCAGAAGGTAAAAAAGGAATGTGGGAACAGGAATTAACACAGGTAGCAAATAAGGACACAAATCCCCAAGCCACTATTCTGCTGGAAGATTCCCTGGGGATCAGGCTGGTCAGTAAACACTAAGGACTTTTTCTAGGAGAAAAGTGTATATATATATTTTAAAATATGTGAAGTGGTCTCCTACCTATCTGCATAACCCTGCCAAACACGGAGGTGTTATCCACAGTGCTGCAGTTCCATCGCCGATGCCGGAACTGATACTGGCATTCTTTGATGCCCGTCTTCGCGCCTTCACCAATGTACTGCATGTGGTCCTGGTACAAGTGGCAGAGCTTCTTCTGTCCTTGAGAGAGTCCTGCCAGCTGGCTGCAGAGAGGCTGTGCTCCTATGATATATACTTCTGACATCTGAACAGGGTTATTCATACCTAGCGACCTGGAAAGGGGTGGGGGGAGATGTGCATTTAAGATTTACGTGAACTCTCGAGGTGGGCCCCCAGAAAGCATGTCAGCAAGACATAGTTCTAAGCACACAGATGCTTTTCTCTCCTGCTTGTCCTCATGACAAAGTATGAGAAGGGCTTCATAAAACTCCTCTGTTTCAGCTCCACTCAGAAAACGGAGGTATTGTGTAGTCCCCATCCCTCCATCTGGCCCCTCAGAGTTTTTAACTCCCTTCCTTGCCCCCACCCTTGCCGTATACCTGAACCAGTATTTCTGAAACCCACTCAGAAAAGAGGTAAACAGTGGTTTCGGGACAAATCTCTGACCTTAGAGAAAGTGACTGACTCACTTTGCCCCACAAATTAGACCGATCTGCCTTGAAAAATGTATGAATGCCGAGGAAAGTAGACACAATTAGACACGGGTGGCAGATAGCAGTTCCTTTTGACTGATGGAAGAACAGTGGGACAAGTATATAGGCGGGAGAAACTTCACCACGCTCTGGACAGTTTAAAAGGGCTCCTTATATATGATTGTGAAGGACCCAAGACAGGGTATCCAGTGAACAGCAGTCATGTTTGACAGTCAGAAAAACACTGCTCATTCACAGGGAAAAATATCCAGAACGCCGTCAAAAATAATCCTCTGGATATACTGCAGCCTATCTGCAACGGCCCGGCCAGAAAGAAACCCTCTCATTCAGGGACATTGGACTACTTCAAGCTCACCTTTTCTTGACCGAATTTTGAGCCCAAATACTTCTTGACTTGAAGTTCAGCTGTCTTCCTAGAACTCTCCCTACAGTAGACCCTGAAGGTTAATAATCTCAAGTGACAGAAAAATAAAAGTTGAAACTCACTTTTACTACCTAGAGGTGGCAAAAAGTAAAATGTATAGATAGGCTTCCAGTGATTAGAGAAGTGACTTTTGGTTCCCTTTTATTATATGATGTACTACAAGCATACATCTGAACAAGGGCCTCACAGACACAGGTCTAGATTTATAAGTTCTGATTCCCTAGGGAGCTAAAGATAAGCTTTACAGTATTAGCAACTTCAAAGAAAATTCTTATTTAAAAATACATGTAAATAAAAATGTATATGTGTCTTAGATAAATGCACCCAAACTCATGATTTAGCTTTAAATATGGCAGCATCATACAAATGTATCTTTAAAAAAATAAGATATGCACATAGAATGAACTTACCACCAAGAATTGGCTTCTATTACAACCTGGGCGAAGGAGAAAAATATGGCCAAAGCCATTAGGAAGAACTTGGAAGACATTGCACTTCCAGCCGTCCCCAAAGCAACTCCTGGGCTTAATATTCCAATGGACTTCTGGAGAGGGAAGAAAGGAGCAGATGTTTATTGCCTCTCAGATAATTTTCAAGCATACAAGTTTAAACAACGGAAGCATCCGGGTCTCTTAAGTTTACTGTTGATTGACTGCGCTTCTCCTCCGTGAGTTGTTTGATGAGAAGATATAAGCAGTTTCTTTTTCCAAATTAATCCACCCACGCAACCTCACCAGGAAATCTGATTTCTCTGGGATCCTGCGCGCGGGGCACGCCAGCGATTACAAACATGTCTCAATGCTGTCGAGTCAAAGCCCGTGTGCCAGGCGCTGCCTCCTTCCTGCTCGCTCGCTCGTGTCCCGCACCCCCTCGCTCCCCTCTAGTTCCCGCAGTGCTAGGTCCCTCCATGGGAATTCACTTGGGACCCCGCCGCCACCCTCGTCCTCTCCCCGACCTGGGCAGAGCAACAAGTGGAGCCGGAATTAATTCCAAGGGTGAGAGGAGCGCGAAGGAGAGTGGAGCGCGCTGCCGGCGGCTGCAGAGGAGGCGGGGTGGCCGGCGCGGGGGTGGGGGGTGGGGGCAGGACGCGGGAGGGAAGGGCAGGGGGTGGGGGGCGAGGCCCGGGGGAGCAGCGCGCGAGAAAGTGCCCAGCTGGGAAATGCAGCTCTGAATTAACATCGTATGTTTCATAATCAGTTTACGGGCCGCTTTGGGCGAAGCCACTTCCAGAAGGGGGAGGGCAGCCTGGTTTTCCTCAGGACGCTCCTCAGCCAGATTGTGGGGGCACAGGAATCAATGGAGAGAGAGAGAGAGAGAGAGAGAGAGAGAGAGAGAGAGAGAGAGAGAGAGAGAGAGAGAGATCTGCTCTCCCAACCAAGGAATCCAGGAATCCAGAAAACAGAGCGCTCCCTGGGGCTCAGCGTACTCTAGCGTAAGGATGGCACCCCAGAGGAAAGAAGGGATCTGTGTCCCGTTGTACTCGGACAGGACCCCTTCCCTGCTCTCCCCACCATTTTCCTCCAAATTCTTTTTCACTCTCCCTCCCGACCCCACTCCTGGCAGCTGCCTAGGAGCAGGGGGAAAGGGAGCCAAGGGGGACTCCAGTTTCCTTTGGTCCTGGTCTGGAGTTGTCCGCCACTTCGCCATCGCGGCACCAGGAGCCTGGCCTTGGTACACCGCCACCCCACCCTCCAGCCCAAATAAGACTCGGTTGGGTCAGTTCTGAACGGCGAAGGTGCAGATTGAGGCCAGAGCTGGTTCCAGTGAGCCCCCGACGGGGCCAGAGATCCGCAGGCTCGGGCGCCGCTGCGGAGACCCTGGATTCCAGGGCGCAGAGGGCCTGGCGGCGAAGGTTCCAGTCGTCAGGAATTTCGGGGCAGGGGCGGCCTTGGAAGCTTCCGCTGCCCTTCCTCCCCACTGGTGACTTCTCCACCTGCAGGCGGCAGCGGAGCAAAGCGGTGGCGGCTGCGGGTGGGAGGAGCAGGTTTCCAAAGTCCCCTTTTACATCTTTGATAAGTTTAACCCGGACGCGCTGCGCCTCCCGCAGCTCTCAAGGGACCCCTTCCTCAGGAAAGGATAGGGGAGCCTCTTCCAGGCGACAGAAGGACCTGGCCAGGAACCTTCGCCATAGAAGGGACTGAGGGGATCTAAGCAGCTTTGGAAACAGGAAGGGGCTCAGAAGCTTGCCACGGCTTTTCCTGGCCAGCCGCCCCTCTGGCCCGGACACCTCGGGGGGCTTCTTCGAGAGGAAATGCTTATGTGGTCCCCGGTGCCAGCTAACCAGGGCTCCAGCGCCCGTGGCACACTAGTCCTCAAAACGCCTTTAAGTTGGGGGCGCATCCCAGAGAATAGAAACCTGGGGTTTCCCCAGCGGTGGAGAGAAGTCTTCCCTCCCCACCCCCGCCGGGAGTGTCAAGTTTCCTCCAGGGGAGGGGGGTGGGCTGCGAGGTCTGCCTTCGCGCGCGGCCCCTGATGCAAAGTCGACTCTCCCCATAGGCGGCCGAGGCTGCGCGCATACACTCCTGCACAATCACACTCACGCACGTTCATACACTCACACGCGTGCACAGATACACGGGCTCCGATGTGCTTTCCAGACGGCGGCGCTGGTCGCTGCTGGCCACGCGCACTTTCCGAGCTTCCCGACCCGCGGGGCGCGCGGGGCGGGGCGCGGGCAATGGAGAAATTGATAACAGATTCGGCGGATTACAGGGGATCTCTTTGTTAGAGGGGAAGCCACACAAACCGAACTCACTCTCGGCCGACGACCCCGAGAAAAGTCCACCTATTCCCAGAGCTGGGGCCAACTAGTAGTGGATCACTGGGTCTCTGCAAGCCGGGTCTCCCCAGCTCCAGGCTGGGGTCAGCCAAAGGTATCCCCAAGGGGATCCGCAGGAGAGCCGGGCGAGTCGTGTCGCCACTTAACCCCGCGCGCTTGCCCGGAAACACCTTGGCCCTCTTTCCCATCCAAACCCCGAGCAACCCAGAAAAGGCCCCACAAGTTTGAAATATTTAAGGAACCTACCGCGAACTCCCTAATAAATACATCGACTTTGTTGGATAAACACCCCTGCCTTGTTTACGAAGAGATCTGATCCGAAAAGACAGTACAAAAGGAGACCTCTCCGGAGACTGGTACACCGAGCGAGGGTGAATCAAAACTTCTAGGCAGAAGCTAAGTTTACCAAGAATGGACCAAAGGTTTTCAAAAGCTTTCAGAGCCCGGGAAAGCTGACTTTGCAAGGACCTCGGAACCTGTTCCTTGTGTGGGATGGGAAGGAGGGTGCCTTTGAGAGTCTCAAGCGCAGGGGAGGGGTGAGGTTGGGGGTGAGAACGTTAGCGCGCCCTTGTTTCCAGCCCAGAGCAGCTAATCGAAGCGGCTACTTATTCTGTCTCTCCTCCAAAGCTTTCACGTTAGATTAAAGGTGTTCCTAACCCTTCTTTTCAACTGGGTTGCGGGCGTGGAGTGATAGGAGGTAAGAGAGAGGAAACCATCAAGCTGTTTGGAAAACGTTCGCGTGCCACGGAAAGCACCGCAAAGCACTCACAAACCTCCCAGAGTCCTCCGCCCGCCGCCCCTAAAAAGAAATTCCACAAAGGCAGGCGAATAACCCCGACCATGGCCACTGGCGCTACCTCACTCAGTTTGGGCATGCCCTTCCACCAGGCTCTTTGCGTCCAGCACCCCCCCGCCCCCCGCCCGCAAGTCTCTGGAAGTGGAAATGATGAGGGAGACCAACTTGGAGGAAGTGAGTTTGACCTGGACTCACGGTGTCGAAAGGGGTAGGAAACTCCAAGAATCACAGCTCTTGGTGGGAAATAAACCTTGTTTTCCCCACTGCGATCTCTCCCCAAAGCAAGGATAAAGATGGAGAAAACTGCGGGAGAAAAACTCGATTGTTGTGTTGGGCTGTCCTGCTTCAGGAACGCCAAGAGAAGTGGGAGGGGAGGTGAGGATGAGCCGGTCAAGGCTGATAGGAGGTCCGCTTTGAGGGAGCAAACAAGGAGCCAGCACTCCCCCATGCCTCTAGCCTGGGTGCAGGGCGGGTGGGTGGGCTGCGGCTGCCCAGTGCTGCCGGGATGTATCCAAAGCGCTGTGGCGGGATGGGGTGGGGGGAGAGAGGGGGGAGAGAGCTTTCGGAGCCCAAATCATTGCAAGGAACGTGAGCAGTCTGTGATCGCCCTGACGCAAAACCAACAGCAGGTCCAGTAGCAAAGGGTCTCCAAGGGAGGAAGGAATAGTAGCCAAGTCTAGTTCGGTCTGTTCCCTGCCTTCAGTCGTCCACCCCTGGGACAAGGCTCTCCAGACCGCAACCCCCTCACACACACACACACACACACACACACACACACACACACACACCACTCCTACCTTCTCACACGAAATGTCTAACTCTCAGCACAGGCTCTCAACTTTATCCAGAGGAAGAGCAGAGTCCGGTGGAATGAGAAAGAAAATGAAACATCAGTTCAACCCCCACCACCTCCCTTCGGAGGCAGTTTCAACTGCACTTTTTAATAGACAAGAAACTGAGGACCAGAGAAAGCAACACTTGTCCTCAATTACAGAGAAAATTGGTGAGAGCGCCAAGACCAGACCCGAGGCCTCCTAGAGGGCAACGCTCTTGTTCCAACGCCTTGGAGAAGAGGTACCAACTCTTGCTCCACCCGCCCGAGCCCCGTTTGCTGGGTCGTGCCCTTGGCCTCTTCCGCATTGCGGTGGCGGCGCAGTGCAGCGGGTCGTCTGGGGGCCTCTGAGCGGCCCTCCCCTGAGAGGGTGGGGTAGAATGTGCGCAGCCAGAGGTGGGAACTAGAGGCGAACCCACTCGCCCCACAGAACTGAATCTGAGGTGTCCTACCTCAAAGCAGCCAACAGGGGGCAGCCGGCACCGCACGGCAGGGAAGAAAAGACTGCGGGAAAAGCTGAGCTCCCGGCGCACGGTGCTAACCCCTTGTGCACTGGAGCGCTCCAATGAGGGAGGGAAATGGCAAGAGAGTCTTGGGTCGGCCTTCCGGAGGGGAGGGAGGGTTCTCCTTTGTGGGGCGGTGCGGGACCAAGGCTACTATACCCAAGACCCAAGAACAACTGACCTTTTTACTTCTCCCACACACGCAGGACACAAACCCACATACTCGGACACACAACTCCGCTGCCTCTCCATCGTCTGCGCGCTCTCAGCATTACCCTCTCGGAACTCCCCTGGCAGAGGCTGTCTAGAAACTGAATCTCCGCATCTGGCTGAGCCACAGAGAGCATTGGCGGCAGGGCAGGGGCTGAGGAGGTGTGATCGCAACGCTGGCTACAAGCGACTTCCAAACAGCGAGTTGTCCATTTAAAGAAAGACGAGAGGAGAAGGGGCCCCATGCCGGACTAGTTTAGAAAGTAAAACAAGGCCGCGGGGGTCTCCCGGTTAGCGGGTTTTTAAAAACCTTTTGGGGAGGGAGAATTTGCTTGCTTTTAGGAAACATTCTCATTCCAATTTCAACCTTATTTTCTAGAAAACTGAAAATGGGAGAGATCACCAAAAAATGGGAAGGATAGAAGCTTGGAGGACAGAGAGAGGAAAAGTTACTTGAAAAGTAGCTAGTTATATTGCAGGAAGAAATGTTAACTTTTCCTAAAAGTGAACTCTCGGTGACCCTCGGAGTGTGTGACTCGGCTTTAACATACAACTGACAATTAAAACAAACAAGAGTTCACAAACTGCCCCCCCCGCCTGCTCTCCCAACGCAGACGCCCAAATGTTTCCAAAGGACTAGGCGGATTCCGCGCAGGGGGCCTGGGCGCGATTTCCCCGCGGACAGGATTAGAGCCACCACCGCCAGTACTCCCCACCCCCATCACCGCCGCTAAGTGCCCAGCTCACCCAGTGGCGGCTAATAATGCTAATAACGCGACCCTGCTCCCTAAGCCGGGGTGCGCACTGGACCCCCGCCAGGCACTCTTAAAGGTACAGGGCCTGCCGCACTAGGGTTCCCTGGCCAGGACGAGCCTGCAACCTGGTCTCTCTGGCTACAGAGGGCGAGGGGTGCGCTTCTCCGGAGCAGCTGGCCCCTAGTCCAGCTGCCCAGCCTCCCAACCAAGGAGGCCACTTCCCCTTTCCAAGCCCTGGCCCACACACCTCCTCGGTGCCCGCGCAGTGGGCACTTGGTAAATATTTGTTGAATTGAATCATTATCCTGTTACTGAAATATACATAGTAAGTACACTCGAGTTTCTCAGGGCCAAAGGGAAGTTAAGTCCTCTGTGAACCGCACTGTTTTTCTGCCTTGGCTCTTGCTAACCTTTTCTCCAAAGTCGAAAAGGTTTACAGAACGTTTGGTGAGACAAGAAGAGGTCTCAGGGAGACAGAAATAGTGCGCAGGGGGTGGGGGGGCGAAGGGTAGGGGTCCCTGCCAGCCCCGCGGGAGTTCCATTCTCTCGAGGCGAAAGGAGAAATGGAGGAATAGGAAGGGGTATGTGGGGGTTGGGGAGGAGGGGGATTCAGTTAACTTCCATAAGAAAAAAAAAAGTAAAGGTAAAAAAAAAAAAAGTGGCGAGCGTTGGAGGAGCAAAGAACACCTACCTTCATGGCGAGGGGGAGGGGGCCCGAAGAGAAAGTCGCCACCAGAGCAAGGGCAGCAGAGAAATCCAAGCAGAGCGGCCGGTTAAGCCTGGGGGGACGATACGACACAGAGCTGCGGGCTCCTACTGGGCGCGTCCCGCAGGCGCAGGGAATCGGAGCTGAAGCGGTTCCTGGAGCCCGGGTCTGGGGACCGGAGCCTTAGCAGCGCTGGGATGCGCCCGGGATCCGAGGGGGCGCGGAAGTCCGGCGACCCGCAGCAGAGACAGGGCCGGGCCGAGGCGCAACAAGGGAGCCGCGGGTCCGGCGAGGGCGCGCAGGCGACTGTTCCGCGGCGAGGCGCTCCCTCTCCAACGTCCATCAGCGACGGCGGTAATTAGGGCTTTCCAACCCCAAATGTGGGCGTGATTGTGCAAAAGACTTTACAACAAATAATAAAAAAAAATTCTTCACAAGAGGGTGAAAAAAAAATGCCCCACTACTCAACTATGGCCTGAGGCGAAAGGGGGGGTGATCCGTGCGCCCAGGTGCCCCCAGTTCATTCACACCACGGATTCTGCAAACTCCTGGCGGCTCACGCCCTCTTGATCTCCAGCTCCTCCTCTCCAAGTCTGTGGCCGAAAAGTCTTCTTCCAGGCGCTGATCCTGGGGCCGCGAGTGTGCGGACGTCTGTGTACACACAGACACACACCCAAACACACACACACACACACACACACACACACACACACACTCACTCACACACACACTGCAGCGTTGGGGCCCCAGAACAATCAGGCGCGCACGGTTTTTTCTCCGGGAGATGCCGCTGAAAAGGCACAAGTCGCCATCCGAGCTGTAAGAGTCAGCGCCAACTTTTGTCCTTTCATTTTAGGGTTTGGCAAAAAGGGAGCGCAAAATGGGTAGTCGTCCCCGGACGTTCTGCTGTACGGTGCTTTCGGGGGGCGATCGCCCCAGGGGAGCCACGGGCTCTCCCCTCCCCACCCCCTTCTTTCTCTCTTCGGGTTAATCCCCCTCGTTCCCCCTCCTTTCCAGGGCGAAGGGCGACGCGAAGCGAGGGCACCGAGGGCGTGGGGCTGGGGAGGGGCGAGGGGCTCCGCGGCGGCTGTTCAGCTCCGGAGGTCCATGGCCGGCGGGGCTGCCCACCTCCTCGTTTGGCGCCCGGGCCCGAGGGGCGGGAGAGCGAGCGAGCGGGCGGGCGGGCAGGGCGGCGGGCGGTCGAGGGCCCTGCGGCGGCGGCGGCGGGAGGAGCTCGCTCGGCGGCGGCCGCACGGAACCGGACTCTGGACGGCAGAGGCGGCGTCGTGGAGCGTGCAGCAGCCTTCCACGCGATCCTGAGCCCCGCAGACAGGCTGACCGACCGCCGCGACCGCGTCCCCCCCACCCACCCCCGGCCCTTCTGGCCAACTGCCGCACTCTCTCCCTCCCTCTCCGGACTCCTTTCCCCTGGTGTTCCCAGAGAAGAAGAAAAAAAAATTTTTTTTAAGTTGCAGAACCAAAGGCTGCTGAAAAAAAAAAAGGGGGGGGGGGAGAGAAAACTCAACTTTGCCTATGCGCATGCGTGGTGAGGCCGGCCTATGACAAACTCCGCAGGATTTTAAAGCCGTACCACGGGCTGGGGTGCAGGGGGGCGGGATACAATCCCTGCTCAAGCCCCCTTCTCCGGGATCCCCATCCCCCATGCATCTGCTGAAAGAGAGACGTCCACTCCGCAGCCGCTGTCTGCCTGAAGCCGCTCTCTTTGCTTCAATACCAAGGACCTGCAGGAGGCTGAACCCCAACTTCCCGGGCTGGACTTTTGGGCTTGCCTGTCCCAGGCCGCTTCCACGCGGGCTGCTGCCCTGGCACTGAACCTCTTGGAGGATTTCCTCTGCATTCTTGCCCTTGAGGGTGGGGTCCCTGAGACAGGGGTGGGGGTTGGAAAATCGGGTAGGCACAGGCATCCTGCAACACTCCCAGGGTAGTAGATTTGGGTGCTTGGGAGGGAGATTAAGCATCTGACTAGGACGCTGGAGCATCCTGATGTGTTGCCTGGTCTTGCCAGGTGGATCTTGGTGAGCGTCCTAAGGTGAGAAAGAAGCCTGCAAAGTTCAGTAAAACTGGGTTCCGGGCACTGGGACTTCTGAATACTTCCAGACACCTGGGCTCAGGCAGGGCAGGGTTGGTGGATGAGTGACCCCCACCTTAAGGCCTCCAAACAATGCCTCACACTGGAGCGCAATTCTTGTTCTCAATCCTCCCCATTCTCCAGACATTCCAGATGGAAGTCACACACACACACACACACACACACACACACACACACACACACCTCAATTTCAGTCATCCATGTGGCATGCACTTGACCTAGGGGCAAAATCCATAGGCAGGGGTACTTGGGGTGGTGGCTGTTTTGTTTTTCTACTTCCCTGCCCTGGTCCCACCCCTGGCTGATCATCCCAGCCTGTGCAGGGAGAGATTCTGGTGACCCCGCAACACCCTTGGCTGGCCCTTCCTGCTCCTTACTTGTCTCTGCTGACTGGACCCCTCCGCAGCCCTGGCCCAGGGCCACCCTGGCCTCCCTTGCTGGGCACATCAAAATGTCAAGTGTGGGCTTTCCACGAACTGCAAGAGATGCCCTTGCTCCCAGGGGCTGGCTTTCTTTCTCCAGGGAAGAGGGAACCCAAGGTTATCAGAGATCCCCTTGGGACATCTCTCCACCTCCTGAGTCTACTTTCCCCTCATTCTCTCTAGGCCTTCACCACTTAACCATCAGGTGGGCATTTTCCAGTTTTCCAGTCTTTCCTGAGATCTGCCCATGGGAGACGAGGGCTAAACAAGAGGGCTCTGTGCCTGGCAAATCCATCCTCCCCCCAGTCCCTCTCCCCACTCTGTTTTGCCCAGCCACTGCCACCTGGGGTTCTCCTGGCTGGGGAAGCTCAGTGGCTCTGGGCAGGCACCACAGAGGATGCCCCTAGAATCCATTCCTTGGACCCAGTTCATGGGCAGAGGCACTGAGAGGTGGCAGGAAATGAATTGGTTAAGAATGCAGCTCCCAGAGGGTGCTGAAGCCACTGGCACCTGAGTGCCTGGAGGCAGTATGCTCAGATGATCCTGTTCCTAAGAAGGAAAGGGCCCTTCATGTAAGAATTTGCTCCATTCATGCAATCAGCCCAGAAACACTGGCTACCAAACTGCAGACCTTTATTATTTGCTCTAATTCTGAATTATCGGGATAATTTTGTTTCTTTCCAATTGCCTTTGCTTGTTTGTGTTGACACAACCCCAACAGTTTTATTTCCTACTTTGCTCCTTCCTTTCGTGAAGGTGGTGTGAGGTAGTGGTTAAGAGTTTGAACTCTGACATCTGCAGTTCCAATCCCCTCTCCCTTACTTCCTAGCTGTGAAAGCTTGGACAAGTCATTCAGTCTCTAGGTGCCTCAGAATCCCCTTAAACACATACAACAACAATAACAACACAACAAACAAAACCAGGGAAAGATAATGACCTGTCACACAACAAAGAAAAGCAGAAATACAATGACCTGCCTGGTAGGGATGCAGTGAAAATGCAAAGGAAGACCTTGAAAATCAGGAATGTGGGGAGAATGAACGGGCATGATCATGAAGCACTTAGGGTGGGTCGGGCACTCAGCGGGCACTTATACCTGCTCTTCTACAGAAAGCAGCTCTGACAACCGAAGTTTTTGCCACTCCTTTGGTTGCAAAACTAGACCTCATATGACAAGGCCATTTATAGTCTTAATTTATCCCAGTTGGCGTGAATGTTCATACTGTTCACAGAATATGAACAGTGTTGGATTACTGGGTCCTTCCCCAGACCTCACGGGGGGCTGTTTGCAAATGAAATAATCATATGCCCTATTTTATCTTTCAAAAAAAAATCCCAAAATTTCTGACAAACTTATCGACCCTGAAGACTTCAGGTGGAGGCTTGTGAATTTTATCTGATGATATGAATAATGGGTATGCTGAGATGACACCGTGAGAATGGAATAAGCTCTGTGGCCGTGTTTTCATGGCTGTAGCCCCCATGCCTGGCACTTAGTAGTTGCTCAATAATGTTGGTTGAATGACCAAATAAATGCATGCCTAGATGAAAAGGTTATTTCCAGAGAAAAATGTCAAGGGGAGCCAATAGGAAACACACTTTGACCCTTCAGTCGGGATGTGGGGGATGGCTACTCTAGAAAGCCAGGCTCAGTTGCAAAGCTTGTTCCAAGATGGGCCTTGACTGATTTGGTGGGGCAATGAACAGTGCGAAGGAGGGGAATCCATTCCTCTCCATCTCCATCTCCAAAGGTTCTCTTTCGCAGATCTCTAGCTCGTGGATTCCCACCTTTCCCCATATGCACCTCGTGTGTATTTGGGTGTATGTCCACAGATTGAGTCATCTGCAGACACACTAGCAAGGCATCACCATGCTCCCCTCATTAAAAATGCTATTGAGTCTGTGGAACAAATAAATCAATATTTTTGGCTGCTCTCCAAACAGGGTTATTTCACAAAACAGAGTGCAAGATAAGGAATTTATGAACCATCTCATCCCTGTGCCGCCGTTCCCAGTGGGAGAAAGCAGAGCCGGGGTTGACATTCTGGGAAAATCTACCCCTCCCCCTTTTTATGCCAGGCAAATAATATTTTATGGCCCTGGGTTTTATGGTGGTGTTTTAATGATCCACTGTAGAAAGCGGGTTTTCTCTCCAGTCGCTAGAATTTGTCAAGAAGGGCTGGAGGCCATAAAAGAGGGATGGGCCCCAGGGACAAACAGGCTCCATCTTCTGAAATAAACTAATAAAGAGTCCCAAAATGTTTACTCCTTCACCTCAGAGTCAAGACCAGCCAGGCTGCCTGGGAGGGGCCCCCAGATGGAGCACTAAATGGGACAAAGAGGCCGGAAGGGGGTCGGGGCTTCCTCATCACCACATGGCCACAGTCAAAGTAATATGGTCACATTGTGTACTCACCGGCCACTGGCCTGGGAGGTACAGAGGCTCCCTGTGGTTCCGGGACATTTTTGGACACTGACTCAAGGAGGCTCCTTGAAAATCTCAAACTCTCCTGGCACTAGGCCTAATCACAGCGACCTCCTAACTCAGAGCCCTCTTTATTTGTATAGTCAAGTGCTTTGGGGGTGGGGGGAGAGGGAGGGCCTGCATGGATGCTGGAATTTTTTTTTTTTTTTTTTTTTTTTTTTTTTTTTTTTTTTTTTTTTAGTTTTAAGTAATTTCAAAGTCCAACAGAACTGAGTCTGAACACCAGCTCAGCCTCATACTGACTGAGTGACCCTAGCAGGGTCACGGCCCCATCTAAGCCTTGATTTCCCCACCTGTGAGGTAGAGTATGTAGGGGCCTAACAACTGAGGTAACGTTCAGAAGGCCCTGGTGCAACCTCCGCTCATGGCAGCAGCTGCTGTGATTATTTCAACACTAGGCATGTTTGTCTCTGGGTCCTGGGCGAAATTCTGAGACAAATGAGTTGCCTGAGGAGGGAGGAGCAGGGGCCCCAGGAAAATGGAGGGAAACATGGGAGGCAGTTATAAGATTATCTGCCATGTCTGCATGAAAGAATTCGGTAAGGATGAAGCCAATCAGTGCTGAGATAATAATGAGTATTACTTCCAAATAAGAATCGCTGGTAACATTTACCGAGCTCTCACTATGTGTTGGAGGCCAGCCACTGTGTGAACTCTTCATGTCATTGCTGTGTTTCATGCCTGCTCCTTCATAGGGTAAATCCTATTATTATCCACACAATGTGGAGAAAAGGAAAGGTTCAAAGAGATCACAGTTTCTATAAGCCCAAGGTTTCTGTGCTCAAACCCAAGAGTTAGAACCCTGGTACTCCAACTCTAAGGAACAGAGGCTCAGCCCCCATACTTTATCTACTTACTAGAGGCCCAGTGCATGGATTTGTGCACCAGTCAGGTCCCTCGGCCTGGCCTGTGGGGATAGGGCCAAAACCAGCCCAGTGCAAAAATTTGTGCATGAGACCTCAGTATGCATATAAGATCCTCCCTCCCCCTTCCCTCTGAGATTCATCAGTCTGTTCCATGTTTCCATGCCTGTGCGTTGAGCATCTGCCCCCTGGTGGTCAGTGCGCATCATAGCTACCGGTCGAACAGTCGCTTAGGCTTTTATATATATAGATGACGGAAGACAAAACTATTTTGTAAAAGGTGTTTCCCTGGTTCCCAAATGCGCCCACACTTTCCCCTTGGCCTCTCCTACACAAGACTGACGTTAAGAGGAAAAAGTCTTTCTTGAAAGCTCTGATTTACTCCAGGAAGCACCAAGCATGACACCCACCAGAAATGGCCCCACCAGGAAAGCCTGATTCAAGTCCAGTTCTGTGGGGCTGTCAAAGATTTGTCCT
The DNA here is from genome assembly GCF_963455305.1 of Plecotus auritus. NCBI lineage: Eukaryota > Metazoa > Chordata > Mammalia > Chiroptera > Vespertilionidae > Plecotus > Plecotus auritus. The sequence goes on along the minus strand of NC_137773.1, from coordinate 133,788,029 downwards.
GACTTCACTAACTGCCTTACCACGAAGCTATGACTTCCCTGCCCTCATTCCACCACCACCATCAGGAACCACAGCTTCCATACTGAGCCACCCACCTGGATTCTGACCTTATGTGGGCAGTGTCCTTTGAATTCCCTGCTCTCTGAAAAGGGCTTGGTCTGGTGCTCCAGGGTTAGCCCTGATGAGGACACGGGTCTCTCTCCTCCGTGTAGCTCAGATCACATCATTCCTCTGCTTAAAGTCCTCCAAGGACTCCCTAGTGTGCCAGATAAAGCCCAAACAAGCCAAGCTGCCTGCAAGGCTCCTCAGAACGAGTCCTTTGCCTCTGTGGCTCCCTCTGCCTGAAAAGCTGTTTTTCTGATCTGGGTGCCCCCACTCCATCAGGTCAGCACCTCAATGTACATATTAACTTAATGCAGCCCCCACTCTCCCTGCCAATAACTGTTTGATTCTCTTCTTCATCCCAATCTAAAATTATCTTATTTGCATACATGTTTATTTATTTACTAGAGGCCTGATGCACAAAATTCGTGTAAGAGTAGGCCTTCTTTCCCCCGGCTGCCGGCACCGGCTTCCCTCACAGTCCCGGCTTTATCCAGAAGGTTGACTGGAAGGACATCCGGAAGGTCATTCAGCTGTCAGGTCTAATTAGCATATTATGCTTTTATTATTATAGATTTGTTTGTTTCCTTTTTCCTCTCCTAAAACAGGGCCAGGGTTTCATCTTTCAGCTATAACCTCCAATGACTGGCACAGAGAAAATGCTCAGAATGAATGAATGAATGAATGAATGAATGAATGAATGATCATGCCCATACCCAGATAATGGCTAAGCAAGGGTTTGAACTTTGGCACTTTGACTCTAAATAACTTAACCACCATACTTTATTTACCTATAAATAAAGACAAAACTTTTCTAAAAGGTGTTTCCCTGGATCCCAGAATGTATCCACATTTCCCCCTGGCTTCTCCCACACAAGGCTTACCTTAAGTGGACAGGGGCTGATAAGAGAAATAGTTTTCCTCTGAAGAAAGACAGTATCCCATTACTCTCCCCTCTTGTCATGTTGTTTTTTCTGAAAAGTTGTTTTCTCTTCACTGGCCTTTTCTTATAAAATGGTCAGTCTTATCAGTTCCATATTTTATGTGGGCCACTGGGTACCTAGATGCTAGATTTAGAATATCGATTTACCATTTGGGGGAAACACAAGTCCCTTTACTTACAGAAAAGAAGCTTTCTTATCTGAGGGACAGAAGAAAATGCTAGAATATTTATTTTGTCCTATTTTATTGATTGTTTACAATTTTCAATATCGTGTGTCTAAATCTGTGTACCAGGATTTAGAAAGCTGCGTCAGGTATTCTCAATAATTACTTTTGTTCCCAAGCAACCCATTACACAGCCATCTCCTTTGGGTATGTAAGGGCAGGCTTTTAAAATCTTTAGTTAAGTTCCATTTTCTAGAAAGAGAATCCAGAAAACTGTAATATTTCCCCCAAATTTTAGACTTATACTTTGAAACCAGCTGACAAAAGAATAAGATGTCATTAGAAAGCAGCTGGGTAAAGCACATATTTGGTTCTAACTAGATTCTAAATTAGACAAATCTATCCCTTTCAAATAGGAAGTAAGGACAGTCCTCCTTGCATGACCTGGAAAGCCGACCTGGAGAACACATTTGAATGAGTGCTACGATGGACTCGTCCTAAGAGAAAAAGTGACATCTCAAAACTGAATAAGAATGTGAACATCCCTTCTGGTCAGTTTCAGCTATAAGACACTGAATTTTTAATATCAAACCAATAAGTGAGAAACATTTTAAGTAAGAGAGATGCAGAATAGCCAAATAAAAAGGCCAGAGTTTAGCTATCTAGTCAATTAGTTGGTCTTCCTGACACCAAACTGTGCATAAGAAGCTGATGGCATTTTTAAACTTTTCAAGAATGTTCTGACATCATAACAATTTCACATCTTATTGAATTTTAACTGGAGTGACTCTAATATGATATCACTCTTCTATGCAAATAGCCTCAGCCTACTTAAAAGGGACCACAAATAATTCTAAATAGCAGAATTAAATCCCAATTCTTTTTAATGTTGTATACTTTGCTGCTATAATCATCAATGCTCAGTAAAGTGACACTGTTATGATTTCCCAAACCTGTCTCAATAAATCAGTGAATTTTGGTTAAAGGCTTTTTTTTTCCTTCTCCACCCAGTTAAACCCTTGATTCGCTGTTCTGTAAGTGTCCATTAAGGTCCAGTGACAATTCATTGACTTTGAAAAACATGAGAAACACTCCCAGGGAAAAAGATCCCAATGTCACTGAATGTATTTAAAGTAAGTGGTTTTGACTTAAGCAAAGATTTCTACTTAACCCAGAAGAAAAGCAGTCATTCCTTGGAAATACCACAGAATTGAGGAAAGTGAAATGAATGATGGCAAAGGATTAAATTTACCTATTCCAGCCGGTACATATATCTACTGAGTATATACAGGAACACGATGGCTCCACTCACGTGTCATTTGTGGACAGCCCTCTTCTTCTCAACCCAGGAGCATGATCCTCTCAGTCATGCAGATATGTCATAACAGAGATTAGTCGGTACATAAGCGACATCCCTTCCTCGTTCTGCATGCTCATTTCAAGGATGTTTGAACATATCTCTTTGCTATTTAAAATGGGATTCAATCCATATGATAACAGCATCTATTTCAAAATTCAACAACAGAAAACAGAAACAAATCATAAATTTTGAGAGTCTGTTTATTGGGACTGAGTTATAGCTAAAGGAAATAAAGAGCAGTTTAACACACATGGAGGAAAAGCACATGAAAAGTAATAGCTGTAAGCTTAACTGATAGGCTACTAATTCATTCATTCACTCATTCATTCATTTCATTGTTTGCTCATTCAACATATATCTATGGATCATATACTATGGATCATCAACCACTCATTTAATAAGCATTATAGTACACCCATTTATTCCTCAAATTAGTATTGTATATACCGGATCACGTTGGCTTTTCCATTTTAGTCAGCAGATAATTATTGAGCACTTACTGGGTGCTAGACCTGAACAGGCTTCGCAAGAAAGTCCCACATTGGGTGGGTGAGATGGAAGCCCCTAAAATGTTTTTGTCCACCATCCTGGATGTTACTGCTGCTCGCTCAAGGTCACTGGGCCTGTGGCCTCTTGATTCATTGGGTTTAGAAGAGGGCTTAAAAAGCTTCAGAACCAAGTTCAACATTAGGGATTTCTCCTTGTTCTGGCTAGCCACCCTAGAAGCCCCACGAGTGTTCAGCAAGAGAGAAGGGTTGCCTCAGAAGAATTATTTGCATATTGCTATATGCCTGATGCCGTGGTCACATGGCATCTTTTTACTTATTTTTTGTTTTGAACCTAGCTGTGCAGTCTCATAATGGTACATTCTTCAGTCTGTTTCCAAACATCACTGTTTGTGATGAAGAGTTTTCACTTGTGCCATAAAACGGTGAACATGTGTTTGAATGGTGCCCCCCCCCCCCACAAAGACAGGAGTTTGAGTCACAGGTGGTTCATCTGTTTCTTCCTTTTTTTATGTTAAACTTTCCTCAATTACCTACTATGTGCCAGGAATTATGTAGATATGGAGATGCAGAAATGAAGGAGCCATGGCTCCTGCTCTCAAGGGCTTACAATGAAGCAGGACATCCAGACACGTGCAATAATAATGTGCAGTGTGGTGCTTATTAATGCTATACAATGAGTGTGCGTGAGTCACAGCAATAGAGGAAAAGCAGGCCTGTTATTAAAGAAAGAAGATACAGGACTGTGTCAGCTCTGGAGACAGGGCACCTCATCTGAACTCTTAGAGCTGTTGCATGTCCAGCATTGTTTTCTCCTTCCTCTGGTAGGAGCACCTAATTATCCTTTGAGATTTCACCTACTCTCACCTAACAGGCCAAGTGGTTTAGCAGGGCTGGCTTCATCCCATGAGTCAAGGTATGAGCATGTGACTCAGGCTTGGCCAATCAGAGAAGAGTCCTGTGACACAGATCAGTTTTTGTTTTGGCTATAGTAGGATAGAGGAACCAATTTTCTTTTGAGGACACTAACCTGGTTGGCTGTACATGTAGAGTTTCTGGGTGAAGGATTGGGAAGGATCACATTGTATAAGCAATGTTAAAAGTGAAGGCAACAGAAATAAGCAGAGCCCCCAAAATGGAGGGGAAATGATACATTGGTCTTCTGACTTTGATGGAGCCCTTGGATGAAGCCCATATTAACCATCCTTGCCAGTCTTCCATGAAATCAGTTTGCATTGGTTTTATCACTTTCAATTCAAAGAATTTTGACAATATACAGCATTTGCTCGTTATAGATAAATTAGTATTTAAGTAAAAGAGGCAAAGTTGGGCATTGGGTTAAGTGGCAGATAACCTGTTCCCTGCTGGGTTTGGACCAGCCCCCAGAGACGAAAGGAGATGTGATCTGAGACCATCCTCAGTTACTGTGAGACAGAGCATCTAGTCAGGCCAGGAAGAAACCATGGGGAGTGGGCACTCAAGTATGAATGCTGTGGAGTGGGAGGAGATTCCATTGGCAAATCAAGCAGGGATTTGGGGAGCACTTTGAGGATATGCTGGTGAGGTCCAAGCCAGGAAGAGAGTATGTGAGGGGTTTCTTTTGGAGACAAAACACTCAGAAGCTGGGTGATGGATGATGCAGCCCATGACCTCTCCTACATCTATGGGACACCTGGCTTGCACATATTGGAGACTATCAGTGGGAAAGTCAGCAACTACCTTTTAAAAGTAGACTCTTGAATGCTGTGGTTTCTCGATACTATTTCATTGGGAAACATAATTAAATAATTTAAATGAATTAAATCCATTAGGGTTGACTTTGAATCTTAAAATCCAAATATTCATGGGGGGAGAAAAAAAGACCTTAGATTCTCTATGCCCATTAGGAAAATAATATAAAATAACTAGATTTTCAATGTGGATTCGTCAGTTATTCCACCAAACAATACTTCTTGCAAGCTCGTGTGCCTGGCACTGTGCTACAGGAAAGGCTACAGAGGTGGGCAAAGCTTGGATGAAGTTCTTGCCCTGTTGCTGCTAACACACCTTCCCTGCCTAAGAGATCTCCCTCTTTCCTGGTAGTGAATATGTTCATTCATTTAGTCATCCATTCCATGGCTATTTATTTGCATCAACGTGCATAAATATACACATTTATATAACAAAGTAAAAGCTAAAATAGCAGAACATTTCAGGAAACAGCTATCCTTTAAGGTTAAATTAATTGTTTGGTAAATTGAGAATGTAAAAATTAACATGCAAAACCCCTGCTGTGCTTCTAAAACTCCCATTTCATTACCTTCATTAAAAATGGAAAATCTGCTCATTTCTTCTTCGGTAAATACAGGGGTAAATCTGCTTGAGCCAGTCTTCAAAGAGTCGGCACGCTGGTGCAGTGGTTAGAGCGTCGCTGTTCAGTACCGGGGTCGTGAGCTGCAGGTGGCAGTCGAGCACTCGAAATGTAGCCAGAAATGCAAAATATAAACTGAATGTCAAAGCCTTAGGACAAAAAAAGAGAGGATTCTAAAATATCTCATTAATAATTTCTATGTTGATTATGTTGAAATGATAATATTTTTTGATATATTGGATGAAAAATATATATTCTTGAAATTAATTTCTCCTGCTTCTTTTTACTCTTTAGAAAAGTATGGTGCCGCCCTAACCGGTTTGGCTCAGTGGATAGAGTGTCGGCCTGCGGACTGAAGGGTCCCAGGTTCGATTCCGGTCAAGGGCATGTACCTTGGTTACAGGCACATCCCCAGTAGGGGGTGTGCAGGAGGCAGCTGATCGATGTTTCTCTCTCATCGATGTTTCTAACTCTCTATCCCTCTCCCTTCCTCTCTGTAAAAAAATCAATAAAATATATTTAAAAAAAAAGAAAAGTATGGTGCCTAGCAAATGTAAAATGACAGACGTGGCTCGCAATATGTTGGACAGCACTGGGTTAGAACAGGACTCTGACATCAGAGCGAGGATTGAAATCTGGCTTCTCTATTTAACAACTACATAGCCCTGGATAACTTAACCTCCCCAAGCCCTGGCTCCCTGACCGCCCTGTACAGTGGTCCCTAACCTCACTGGGCTGTTGCGACCATTAAATGAGAAAATACATTTGCAGTGCTCAGCACAGGCTGGACACGTCCTTCCTTCTGAGTGAAGGCCAGCTCTTCAAAGCCACTGCAGGACTGCACCTGGGAAGCCAGGACACTGGGGCCAGGTCACTAAGGACAGGAAAGTATGCACGAGAATTTGCATAAATCCCTGACACTGAGTTGTTTCCTTTGGATTTGCCATCCCCCTAAATCTCAAGTGCTGGAAAAATGAGGGCACTGTAAATGGATGGTCATAGATAGCCGGGTTCCGGGAAAGCACAAGGTCTGATGCGTTAGGAGTGGGTTGATTAAGGGCTAGTACTTACTGGAACTCCTCGCGGTACTGGGGAATACATGAATCACTGTTAACAGAGGTGATGTTTCCTGAGAGCCGACTGTGTGCGGGACACGTGCTAAGCATTTCACCTGAAGGTCATGGTCCCAAGGCCCTGAAGCACAGGGCAGTGGAGAGGTTTGCTCAGGGTCCCCCAGCCAGGGATTGGCAGAGACAGAACTCAGCACAAGTTTATTTTACCCCCAAAGTCAATCTCTATATGACTGGAGCAGAAAATCCTGGGTGATGTTTCATTCCCTGTGACCACGAAGTCATGCAGCCTTTGTCAGAGCTCCATGGACTGCTTAGAGGAGGAGGATTGGCTTACCTCAGAAGTTCCAGATGACTGCACCAACACAGGAGAACCTGAGATCTACCAGTCATGCAAAGCTCTGCTTTCAAAGGTTTCCAATCCTTAGTTATAAGGCAGCAAAGAGCGTCCATCTATAATAACGGCCCCATTAAATGCAGCCCTTCTTTCCTTCAGTTCTACAACATTCCTGGCCAGAATTGCAAAAGTGGTAGAACTTTTCCTCTTGAGAATTTTCTAGGACCTTACAAACATGACCCCATTAATCCACTCAATACCCGGATGAGATAGGTAGTTGGAAGTTATTATTATTGCCACTTTCAAGATAGAAAACCTGAAGCCAAGAGAGATTAAGCAATTAGTCCAAGGTCAAATGGTGAGCTAAAGACAGACCTGGAAATGAAACAATTATCTTGTGAAATTCGACTCAAATGCACAAACTGATTGGCTAGTTACCACCACGTGCTACTATCCGGGTAGGTGCTCTCCGTGTGAAAGGACTGGCTTTTCAGCGAGATTTCTGCAGCTGCATTGGACTGAATTTGTATGGAGTGTTTTAATAGCAATGTTCAAACTGACATCAGATTTTTCCAAAATATTGTCCGAAAGAAAACACAGCTCTTTGCTCCAAATGTGGTATCCATTTTACCTAGTTCTGCTACATTTAATCATGAGCACAGTTTGGGAGGATAAAGGGTGAATTGTTCTACCACGAACTCCTGCTTCTGCTTTCTTTCCTTCAGAGATGATCTGTAGCACATGAGAAGGTTTAGGGGCATTTTGTCATTTACTCTGATGTTGAGACTAAGGAAAGATGACCATAAACTATCTCTGAACTGTACAAAATCTGGAATCCAACTACTCACCTTTGAGCTTCCCATCACTTTTCAGTCAAATACCCTTTACTCTTTCGAGCTGTACGCGTTTGACACCCGGTGAATTGTTTGAACCAAAGTTGGGAAAAGAGAAGACTTCCTGGTGAGGAATCCATGCTTTGAGCTAACAATTCCAAGGGCATGTGCACAGAAACGCGGCGTACTGGACAAAATGCCACTAATGATTCCTCTCCTCCAACTTTGGAAAAGGCCCTGCCCCTCCAAACACCTGGAGCAAATTTTTCTTTCTTTCTGCCCACCTGAGTCTTTGGTTAAAGTCAACTGCTCCGTTATCAATGTTGACTGGTTTGGGGCAACATGAGATATAAAATGTTGGAAGGAAAATAAGGCCCATTTTGTGAACTTGGTAGGAGGGCATCTACCCTTTCAGAAATGCCACGTGCCATGCTCTGACCTTGTTCCTTAAAAATTCACAGTCATCACTTTTGAACTTGTTGAATCCTGGCTTCTTCAGCTAGTTAAATCAGACTCGTGGGCCAATTCTTCTGCCATGACTTGCCAATTTCTGCGCATCCAGGAGATTTGGAACAGATCATTCTAAGAAATTCCAATTATGTGCCCTAACACAGCTTAACCTGCTCAACCTTTCCTCAGCCCCCTTGGTCCTGGGCTGATGTGGACAGCTCCTTCCAGAAACAAACTCAACTCAAGCCTACACCAGGAATGTTATGTTGCTAATGCACAGACACTGCTGCAGGGCAGGAGGGGGTGGGGATTAAGCTTATCCATTTTCTTCTTTCCAAAAATCAACACTTCGGAGGGAATCCAAAGGCAAGACAGTTCCTTCTCTGTAACGCACTTCCACCTCCTTTCTCATAAACTGAAAACATGATGCTCAGAAACCAAAGCATCTTCAATTAGAGTGTGGGGTCCAAGCCCAACATCTAGCAAAGGACTGTCTTGAGCATTTCCAACTGAAGTTATGGTGTCTTAATATTTCCTAGCTTGTTGCTGTCTTAGGATATTTCCATGGAACCCATTAAGCTGCCCTGTTTGAAGGCTGGTGAGTAGCATAGCATTATTTGCAAACAACCATGCTGTAAAATAAACTATGAAAGGCAACTGCCTTACCCAATGAACACTAAAGACTAAGGCCATGGATTGTGGCCACAGGCAAGGGCACCGATTCCCAACCAACCCCTGGCTGATTCTAATGTCTTAATTCTTCTTCCAGACCTGTGCGGCATTTGGGAGGAAAGGGGAAATGGGCCTGTCCAATGCAAAGTCTTCTGATGGCGCTTTGCCACGCGGGTATTAGTCCTTTTTCTGTTTTTCTCACCAGGCACACATTTCTTATCATACAGGTCAAGCAGGTCTTTCCTGCATTTTAAGAAGCCGGTGCTTTATTGTCCAAAACCCTTGCTCTTGAGTGCATGTGTTTTGTGGAAGTACAAGTGGTAATTACACAAGTCTTTCCTTCCCTGTCATTGGCAACAGTCACCAGGGAAATTTACAGCCCCAATATCCAGATCTGGAAACTGGTTATTAAACGTGGTCGAGGAAAACCCTGACGTGGCAAATGGCCTCCGAGCAAGCAGCAGCTCGGCAGCAGTGCTTGTGAGAGTGGCTGGGAGTTGGCAAGGGACCGTCAGTTTTGTTTCATTGAACATTTTTGCTATTTCTGATGTTACCACTACTTATCGTTATCATTCCCATTTGTTTAGAATACATTATGTGGCTGGCATTACATTAAGTGGCCACTTGATCCTTGTTTTTTTTTTTTTTTTTTTTTTTTTAATAATCTTCTGGGAATGTTTTATAATCTTAGGATAAGGAAACAAACACAGAGAGGCCACGTAACCAGCCCAGGGTCGTTGGTCTGGGACGTGGTGGAGTCAGGGTTTTAACACTTCCAGAGGCTTTGAACTCAGGTATGATCAAGAGTCAGGCAGGAACACACCGGGTGAAGCTGGCCAGGGGTAGCCTTTCAGAGAATAAGGAGGACAACGGAGAAATGGCAAGTGTATCTAACACTTCCCCAGGTTCCCAGGCTCCACGCTTACCTCTGCTGTCCTGCCAAAACATTCGGCGGCCTAGCTCTGGCCAGAAATATCTGAAGCCCAAATTCATCCCACTAGCCCTTGTTTTTCAGTCTAATTTGAAATTTGATTCATGCTTAATGGCATTAAAAAATCTCAGGATGCCCTACCTGGTTTGACTCAGTGGATAGAGCATCGGCCTGTAGATCAAAGGGTCCCGGATTCAATTCCAGTCAAGGGCACGTACCTCGATTACAGGCTCCTCTGGCCCAAGCCCTGCCCAGGGCGCGTGCAGGAGGCAACCAATCAATGTGTTTCTCTCACATCGATGTTTCTCTCCGTCTTTCCCTCTCTTTCACTCTCTCTAAAAATCAATAGAAAAATATACTCAGGTGAGGATTAAAAAAAAAAAAATCTCAGGATAACCTTTTAAAATGAGATATAACATACAGAGAGAAAAATAAACAAATCTTGAAAATATCACTTGATGAATTTTCCAGAACTGAACAAAGCCATATAACCAACTTCCTGGGACAAGCATCACAATAGTGCCAGCATCCCAGACACTCTTTGCCCTCTTCCCAGGCATTAACATCTAGAAGGTTAGCCACTGTCCTCACTTCTAACCCCACAGATGAACTTGGTCTGCTTCTGGGCCTTGTATGCATAGATTATATAGTATGTCCTCTGTGTTCACCTGCTTTCACCTAACTTCATGGGAGATCCATCCATGTTGTGGCATGTAGCAACCGTCTTCTCAAATCTGTTGTTTGATACATTCACGTCGATATGTTATCCCCAAGTACCTAAGGAGGAAGAGTTCCTTCTCTGAACACAGTTTCTAGAAAATGAAATAAGTCACTCTAGGACCTTGTTAGAGCTATGAAGGGACATTGATAGTTAAAAGATTTTTCTAAATATTTTCTCATTTTTCTCCTCTCACAGCCCATGTCAGGTAGTTAGGAGACATAATTCCCATTTGGTTAGACTGAGAAACAGAGGGCTCCTGCAGGTGTGCAAGCGCATGTGGTTATACAATTGAGATTTCAGCTGAGGTGCCTTGATTGCCAATATGATGCTGAGCGCACACCGTGGTGCTCCTCTCTGGGCCAAAAGGCCTTTCAAAGGAAAAATGAACCAGTCCCTAAGGTTGTTTGCTGTGTGCATTCAACGTTTCCCGCCTCAGAATTCATTTTCTTTCTTATTCCGGGATCCACCTTTCCCCTTCTTGGTCCCAAGACTGAAGAGGGGTCCATTCCTAGCAGGGAAGAGCACATGATTCCACCCCTTGGCAGAGAAACATAGGTTCTGGGGTCTCACATGCAACCTTCAGGGAGCTTGGGAATGCATTACCATGAAGGGTGCAAAACCAAGAAAAAAGAGCGAGAAGTCATTTCAATTTCTGGAACAAGCCACACCAAAAACCCACTACCTCTAAACTATTTATTGCACGAAGCCATGCATGTATATATTTATTTTTGCTCAAAGTATCTTGTGTTAGTTTTTTTTTATTCTTTTCTTCTATGGGAGGGGGGGGGACTTCCAAAATAAAAAATCCTGAAAGATACATTTATTTAAATCCTCACATTTCTCCTCCCCAATTCAAGGAGCCATAGCATCCTTATCCAGTGAGTGGCAGCTATGTAGACATGGAGGTTTTGTCTTGAATTTATGCAAAGTTGCTCTCCTGAGTTTTCCCTAAGTGAAGTCACTGTGTTGACACAGACAACGTCTGTTTTGAAACCATAGAAATGTTGGCTTTGCCTTGTACTTGGGAAAGGGTCTATACCACCCACATCCACCGTTCCTGCCATAGATGCTCACATAACCTAGCCCGGGAAGTCAAGGCTAAGGGAGGCAAAGATATTGTCAAGGGGTAGGGGGAACTTGTCCAAACAACAGAGCTCAAACAGTCTTTGTCCAAAGGCTTTTGGAATTTCTTGCTCTCTAGCCAGTGTATCACCTACACTCGCCACAGAGTGACAGAGATTTATTCATTCATCTCTGCACGTTAGAAACCCATCATGTGGGGGAGGGGGAGAGTAACTGCAGTGGAGACTCCTGACAGCATGCCTCAGCCAGGTGATCAAGGCCAGGACTCACGCCGAGAGTGCCTGCGCCTGAGATGATGTGGTGAGGAGGGTGCTTTACCGCTGTGGTCCTCCTCCCATAAACCAAACCCCAGTCTAGTCACGAGAAAAAGATCAGACAAATCCCAGAAGATGGGCAACCTATGATAAACCAGACCCGTGCTCCTCAAAAACATCAAGTTCTTCCAAACAAAGGTGGTGTGAGAAACTCACAGCCAAGAGGAGCCTACGGAGGCATGGCAACTAGGTGTGGTGTGGTCCCTGGGTGAGATCCTGGAACCGGAAGAGGACATTAGGTAAGACTCAGGGAATCTGAGTGAAGTGTGGACTTTAGTGAATGACCATGCATCAGTGGTGCTTTCATTGGTGAGCCCTTACTAACGAAAGGTCTAAATAACAGAGGGAACGGTACGTGTGGGCAGGGGGAGCTTATCTAAGAACTCTCTGCACTACCTGATCCATTTTTTGAAAATCTAAGACTATTCTAAAAATAAAGTCTACTAAAAAAATGATGTTTATTTAAAAGTCCATCACTGGATTTCTGTTACTGCAGGAGGCTTTCCTAAAATTCAGAGACCCCAATGGGTCCTTGCAATGATTTTAGGTAGTTCACATACAGTCTTAAACAACCCTGAACCACGTGGTTAAATGTTCCTTCAGCGATCACTTCTGAGTCCTGATTCAGTAAGAAAGAGGGATTCCCCATTTAGCCCTGGAAACACTCCTCTAACCATTGCCAGCCTCCCCTTTAGCAAAGAGAAATCTTCAGGCTCCGAACTTTGTCCTAGTTATTTTATTGTTCTTATATTTGGTGGTGTCTGTGTACTAAAAATTATCCTACTTTCTCATTTCTGATAGTGGTATTTCTTTACATAAAGTAAACTTATTAAAATAAAAATGTGAGCCCGTTTTGTTTTTAAAAATTACTTACCTCCAACAACATACCGTCTTCAGATACATTTAAAAAAAAACAGGAAAGTGGTATTCTAATGACTGAGGATGGGACCCTGTGGCCAACAGCATTCCGCCCACACCCCTCAGCAGGGCACTCCAGCCCTTTCCCACCTGGGGACACCTGTCCAGTCTCTTGTCCCAGATGCTCCACCCTGCAAACCCAAGGATGCTAGGAGGTCCGAGGTGCTGATGCCCAGGGCTCAGAAGAAATCAGAGGGACCCATGGATAGCAAGCTTAAATCCATGTACAGCTTTGTCTGGACTCTCTTTCACAGGTGGCTTCATTTCCATTGGGATCCCTGGCCATTGTCCCATCATATGAGTCAGCTGTGGTATTGATGAAGCAACCAATTCCTTTAGCTCCTATGAGCTCTATAGGTGTGTTAGAGACCAAACCTACTCTAGGGAAGCCCTGCTGGGTGGGTGTGGCGAGCCTGCACAGCCATGGCATACTCAGCCCCAGGGCGCCTTAAGTGCCACGCCAGCTCAGCCAGGTTCAGTGAAAGATTAGAAAAGACAGACAAGAGAATGAAAGCTGGGTCTCAGCGGGACGCTGCCTCTCTGATGGAGGGACAGCGCCATGGACTACAAGCCGTGTATTTTATAGCAGATGCCAGGAGGCAAAGTAAGGGCATGGTCAAGATGTTTACAACATTCTCGTGGGTTTTTATCCTACTCAATTACATGCACCTGATCAGGCTTTGTTTACTTGCAGCCTATATCACTTAGGCACGTGGGGTCACATGTTCGGACCATAGGTTCAAGCTTACAACTATAGCTGTTGGCTATAATTGTGCTGGGAGGGCTCTGCCCTCCAAGCTGGGACTTGCACATGGCCATGAGAGGACTGTGCCCTCTCATTAGTCCAAGGCTTGAACCTGTCCAAACTCTGTAGCCGCTCTCCACAGGTGGGTACCAGTGGGATCTGAACCCCAGCCCCATACGTTCCCTCCCATCTGAACTGGGGCCCGATGCATCCCCGAAGCGGAGGAGCTTGCTGAGCTCTAGGTCCAAAACCTGACTCCACCACACGGGCCATCTAGGGCAGTGGTCGGCAAACTGCGGCTTTGTTGACCAATGAGATTGCTGACCACTGACCTAGACTCTTAATTCCAATAATTACAGGCTATTGTTGTTACTTGTGATTAAGCCCCTATCCCAGAGGTTGGCAAACTCATTAGTCAACAGAGCCAAATATCAACAGTACAATGATTGAAATTTCTTTTGAGAGCCAAATTTTTTAAACTTAAACTTCTAACGCCACTTCTTCAAAATAGACTCACCCAGGCCATGGTATTTTGTGGAAGAGCCACACTCAAGGGGCCAAAGAGCCGCATGTGGCTCGCGAGCCGCAGTTTGCCGACCACGGATCTAGGGGAACTTTGTGAGACATGTAAGCTCCCTGGACCCCCTCTTCCTTGTGGGTGAGAATAATAATAGTTCCTACATCCTGGGGTTACATTGATGGTAAATGAGTTCACATAAGCACAGCACTTACCACAACGCTGGTACCATGGAAGTCCTCTATCAACACCCGCTGTTGCTGGTCATCTCTGTGGTCCCCACTCTCCTCACTGTCAAATGTGGGGCCTGGCAGTGCCCACCTCTTGGGACTGTTGTCAGGAATAAACGAGCCGATGAACATTAGTCCTCAATGCTGTGGTCTGGCTCCTAGCAAATGCTCACGTTCAGTCATGTTGGTCCATATTTACTTATTAGAGTAGGATTATTCATATGGATTAGTAATTCCAAGAATTAGAATATCTCTCAGTCATTTGCAACAGCAGTTCATAGATACTAGGAGTAGTCAAGGTTGATTTGCAAGGTCAGAACCGCGGGGGCACCCAAATCAAATCTGTATGGCAGGACTAGCTATTGCTCCTTCCTGCCCAGCGTTCATGTCCTCTCTTCTAGAAGACAGCCCATTTCCCGCTTTGGAAACTGCCCCTCCCACATCCATTAGGCCTGTCAATCAATAGGCCTCACACTCCCAACTCCCTTGAATAAGGTGATTGGATGCATGATCCAAAATGAGTGAAAGGCTTGGGCTGATGGGTAGTAGAGCCCAGCAGTGTGGGCCGGAACCTTTCTTACCAGGAGGACTGGTTGTGGACAGGGTGGCAGAGGCCCCATCTGGCCAGCTGGGTTTACAGAATCAGGCCTGAAAGCAAGCGCTGCTTTAGGAAGTTCTACGAGGTAAGAAATTCTTGTCCAACCAAAGTTCTTTTTCCACAAAGAGGCAATATAATGAAATGGGCAAACGGCTTTGTAGGTTGCCCCAAAATGTGCCTGAGAGGATCTCACACCCGGTGGCTTGGAGTCTATAAAGCATAGAAACCAAAGGATATTTTCCCTGTGTTGTCAAGGGCCAAACGGTGAGAATTCTGTCCCATCCTCTCCTCCACAGGGCGCCCCCAGGGACACAGATTCCTATTTCAGGAGCTCTGGGGACAGTCTTGGATGGCAATGAATTTACCATGTACGTGTGGATCAGTCACTTCTGACGAGACCTCAGTTGCCCCACCTGTGAAATGAGGCTCTCTAACATACATTCTAGCTCCGATAATCGATTACTCTTTGATTTCAATAAAGTTAAGAATTGGTAACTCATTTCCTGACACATAATTCAAACCTTTAAAGAAATCAGCAGCTGGTTCTCCATTGTGACCCACAGGTGGGCTGCGAAGGCTGGTGAGCCCTTTTGGGGATGATTTTCGGTATTTTTCTGCATGATTTTGTGTGAGAACACAAGTAATGACAGGGCTAGCTATTACTTCTGCCTGCCCAGCGTTCTTGTTCCTCTCTTCTAGAAGACAGCCCATTTCCCCCATTTGGAAACTGCCCCTCCCACATCCACTAGGCCTCACCCTTCCAATTCCCTTAATAAGGCGATTGGATGCATGATCCAAATGAGCCAGTGAGAGTCTCTTTAGGGGGCTGATAGGGATGTTGGGGAGAGAGGGGCTCTCCTCTAAAACCCAAAGCTGTTGGCAGTCAACTTTGCCACCAAGTGAAGAGAACCTAGCAGAGTGGCGTCAAGCCCATGGAAAGTGCAGAGGACACAGGGAGAAGAGGCAGAATGGAGAGAGAGGGGGGCAGAGGGAGAGAGATGAAAAGGGAAGCATTGAGAGAGACAGGCAGAAAGGGAAGAGGGAGGGAAAGAAGATGGGAGGTACCGCCAATGACTCAATTTTTTAATATGAACCTCTAGATCCAGCTATGCATAAAAGGGAAATTTATGCCTTGGCTGTTCATAACTCCCCTTTTCCTTTTTTTATTTTTCTTCAAGTGCATAGGTTCTTCAAATTGGGACCCAAGAAAATGAGAAACCACCACAACTGGAGCATTTATTAGAGATGGAATGAACTCACTTCAGAAAGAAACAAAGTTTATTTGATGAATATAAATAAGGCGATCAGCACAAAGTACTTCTCATACACATGGTAACAAATTTATGAACTGTACAGACCTTGTACGTTGTACTTCTACTAGACACGAGGTTACAATGACTGGCTAATACATGCCCACTGGTAGTTTCTGAGGGTTCCTTAGTTTTATTTATTTATTTATTTCATATCGAAGTCCATAATCACATGGTCAATATCACAACCCACATGCCACTCACTTGAAGAAATATTACAAGAAGCACTATCAAACAAGGGTCTCTGGGAAGTAGATACACTGACCCCTGGCAGCATTCAAACGCCACTCAACACAAAAACTTCTCAGATAGAACTTATGTCAACACATTGGAGGTCTCGTCATAAACACTGTTTAAAAGTAAATCGAAACCCGCTTTCAAATGAAAGTTGACACGCTGTTCACGTGCATACTGGATACACAAAAATCATTAAATACAAAAATTGAGACTGTACATGGAAATCAAATCGGGCATAAAGGCCAAGTCTGCTTTTGCACAAAGCAAGAAGACCAACTTCTCCCAAATGGTAGCCTCAGCTTCTCTTTCTTCCAACTTCATTAGGATTGGGGGGACCTGCTAAAGTTCGTGCAAAGGAAAGAGCTTCCCAACATCACAGTGTTTATTGTAAACCCAGAGACTATTTTTAATATGTGAAAAGGGAAATTTTTTGTAACCCCCAAATATCAGGAATATTACAAGAAATGGGAAAAGATGCTATGTTAGAAAAATTAAAATTTTCAGGGACTAAATGACATGCCCCCATAAATGTAGGATCAATAATATTGTTAATTAACAAAAGTGGGGCAAAAAATGATCCCCCAGACAATAGCTGTGACAAAATTGGCACATACTTAGAAAGAGCTAACTCTACACACGTTTGGTTGCTTTTTCTGTTTCAAGGACCCCATTTTCTGTCGTGGGTTTCCTGCTTCCTACTTCAAGTTTTCAGTTGCAGAGTTCAGGTCGGGACTTGGCTGTAAGAGATAGCAAGGACCTCCTGGGTGAGGATATCCACGCTGTTCATGGGGGCATGTTTGTGGCCTGGGCTCTCAGTGCAACATTGTGTGAACACGTGCTAAATACACTTGCAAAGAACTCTGCTCACTTTTCCAATCAAGACCTACATCCCTTTGATAAAGGACAGATTTTTTAAACATGAATGTATTTGGATGGTTTATGCAACACAGAAGCTTTACAGAGCTCACTATACTTACAGGGACGAAGCCAGAAGCAAGAAACCTGCTTGAATCTATGACACCTCATGCACCGAGAATGAACAGTGCAACCCAGTTTCATCTTTCCTGACAAACGGGGTAGCCTGTCTTTTAAATATCTCTATGGCTCATGGGAGAGGTCCAGTTGGTTGCACCAACATTTGAAAAAGTAATAATAACGACTAAATTCAATGCAAGATTCAGAAACATCGGTTTAGAATCCTTTTCACAGCAGTAAAGAAAGACAACTATATTTATTAAGGCCACTCATGCTTAAATTCACTGTCCTTTAAAAATGCAGATTTTAATCTTCCACTTGCATACACGTGGAAGGGTTTCTTCCATTGACAAAAAAAAAAAAAAATGGATCAATACAAGAGCTGCACATGTTTGCCAGACTTGGTCATGAGCTTTATGAAGTTATAACACTTTATTTTTTTTTTTATCTTCAGAGGAAACAGTAGGAGTTTAATTCTCCTTAGTACCATGTCACTGTATGTAAAAGACCTCAAAATTTGGTCTCTTTCCCTGGCATGTGCTTTAAATAACGACTGTACCCACAAACATGTTGTGTAGAGCTATATACAGATACACAGCTTTTGTGATTATTTCTCATTCATCAATGTTTTCATGTTTGATGCTGAAAATGCTTTGGAATCCATGTTGGAGACTTTAAAAAAAAAAAATTGAGAAATGACCCTTCATTTACAGAAGATCTAAGCTTACATTGTTTGCACAGCATTTGGATCTTGAAATGTAAATGAGTCCCAGCTTCTTCATGGAGACCTGTACGTACGGGAATAATAAGAGTCTGAGGCTCAGCCACACCCCAGCTACGGGGTGCGTGGACCACGGCACAGAAATGTGCAGGTGCCTCAGGCTTTTGCCACTCTCCAGTACAGTGACAGGGCAGATAAAATCATGAATGACCAATTTAGATGTGCCATGCATTGTCAGAGACACACACCACATTCTCATAAGGCGATTTCTTGGCAAGTATTAGTGGTTTAAAAAATTGATTTCATTTCCAACCTGGCCCAGAGGTAACTACTGGTTATACCATCAAAATGTGGTTCTTCAAACAGCGAATTAAAGAAATAGAGGAGGGTAAAGGCTCGCCATTTTTTGGTGTTTTGGTTTGTCAAACACTCCATGCACCTTGATATACAAACACTGCCAACACCACTCACTCACAGAACTCATCCTTTTTGAAAATCTAATGCATTCCGAATGATCTCTCAGACTGAACAGGCAGAAAAGCTGGAGATGAAGCTTGTTGTCCAAGAGAAGCAGCATCCACAGTTAACAAAATCCCACGGAGTTGAAATTTATCCAATGATGTTGATGTAACAAAAAGTTATCAAATAATGATATTCAGAAGAGATGATCACATATTTAATGCCCAAATCCTGACCAAAAATAAAAATAAAAAAAAATGGAGGATCTACCCTTTTCCTCCTCTGCCACATTCTTCCTTTCCAACATATGAAACGACATGGGATGATGAAGGGACGATCAGGTGGAACGGAACCGTGCTCAGCAATGGAAGGGAGACTCCTTTTCAGTCCTGATGAGCATTCCACGTGGTGATGGACAGGGGCGTGAGCCGCACGGCAATGGATTATCAAAATATTGCTGCAGAGCTGCGATTTCCCTTTAGTCAGCCCTTCTGATAGCTGCAACAAGAAAGCACATCACTTAGCATCCCGGGGACTGTCGGTGATATTGGAGCCCATCCTGCCTGGGGCTCCCCACCTCCACCCCTGCACCGACCCTCCTCCACTCTCTAGGGTTGGGGTTGGTTGCAATTGGTGAGGAGAGGGGTTAGCAATGAGGAGGAAGCATATAGGAAGGATAAAGTGAACAGAAAGTTAAATTATGTCCTGCAAACACATCTGAGAAAGAGCCCCTTTCAAAACATGTCACATGTAGGTCTCAGATATCTCCTGATACGCAAAAAGAAATGAAAAGGAAACGTTTCAGTGGTTATTTCGATGTGATCAAATTATGTGCCAATTTTTCTCTCTCTACACTTGTCTACAATGAGTATGTTTTTTTTTTTTTGGTTTTGTTTTGTTATTTATTTAACGGGACTTTATAGAGATTAGAGAGTTAAAGATGGTTAAGACCCCAGAAAACTTAACATTCACTTACAAACCATGTGCAACCACTTAAAAGAACACAGGATTCGGAGATTCCGCATCCAGGGATAGAGCCAGAACTGATACACCAATGTGCATAGCAGCATTATTCACAAAAGGTGGAAACAACTTGCGAGTGTCCGTCAACAGATGAATGGCTAAACAGAAAGTGGTAATGTGGAATACTGTTTGGCCCTAAGAGGAAAAGAAGTTCTGACACAGGCTACAGCATGGATGAACCTTGAAGACATGCTAAGTGAAATAAGCTGGCACCAAAGGACAAATACTGTGTGATTCTACTTACATGAAATATCCGGAAGAGACAAAGTCACAGACGCAGAAAATAGAGGAGAGGGTCCCGGGGCTCCAGGGGAGGGACAGGAGGGGCTGTTGCTGAGTGGGTACAGGTTTTCTGTTTGGGGTAATAAGAAAGTGCTGGAGAGGGATGGTAGCGTTGGTTGTACAACTCGGCATGTGTACTTAACGCTACTGAATTGCTCACTTTCAATTGGTTAAAATGGTAAATTTTATGTAACTTTTACCACAATAAAAACATATTTAAAAAAAATATTGAGCCCAGCTGGCGTGGCTCAATGGTTGAGCGTCGACCTATGAACCAGGAGATCACGGTTTGATTCCCATTCAGGGCACATGCCCGGGTTGTGGGATCGATCCCCAGTGTGGGTTGTGCAGGAGGCAGCCAATCAATGATTTTCTCTCTCCCTTTCCCTTACTTTCTGAAGTCAATAAAAAAATTATATATTTTTTAAAAAAGAATATTGACATCTCCTTAAATAGAGCAGAATGTGGCACAGTTGGCTTTCATCCCCACATCTCAAGGCCTGTGTGTCAGCTTAAACCCAGCCCTAAATGCCACCTGCCACCATGCATTGGCACTGCTCACACCCTGGGAGCAGGTATCCAGAGAACCTTCACTTTTCTCACTGTCCCCAGGAGAGGCCCTGAGTGTGGGATACACTGCAGCCGGAGAAGAAGTAGCGCAGGGGGGAGAGGAGAGGACCATCCCGCATCGACCCTTCAGATGATGGCTTTCTTCCCCGCTGATGCTCAGCTTTGTGTGCCTGCCTCATTATCATTCACATATGGCCTTTGAATACTTTGGGAGTTTCCGGGCATATGGCAATAGTGCAGCTATCTGGGGAATATGGTGGGGCGGGGAAAGATCAAACAGGCGCACACACTCACACACGTGTGAGCCATTCTTTATACGCGGCCTGAGCTGTCTGATTTGGTGGTTGGTGCTTCTCAGGCCACACTGACGAATGAGCGCGCCAAAGATGCCCGTGTCCGCCCAGGTAGGCTGCTATCCCAAGCCACCATTAAACGGTGCTAATGAAGTATGTGGCTTGGATAAACTCTGCTCATTCAGACTCTGAGGAGTTTGGTGTAACCCTTCTGGTTAAGAAACTTGAATCAGAGCAAAAAAAAAAAAAAAAAAAAAATGACTTTTGCAGAGCCAGAAAGCTAGGGAGTTCCTAGAGCAGATCATATTACTCATTCTGGCACATAAAGTCTCTGCAAACTCCGTATGAAAATTGTAAGTCAGAGCACGCTTTCGGCTCCATGAGCTGTGCATAGCTCTAATTCTTTTGTGCATTAAGCATTTCTTAATCATCCCTTTAAAAGGCTGACCAATATATTAAAAGGGCAGGTGATTAAAAGGTAGAGAGAAACCGAAGTAGTACGAAAATGCACCGGTCGTATTTAACCGATGGGGAAATGAGTGAAAAATAATTACAGTGAATGTCCGATGTCCTTGATGTTTTTCCAAGATAAAATAGCAAAGAACAAGCGTTTATTCAGTTGAGAGAAGATGTCCAGCTGCGTAACAGGTCACAAGGCAAAACACAGTGCCTTGCAACCGCGGTGCAGTGTTTGGGGGTGCGGCTTGTGCTGCAGAAAAGAGGAGTCTCCAACAGTGTTGCGCCTCCTTCAGTCAGACAACCCGTTTGCCAGGAGGCCTAAATGGATTTGAGAGAAAAAGCTCCAGTGACGTCGCCAGCAGCTGGACACACAGATGATTCCTGGTTGAGGGACAAACACGCATATGCTTTTAAAAAGATGTTAAAAGGAGGTGAACTGGGCAGCCACCAACCAAGAGGCAATCTCTGGCCAGACCTCCCTCACCTGGAGGGCCACACAGGCCCAACCTGTCCCCACGCATCCTCTTTTGCAGCGCCCAACTCTGCATCCTCCTCGGTGCAGCCAGTGGTGCTATTTCCATAATGGCACTGACTTCATCTTCATTCCAGGTTTACAGCCCTCATTTCCAATCCCGTTGCCTCGGGATGGAGGATGGAGGGTGGACTTGGACCATGCAGGCCAGGGCCACCTGGCCCCTCTCTCTCCAGCACCACCTCCATGTCCCACCTCTGCTGAACCTGCATCTGCAGGCCTAATGCTTCCCTTTCTCACACCTCACAACCTTTCCTTTCTGTCTGACATGCATTGACGCCAACCCTTGACCCGACCCATCCCTACTTTTGCGTCCATCTCAGCTTAGATGTCGTGTCTTCCCTAGAGGCCTTTCCTGACCCTCGTGCGTGTAGGATGCAGCACAGGAAGTCTCCCACATGCTGCACTGTCCCCTTCTGGCGACTTGTCTAGACTTTTATTGACCAACATGACAGCCACTGGCCACATGCAGCGACTCCGCCCTTGGAATACGGCCAGTCCAAATTGAGGTGTGCTGTGAGTGTGAAATCACCCAGGGTTTAGAAGATTTAATATGAAATTAGTTTTTAATACTGATTTTGAATGAATATAAATCAACATATTAAATTTTAGCTTTAGTAGGAATATCATTTTTGTGTAAATTTCATGTTAAAATGGCATTTTGGATGTACTGGATCAAAGTAAATATATTATTATAATTAATTGTACCCCTTATTACTCTTGTTAATGTGGCTGTCGTTTTGTGGCTCAGACGTGGCTTGCATTATATTTCTATTGACAGCACTGGTCTGGGCTCGACAAGGGCCAGGGCAGGCCAGCCTCGCTCAGTTAGGGTCCCCTGTGCCTTGCACAGTTCATGGACTGGAACAAGCTGATTCCCTCTTCCTTCCCCACGTATCAGAGAGCACCTAGAGTAGGCAGAATCCTAACATCACCCCCTGGCCAAAGACTTCCTGCTCTTTCCCTGGCATCCGGACTGTGAATATCCCATACCAGGATCATGCCACCTGACAAATGTTAAGGCTACTAATCACTTAACTAAATTAATCAAAATAGAGGTGATCTGAGTGTGCCTCCTTTAATCACAGGAGCCCTGTAGTAGCAGAGACATTTCTCGCATTGGTAGCAGAAGGCAAAGTCAGAGCCTTTCCTGGAGGGACATGCTGTGCTGAGATGGAGGGAGCCACGAGGCAAGGACTGGAGCATGTACTGCAGGAGCTGAGGGCAGCCCCCCGCCCACAGCCAGCGAGGAAACAGGACCTCAGTCCCACCACCACAAGGAACTGAGTTCTGCCAACAACCTGAATGGGCGTAAAGGCGGGCACTTCCCTGCAGCCTCCAGGTTCAAATCCACCTGGCTAACACCTTGACTTTCACTTTATGAGACTACAGAGACAACCCAGGGGAGCCTGGCTGGTCTTCTGACCTACAGAACTGTCAGATAACCCATGGGCATTCTTTTAAGTCATTAATTTTGTGGTGATGTTGTTATGCAGCAGAAAAAGCTAACACAGCTCTTCACTCTATTGGACAATGTGCGTGGTGCCAGGGAGGTAAAAAAGACAAAATCTCTGCCCCCATGGAGCCTGTATTTTGGGGAGGAAGAGAGACAACAAATAGATGCACAGATAAATAAAAGCACGAGGATTTTAAAAACTTGTGACTTGAAGGAAATGAATAGAGAGCTGTGATAGGGATGCTTAGAATTTATTCAGCGACTACATGACCATCATGAGGTAGATATCTATTTCATTATATGGAGAGATAGCCACCATTTTTTCAGTGAAAAGGGATTACAATTCTACTTGTGTAATTCAACCTTGCATCAACACACACATAAACACTTTCAAGAGTAGGTAGAAGGGTATTGTTAATAATGATCTCTGGGTGGTGTTTTTAAATTTTCTTCTTTAAATTGTTATTGTTGTTGTTGCACTGTTTGGATATTTTAAACCAAAGAATGTGTAACTGGTGTCACAGGAAAATAGAAGGCTATTTCCATTGTGAAAAAGATTGACTTGGTTCTTCTGAAGGGAGCCCTGTAGTTGGTATTCTGGGTGGGGGTGTGTATGAGGGTGGGGTGGGTGTGGGTGTAGGGTTGCATGTGGGGGTGGGGGTGCATGTGGGTGTGGGGGTGCCAAGTGGGGGTAGGGGTGAGCTGAGCCCAGCAGTGAGATTCCGCCCCCGGACCAGCACCCCCAGGAGAGCAGGCTATAAATGTGTGGTGTCTCACAAATATGCCTTCAGACTGTTTTTCTTTGGAATAAAGACACCTGCCCGATTATGGCTTTCTTCTCCTGGCCATTCAGTAGTGATTTGCAGAAACAGGCTGGGAGAAAGGGGTCTTTGGTAAACACGGAGGGGTTAAAGGGGAAACTGTTTAATAACAGTAGTAAAACGCGGGCTATTTTTGACATCTGGGTTAATGTCCATTACGCTCCATGTGCTTTCCAAATGTGTGCACTGTGCCCCAGGTACAAAAACAGACACCCATTCACCATGGCCTGGACGCCCCGACCCTGCACATGGTGCCCACATAAAAGCAAGCCCCGGATAGGCTAATTAGCAGGGGTCTGAAGAGGCACGCTCTCGCGCTGGGGCAGCGGGCATTGTGCAGAGCAGCTCCACTAAGTGACTCTGTGCACAGGAAAACCCAATAGAGTCATTTCTGCTTAAAAAAAAATAAATATATATATATATGTATAACTACATCTGTGTTATTACTTAACATCTTTTAAAACGGGCCGGAATGGGTTTCCCATTTTCCTCATGAAGATTTATTTATTATTGTTGTGATCAAAGTGGCAACAAATTATGTTAAATCATTTAATTTTCTTGATAGGAGCAACCACCTTGAAGCCATAATTCAAAAATATGAGTGGAGAGCAGCATTTTACCTTGCGAGTGGCCTCCTACAGCTCCACAGGGCAATAAAATGTAACACTTCAGAGCCCAATGCTTGGGGGCGGGGCGGCCCAGCAAGCCTGGGCTCTGAATTGCAAACTGCTGTTTGGGATGAGAGCTTGAGGGTGGGCAACTGAGGGACTCCAGACTTCATCTTTGGTTTCTGTCTGCTGGCGCAACTACTTGCAGTATTTTATTAATTTATAGATTTTAAAATTTTTATTTATTGATGAGAGAGAGAGAGAGAAAGAGAGAGAGAGAGAAAGAGAGAGGAAGAGAGGGAGAGAGAGAGAAACATGGATTTGTTTTTTGGCTTATTTATGCAATGGTTGGTTGACTCTTACATGTGCCCTGACGGGGGATGGAACCCACAACCTTGGAGTATTTGGATGACACTCTAACCAACTGAGCTACCAGGCCAGGGCCACCACAGTGTTTTAAATGAAGGAAATCAGATGGGCACACACTGCCGAGTGTCCTTGGGATTTATTTTTGACATCACTGTGGTCAGAATTACTCGTGGCTAATGTTTAGTGCATGCTCTCTGCCACGGCGCTCTGTGCTTTCTCGTGAATTATTTCAAATCAGCTGGATGACACCATGACACCAACCTTGTTGCTAGTCTGGAGCAGATACGGCCACTGAAGCTTAAGGAAACTGAACGCTTTGGGTAAAATTCCCACCTTCCTGGCATCTGACTGAACCCACATCTCCTCCATCCAGAGCCCATTCTCTCTACCACGAGGATTCTCGAAACCTTGGTCTTCCGTGTTCTTTTCACAAAAGTACATTTTTTAAAAGCCTTGGTCTTTTGTAAGCTATCCATAACACCTGCCACATTTAATTAATATTTCTCTTTAAAATATCTTTTCCAAAAACTGAAATTTCCTTTCTATGAAAGATTTACTTAATACCATAATGGTGCCAGTATTTACCGACTAGACATTCTAATAACTGCACAGCTACTGAAATGAAAGTGCTTGCCCACCCAACACCTAAAACTATCCCCTGCGGGCGTGCAGCGCCCTGCCTGCCCTGGGCCCTGCCTTGGAGACCGTGCCCCTGCCCAGCGGTGACCTTCTCCAGCGGCTGCACCTGGCATGGGTCAGCTGGGCTTGCCCATAACTTGGGCTGCCAGCCACCCCAGCAGCACCTCAGGAGACAGTTTCAGCTCGGCGACTATGGACCGGGCTCTTTTCTTCTCAAGGGCAGAGACAGCAGAAGTGAAAATCAGAAGTCTGCCACCCAACATCAGCGTTAGGTATTCCATGTCACTTTGAAAACATGGGTTGAGAGGAAATGTGCTTTTAGTTGTAATTTTTTCTTAAAATAACACCTTCTTTAGCCTGAGAGACTGCCCACAAGCCAAAGGTGTTTGTCATTCTACTCTCAGATTTCTCAATCTTGGTCCTGTGGACCCTTGGGGCTGGACGGTTCTTTGTTGTGGATGCTGGCCTGTGCATTATAGGATGTGTAGCAGCATCCCTGGCCTCTGTTCATTAGAAGCCAGTAGCATCACCCCTTGCCCAATCATGACAATAAAAACTGTCTCCAAATATTGCCAAATATCCCCTGTGGGACAAAATCACACCCAGTTGAGAACCACTGTTCTATTTTTTTTTTTTTTGTATTTAATTGGTTGATTGGGCTGTTTTAAATATAATTATATTTTAATAAGATGTATTTGCATACATGCCTCTACCAACCTGTATAAGATACAAATAATTTGCAGACAGAAAGCTCAATTTCTAAGCTGCCATCATATTATTTCAGACACGGCTGCAGAGATTTAAATGTCCTGTGGAAATAGTTACAACCTAAGCAATAAAAACAATAAAAATGTACAACGTATCTGACATAAAATAGAAATGCCACAATCCTGAGATAGCAAGACACCTAAGACACTGGCTGAGCTAAGTGAAAAGGTAAAATCTAGTTTAAATTTATAGCATTCCTTCAGTGTCCCTCCAGGAGTTTGGCATTTTGCCAGGGTTCCTTGTTAAAAATTTGTTAAACGTGTTTGGCATTAATGCAAACACAAAGTGGTCATTTGTTACAAATTCTATTGGAATGCATTCATTTAAGGCAATGAAGTAGTTACTAGAAAAGAAAAAAAATGTTCATTAAGTACATTTTAAAAATACAATGATGTATGCAGTGTGTAACTGTGGCGCCCTCGTGGCTATATAAATCGCTGACAGAATAACCACACATTGTGTTTAGTTTGAAATTGGAATCTTTTAAACATAACTGATAGAACAAAAACTGGTTTTGTTTGTTGTCAAAACCGATGTTAGTCTTTCTTTTCTGAACTAGTTAAAATAACCAAAAGTTTGGCATACAATTTCTAACATCTCAAATCAGTGAAACGTATAGGTTAGTTAAAATAATGCTTTGGGAATCTTTGGGGGGTGCAGCGAATGACATGGGAGACAGGGCTGATTCAACAAACAGAACACCCGCCCCAGAGAGGGGAAAATGCCTGAGTCATCTGGGAGAACCCCCAGGAGAACCCCACTCGGGCGGGCCCATACCTCAGCGCTCTCATCTGTTGTCTCAGGTTATTAGGTTACCTGCAGAGGGAAAACCATCTGCTTTCATCACGGAGACAATGGAATCCTATGAGCAAATACCCTAAACCTGGTGTATAGAATGTCCACCTTCCTGGCCCACCCTGAGTCCACACAAAGGAATTATTGCTGAGTCATGGTGACTCCTCAGCTCCTGACTCAAGGATTCTGAGCTCAGCTTTGGGAGAAAAGGGGCTATTTGACATCACCACAGGGCCCCTAACTGCTTGCTAAAAGTTGATCCTTAAGGTGAATAGGAAACTCACACTTCACAAGACTATTCAGAAATTACTCACAGCTTTCTCCTTACCCCTCCCACCCCATTCAGACATACTTCTTGCCCTGAGAATGTCCAGATAATAGAATCCCAGTGGTTTGGGAGCCCCCAGCCCAAATCCCCACAGCCCCTGAGCCGCTGGCCTCTTCTGCCATCTGAGGTGTGTATTAATTACCAGGCTGCCCCGGAAGGGGATGGAAGCAGGGTCTCTGGGTCCCAAGCTCTTGAAAACATTCTCTAGTTGAAGGGTAGAAACCTTCTCTAGCCAAACTTAGACAACACCTCGCACCCTGCACGTGGCCTGGAGGAGTTTGCCCTTTCCCTTCACATATGCCATACAGAACCAAGAAGCAAGGAGTCAAAGACCAGGGGGAAAACACTTAGCTCCGGAAGCAACGGGATACGAAAGGTAAGAAACACACCTGCACATTGCAGAGCACGCCCTGGTGTTCCACCAGAAGAGGGGTGGGCTCTCTCTTAGAAAAGGGATACAGAAATAGGTGGCTGTTCCAAACATGATGAAAGTATACGGCCCAGTGAACCCATCATTAGGGCCTTGCCCTTGTCTTGGGAAAGGTCTGTGTACTCAAGGCGTTCGAGGTGTAAGCCCCATTAGCTTCATGACAAACCTGTCTGCCTGAAATTAAAGCTGATTTTCGAGACAGCATTTTCACATTCAAATGAGAATAACATGAAACCCATTTCAGTTCCCTTAACTGGAAACCATTCAATGCTAGAATGAGCGCACCAGACAAGGGCGTCTCTGAGGCCTGGGTGCTAAGAAAGCTTCCTGGGCAAGAACGAGATGCCCCTCCTGGGAAAAGGAGCCGGCGAGGCGTTTTGGAGAATGTGAGACATGAAGGCACAATCTGACATCTCAAGTTTGCCGACCAGAAGTGACTGGGAGGACAAGTGTTTACAACAGGATCTTCCTAGAGCCAATAATGGCAATTAGTCCCCAGGATTTGAAGGCGCCCTTCCCGCCTCACCTCACTCAGTGGAATGCCATTTACTCTTGGGCCAGGGACTAATTAGGGGTCTCTTTTGAAGATCAAGGTTTTGCGATCCCTGCTTCTTAATAACATGGTTTGCCTGTCGGCCACCTGGGTCCAGGCGAGACCTCCCTTTCCCCCCTCCCCAAACAACAGGCACTGCCTTAGGCCAGGAGCAAGTGTGGGCAGGAAAGCATACATCCAGGCGGTGAGCAATTTAACCTCTTCCCCACCAAGGTCCTGCAGCCTGGGGTTGGCTGGGCTGCCTAGAAATGGAGGCAGTTGGCCTGGTTTCTCAGGCAGGGCTGGCGGGCTGCGAGGCATGCAGAGAAACCGCGGGCAAGGTGCAAACGCCAGGCAGCTGCTTTCTTGTATAGAAGAGAGGCAGGAAGACCACTTTTCCAGACGAGTGGTAAGTCAAGGGGCTCTTTCCTTTTGCTTCTTCACCTTGGGCCGTTTCCAGAACGAATGTTAAATGTGACTGGCTGAGGAAGGCTGCAGGCAGAGGGGGAGGACACTCAAGTGCACCTTCTGGAGCCCTGGTCTACCTGTCACCAGACCAAGATGCTGAGGCGCCGGCCTCTGTGGACCTCTGGTCAGGGCCATGGCTTTGCTGTGAGGAGGCTGGGCTGGCTGCTATGCTCTTTAAGACATGGCGGGGCGGGCGCAGGGAAGGGGGCAGGCCAAAAAAGCAGGAAAAGTAAGCTGCAAAGAATTAAAATTGTAACAACTTGGGCAAAGTACAAACAGCCAGCGAGGTCGGTCCTTTGGCTGTTGACACACTCTGGCCTGGGTCAGTTGTGGTCACTAAACCCATTAGCGCTCCGATGTGGCAACAGCGAATGCAGCAAGTTCAATGTGTTTTTGTTTAATTTCTAAATGCTGGGTGCACGCCGGCAATGATGGCTGGGGAAGGCAGGCAACCTCACTGCTATAAACACAGTCATCATTGTCAGCAATCTGAAAATCATTTTTTAAACTATTTATTTCTGGCAGATAGGGGCTGCACGGAGTTTTGCATTTGATTAACTGTGCTTTAATTTTAACATGCTTCAAACTTTTTTTTGTGTTTTCTAAGCAACCACCAAATCAGAGTTTCCTGCAACAAAAGGAACTGGCCTTCTTGGGGGAGGAGGAGACTCCCTGGGTAGGTGGAAAGGGAAAAGGAAAATGTGCAAACACAAACCGGCAACCAGCTGAGGGAAGTCAGGCTCTTTAGAGAATTCAGGGCCTCTGAGTCTTATGAGCCCCAATTCACACACACCTGAAAATAAAGGAGTGGAAAAAGCTACCCCATTTTGCTCTGTAGAACTGGATGTGAAATGGGTTCTTAAAGGGACACAAAGGCAAATTCATAGTTTTTATATTGTCTTTGAACTATGTTTTTTAAAAGTATGAGAATCAATCTTTCTTTCCTTCTTCCCTCTCTTCTTCTCTCCCTCCCACAATGTTTAAAGCATCTACCAGGAACCATGCTAAGTCCTTGGGACTGTGGTTGAATGAGACAGGCACTAGCTCTGACTTCATGGAATACACGTCTAGTGAGCATGGAGGACAGGGGTGGGGAACCTTTTTTCTGCCAAGGGCCATTTGGATATTGATAAAATCACTCCCAGGCCA